>NW_017618262.1:3485000-4230000 GCF_001879475.1 Ipomoea nil | reverse complement strand
TTTCACAAAAATTAATTACTATTATCAGGTATTTTATTCTCATTTCGATTCTGATTCTCTTATATGAACCAAACACACTCTATATTTTTCTTGTAAAAGAGGTGAATTATTTTGTTTATTATCACATGCAAATGCCAAATTGATGAAATTTTCTTAATTTGGGGCAAAATCTTAGCATTCCGCGAAGTTCACTGTTCATTTGGTGTTTTACACAAATATCTCCTTATTATCTCTATACTCTCCCAAATAAGAAACTACATGTTTGTGTTTCAATAGGTTAAGAAATTATATACCAGGACTATGTGGTCTAATGGTATTCGGGTTGAACTTCTATTTGAAAAATTATGAGTTCAAGCCTCAGTGGAGGCGTTATTGATTTTTTGTGTTTCAGTAGGTTGAGAAAGTATATGAACAGATACTACAATGTAATAGTAATAGAGTCAGTAACTTTCAAAAAAAAAGTACAGTAGACTTTCTCGTAAATATAAAATGAGATTCATGTTTAATGAGGAATGTGGCATCAATTGTTCTACAATGGACTAGGGTCCACCTTGCAAGGTGGACCTTTATCTTAAATTGTACGGAGTATATTTTTAGTATTAGAATTGTGAGCATCTAGAATATAAATTGTGTTTCTTTTTTTATTTTTTTTTTGAAAATTCTAAATTGTGTTTTTAAGTTTTGAGAATGCATTAATACAATACAGGGTCATCACAAATTGTGAATTTTAAAAGGTAAATTGCGAACATTTAGTATGTAAATTGTGTATCTTTGGATCCGAGTCCATATAATAATTTGCCAATGTGGCATATGCATGGGTACGTAGGGCAAATTATAATGTGGACCATGGTCTACACAGTAATGTGTGAACCATACTAAAAAATATATTTTTAATATATTAAAAAAATACATTATTCGTGTACTAAATGTACATTATACAAAATAATGTACTTTTAGTGCTTAAATAATATATTTTTCTTAAATACAATGTATATTTTTAATATACTAAAAGTACATTATTTATGTACTAAATGTACATTGTTTAGTAGTATGATCCACACATTGCGAACCATAGTCTACACAATAATGATTGGATATGTCAATCGTTATGCTATGGACCCGTGTCCAGCATGCCTGCTAGACACGGGTAACAGTGCCGTTAGGCACTGTTATCTTTCATTTTTTTTTAAAAAATAATTTCAGACCTCTTCGTTATAGGAGTATATGTTCATAATTTTATTTCTATATGTTTATAAGTGTAAGTTCATAATGTCAGAGCTCTATGTTCATAATTCAATAACTGTACATTCATACTTCCATAATTGTACATTCATAATTCCGTAACTGTACATTCATAATTTTCGAAGCTCAATGTTCACAATTTTAGAGCTCTATGTTCATAATTTTATCACTATATGTTCATATTGTAAGTTCATAATGTCAGAGCTCTGTGTTCATAATTCTATAACTGTATATTCATAATTGCATAACTGTACATTCATAATTGCATAACTGTACATTCATAATTCAGTAAGTGTAAAATCATAATTTTCGAAGCTCCATGTTCACAATTTTAGAGCTCTATGTTCATAATTTTATCACTATATGTTCATAATTGTAAGTTAATAATGTCAGAATTCTGTGTTTATAATTTTATAACTTACATTCATAACGTCATAACTGTACATTCATAATGCCATAACTGTACATTCATAATGATACAAACGAATAACGCCGTTAACGGCGAGACAAAATCAATTTTTTTTGTAAACTGAAATGACACGTTTTTCTTAGAAACGACATCGTTTTGAACTCATGTCCACAATGCATTGTGGACACAGGTGCAGGGCATAATTTGCCTGGATACGTGGGGTCGGTGTTTGGGAAGAATGATTGGGTACGTGGGGTCAGTGTTTATATAGTTAGTCAAATGAATGAATGCGATTGAGCCCGAGAGCCCAATCTTTGGCCCAATAGGACTGAAACGGCCTGGGAACACGCCGGACTGTGGGACGTCGCCGGTGGTCAAGAATCATGAGGGCAAAACGACGATGTTTTTAGTGTCACTCTACTTATTCCACCAGCTTTCAAATCGCAGTTACCAGTAGTCCCACCGTTCTACTCTAGATTCTTAAGAGAGAAAAATTCATCTGTTAATGGCGAGACTTGGATTACTTTCCCTAAAATCCCTCCTCCGCGTAGCAGCGACTCCGTCTTCGCAGTTATGCCGGTCCTTTCTTCACCGTCCTCGCGTCGCAACCTCCACAATCCGAGCATTTTCTGCGGCCTTGTCTCCGCCTTCCAAGGCCATTGTCTACGATCAGCAAGGCCCTCCGGATTCTGTCACCAGGTACCACTCATCCTGCATATAATGTTCAATTTGGCCCACGTTATGATTCCAAATTCCAGAAATTTCTGCTTGTTTTACCTCAATTTGCTCTTATACACAAGAATAACGCGGAGTATATATATATATATATATATATTTATAGTATACATACGAGTATATGTGTGAATACATTCTTATACTCCTACTAATAAGTTTGTGTTGCAGAGTTACTGAGCTTCCGCCAGTAGAAATCAAAGATAACGACGTATGCGTTAGAATGCTTGCGGCTCCAATTAATCCATCGGATATTAACAGAATAGAAGGTCTGATCATTTTAGTTCTCTCTCCCTCTTCTCCTCAGCTAAAAATTCTGAACAATTTCGTCTGTGTAGTAATTTAATTTTTGTACAAACTTAGTTTCAATCATTCTGTTGTAAGTGGTAGGCTATAGTCATTCGACTCATTTCATACCCGAGACTTCCCAGGATTTCCATAACTTTGCAGCAATTTTGGTTGAGTTTTTGTTTTAAGTAGAATGATATGTTAGTTTAGCCTAAATTCAACTATTGTTGCTGAAAAGCTCTAGGTTATACCATATAAATAGTGAACTTATTATTCTTTATTTTTATGCCACCTTTTGAAATGAATAACGGATTGATGATTCACATATAAAAATCTTGTTATAGAATGTAATATATGGTAAAAAAATTATTGTCATAGGTGTATATCCTGTGAGGCCATCACCACCAGCTGTTGGAGGATATGAAGGGGTTGGAGAGGTTCATGCAATAGGCGCTGCAGTAAAGTCTCTTTCCCCTGGAGATTGGGTTATTGCCTTTCCACCAACTTCAGGTATGACCTTTCATTTATGATCTCAGAAATTGAACGTGCAGTTTTATGTACTTCTTTTCTCTCACTCTGTTCCTCTGGCAAAGTAGAAAGTTCGAAGTTTGACTTTTATATATGCTTTGTATTGTTTTATGTCATTAGCTTTTGGGTCGACTATTTCAAGGTGGGCCTTCTAGAACCAAGGTTAGGAGATGTCACTGAATTTCATATTTGAAATGGAGTGTAGATACCTTGATTTTTATGGTAGTCTTATTATACACTTTATTCTAACCACTGGAGATTCATTTCTATTCCCAATATACTTCATGGCATGAAAGATCTCCATGTGGCTTTGTGGTCTTACAAGCAAGGAATTGTTCATTTTTTTTCTCCTCTTAACAGGCACATGGCAGACATATGTTGTAAAAGAGCAAAGTCTCTGGTACAAAATTGACAAAAACACACCAATGGAATATGCTGCTACTGTAATTGTTAATCCATTGACTGCCCTGAGAATGCTTGAGGACTTTGTGGTTTTAAAATCAGGTATTGCCATTTCTCCTCAATTATTACTGTGTTCCCTTCGATCTCCAGTTTCTGATTTATGTGCATGTGTAGGAGAATCTATTGTGCAAAATGGTGCCACAAGCATTGTTGGGCAATGTCTTATTCAACTTGCACGAGTTCGAGGCATTCATAGTATTAACATCTTAAGAGACAGGTATTTGAATTAGCTTCCACCACATTCAACTTTCCTTATTTTATATTTATGACAGGCATGCTTTCCTCGTTGCATAGTTTTTCCTTGTTTAAGCAATCATTATGAACAGACCAGGATCAGATGAAGCAAAAGAAAAACTCATAAAGCTTGGTGCAGATGAAGTATTTACTGAGAGTCAACTTGAAGTGAAAAATGTCAAAACTCTCCTGGTATCTTACATCATCTTAATTCAATGGCTGAATTGTTGAAGTGTTCTGTATGTCTCATTTTATTTTACTGGCATCTACGTCCGTGACAAGTTTGAATTACTATACTTTCTCTTTATTTACTCTGTATTGCATTTTACTCTCATGTGTCATAGGGCAGTATACCTGAACCTGCTTTGGGGTTTAACTGTGTTGGCGGAAATGCTGCTTCTTTGGTTCTCAAGTTCTTGAGGTTAGATAACTCCAAATTTGAACTCTTTTTTTCCTTTTCCAGATATAAAAGGCTAACATGCTCTTTTCAGGCAGGGTGGAACTATGGTTACGTATGGTGGTATGTCAAAGAAACCTGTAACTGTATCAACAAGTTCTTTTATATTTAAGGTATAGTTTAAGTATAATTTCGAGAAACTCAGTTCCATGTGCTCTTTATGAAGAAGCATTTGCCACCTTTTGATATTATGTTTGTAGGATCTTTCTTTGAGAGGGTTTTGGCTCCAAAAGTGGTTAAGTTCAGATAAAGCAGAACAGTGTCATGGCATGATAGATTATCTTTTGGGCCTAGCTCGTGATGGGAAATTGACCTATGAGTATGCATTCTCAACTTACTCTTGCTAACCCCCATACCCTCCTCTTCTATTCTTTTCAAGTTCCTTCTCTTGAAATATCTAGTGACTCAAGTAATTGATACACATCAATTGCCAATTTGGCATTTTTCCCCCATTGTGAAGATTATTTGACAACTAGATTAACTTTTTTGGACCACTCAATCATAACTAATCAAGGAAGCTTTTAAAGGGAGAAAGATGTGTTTTCTCTGTTGCATTTTAGATATAAATGACTGCAATATATTCACTGGATGTTTAGTGTACTTCTCGCTGAATGTTGGAATGTTAAATTTTTTACTCGAGACCTGAAAATTGCTCTGCAGTTATATGGAGCCTACTGATACTATTACTCATAATAATGCACATGCAAATCAATGCATCATCAAAATGTTAATCTGCAGGATGGAGCTTGTACCTTTTGATGATTTCCATACCGCTCTGGATAAGGCACTTGGAAAGCGAGGAAGTCAACCTAAACAAGTCATTAAATTCTAATCTTTTCGAGGTAACATTATACATATCTTCTCCATCCATCTAGCATATTGCTGCTGCCTAGTCGTGTAAAATCTTCATCTACATGTGCCGTAAAATCCCTTGCAGTTTGCTAAGCTTTTCAAAATCTAAGATGGGGAGTGGCAGATAAACAGGACACAGGAGTAAATTTCCAGGGTTAGACGATCTCATCTCATCTCGGTTTCTGTTATTACTATTGTGAACATTTTTCAAAATAATCTTGGGGGTCTTTATTGTCAAAATGTTATTATGTTCCAGCCATGTGGGTTTGCTTAGGAAGACAGAAGTAGCAAAGGTTTGGGGGGATGGGCAGAGGTAGTTTGAATGTTTGATTCTCCCCTTTGACGAATCTCCCAGCTTAGGTAAGGGAGAAGTAATAAATAGCAAGTAAATGAATTCAAGCCGTTATTTAGTAGGAAGACTTATAAATGAAGTCGAGTTGGGAAGTGAATAAAGTCATCATATAATAAAAATATAGACCATCTCCAGCTGTTTCCAGAAGGTCCAAACAATGACGGCGTTAGCACAAAAATATATTATATTAAAAGACACGAGTCTTTATCCAAATTCCAATATATAGTACTATCAACAACAGTGAGTGAAACCGCTAATGGTTTTTACAAGTGAGTGAATAGGAACAGATGCCCGAATGGGCAGCTTAGTTGGTCACATGGATGAAGTTGGGGAATAATGATTCGGGATAGAGTTTTATCAGCAGCAGTGTGGAGGCAACTTCTCAAAATAATGGGACTCTTTGTGCACAATCTGTCGGGCTGGGGCATGATAAGTAAGGCAAGAAAAGCAAGGTCTTCATTTTCTAGGGAGTTGTTAGGTTGCAACCCCGGACCCCGGTGTTGTTATTGCCCACACCTCGTACATATCCATACATAGGATAATTGTCTCGTGCAATAATCTTTTTCTATATTTATCAATAAGGATTTCCAAAAAAAAAATATTTATCAATAAGGATCCGAATCATTAATGTGGGATTCCGGATGTTAAGTTATCCATCGCTTTTACCAATAGACTGACACAAAAGTCAATGATCATTATCAAATTGGAAAACCATTAGATTCGACTCTACGCACCGATACATTCTTCCCAACAGACGTTGCCAAGATTAATAGTTAATCACAAAGAACAGTTGGAAAGGCATTAAAAAGAAAAGGACAAAAAAAAAAAAAAAAAACTTAAATACAGAGTACAGACAATACGGCTTTCTTTTTCCAGTTGCCTATATGGCATTTAAAAATTCATAAATAATAAATTTACGTCATTGAAGGAAATCCACTTTGACTGGGGACTTATCTGCCGCATTAACTCCAAAACAAGAAATACTTTATGTACCAAACAGACTAGAAATCAACTAATTTCACACTGAATATTACAAGGATAGAAAGATACAGTGTCATCATTGGACTATCCAAATGACTAAAAAAAATAAAAATTCAAGTTGAAAAGAAAAAAGAAAAAGAAGATACAACATTATACTGTATACACTATGTATAAATACTAGTCCGTATGCGTAGTGAATTTTAAAGAAGTATTAAATCATAAACCCGGAAAACAGAGTCCGAGAATCTCTCTGCTATTCTTCAGTTCAGCTGGGAAGTGGCGAAATCCGAAATAACGACGACAAGTCATCTCTCAGACTCAGACAAAGCATCAGAGGTTTGCCCAGATGGAAATACCTGTTTGGGGCGAAGGCAGCTTCCCTCCCCGCAGATTTTCTTTCCGACCGCCGCCGCCGCCGCCACCACCGAACTCGACAGCTCCTTAGCAATTCTGATCTTCACGTCCCCCCTCCTCGGAGACGGCCTCGTCTCCGGTCTGACCCTGAGGCTCGGGGCTGGGCGATCCATTGATTCCAATTCCATTCTCAAGAAACAGAGCAATGCTCCGAGCAGACCGATTCGGTTCCGGAAGAAGAACGCCCGGAGAGAATTGAACTCCGGGTTGTTTGGGCTGCGGGAGAATGGAAGAGGAAGAGCGAGAGAGAGAGAGAGAGAGAGAGAGAGAATGTTTGTGTGTGAGAGAAAGTGGAACGAGTGAAGCAACGAGAGAGAAGTGAGGAGGAGTGAGGGCTTTTATAGTATTTTGGCGATGATTTAACGGATGAGAATACGGAGACGGCCGTGAGGAGGTGGTGGCGGGTGGGAGTGGGGGTGGGGGATTGTGATGCTTTGTTTCTTCGTCCACAAGGCTCAATTTAAAAGAAAATAGAAATTAAGGAAAACATATTATGTTCACACATACCCCTAAGACCACAGGTTTTATATATACTTTGTCATAATTCAAACATGCCCTCAATAGGGCTATAGACTCTTTCAGAATATAATATCTCAATGTCTTTATAATAAAATTTATTTATATATACTTTTTACAAAAAATCAATGTCTCATATTTAAACTTTTGACCTCTCATTTAGAAGAATCACAATTACGTCGCTCGACTATAAGATCTTTCATAACATTTTATTTTATTACTAGGCAACATATCACCAAAAATGATTACTTTCATTCACTTAACCTTTCTTGTCCCATTGTATGATTTTCTTTAATAATTTTTTTTATACAGCTATCGAGATGAGATCAAATCTTTAATAATTCTAATCTAAAGTCAAATTTGATATTAACCTATTTTTATGTCAATTTGATATATATCCAATCTTTTATCAAAATTTAAACATATCAACAACTTTTTGGTAACATTACTAAATACTATAACATATTGTCGATTTTTGGCAAAATAAGCAAAAGTGTTTTAGTGACGTGTGAAAACATGATTCTTTCTTGACCTTTTTCCTTGTCAGAGGGAGGAATAAATTAATTTTTTCTAAAAATTATTCTTCCCAATACCATGTTTTACGTTTGCTCAAGATTATAACATTTTGCTATACGCATATATACCATTTATACCTTGGTCCTAATATTATTATGACATGGTTATTTTTTATCCTTTAACAAAATGTTAAAATTTTGTTAAATAGAAATACATTTTAATCTTTTTTATATAGAGTGGATGGACCCTACTATATTTTGATTTTTTAAAAATATAATTAGATTTAAATGTGGTTGGTGCGTCCATATGCGGTTGTGTGGTGAGAGAAGAGCCCTTAATCTTGTCAAAATCAACGTCTAAGATTAACAAAATTTTAAAAAGGGAAAATGACACTTTTTGCCCCTAAGTTATATACTTATAGCATTTTTTCCCCCTCAATTATTTAGGTAAGCACATTAGTCCCCTCAATTATTCTAAAAGTGGTGTTTTTTCCCCATGATATATTAAATTGACATTTATACCCTTAAAGTAAACATTTTATTTATTTTACTACTCCAACAAATTATTGCGTATACGTAGGGATGACCACGGATCGGTTTGAATTGAACCGGATACTAAAGCAATCGAATTAATAGCTTTCGGTTATAATTCAAATCTAGAACACAATATTTAAATGTCAATTTATTAAAATTATGTATCAAAAAAATTGAATCTTGAACCGTGAACCGGCGGTTCCAGATTCGATTCGCGATTTTGAACCGTCTTTATTTTAAAATTTTATTTTTTATTTTAAAATAGTGTAAATTCAACAATAAATGTATTTTATTTTTTCAGTTCGGAATATGAACCGTCCGTTCCGGTTCACGATTTTAATAAACTCTAAATATCGAATTTCGATTCTAAATTGTAATTGGAATATTTCGGTTTGGTTGCTATTGTGTTTGTTTGGTTTGATCCAAATTATGGTCATAATTTGTTGGAGAAAAAAAATAAATTAAATATTTAGTTTAAGGGTAAATATGTCCATTTAACATTTTCAGGGGGAAAAACAGCCACTTCAATAATTTAGGGGGAAAAAATGCTATAGGTATATAACACATGGGGAAAAAGTGTCATTTTCCATTTAAAAAAAAACACGGTGACAATTTGGTAATTTTTGCATTTAGGTCAAATTTAAGGTGTATGGTTTTTCTTCTTAAGATGCGTGATTTTTGTGCTTAAGGTGTGTGGTTTGTGTGCTTAATGTGAGTAGTTGTTGAAACTTAAGGTGTGTCAACTTGAAGCTTAAGGTGCGTGATTTTCCTTCTTAAGGTGCGTGATTTGTATGCTTAAGGTGCGTGGGTTGTTGAAACTTAATGTGCGTCATTTTAAAACCTTAGGTGCGTGGTTTGTGTTCTTAAGGTACGTGGTTTGTGTACTTAAGGTGTGTGATTTGTGTACTTAATGTGCGTTGGCCTAAAGCTTTATGTGTGCGTGGTTTGTGTTCTTAAGGTGCGTGGTTTGTGTACTTATGATGCACCATTTTAATGCCTAAGGTGCGCTGCGTCAACCGCACGGGAAGCTATACCCGCACCTGAACCCTTCCATATATATATATATATATATATATATATATATATATATATATATATATATATATATATATATATATATATCATTTTCAATTTTAACTATATATAATTTTTTTGGTTGATTTAGCAATGTACTTTATATTATCAGTGAAGGAGTGCTTTGCCACCTTTGAGGGTCTTACCAGGCACAAACAAGATTAGTTGCGATGTGTAGTTGCTAGTCGACTGTCTAAGGAAACTGAAAAAAAAAGTCAACTTTTTTTTTTTGTTGATTTAGCAATGCCCTTTATATTTTCCTTCAAAACATTAGATACATACATACATACATATATATATATATATATATATATATATAGGGTTAGAGGGAGATGTATTTCTAAAATAGGTTTTGTACAAGACACCCATATGAAACACATAATACTTGTTAATTAAAATATTTTTTTTAATGGAATCATAAAAAATATAGGCAATGTTTGGTAAAATAGTTAGCTTATAGGTAAATTTTGGTTTATTTGACAACTATTAGTTGTTTGACTTGGTTTAAAAATCAATATAAGTGTTTGGTTAATTATTTTTTTGTATTCCAAAATGCTAAAATTCAAAAAGCTAATAAAAACAACTTTTTCAATCATCTTTTTGTACTCCAAAATGCTATACCAAACAACTATCATCTAACATACATCTAATTTATCAAATACCTTTCTACAATTAACTAATGTTATCAATTAGTTATATTTTTTAATTAACTCAATCAGCTAACAGTAATTTACTAAACAGGGCAATTGTGTTTTGACTAAAACACATTATACATTTTATTTGATATGATTTTACACAGGACTCCATAATCCACATTCCCCTGATTTACATTGGGAATTGAATGTAGGAGGAGCATTAATTGGAGGGAGATCCTGAAAAGAAGTAGGACAATGAGACAATCAAATAAAAGTGATTGATGACTTTATATTAAAGTTTGAAAACAAGAAAAAAAGAGGTTTTTTTTTTAGTACGTGAAAGTTGGTTGAAAATTCTCCAAGAAAGTCCTAATAATAATAATTGGTTTGTCTAAAAAATGCCCTTAAATGTTTTTTCTTTTTTGGCAGTTTATGTATATGTTTTTTTTTTTTTTTTTTTTTTTTAAGGGTGATGAAGGAATTCACAATCACATTATTTAAAAGTGTGTATGAAATAAATCACATCAGAAATGAGATGGGTGTGTTAGATAAACTATTCCCAACAAATCACATAAAAGAAATAAACCACACTGCAAAAGTCATGTACGGCGAATTTAACTGAGAAGGTGTTTACAATAATCGTACTCGCAACCCTTAAAACAAAATCCAAATTTGCAACAAAATTTTTATCATCACAAATCAAGATTTTTCTAATAGTGATTTAAAACACTCATCCATATTAAGTTTAACCCAAACTTTGGACTTAGTCCACGTGATGATGCTATCTGCCTAACTTAATTTGTTGGTACGAGTGTACAACAAGCTCATTATTGTTAGATTTGGAATTTGTTATCAATTATTATGATACATCCCAAGTTGTTCTTAAAAAACGTAGTACAAAGCATTGTTAGATTTGATCTATCTAAAATAGCTGCCATTAATTATTTATGAAAAATAAAAATAGACAATTATGAAGACAACCTAAGCTATGATATTAACTTTTGCCTCAAAAGTTTGTCAATTATGACGAAACATCTATTTGGGATTAGTCTTAGGATTGAGGAGGATAAAAGTAATGGGAACTTACACTTATAGAAAACAAAGAAAAAGGGTTGCAATGTGATTGATTCATCATAATTAACAATTCAACTTGAGGGGCCCGCAGATTTGGTGCATTGTCATGACTCCACTCAATACAAAGTGTTGGAAGTTTCCTTTCGTGCATGTTTACATTAGTGCAATTGAGAATTTTAGTTTAAAGTTGGAGAAGAATTTTAGTTTAAAGTTATAGTACACCATTTAGAGGATTGATCTGGTAATTTAATTTAAATTTAAAATAATATCTTGTGCTCAGATGGCATGCAGTGATTATTCTGATGTGGGAGTCATGAGATTGAGCCCCAGTAGAGGTGTGTTGACTCTTTGTGCTACATTAAGTTGAGAAAGTATGTTTGAATATATACTACAATGTAATAGATCAGAGTCAGTAGCATTAAAAAAAAAAAAAAGTAAATGTAGGGCGGAAGCAAGGGCCAAGTCTAATACCATATGACTAGTGAATTATTGGGGGAGGCTTGTAAAGGACCAAGTCCAGTCCCAGCACTCTAGCTCTTGAAAATATGTGACAGTATAAGAAAATAAAGTTGCGCATTCGCTATTAGCTATAACTTTTGAGTAATGGTAAGCGCGTGATCCTAACAAGTGGTATCAGAGGCAGGTCACGGGAGTTGTGCCTTCGCTATTAGCTAGCTATAGCTTTTAGCGTAGTGGTAAGCGCTTGATACTAACAGTAACACACAACTCAGTTTGGAAAATAATAATAGTAGCACACAACTCAATTTGGAACTTGACTGAGTGGGTGTTGGTAATAACCAATCTCGTGATTTTAGGTATGAAAATAATGATCCCCCCATTGGTTACTCATTTCGGAATGCTCATGTTGGTTTTATTTGTTTGGTCAAAGTACCTATAAGGTCCTTGTACAATAGTATTTTGTTCAATTTAGTCATTCTACCTTAATTTTGTTTAATTTAGTCCAAAATTAATTATTTTTTACCACCAATATATTACATAAATATGTCCAAAATAAATGCATATTTACATGATCACATTGATATTTGAACGCTCAACATCTTGCATAGAGAAAGCAATCACTACGACTTTACCACACACACACACACACACTATATATATATATATATATAAATTAACAAGACCGAGTCAACCGGTTTAACTCGACTAACTCAACCGAAATGAATGAGTTAACTCGGCCGAATTCGGCCAAGTTAATTAGGCTGCCTAGGCGGCCGAGTTAGGCGCCTAGGGAAGAAATTGTCACGGTCTGGAGACACCTAGCGTTTAGGCGGGGCCTAGGTGAGCGTCTAGACCCATTTTTGTAACAGTGTTCTCAATGAAAGAGATTGAGTGTTTAAAATTTAAATTAATTGATAATTTAAAAATTTTAATTATTATAATATATAATTAAATTTATATATTAACTTCAATAAATATATCATATTTTAATTAGAGGTATAATATGTTAATTACATATTCATAATTTAAAATTGTTAATAATCTAAACATGGTCAATCATGTACATGATGGTCTATGGTTCACGACGATTGGTTAGGGACAAAGTGTCAATTATGTTCTTGGGATCATTACAGAATAATAATCCGTACTAGACTTTGGCATATCACCAATTGGTCCAAAAAGAAAATGGCAACCTTTTCTTTTGACAAGATCTGCTGCATGTGACAAGAGTAAACCTAAACATTTCTCAAATAATTAATAAATATAGATGTATCTGACTTTTCTAAATAGGAGATCACATATTTAAATATCTATAGGAACATTAATTCTTTTTACTTCGATAGATTAAAAAAATATGCGTGGACAGTTACTACATTATAATTGAGTTATTAGTAATAAAAAAAGTAATAATAGACTTTATTTGAGCTCATGCAACTAAAATTGCTTATCCCATATAGCATTAATCACCCATTATTAAAGTGAAAAATATTATTTTTTTTTGGGTGCTCCTATTCCATGCCCATTATTTGACAAGGTGTTGGAACTCTATTGAGTTTTAAAAGAGTTTTACTACATGAACTCCAATCTTTAATTTCTCAATTTTATTCTTTGATGTGGTTAGAGATGATAAGTTTACTATATGTGGATCTCAACGAAAACGTCAACATCAAAATTTTGAGTTGAGAAAGTAAAAGTAAGGAGTAAAATTTGAGAGTTCAAGTAATTTTGTTTTTTTTTTTTGTTTTTTTTTTTGTGAGTAGTATTGACCCTGTTATATATGTAACATATAGTATCTGTTCATACATACTTTCTCAACCTACTAAAGCCCAACAAGTCAATATTACTTTCACTGAGGACCTCCACGTGGGAGAGTCACTTCATGCCGCTTGACCACAAAATTTTTTGCAGTAGTATTTTCTCTTTTTTTTTTTTGAAATTAAATAATTGATAAAATAAAATAAAACAAGATTTGATTCGAACTTTGGAAGTATCAAAAAGTGGGATGAGCAGAGTGTTAGATCCTTATTCCTTAAAATAAAATATCCAAATAAAAATAAATTACAATATTTTACAGAAAAAAAGGAATTAAAAAAGATGGAGTACAGTTTTCAAAAAAAAAAACAAAAAAATATGGAGTACAACATTTTGGATATAAAGTCAAATACAAATACGAGGAATTAATTAAACAATATAATAAAGTAACAAAGTCGGGTTGTCGGAAAACAGAGTGGAGGACGAGAAGACATGTGGCCGGAAAATGACAATAGTTAATCTCTCCTACCCAGTGGGATGAATCCGTTTGTGGCCGCAGATTGCCCGTCCGGCGGCTATGACGGCCGAAGCCGCCGAACTGAAGAGCTGTTTGAGAATTCTCATCTTCACGTCCCCCCTTCTGGGCGCTGGCCTGGGCTCCGGCCTGATCCTCAGGTTTGGAGGTGGGATATCCATTTTGGGAACCGGAAAAATGAGCGGAAAGACGGCGGAAGTAGAGAGTAAGAGAGTATAGGGTTAATTAAAGCAGAGAAAGAAAGAAAAATGATGGTGAGTTATTTATAGGGTTAATACTTAAAATGGTTCTCGACTATAGTGGTTTTTCTCAATTTTATCCTAAACAATTTTGGTAACTTAATGTAGTCTCAGAGTCTGGTGTTTTTACCCAATTTAGTCTGATACTTTTGTGTTTTTACTTAAATTAGTCACTCGTTTGTTATTCCGTTCATTTGTTGTTATATAAATAGACAATTCATTACTTTTAATATTGGCATCTCTTTACTTATAAACATGTGAAGTGTGAAATTCTTTTTTTTTTCTTTTTTTTTTACGAATTACTCTCAGAATCACTCCTAGATCTGCGAATATAAAATTTGATTCGTAGGTCTGGGTGTAATTCGTGCAAGAAAGAGAGATTTCTCACTTTGCAAGTTGAAAATAAAGAGAGATCAATATTGATATTATTGAACTGTTCCATTTATTTAACATCAATTTGACGAAATAACAAACGGAGGACTAAATTGAGCGAAACACAAAAATTTAGGACTATATTAAGTCACCAAAATCGTTTAGGACGAAATTGAGAAAAACCACTATAGTCGAAGATTTACTCCTTTTCCCAATATTAATTAATTAAATAAAAACTCTTTGTGCTCCAGAATATTCCAGCTTATTAAGTTAAACTCCTAAGTAATAATATGCAACAAATTCATCAAATTATCTCTTAATTTTTACTTCTACATCAAAAAAATCTCGATGTATACATTTGTATTGAGATCCACATGAATAAAAATAACTTATTAATATCCGCCACATCGAGAATAAAATTTAAGAAGTAAGATTTAAAAATTCATATAAGTAAAACTCTAATTCATAACCGTGTGAACAGAATATCCACATGTGTTGACTTTTGGAGGCTTGGTTACGTATTATACTAATTTTACTCCTGCATCAACATTTTATAAATCAACTACAAATTTTCATTTTAATAAGGTCTTAGATATAATGATTTCAAAAAAAAAAAAAAAAAAAAAAACTTGTTACTTATGATTTTATCTCATATTATTCATGTTGTTAAGTGTCAATAAGATCTTTTATATTTATGGCCTCTTGTGAGTAGCGTTTAAAAAAAATTAATTTTTTAGTCAAATATTAGAATAATTAATCAAATATTTTTATGCCAAATGATGAATGTTAAAAGGTAAAATTAGAGGAATAATGTAGCATTGTTCTAGATAAAATTTTATTTCATTCGATAAAAATTCAAATATTTTTTTTTTCAATTATAATTTGTAAGGGAGGACGGGAGAAGTATTAAACGCGTGCAAAATATGCGTTGCCAAATTTGGTATTAAAAATATAATATAACTGCTTAATTCATACGCTAAAATGAGGATTGAGGAAGTTAAGGTATCAAAGCCGACACGTCATAAAATCCCGCCATGCATACATTCAATGAATCTGATACGTATATGCTCCAGGCTTTATTGGTCCAATATAATACGAAGTAATATCATTGGATTTTAAAATGATTATTTTTTGGTGGCCAAAAGAAACACGCACTAATTACCTGCTCCCATTTAAAGTGGGTTTTTTTTTTTTTTTTTTAACATAAAATAAAATTACAAACTCTTATACTAAGCAGGTGTTTGGTAAATAATCATTAGCTGTTAGCGGTTATCTGATTAGGTTAGTGTGTTTGAGTAGATGATAGCTTTAGCTAATTGTAGAAAAATGTTTGGTAAATTAATTGTTAGCTGATTACATGGAAAATCATTTTTTTTTTCAAAAAATTGATCGAAAAAGTTGTTTTTAACAACTTTTTGAATTTTAGCATTTTGAAACAATAAAACATTACAAAAAACTAATTAATCCAACACTTATATTGAATGTTTAACCAATTCAAACAGTTAATAATGATCAAATAAGTCAAAATTGATTAATAAGTTAACTGTATGGTCATGTATATCATTTTCTATACTTAGGTTCTCATCTTGCATGTTTATCTCCGCTTCATCTTGAAATCTCTAATATACTTACTTGCCAATCGCCACTCCATATGCATCCATTGCTACTTATTTATCTCCTTACAAGTACAACTAACCACTTTAATTATTGTTGTTATTACCATTCATTATTTAATATCGTCATCTCCATATGCAATTATGCATACTCCTACCCTAACTTACTTACTTTAATCGTTGGTTCGACTTTTTTTTTTTTAATGAAAATAAAAACTTACAATATTTTTACATAATTAGAAATGAGAACCGTTTATTAAAAAAAAAAAGAAAAAAAAAAGGAGAAGAAGTGAAAAACTGAAAGTAATTTACAGTACGTTTGGTTCACGGAATGAATTTTGAGATAATAGGAATGCTATTCCATAAGGAATGGAATGGGCAAATAATAGAATAGAAAATGTATTCTATTGTTTGGTTCGCAGAAGGAATAGACTTTAGGAATTATATTACAATGTTTGGTTGATTTAAGGAATAGAAATGAAATATGTTTTTAAAGACATAAATACCCTTATAAAAATATGTGATGGTGGCGGCGGCGGTTGTGGCAGTGGTGGTGGTGCTGCTAGGGTGGTGGTGTTGGGGGCGGTGGTGGGAGCGGCGGCAGTGGCGATGGTGGCGGCGGTGGCAATGGTGATGACGGTGGCGATAGTGGTGGCGGTGGTGAAATAGGAAATAAATTTAATTGGGGGTAAAATAGGAAACAGAAACTTTAGGCTATTCCTGAGAACTTAGGAATAGTCTAATGTCAGGGGACCCCTAGGAATCTCTATTCCCCTTGCAAGGGGAATAGGTCATTCCTGGGAACAATATTCCTGGGAATACAAGTGGTTATCAAATAGAGAAATATGTCTATTACTAGGAATGCTATGTCATTCCATGCCTATTTCGTGAACCAAAGAGCCCATTAACATTATTACAAAATATTACGATTACCTCACTTTGATTATTATTATTATTAAAGTAAGCGATAATTTTTATTTTTATTTTCAAATCATATCAGAATATATAACAAAAATATTATTTTTAAAAGTGAATTTTTTTTCATAACAATCATGTTTCCAGAATATTGAAAAAGGAACTTTTTGACTGGTTAGTGGTCATTGAAAGCCACTTAAAAGTTGAATTTCTCCAGCTTATCTGTGTCAACAAAAGGCCAGAATATCTGTCTTGATTATTTTATTTTATTTTAATAAAACTTTGATATTTAGTTACTGAACTTCAATTCACATCCTCGAATGATGAACTACTAAAAGAAGTAAGAAAAATGCAATAAAAAATTTATAATCTTAAATTAATAGAATAATTAATTTTTTGAATAAAAAAGGTAGTTGAACATCCAAGGAGGTACTCGAGGAAGCCTTCAATTAACATCCGAATGAATTTGATGAACTGAGAATGAAATTGTAAGTAAATTAAATGAAATAATTAATTTAAATACTAGTATAATAGATTTAATAAAACAATTACTTTTGTGTTTATAAACTTTTTTTTTGAATGCTACTAGCTCTATTACATTGTAGTATAGTTTCTCAATCTACTGAAACATAAAGAGTCAATAACGCCTCTATTGAGGCTCGAACTTACAACCTTCCAAATGAAAGTCCAACACGAATACCATTAAACCATATAGTTCTGGTTGTGATTATAAACTTTAATTTCTCTTTTGTACAACAACAAATTAATATATGACCATGCTTATCGTACGTTCAATTCAAACATGTCATTGTACAGAATTAATTTAGTCGTCGTATGTCTCCCTTTGTCAGCTTTTACTATGTATATCAATTTTTTTTTTTTTTTTTTTAAGATTACCAACTCTATTACAATGCAGTATCTGTTCATAACTACTTTCTCAATACAATATCGCCTCCACTGAGATTCCTATTTAATTGATGGAGTAACTTGGTGTCATTGAACCACAAGGTCCTTGACTACTATTTATATCAATTATTTGAGAAATTTTCACTTAATTGGTTTGGTGAAAAAGTTTGATATATGTAGATTATGGAGAATAATGTCATATTGTCTTTGAAAATGTTTATGGGAATATCCGATTAATTGGAATGTATTTAAACTGTGTTTTTTTTTTCTTTTTTTTTTTTTGGAATAAGGTTCAAATTGGCCACTGAACGTAACCTGAAAATGCAATTAGGCCACTGAACGAAAAAAAGATGCAATTAGATCACTGAACACCCAAAAACGTGCAATTAGGTCACTGAACACTCCAAATGTATGCAATTTCACCGGATAGCAGGTTACCATCAATTTTAGCAGGTTACCTGCTTACGTGGCGGCTGAGTTGGCATTTTTAATAATTTTTAAATAATTTTTAATAACTTTTAATAATAATTTTTTATAAAAAATTTGAAAAAAATAAAATTTGTTTTAAATAATTTTTTTTTTAAAACTTTATTATTAAACTTTATAAAAAATTATTAAAAATGTCAACTCAGCTGCCACGTAAGCAGGTAACTTGCTAAAATTGATGGTAACCTGCTAACAGGTGAAATTGCATACATTTGGAGTGTTCAGTGACCTAATTGCACTTTTTTTTTTTTCGTTCAGTGGCCTAATTGCATTTTCAGGTTACGTTCAGTGGCCAATTTGAACCTTATTCCTTTTTTTTTTTTTTTTTTTTTTTTTTTTTTTGGAAAGGTGTATTTAGTTAACATTTTATTGAAGAGAAACTTACATTACCTAAGAGACGTGAAAGGATAAAATTTTCTCTAAAAAGGAAAAAAATCGTATATAGATGTGGGCTCTGTTTGGCAGAGCTTATTTAGGAGCTTATAGCTTATTTTAAGTTACTAATAAGCTATAAGTTCTGTTTGGTAATGTTCCCAAAATAAACTCCTAGCTTAAAATAAGAGCTTATTTTGGAACGCTACTTTATGTAGCATTTCAAAATAAGCTCCTAGCTTCTTAACTTTTTTTCCATCTTTATCCTTATTATTTTAAAGAAATGACATAATTTATCCTTCTCAATTAAAACCTTTTTCTCTTCTCCTTTAATTTATCCGCAACTTTCACCGCAAATATTATTATTATTATTATTATTATTATTATTATTATTATTATTATTATTATTATTATTATTATTATTATTATTATTATTATTATTATTATTATTATTATTATTATTATTATTATTATTATTATTATTATTATTATGAGATTTGCAACAATATTGCTACTTCATTATGAGATGCTAGATCATGATTATGCTAATAGTTTTATTTCAAAAGGTTAATTTTTTTTTTAACGACAAAATGTTAAATTTTAATATGTAAACAAACTAATTTAAATTTTATGAAGATATCCTTTTTATTCTTTTTATATTTATCAGCTTATCAAAAAGCTAATTTTACCAAACACTTTCAATCATAGCAGCTAGCTTAACAGCTCTTCAGTTTTCAGCTCCGAGCTTATAGCTTTTCAGTTTTTAGCTCCTTTTCAGCTTTCAGCTCCTAGCTTATAGCTTTTCATCTAGGTTTGCCAAACAAAGCCGTGATCTAGTAATTTTGGAAAACATGTCATAATTAATTAATTTGAACTGAACACTTGGATTGCAATATTATACTTTTATGTGACAATAGATATGATATTAATTAGGAAATGTCAATACATGAACCAATGTTATTTCTAGCTAAGATTGAAGAATTGATGTAATATGTCATGATGATTGATGATGATCGTCAGTGATAAAATTGTGGGAAAATGCTAGGAAATGTACTGATACTGATATATAGATAATAATTCCAAAATGAATGCATGGAAGTGTTACGTTAATTAATGAATGCATGGAAGTACGTGTTACGTTAATTATAAGATAAGGTTGAATTTGATCCAGTCGTAGGTTCAACCATTTGAATGTATGTACATATAATTCAGTTATGGTTGTCGGGTGATTCCGTCATCGTCGGTGCATGTTTACTAAGTCAATCAATTACTTAAGAAATTTTGACTCAATTGTCTTTATAACAAAGTTTGGTAGATTAATAATGCTTTTGTAACACGTGAGATAACTAATAATGGAATTATGAAGAATGTAGATTGGGTAGTAAACTAGACCAGCTAGCCGAGATTGACGAATTGGGGTAATGATGTCATGGTGATTGATGATGATCGTAAGTGGTAAAACTTTGGAAAATTAAGGGTTCAACTTTCACTAACAAAATTTTGAAAGTAGGCTCCCCATGTTAAAGTTTGGGCTCTTGCGCTCTCTAGATTGAGGATTGGACTCCTCAAATTAAAATTGACAAAAGTATGGAAATGAATCTCTTGTGTATAAAGTCAACGACATGATTGATTGGGATGCTGCTTGAATGATTCGCGATTTATTACCTCCAATGACCTTAGGATTAGTCTAGCCTATGTTTTAGAAAATCAGATGTATAATTTTTTTCTTTTTTTGAAAAATAAAAAGCAAGGAAATTCCAACAAAATTAGAAGACAATGGATTAGAGGGAAAAATGAAAATGGAAATATATATATATATATATCAATGTGCATACTTTCTTGCCAACTTGGGTCAATCTAAACCGTGGGGTACTTCCATCCTCGAGCAGCCTCCGGACGACATGAAGAACCTATTGAATCGCGACGTGCTGGGCGTCTCTTCTAATAGAATTCACTAATTCCCGGGACCTTGGTCCCTCCCTTCCACCAAAAAAGAAAAAAGAAAAAAAAAAGGAAAAAATTACACTGGAAATGATTAATTCTACTTATATTTCTTTGACCATTGTAATGACATTTTTACAATGAGTGACTTTTTTGTGAGACCGTCTCACATATCCTTATCCGTGTATAAGGGGGTAATATTAAGATGAAAATATACTACTTATACTGAAGAATGTAATACTAATTAAGAATAAAGTTTTTTTTTTTTTGAAAGGAAAAATAAAGTGTTTGTTATTTGTAAGTAGTGATTTATTTTTACCCAAGAGGTAGAAGTGCTGGTTATTGTATTAATGTGATATTCAATAAAGCAAGAAGACTCTAGATCTCTTATGAGTATCCCTTCCAATCCTTCATATCCAACTAATTTAAAAAAAAAAAAAAGGAACGTTATTTTATTTCTGATTTATTCTATAAATTAAATCAAACGCAGGTTAGGAGAACAACTAACTTGCCAATCTTTTAACATAAACAGGAAAGCTAAATATTTAAAACCTATCCCAGTTGCCAAAATGCTAAAATGCTCCATTGCCCCAATAATGTCTATTGTCTAGTAGAACACATGCAAATTAATGAAGAACTGAGGCGATGATGTCATGATGACTATATAATGATGGTGTAAATATTAAAATTACTGGAGAATGAAGGAAATTAATGAAATGAAGAATGTGTTGAAATTGAAAGATAAGTTCAAAAGATTACATAGCAAAATATTTTTCTTGAATTGGTACATCAAAACGAGACAAATACTAACAACTCTACTTTTACATTTTTTTTTTCTTGAATGTTACTTTCTCAACGTACTAAAACACAAAGAGTCAATAGCACCTCCACTGAGGCTCAAACTTGTAACCTTCTAAATGAAAGTCCAACCCAGGTACCATTAGACCACATAGTCTTGGTATTTTACTCTTACATTGTTTTGAAGAAATTTAAAATTTGTTTAATGGGATATTTAGAATTCAGATTTTTTTTTTTCATATTTTAGGAATATCAATTTTTTTTTAATCTTATTTTCTTGTGATACGATCGATGAACTCTATCTTTCAACTTAGACTTAATTTAATAGTACATTTAATTACTCCAAAATTTCAAACCCATTCTTCAAAAGATATTACAATGCAATGACTTAGAAAAGAAATAATGGAAGAATACAAAAACAGGAAATGCAATTATTCTAAGACGGGTCAAATTTCAAAATGCATTTAAGAAAGTTTCCAATGGCCGGCAGAACAGCTGACGCCATCATCACCTCAATACCTTTTATTTTTTACTAAATAATTTTTATTTTTTACTAAATAATTTTTATTTTTTTTTACAATGTTGAATAATAGGATGTCGACTATTATTATATTACTATTTCTTAAGAAAAAAAAAATTTTCATTAATAAGAACTAATACATCACAAATGAAAGGAGGAAGAGTCTAGCCAAACCCCTCTCAATCAAAGTAAAAACTCATAACCTTAACTAACAATAATTAACTGCATTATGTGATAAGTTAATCTTCAAATATGATTGACCTTGACACTACATATTTCCTATAGAAATGGAACATAGCTTCTAACAATTAAGCCACTATAAGATAGATTAATGAAAGGTTTGCAAGATTAACTGAAGTTTTTAACTTTCTCTTGATAACATGTTGTAATGTGTCTGTGCCTATGTATTAGAATTTAGATCTTCTACCAAAAAAGAAATATTAATATTGTAAGATCTCACATAAATGGTTTAAAATAAATTTCATTATTCTTCTAAAATATATATAGAAGGAAAAAACAATTATACGTATATACTGACTTTTTTTTTTCTCGTATTGAAGGTTGAGTTTAATTAGTTAGAAACTATCTCTCTCTAGAAGTCTAGGGTTTTCTCTCCACTACTAGGGTTTATTCCTAGGTTTTCACTAATTTTCCATCACTGATCTACGGCAATTGTCGGTTTGTTGACGACGAAGCACGGAGAACAGCGTTGTATGCATGGCGACTTCAGCAGAAGGAGGCGGGGTGGAGGTGTGACGCGGCAGTGGGCGGATCTGGTGATTGCGGCGGAAGAGGAGAGGTTCGAACCGGTTCTGGACGGAGTGGATGATGCGCCGGTGAATGCACAGCCGGTGTGGTCATTGGTTGGCCGGTTCTTGACACGCAAGCTAGTCAAGTTGGAATTCATGCGAGAGGTCCTAGCCTCGGTTTGGCAACCGGTACAGGGGGTCCAGGTAACAGAAATCCAACCACGACTTTTCCTATTTGTTTTCTTCCATAAAACAGACATGGAACGTGTTTTGAATGATGGGCCATGGGCGTATGAGAATGCAACCCTAGTTTGTAGACAAGTGGTTGATGGTATGATGCCGGAGGATGTGGTACTGGATACGGTTGATATGTGGGTGCAGGTGCATGGGTTACCAATGGGACATACATCAGAAAAAATATTAGAGCAGGTTGGTAATTATCTTGGCGGTTTTGTTAAGTTTGATGACCGATTTCTGAATGTGCCATGGAAGGCTTTCTATCGCATTCGGGTGGCTATTCCTGTGGACAAACCGATTAAGAGGCGCATGAATTTTGTGAAACGAGATAAGTCTACATGCTGGGTCTCGTTTAAGTATGAGCATTTACACAATTTTTGCTTCTATTGTGGGCTCTTGGGGCATTTATACAAATTCTGTATTCATGCACGGAATGCTACTATCCTAGTGGAGCAATATCCGTTTTCAGCAGAGTTGAGGGCGGGGTTGAGGAGAGGGCCGAGGGGTGTTGGTGAGGGGTGGTTGGTGCCGGTGGAGGGGAAAGGGGCGGAGGGGGAGGGCGGTATAAGGGAGGTTGGCCGAGGGGTGAGGGTGCCGGAACGGGAGATGGTGGGTACGGTCACGGCAGTGGCCAAACGTCGCAGGGAGGGGGAGGGAGGTGGGTTGAGAAGGGAGGGTAGTGATGTATTGATGACTGATCTCTCAAAAAACTTGAATATGGCGGGTGCTGGTTCCCAGACCCGCCCAGCATCATGAGTACGTTAAGTTGGAACTGTCGTGGCTTGGGTAATCCACAAACAGTTCGGGAGATTGTGGACATGGTGTCCAGTAAGAAACCCGACTTTGTATTTCTTATGGAAACCATGGTTGGCCAGGATCATGCAGAGCGGCTCCGGGTGAAACTTGGTTTCGATGGTGTGTTTAAAGTTGATAGTGTAGGAACGAAAGGAGGTTTGGCATTATTATGGAGAACGAATGGAACGGCAAGCCTGTTGAGTTACTCAAAAAATCATGTGGATATTGAGGTAACAATGCCGGGGTTTGAAAAGTGGAGGATGACAGGGTATTACGGTTATGCACAGAGGGAGAGACGGAATGACTCTTGGGAATAGAAGGAAAAAAGAGGATGAAAATGAAGTTTAGACGTGTGGCTTTAAAAATAAATTTGACGTTCGCAAAACGCGTCAATCGAATAGCAGTTCACGTAAGTAATATTTTATCGAAGTCAATATATATATATATATATATATATATATATATATATATATATATATATATATATATATATATTGTTACTCAGATAACGCCTATGCATTGAAGTCTTTGTTCTCAGCTCTAAATTAAAATTGTAAACATTTATAAGCAATATTTAGAGGTAATTTTATTCTTTTTATTCGAAAAATTATAATCAGGTCTTTAAATTACTTTTTACTCGAAATAGTGAGTTTGTGTATGTGTGTGTGTGTGTATATATATATATATATATATATATATATATATATATATATATATATGTACTTGTATTAATCCTTGAGTTATATCAATATGTAATAAATCAATCTATGTTTAGTTATATTAGAATAATATTATATATACTCTTAGTTTCTACTATTTTTATTCCATGTTTACGTGATATATTTTGATTAATCTAGAAAAAAAAAATGATGGGGATTATTTCCTCTTCTATCAATAACATCACAACAAGTGTACGAGGGATTTACTCTCTAAATGCATCATTTTCTACGCTAAACTTGTATTAGTAGAACTCTTGCAATTAAAGTATTGATGTGATGGTGTCATGAAGATTGAATGTGAAGTGAGTGGTAAAGTTAGGGGAAAATGTTTGAAAATGAATGTATATAATATTGAAATTGAAAGATAAATTCAAAAGATTAAAATGTGTTTATTTTTTTTGGTTGCCACATAATGAAAGGCTTGCAAGATTTGCAAGCCATTCAAAAAAAAAAAAAAAAAAAAAAAACGAAAACAATAAATAAAACATAAAAGTACGAGAGTGTCCTTAATTGTTAGGGATAGCCGAGTTGTTATGGCCAACTGGGATTGCAACCCCTTTATCTAATAATAATAATAATAATAATAATAATAATAATAATAATAATAATAATAATAATAACAATAACAACAACAACAATAATAATAATAATAATAATAATAATAATAATAATTATTATTATTATTATTATTATTATTATTATTATTTAATAATAATAATAATAGAATGACTTCATGCTTGAGTTCAACTGCTGGGAGTGGGTTACTTGTTAGATAATACTCCCTTTATTTCAAATTGAGTTAATTACCAAAATGGTACCTTGACTATAGCAAAATTATTAATTTGGTCCTTGATTATTTTTTTGACTAATTAAAATTTCAATTTTAAAAATCTTAACCAATTTGGTTCTCCATTTGTTTTGCCATTAGACATCCATTAATTCAGGACAAAATTGGTAGTTTCGCTACAGTCAAGAAACTATTTCAATAATTAACTTTTGGAAAAACGGTGCATGTAATGACCGAAATGGTCTCTTAACTATAGCAAAATTATCAATATGGTCCTGAGTTAACAGATGTCTAATGACAAAACAAACGAATGATCAAATTGGTTAAAATTTTTAAAATTGAGGGACTTAATTGAAAAAAAATATAGTCACTAACTAAATTACTAATTTTGTTATAGTCAAGGGACTATATCAGTAATTAAATGGTTGTCACATTTACTTTTTGCACAATTTTTTAGAACTAGAGTAAATGCTATGTGCTTTTCAATTATGCCCTTTACTTTTCTCACTTTTGGAAATAAAAGCAATAAAGAAAGCAAATCTTATAAGGGTAAATTGGAAAAATAGAATGATGGTGATGTTTTATTTTGTAAAGAAGACAACATTTTAGAATAAACTAAAAAAGAAAGTAAGACATGAAAATGAGAATAAGAGAGTAATGATTTTATTATTATTATTTTTAGGGAAACTGACACTTTTCTCCCTGAGTTATATACTTATAATACTTTTTCTCCCTGAATTATTAATGTAAACACATTAGCCCCTTCAATTATTCTAAAAGTGGCGGTTTCCCCTCTGATATATTAAATTGAAATTCCTACCCTTAAAGTAAACATTTTATTTATTTTTCTTCTCTAACAAATTATTGTATATACGTAGGGATGACAACGGTTCGGTTCGAACTGAACCGAACACTATAGCAATTGAATTAAAAGTTTCCGGTTATGATTCAGATCTAGAACCCGATTTCAGCTTATTAAAATTATTATGAATCGAAAAACTGAATCCTGAACCGTGAACCGACGATTTTGGATCCGGTTCGCGATTTTGAACGGTCTTTATTTTAAAATAGTCTAAATTTAAAAATAAATGTATTTTATTTTATTTTTTCAGTTTGGAACATGAATCAGCCGTCCGGTTCGCGACTTTAATAAATTCTAAATATCGGGTTTCAATTCTAAATTGTAATTGGAAATTTCAATTTGGTTGCTATAGTGTCTGTTTGGTTTGAACCAAATTGTGGTAATAATTTGTTGGAGAAGAAAAATAAATGAAATATTTATTTAATGGTAAATATGTCTATTTAACCGTTCAGGGGAAAACAACCACTTTAATAATTTAAGGGAGAAAAGTATTATAGGTATATAACTCCAGAAAAAAAAAAGATATTTTACATTATTATTATTATTATTATTATTATTATTATTATTATTATTATTATTAACTAATTAATTTCCTTTAAAAAAAAAAAACTATTTAATGGGATGGGATATGGTACTTGAGAATATGGTGAAGTTTTCAAACAAATGATGAAAGGAATCTAAGCCACGATAGGTGGGCCACATCATGACATAAAACAGGTGACTCATCTGCCTTACGTAATCACGCGTACGTCAGCTCAATTGTTGAGTGCCGACCTCGTTACTTTACTAGCAAGAAAACAAACAAATAATTTTAAAAATATAAGATATGAAATGTGTAGAACATATATAAATACAAAAACATATAAATAGACTTGTAAAATGTTTTTAAAAAATGTATAAATATTGATTTTCTAGTTCCATTACTTCCATAATTTAAATTAAGACACTAATTAATATACTCCCTCTGTCCCATTTTATGTGTCTTACTTTCCTTTTTAGTTTGTCCCAAAATGTTGTCCACTTTCTAAAATTGAACATCACCATCATTCTACTTTTTTCAAATTACCCTTCTAGCTTTTGCTTTCTTTATTGTTTTTATTTCCAAAAGTGAAAAAGTGAGGGGCATAATTGGAAAGTGCATAACATTTACTTTTGATTCATTAAAAAGCGTGCAAAAAGTAAATGAGACATCCAATTCGGGACGGAGGGAGTATTAAGTATAAAAAAATATGTGATCCGAAATAATAATATATATCCCACCTTTTCCCGTAAAGTTGTTATTGCATCGACCATAGTTTACACAATTGTGTGAATCACAAATAAAAAGTATATTATTTGTGTATATAAAATACATTATTTGAATACTGAAATTACATTATTTTGCATAATATCAAATAATGTACACTCAATATACAAATAATATACTTTTAGTTAGTAGATTAAAAATGTATATTGTATTAATGAAAAGTACGTTATTTAAGAACTGAAAGTACTTTCAATACTCAAATAATGTACTTTTAATATATTAAAAATATATTTTTTGTGATCCACACATAACCTGTGTGGATTATGAGGCACATAAAAATTTGCCT
The DNA here is from genome assembly GCF_001879475.1 of Ipomoea nil. Lineage (NCBI taxonomy): Eukaryota > Viridiplantae > Streptophyta > Magnoliopsida > Solanales > Convolvulaceae > Ipomoea > Ipomoea nil. Next base: position 4,202,052 of record NW_017618262.1, on the reverse strand, counting down.
CTCCCATTTAAACTAGGACTGTTATAGACAAATTATTTTGTGGACCTGGGTCTAAAATGCATAATTTACATATTTTTTTTTAGAGAGAAACGAGATGATATATTAAAGATCAACCAAAGACGAGATACAAGTGGGTGGCGTAGAAAACCACGAACCAAGGGCAGACATAGAATCAGAAGCACGCGCTAGAACATGAGCTAAATGATTCGCTGACCTGTTAACATGGCGAACTGAAACGTTCCCGATGTCACTAGCAATCTTATGACATTGCTTTACTACCAAACCAACATATGAAAAATCCAAACGACAAGAGTTAAAAGCTGAACAAAAATTCAAACAGTCTGATTCAAGAATAATGTTATTGAAACTATGTGTCTTCATCCAAATGAGCATATTACATATTAAATGTTCACAATTTTGTAAAAGGTAAATTGTGAACATCAAGTATGTAAATTGTGAACATTCAGTATTTAAATTGTGTATTTTGAACTTAGGTCTACCTTGCAAGGTGGACCTGGGTCCAAGGTATAACTATTGACTATTGTATTTGCCATGGCCCGTTCGGATCGAATTTGAAAAATATACAACCCAACTTGTCTACGCAAGAGCTGAATGGGCTCAACTTCGCGAATCGGGCTTATTTTTTTTTAGCTCTAAATGTAGTCATGTAGGTACTCACTCTTAGCTTCCAATTTTAGTTTAGTTTCAACCCGCCGGATAACTCGAAATTTAGGTTAGGGCTAATCCAAACTCAAAAATAAAATAATCCATTAGCTCGAACCAATAAACCCGATTATACAACATAACTAGTCCGAAACCGAATGAGTTGGCCCCAAAAAAAAAAAAAAAAAAAAAAAAAAAAAAAAAAAAACTTAGATGATGTGACAAGCATACCACATGTTGATGGCAAAACCACAAAAAGCACTTTAGGAGATAATTTTAAAGTTACAAATACAAAAATTAAAATTACATTTTTTCTCTTGGAGTTATATCTATACTACAAACTTAGTTTATGAATTATAGATTTATAGACCTGGTCATCTTTATATCCATACTACAAACTTAGTTTATGAATTATAGATATGATCACCTTTAATTCCAAAGTCAAGCACAAAGTAACGATTTTAGCCCTTAAAATGCGAAATCAACAACTTCATTAAATAACTTATTAGTGACAAAAATAGTCCCCTAAGTTATTAAAATCACCACTCCATAGGTAACTCTAGGAACTAAATCTATAGTACAGAAACAACTGAATGAACAAAAATACAGAAATAACTGAATGAACAAACACATAATGTGGAGAGTTGCCCAGCCATTATGTAAACTGTGATTTGTACGAAAACAAATAGCGAAGTATATAACTTCCATGAGAATAAAATGGACCAGCCGCTTCAACATGAGCAATAAAGCTTGTTAGGATAGAGACAGTGACTACTAGGATGACGTACCATGTGCCATTGTCATCGGCTATCTTGTTCAAGAAAAAGGCTTGGCCGCAAGCCAAGATGGTAAACACGGTGGCGAAGAACATGCCGACAAGAACAACGACGTATTTGAGGGGCAAGCCAATGTAAAAATCGTTGAAATCAAATTTGGTGTTAAGTATTACTTGCAGAGCGGCTATGTTGAAGACGGAGGCGAAGAGAGCGGCGCCGAGGAAAAATAGTAGCCGCCATAATTGGAGGGGATGATTCTTGAAAAAGATTGGTAGGCCGTTATCCTGATTAAAACCTCCTGGGACTGTGAAAACCGCTGCGAAATCGATGGTGGCCATGAGGGTAGCCAATACTAAAGCGTAGTTTGCCAGGTCTCTTATGGTTTTCTCTGCATTGTCTTTGAGTTCAACATGTTGTTTCTCGAACACCTCGGTTGCTGTCTCGCCATCGTTGTTTTTCCAGTTCCATAAACTTGGATGTGTACAATTTTGTACCCGCTGTTGGATTCCAACAACATTAGCAGAACGAATCGAAGACTGTCAATGTAATATAAAAACATGTAGTATGTGCAATTTAGCCAAGTTAGTTACCTTAAACCAGAGCATAGCCCATGACATCTGCTTCAAAGGGCCATGGGGAAAAGTTTTTTCGCCTCCTAGCTTTGCTGCATGATGCATAACGGTGTTTCCTTGTAAATCAATATCAGACAGCATACTATCCTTATTCACAACGTTTTTCATCAAGTATTCATAAAGAAACCGGTTCTTAACCATTGCTGCTATATGCACAATGTTGCATCCCTTTTCATCCCATGTTTCTGCAGCTTCTGGATGGGTGTGCACTATTTCTTTCACCAACTCAGTTATCCCATGCTTGGTAGCTTCCAGTAATGCATTCTGCAAATTTCGCAAGTGGTCGAACTTCCACTCGTCTTGTTCTATCAATTCTCTTGCCACCATTACTGCAAGTATGTGCTTCTGCTTCGCATCGTCAATGGCTGCTAGCCAACCATTTCCTACGATACAGAATGAAACACAAATAATAAATTATATTAAAGAAACCTTGTTCTGATACAAGGATGGGTATGTAGTTTATGAGATGTCGCACTTAAAATGCAATTGATGAATGGTGATCTTTTTCTTTTGATGAAGACAGTTGAACCATGCTGTTTTGTTACTTGAAATAGCGCCGGTATACCTGTTTGATAATCCCACAAAAACTGATTTTAGGAGTAGTATAATTTTCTTGTTTTTGGCAAATGGAAGAAAGTAAAGTACTTATTTGCCTACAAATGTTAAATTTCTTCACTTCCACACGCACACTGCAACGATATTAGATGAGTAAATTACTTGTGATTCAGACTCACTATATGTGTTGATTGGGAGAAAAAGACTTAAATGTGAAGATAAGAGTCATGTATTTCTCAAAATGTGACTGTCCATTTTTGTGGACAAAAAAATGAAAAAAAGTTTGGGACATGCATTTGAGCAGAGGTCAAACCACAAACGCACGTCTCACTTAAGTTTTTTTTTTTTTTTTTTTTTTTTTTTTTTTTTTTTTTTTTTTTTTTTTTAAATTTGGTCCCCGGCAACTCCCTTCTCCAGCGAAGGAGAAGGCATTTCCTTCTCCTTCACTGGAGAAACCGGCCACTAAATCGCTAGCTTCTCCAGCGAAGGAGAAGGCAGCTAGTGGCCCTTCTCGATTTGGTCGTCCACTTCTCCAGCGAAGGAGAAGGCCACCGCCACTGGTTGCCTTCTCCTTTTGGTCGCCGGTTTCTCCCGCGATTGCCTTCTCCTTCGCTGGAGAAGGGTGTCGTCGGCGAAGTTACCAAATTAAAAAAAAAAAATAAATACACAAATGCAAGTGGGACTTGCATTTGTGATTTGACTACTTCTGACATCAAATACATGTCCCAAACTTATTTTTCATGTTTTTTACTACAAAAATGAATATTCACATTTTAAAAAATACATGTCTCTACCTTCACATTTCAGTCTTTTTCCCTGAGGATTGGTACCTAGTAACACTACTAGGAGGTCACCGCATTGGATCTAATTGTTACATTAGATGTAACTCTCAGCATAAAAGTAAAGTACTTACAGCAATAGATTATGGTTTCAAAAAGCTGCCAAAAGAAGAGTGGCATGGTGCCCAGAACTTGGAAGCTGAAGGGAGATGCACTCCTGAATGAATGGTGATGCGTAGCCAACACATTGAGGGCAGTCATGCCCCTTCCATTTGGCTTACAAGCAAGCTTAGGAAACTTGCTCAGTATCTCCATTGCCAGATCTGTACGTTTAACAAAACATGCATTTACACATACATGATACATCGATCACCTCTGTGAATCCACCAATACCCACTACTGAAAATTATGGAATTTCTTACCCCTGAAAGTGATCTTAAATAAGTCAAAAGCAAAAACTGGTCGGAAATAGCAACAAATTAAAAGTTTTTTCGGATACCAAAAGTGGTTGGAACAAGGCTTTTGACTTGATTTAAGCCCACTTTCAGGTGGTCGAAATTCTATAATTTTCAACAGTGAGAAATGCCAATTCGAAAACGGAATAATAATTGTTACCATAATGTTCATTCATTACGGCTGCATGGAGAATCGTACAACCATCCTCTCTCTTCAAAGTGGAGTGCTCCGGATCATATGTTGCTACTGTTGCTGATAGCAATATGGAAAACACTTGTTCTTCACCGGCAGCCGCCGAAACATAAAGAGGAGTTTCTCCTAAGATGTTTGCAGCACAGGCAAGATTCATGTCCGCAGATAACATGATATGCACCGCCTCCTTTTGCCCAAACCTCGCCGCCTTATGCAACGGCGTGTCCCCATCGTTGTTCATCATCCCAAGCTCTTCGATGCTAACCACACATTCTTGAATCAACGCTCTAAGCGCACCCACGTTTCCATAGACCGCAAGGAAATGGAGGATGGTGTTTCCTCGTATATCCACCGGCCTGTTTCTTGCCTCCTTCCAAAAACGGCCAAGGGTTTCCATATCATGCGGCGGCAGAGCCTTTGATGACGAGGTTGCCGCTCTGTAGGCCGCCGACAACAAGGTGGCGCTTTCTTCTCTGTTACTTGCCATTTTGTTCTTAGCTAGCTTTAATTTCTTTAATGGCCGCTAGAATATAATTGGATCGAGTTTTGTCCTTCCTAACTTCATATATATATATATAATATTGCTTCGAAAATATGGTCGGTGTGTATATATATAAAAATATAAAGTTAAGTCTGTGATCTATATATATGTTAGGTGGTAACAAGTGCTTAATCCTAACACAGCTTCATATATATAACCTCCCCAAATCATATTTTCATCAACCCTTAGCTTGCTGATTCTATATTCCACAGAGAAAAGAGAGATGAATTACCTTATAATAAAATACTCAAACCTAACATTCTATAATCAGTGTCAACAACACATTAACAGGTTGATAGGTTGAATGTAATTTTTCGTTAGGTTGTAATTGAATTGAAATTCGTTGAAGTCCTAAATTACGTTGTTTGGTTGAAGGGAGTTGTCGCAATTCCGTCCCTTTGCTGAATTACAATTCCAGACTCTCCTTGTGAATTGTAATTCAATTTTGAATTGGAGACGGTAAAGACATTTTTAGCCCTGTCATCTGTTCTCTTCGGCAAGACAACACGCAACGTTGAATTGTGTAGAATGGCATTAGCTGTACATAAGGGCATTTCGGTCATTGTACCACTCATTCCCTTTCAATTCCTTATAATTCTATTCATGCATATCAAACATTGTAATTTGAATTCCTACTTTATTCCCATCTTATTATTTTCCCACCGTATTACAATTCATTTTTCTCCCTAATTTTTTTTTTCCAACCAAACCGCATGTAAAGGTTGAATAGACAGTAGACAATATTTGAGAGAAGAGATTAAAATTCGAGACAATATTTAGTCTTGTCTGCTGAGTCATTAAGAATTTATATCTTTTAAAATACTCCTTCGGGTTGAAATGCGAGAACCTTTAGAATTATGGATTCAACTTTTAGGAGCACAAAGAAAAATATGAATATATCTCGATCTCAACTTTTGGGTCTTGTAAGACAATTGATTGGCAACAGCACGCAAATACAAGAATTTAAAATGACTCGGCCGGATTTGGAAAAATTGTCAACATCACGCGAATATAGGAATTTAAAAATTACTAAGATTATGCTATGTCGGGGTGTTGGGGTTTTGGGATCGGGATCTCAGGTCTTGTAAGACAATTGATTCGAACAGCACGCAAATACAGGAATTTAAGATTACTATGATTTGTAAAAATTGTTTTTTTTTTTTTTTTTTGAAAATATTTGTAAAAATTGTTAACAGCACGCAAATACAAGAATTTAAAATTAATAAGATTTGAAAAAATTATTCTCAAAAAGTTAAATTTTCAATCTTAAGAGTCTCACGTCCCGATCCGATAGAGCATCTAGGATGATATAAATTATGGTAACTCAGTTGAACACATATATTCGACTAATGCTTACTAGACATACACAAGGAGCCCTTCTCACACACTATCGTTGATAAGACTTAATCTCGGGTCATTGTTTCCAAACTTCACATCTGAGATAAACTAAGTTGTTCATAAAAAAATTCTACCCCTATGTTCTTATCTCTCTATTATTGTTTTTGTCTTTCTTATTTTACTCTATTATACGGATTATTTAAATTGAGTTTTACTTTATTATATTTATATTGCACCTCAGAACAAAAACAATGAAGGTCCAAATTAAACTATTAAATAAGTTCATATGTTTGCCCTTCGCTATAGTTTTCACTTGTACACAGCGTAACAACTTCTTACATATTTATGTATATATATGTATTTTGTATATACATATTTTTATTATGTATATATTTACTATCATATACTATTTATTATTTAAATTCTTATATATTCGATTTTAAAGTAATTTTAATTTTTTCAACAAATGCAAAACTAAATTATAAAAAATATCATGGAAATGATAAATATTGATATATAAGTATTGTAACTCTTTGAAAATTCAAATATGACCACAAACATCATTACATAATTAAAAAAAAATCAACAAAAACTTACAAAATCAGAGTGAATTCCTTTATCTTTGATAATTTATTCAAAGTTAGTATTCTTTCTGACCTTCAAGAATTCAAGAAAAATTGTCCCCAAGAGAGATTAAGGGTTTTTTTTTTTTTTTTTTTTTTCACTGAAATATGATGAAAAGCAATTGGCTAAACAAACAAACAAAAAATGTTGCTTTTGAAAATTGAACAAAATGAAAAAGAAATTATTTTCACGACATGCTTGATATTTTCGAATTTAATTTTACATCAAACGCATATACGAAATGTGAATTATTTTGAGGAAAAAAATTCTATTTCTTATTTGAGAAATAGGTCAAATGCATTTTACGGGTAGAAGTATTAATTTAATTTTTAAGTTATGTCCGTTTTTTTTTTTTTTTTTTTTTTTTGTTTTTTGTTTTTTTTGTTTTTTTTTTTTTTGTTAATATTTTAGTAATTTGCCTAATTCTATTTCATTCAAGTCAGCTATGATTAAAATTTTATCATAGACACATGAAGGAATCTTATTGACTAAAATTTCCTCATCAATTTTATCAATATATTATTTTAATAATTTGTCAAAGCTCATCATAGACACGTGAAAGAATCTTATTTATTAAAATTTCTCATCAAATTTTTACGGGTAAAAGTATTAATTTAATTTGTAAGTTATGTCAATTTTATTTTGTTTTTTGTTTTTTGTTTTTTGTTTTGCCAATATTTTAGTAATTTGCCTAATTCCATTTGATTCAAGCCAGCTATGCGTAATAGTTTATTCTTGTTATCCTATGTAACTGACATACTTTAGTGTAAGATATATTAAAAAAATGCTTTGTAACAAACATATTTATAGTATTTAATGCTTCACGTACTCCACGTACTTCCATGTTGTAATCCCACGTTCTATTATACACCTCACGCTGCCACATTCACATTCCCATTTACTTGGTTTAATAATTATAATAATAATAATAATATTATTATAACCCGAAACAACATTAGAAAATATACAAATAGCTATTGGGATCTCTGCTATGAATATATATACTATATTCATATTTCTACTTATTGGACTATTTGTCAATATCTAGCCTTCTTTCATAGAGGTGTTATTGCATCGACCATGGTCTAGATAGTTGTGTGGATCACAAACAAAAGTATATTATTTGTGTATATAAAGTATATTATTATTTGATTATTAAAATTACATTATTTTATATAATATTAAATAATGTATATTCAGTATACAAATAATGTACTTTTAATATATTAAAAATGTACATTGTATCAATAGAAAGTATATTATTTGAGTACTGAAAGTATATTATTTTGTATAATATACATTTAGTACACAAATAATATACTTTTAGCATACTAAATGTACTTTTATATGATCCACACATCACTGTAGGCAAATTATATCGTGCACCGCGGTGTATAATCGATTATGCACCAAGCATCAAAACGACGTCGTTTTGTTTAATGAAAAGAAACGGTACTCGTTTCGCGCCATTCTACAAAAAGTAATTATGTTATTCAGTATCATTTTGTATACATTACAGTTTCAGTTCAACACAACTACAGTTTCATTTCGATATAACTATAGTTTCATTCGATATTTATACACTCAAATATGTGAAAATGTTATTTAATTTTATTTTATATACACTATAGTTTCATTACAACACAATTACATGATCATTTCGATATAACTACAGCTTCATTGCACAATATACACTCAAATATGTGAAATGTTATTCAGTTTCATTTTATATACACTGCAGTTTAATTTCACCACAACTACAGTATCATTTTGATATAACTGCAGTTTCATTTGATAATATAAAAATAATATATGAGGCAGTGTCGGTTTAGATACATTGTAGTGTCAGTTTAGATACACTATAGTTTCAGTTGATAATTAACACGCCAAAAAATGCGCACTCCGTTAACAGTAGTGACACACCGTTTCTTTACTTAAAAAAACGGCGCCGTTTTGACTGCGATGCACGTGCACCGCAGTCCACAGTATAATGATTTCACTGTATGAACCGTGGTCTACATAAAAATTTGCCACTTCCATACAAACTAGGACTATTGTATGTGCTATGGATAAGCCCACCGCATGCCAAGTGGATTGTTATGCCGTGGAACCGTGTCCACCTTGTAAGGTGGACACAATTCTATGTTTATAATTATTGAACTCTATGTTCATAATTATATCTATGTTCATAATTTTTTAACTTCATATTCACAATTATTGAATTCTATATTCACAATTGCAGAACTCTATGTTCATAATTATAGGTCTCTATGTTCATAATTTTTAAACTCTATATTCAAATTATGAACAATTTTGGAATCACGTCTACCTTGCAAGCTGGACATGGTTCCACAGCATAATTTGTCATGCCAAAGTCTTATTTCTTCTGGCAAATTATATTGTGCACCAGGGTGCACAATGCATTGTGCGCCCTACGAGTTATGTGTATTATATTAAGAGTTTATGTGTATTACGTTAAGAGTTTATATGTATTATGTTAAGAGTTTATGTGTATTATGTTAAGAGTTTATGTGTATTATGTATTATATATGTTAGATTATGTGCATTATGTTAAGAGTTTATGTGTATTCTATTATACAATTATGTACATACGAAACAGGAAATTTTTAGGGCGCACAATGCATTGTGCATTCTAGTGCTATGCAACCGTGTGCACCATGCATGGTGCACACGGGTCTAGATTCATAATTTCTATACTGCAGATTCGTAATTTCTATACTGTAGATTCATAAAATCTATACTGTAGATTCATAATTTTATAAATATATGTTCATAACTATAGAGCTATAGGTTCATAATTTTCAATGGTCATATTCTCAATTGTTGAACTCTGTATTCACAAATCACATAACTATATATATTCATAATTTGATAACTATACATTTTAGAAATTATGAATCTACAATACAAAAATTATGAATCTACAGTGCAAATACTATAAATCTGCAGTATAGAAATTATGAATCTACTGTATTTAAATTATGAATCTACTATTTAAAAATTATGAATCTACAGTATAGAGTTTATAAATCTATAGTATAAAAATTATGAATTTATACCTGTGTGCACCATGCATGATGCATGCAGTTGCACAGCATAACAATCCAAGATATAACAATTGATTTCTTCTCAATCAGGCCATTAATCTAGCCAAAATATCACCTTAGGCTCAATCCAGTCCAATATGGCATCATAAGATGAAGTGGAAATTATACTATGAACCTCTGGCTCTAATATTAATTAAGAGTAAATTTCAATTTTAGTCCTCTGACTATAGAGGTCATATTAATTGCAGTTCACGACTTTTAAAAGTGTTAATTTAATACTTTAACTATGTAATTTTTATTATTATTAAAAATGTCAACTCAGCTGTCACGCAAGCAGGTAGCCTGCTGAAACGGATAGTAACCTGCTATCAGGTGAAATTGCATACATTTGGAGTGTTCAGTGACCTAATTGTATTTTTTTTCGTTCAGTGGCCTAATTGCATTTTCTGATTACGTTCAGTGGTCAATTTGAACCTTATTCCTAAATTTTCAGGCGAAAGTTGACAGGCAATTTGACCGAAGGGACCAAAATTGATAAAAATTACATAATCAATGTACTAAATTAAAACTTTTAAAAGTCGTGGACTGCAATTAACAGGTCCCCTATAGTCACAAGACCAAAATTAAAATTTACTCATTAATTACTTTTTAATATATTGTAAATTTATTTTTGGTATATTACATATTCATTTAGGTGGTAATATATTAAAAATTGAATTTACAGTATTGTAAAAATCAACATGCAATATATTAAAACACAAACATGTGCATCAGTGGTTTACTTTACCATGTAAATTATGATTTCTAATATAATGGTTGGATGGATTATCATTCAATTAGTCTCAAATTCTTATTGCTAAATCATCAGCCATAAGCTTGATCAAGTTTGGTTGCTTCACTATTACGCACAATACTTAAGAGTATATACTAATGATTAAACATAATTTTTAAACAAAAGTGAAGTTAGTATATATGGCCAAACTATTAACTTAATACGGAGTAGCATAGTTAAATTAACTTGTACCTATTGAATTGGACAACCTAGCTAATATCTGTAATTCAAAAGTAGTCTACACTTTTGTATAGTACTTATAAAGTGTGTGCATTCCTTGTTTGTTAACCATCCTTCATGGATTCTTGCCTTCTTGGTCATTACCATCACTTTATTAACGCAAATTTCATTAAAAGAAACAAGTCCCAGAGATGAGTAACACACTTCTTTCATACTTAATTATACCTTTGCGTGATTCCTTCCTAGGAATCTGTGCGATTGTTCTCCACCAATGGCAGAACATAGTTAGATGATGTGACAAGCATACCACGTGTTGATGCCGACAGCCGATATGGTAAAGCCTATGATGAATATGTGGCAATGTATGTGGTGAAACGACAAAAAGCACTTTAGGAGATAAGTTTAACTTAAAATTACAAATACGAAAATTAAAATTATATTTTTTGTCAAACAGTTACAGTCATGATACAAATTTAGTTTATGAATTATAGGCGTGATCATATTTACCTCTCAAGTTATATATAAAGTAACGATTTTAATTCTTGAAAGATGAAATCAACAACTTTATTAAGTAATATATTAGTTACAAAAATAGTTTCTGAGTGTCTAAAATCACTACTTCATACATAATTCAGGGGTTAAAATTAAGAGTAAATACTCAAAATGGTCCATCGACTATAGCTAAATTCACAAATTGGTCATCGATTTTTAATTTCAACCAATTAAATCCTTAACTTTGCAATTTTAACACAATTCAGTCCTTTGTCTATTTGACCGTTTGTTGACTGCACTTTTTTTTAGGATATATATGTAATTTTATGGTTCATCGTCGGTTTTTTAAGGTTCCGGTTGCATTTCTAGACCGCACTGTTACATTTGAATCCACTGCCGGCGCTGCACCCCATGCCGGAGAGATTATAACTTTTGATAGATAGATCGCCGAAGTCCTTGGAGTGGCTCTTCGAGAAAGCCGTGACTCCAAGCGATGTAGGCAAGCTGAACCGGCTCGGGATCCCCAAGCAGCAAGCGGAGAAGCACTTCCCCCTCCGAAACGGCGCTGTCACCTCCAAGAGCGTTCTCTAAGCTGAACCGGCTCGTGATCCCCAAGCAGCAAGCGGAGAAGCACTTCCCCCTCCGAAACAACGTTGTCACCTCCAAGAGCGTTCCCTTGAGCTTTGCACGTGAAACTACATATATATCCTCAAAGATCGCGGTCAACAAACGGTCAAATAGATGGAGGACCAAATCGTGTCAAAATTGCAAAGTTAAGAACTTAATTGGTTGAAATTGAAAGTCGAAGACCAATTTGTGAATTTAGCTATAGTCGAGGGACCATTTTGGGTATTTACTCTAAAATTAAAGATAATCACATATATAAGGCTGTACTACATATATAAATGAACAAAAATGTAATTTTTTCCTTACAAATATAAATAAAAGTCAAAAGCAAAATAAGGTACTCAAAAATGGCAGCTGGTAACTCTTGCAACGACTGGCACAAAAATGGCCCATTATGTAAACTGTGATTTGTACGACCACAAATAGCGAAGTACATAACTTCCATGGGAATAAAATGGACCAGACACTTCAACGTGACCAAAAAAACTTGTTACGACAACGACAGTGACACCTAGGATGACGTACCATGTGCCATTATCATCGGCTATCTTCTCCAAGAAAAGGGCTTGGCAGCAAGCCAAGATGGTGAACAGGGAGGCGAAGAACATGCCCAGAAGAACCACGATGTATTTGAGGGGCAATCCAATGTAAAAATCGTTGAAATCAAATTTGGTGTTAAGGATTCCGAGCAGACCGGCGATGTTGAAGACGGAGGCGAAGAGAGCGGCGCCCAGGAAGAATAGTAGCCGCCATAATTGGAGGCGATGTTTCTTGAGAAAGATTGGCAGGCCGTTATCCTGATCAAAACCTCCTGGGACTGTGAAAACCGCTGCAAAATCTATGGTGGCCAGGAGGATAGCCAATACTAAACCGTAGTTTGCCAGGTCTCTTATGGTTGTCTCTGCATCGTTTTGGAGTGTATAATGTTCTTCCTCAAACACCTCGGTTGCTGTCTTGCCGTCGCTGTTTTTCAAGTTCCATAAACTTGGATGTGTACAATGTTGTACCCGCTGTTGGATTCCAACAACGTAACATTAGCACAACGAATCGAAGACTGTCAATGTAATATAAAAACATGTACTGCAATTAGACATAACCTAATTCCAGCCAAGTTGGTTAGGCGGTTGACTTTATAACGGTAAAGTTACAAGTTAGACATAACCTAATTAAGCAGCTTGTTAGGATCAAATGTTTACTACTATGTTAAAAGCTAGCCCTTTAGCCTTTGCCCACAAATTCCTGATACAACTTGTTAGGATCAAAATCTTACTATTATAATAAAAACTTCTCCCAAAAAGTTAAATTTCCAACCACAAGGGCCACACACCCTAGCCGGACAGAACATTTAGGAGGATGTAAATCATGGTCACTAAATGACTCAGCAGATAGGGCCAAATGTCGGGGACCTGCCCACTTTAGGCCTCACACACTGCCGCGGCCGAAATTCAAACCTTGTTCTCTTCCCCAAATACTGTCTATACCTATTATTACATCAAAAGTTAATAGTTAGTAGTGAATGCACGACTATATTTCGTTATACTGTCACATTTTTAAAAGGCATGGTGCTTGAGTTGACTCTTCGACTAACAATCTTTTAGCCATATGGTGCTGGAATTGTCCCTTTAGCCTCCGCCCAACACAGATTTACTTCCTTATGTTCCTTTGTCAAAGGATTACAAAGCAAGATTTAAGGGCACATCTTCAGTTAGTGGCAGGCAAGTTTCCCTAAAATACATGGTGAATGTGTATAAACATGCATTAATTACCTTAAACCAGAGCACAGCCCACGACATCTGCTTCAAAGGGCCATGGGGGAAAGTTTTATGGCCGCCTCGCTTTGCTGCATAATGCATAACGGTGTTTCCTTGTAAATCAATATCAGACAGCATACTATCCTTATTCACAACGTTATCCATCAAGTAATCATAAAGAAACCGGTTCTTAACCACTGCTGCTATATGCACAATGTTGCCTCCATTTTCATCCCATGTTTCTGCAGCTTCTGGATGGGTCTGCACTATTTCTTTCACCAACTCAGTTATCCCATGCTTGGTAGCTTGCACTAATGGATTCTGCAATTCTCGCAACTGGTAGTACTTCCACTCGTCTAGTTCTATCAATCTTCTTGCCACCATTACTGCAAGTATGTGCCTCTGCTTCGCATCATCAATGGATGCTAGCCAACCATTTCCTACACAATAATTAATGAAAAACATACAATAAATTAAATTATAGAAACCTTAGCTTGTTCTGATACAAGGATGGGTACGTAGTTTATAAAGAGAATACAGTACAGAGAGATGTCGCACTTAAAATGCAATTGATGAATGGTGATCTTTTTCTTCTGGTGAAGACAGTTGAGCCGTGCTGTTTTGTTACTTCAAATAGCGCCGGTATACCTGTTTGAAAATCCCACAAAAATTGATTGTAGGAGTGGTATAGTTTTCTTGTTTTTGGTAAATGGATGAAAGTAAAGTACTTGTTTGTCCACAAATGTTAAATTTCCTCCCCTGCACGCCCACACAGGATATTGGATGAATAAATTACTTGTGATTCAGAGACTCATTACATGGGAGGATCAGTGCCTAATAACACCATGAGGTCACTGCATTGAGTCTAATTGTCACATTGCTGCTTTCAGGGTATGAGAGTAAAGTACTTACTTGCCCTCGAATGCAAAATTTCCTCGCCCTCCGGGCTCCCATCCCGACCCCAGTGGCCCAAGGAACTCACCAATAGGTATGACCACGGTTCGGGGCAAATTATGCTGTGCATCCGTATGAACTAAAATTCCATAATCGATGAACTATAATTCCATAATCGATGAACTATAATTCCATAATCTAATCTATGAACTAAAAATTCCAGAATGAATGAACTAAAATTTCATAATCTATAAACTAAAATTTCAGAATCGATGAACTACAATTCCATAATCGATGAACTATAATTCCATAATCAATGAACTATAATTCCATAATCTATGAACTAAAATTTCAGAATGAATGAACAATATAATGTTGTTGCTGGGAATCGAACCTGAATTTTTTTAAAAGGGGAGACGCGCGTTTTTTAATAAAACGACGTCGTTTTGGCATCCGTATGCACCATGTATGGTGCATACGGATGCACAGCATAACGATTGACGGTTCGGTTTGAATCGAACCGTGCACTGTACAAACTAAACGGGAACTGGAACTGATCGTACGGTTCTGATTCCGATTAAGATTCTCAAAATACTGGAACCAACGGAACCGAACGGTTCCGGTTCCAAAATCGAAAATTTTAAAAAAAAATTAATTTTCTAATTTTTATATTTTATTTATTTCAAAAGCCAAACTGCCAAAGCCGGGTCGTTATATCGTGCACCGCGGTGCATAATCGACTATGCACCGCGTGTCAGACACTACAGTATGTCTAAACCGACACAGGCTCACGTATTATTTTTATATTATCGATCAAATGAAACTACAGTTATATCAAAATGATACTGTAGTTGTGGTGAAATGAAACTACAGTATATATAAAATGAAACTGAATATCATTTCACATATTTGAATGTATATATTGTTGTTGTCAGGGCACGAAAGTAAAGTACTTGCCCACAAATGCAAAACTCCGTTGCCCTCGTAGCCCCACATCTTGATCCCATAGGATACCGGAGGAGTAAATCATTATAACTCAAAGGCCCATTTGGTAAGGGATTAATGCTTGGTGCCTATAAATATAACTCTCACATTGAGTTTAAAGACTACAATAAGCAAAAAATAAAGAATTTTGAAAAAAATAAGAAGCTTTTGAAAATTGGACAAAATAGGCAAAGATCGTTTACAAAATGCGTTTGTTGTCAGACCCACGTATAAACTACGAGGGACAATAAACGCATTTCGCAAATGATCTTTGCCTATTTTTATCCAACTTCCAAAAGCTTCTTATTTTTGTTAAATTTCTTTACTTTTTGCCTATTATTTCAGTGTTTGACCCTGAATCCTGTAGCATGAAAGTAGAGTACTTACGGCAATAGATTGTGGTTTCAAAAATCTGCCAAAAGAAGAGTGGCATGGTGCCCAGATCTTGGAACCTGAAGGGAGATGCACTCCTGAATGAATGCTGCTGTGTAGCCAACACATTCAGCGCAGTCATGCCACTTCCATTTGGCATACGAGCAAGATGAGGAAACAAACTCAGTATCTTCATTGCCACATCTGTTTAAGATCATCTCTGATCTGTGAATCCACCCACACAAATATATTCTGATTTGAAAACTACTAACGGAATAATTGTTACCATAACGTTCATGCATTACGGCTGCATGGAGAATCGTGCAACCATCGTTTCTCTTCAAAGTGGACTGGCTCGTATCATATCTTGCTAGCATGGAGAACACTTCTTCTTCTCCGGCAGCCGCCGAAACATAGAGAGGAGTTTCTCCTAAGATGTTTGCAGCCCACGCAAGATTCATGTCCGCTGACAACATGATATTCGCCGCCTCCTTTTGCCCAAACCTCGCCGCCTTATGCAACGGCGTGTCCCCGTCGTCGTTCTTGATCCCAAGCTCTTCGATGCTAACCAGAGATTCTTGAATCAACGCTCCAAGCGCCGCCACTTTTCCATAGACGGCGAGGAAATGGAGGATGGTGTTTCCTCGTATATCCACCGGCCTGTTTCTTGCCTCCCTCCAAAAACGGCGAAGGGTTTCCATATCATGCGGCGGCAGAGCCTCTGATGACGAGGTTGCCGCTCTGTAGGCCGCCGACAAGGTGGCGCTTTCTTCTCTGCTACTTGCCATTTTGTTAGCTAGCTTTAATTTCTTTAATGGCTAGAATTGGAGTTTTAATTTGTCCTTCATAACTTCATATATATGTTTCTGTTGGACAGAGGCGGGTGAATGATCAAGTTCAGTAATTACTGATTAGTAGATTGTTGAACAGAGAAAAATGAGAGTCAAGTCCAGCATTCTACTTCTAAAAAATATAGCTTATATAAAGAAATAAAATAAAATAAAACCTTTGACCTATACCTTAAATGGTAAGCTCTTAATCCTAACAAAGTTAGTTCATATAACCTCCATTAATCATACTTTCATCAACCCTTAGCTTGCTGCAGATTCCTATCTTCCACAGAGAAAAGAGAATAATTACCTTTTAATAAAATACTAACAGCACGCAAATACAGGAATTTAAAATTATTAATAAGGTTTGGAAAAATGACCAGACACATGAGGGAAAATTTTAAAGAAAAAAAAAAAGGTAAAAAGCAGTAGACAGTAGTGATTCCATAGACATGGAATTTGCTTTCTTTTTGCTTTAGTAATTAAATTTGTAACAGATCTCCATTCCGATGTTTTTATGTTTTATATCAGCTCTAGTGTATTTCTTCTACCTTCTGATTTTGTTTTTCATTACATGTTACATCATACTTCATAAAAATTGGTTGATATAATTATATTATAGAAATTATTCCATGTGATATTTGAAAACTCTCCTAAGGAGGAATTTATTGCACTCAAGGTAGGGACAATATATATCACATTTTGAAAATTGATAGGCATGCAACATTTACACCATTAATAATTTAAGGGTGACATTGATAATTGATATATTTATGAGGAGTAAATTACAATTTTTTCTTAAAGGTTTTTTTTTTTTTTTTTTTCCTACTGAAATATGATGAAAAGCAAGTGGCTAAAAAAAAAAAAAAAAAAAAACATGTTGCTTTTGAAAATTGAACAAAATGAAAAATAAAAAATAAAAAATTCCACGACATGCTTGATATTTTTCAAATTTAATTTTACATCAACCGCATATATCAAATGTGATTTTCTTTTGAGAAAAAAAAATTATATTTCTTATTTGAGAAATAGGTCAAATGCATTTCGGTATGCGTTTATTGTTTTTTTTTTTTTTTTTAAGGGTCGAACACATTTGAGGAATGTGTTTGGTTGTATAGTTACCCCACCTATAAGTGAACTTGAAAAAAGACCTCAAATGTTGCATAATTTAATATAAAATATAAATTGTAGAGGAACATTAACAACCTATAAAATAAAATGTTACTTTTTAAAATTAATATTATTCTAATAAATTGTTATATCATTGATCAATAAGTTTATATCAAAGTGTGTATTTTATATTTTATCAATTATAAAAAAATTTATCGAGAAAAAACATCTTTAAGAGATTTTTTTTAAGAATATTATAAGCCATTGTGACTTGTGAGTACTACCCAACTCTTAAAATATTTTACAAAGCCAAATACTTTGTATCAAGCAAATCTTATTGGTGCAATTCATTAATAAGGCAATATATTTTGTGTGTGTCCGAATAATAATACTAATACATTATTTTTGAATCACCACTAGAATTTGTGAGAATAAATAAAAATATTATATAAAAAACATAAATCTTATTTACACGGCTCAATATAACCCTCATTTTATATATTGTAATGTAATTAATTTTAAATCTTTTGAATATAAATGATGCCAATTGACCCATTAATACATGCATCCACCTGCTTACTACAACAAAATAACATGTACCCAACTGGACTTCAAAGATAACAAACTGATACTTTTGAGGGGTAAAAAGGTAAGTTTAAATAGAAAATTAAATAAAGAATTAAAGATTAAATCTAATAATTGGACTTTCTCAGTAGTTTGATCAGCAGTTAGAAGATTTAGCATAAAAATTAAAACAAAACAATCCCAACTTAATTACGTTAATCATGGAGCCAGAGATCTCTGTATATCCACAGCTAGACCAGTTCATAGCATCTTATCACCATCCAATTTTTTTAACGGCTCAGATTGAATTTTTCAAGAACTTCCTCCCTTCTTTAAAATCCTTGGAGTGTCATGACTGTGCAGTAGTGTCATTTGATTTGCATTCCAATCTGATCATCGATCATATTTTGATTTATTTCTGGTAATAGGTTAGTAAAATTTGACAAAGCTAAATGTATATGAAATTATGAATGTTTGCATTGTATTGTGTATGATTCTTCTGTGTTTACTGTGTAATAATAGTACCTCTCTGAGTTGCAGAAGTGTTGCAATGGGGAAGAGCTATCCCACTGTGAGTGCTGAGTACTTGAAGGCAATTGAAAAATGTAGAAGAAAGCTTAGAGGCTTCATTGCTGAGAAGGGTTGTGCTCCCCTCATGCTTCGCATCGCGTAAGTATAATTCTTAACCAGTTTTGGCTCAGATCAAAAAGGTCAATAGGTCACTCCAGCACAACTGGCTGGCGGGGTTGCCCTGCCTGACCAACTGGCTGGCGGGGTTGCCCTGCCTGACTAACTGGCTAGTGGGGTTGCCTTGCCTGACCAATTGACTGGCGGGGTTGCCCCGCCTATTTCTAGATCATGATAGACATGGTTGTGTTGTTGCAGATGGCACTCTGCTGGTACGTTCGACGTGCAAACGAAATCTGGAGGTCCATATGGTACCATGAGATTGAAGGCTGAGCAAGGCCATGGTGCAAACACTGGTCTTGACATTGCTGTTAAGCTGCTGGAGCCCTTCAAGGAGCAATTCCCTATTATCTCCCATGCTGATCTTTATCAGGTACTATAGCTTTTTTAATTTCAGGGTTATATATATATTAGTTGATTATATTGATGAGTTTTTTGCACCTGTAGTTGGCTGGGGTTGTTGCTGTTGAAATTACTGGTGGACCTGAAGTTCCATTCCACCCAGGAAGACAGGTTTGTTAAGGGATCATTAGTTTCCAGATTTTCATGAACTTAGTCCACTCAAATACTAATGGTTTTTATCATTGTTTTGTTATCTTAGGATAACCCAGAGCCACCACTCGAGGGACGTTTGCCTAATGCAAATAAAGGTTAGTATGCGGCCGGCCTGTTTTGTTGGCTATTTATCATTCATAACTATAAGGTTTCATCTGACCATCATTGTCAAAAACATTAATGTAGGCAATGACCACCTTAGAGATGTGTTTGTCAAACAGATGGGGCTTTCTGACAAGGATATTGTTGCCCTTTCTGGTGGTCATACTCTGGTATATATATTGCTGTGACTAGTTTAATTTGCCATTTTTGTTCAAGTTTTTCCTATTTATAGATGGGTGAATGTTACATTTCTTGGGACTTACTATAGGGAAGGTGTCACAAGGAGCGTTCTGGATTTGAGGGTCCTTGGACCAGAAACCCTCTAATCTTTGACAACTCTTACTTCACGTGAGAAGACTACTTTCACAGTTTCACTTGTTATATATATATATACTATCCATTTTGCCTCTTTTTTGCCTCATTCTGCCATTTTTGTGGCTATCAGGGAGCTTCTAAGTGGAGAAAAAGAAGGGCTTTTACAATTGCCATCTGACAAGGCTCTTCTCAGTGATCCTGTTTTCCGCCCACTAGTTGACAAATATGCTGCGGTTAGTATTGTTTCTGTTGAGCATATAACCATTAATGTGCAATCCAACTATTAGCTTATGCTTTTAGTTGAGATGGAACACATGCTTCAATTTGGTATCAGAGCCACTAATGTGGATGCGTTTTAGGATGAAGATGCTTTCTTTTCGGATTACGCGGAGTCTCATATGAAGCTGTCTGAACTTGGGTAAGGACATTCATCATTACTTTGGGAGGCAATCCGACAATCAATTCCTCGATCTTGGTCTCATCTGTTGATGTTTGTTCATGCAGGTTTGCAGAAGCTTGAGGTGTGGAACAATGGAGTTAATTGGGAGTTGGTAGGATTTTTTTTTCCTGGGGGGTTTGTTTCAGTTGTATAAAACCAGAAGCTTTTGCTTTCCCTGATAGGCTCAGAACTTTAATTTAGCCAGTTTTTTCAGAGAAATAAAATTTCTGAATTCAACTATCATTTGTGCATTCTTCCCTGCAAATTTCGTGATTATGGAAACTCTAATATATACTTTTATCTTAGACAAATATAATTATAAATGTTAGTACACTATATTTATAATTAATATAATCAATCGGTTAACAGCCAATTATCAGCCTAGATTTATAATCATATAAAACAAATATTATGAACATAATACAAATTGAATATATTTAACATGTACATGTAGTGTAATGTTATGAATAAATGTAGCATTTTGAAAAGAATAATACTACAAATTATATTTGATAAAATAAATATGCAAAAATTTAAACAATTATTGATTAAGATATAAAAATAATAAAAAATCTCATTCAACCAATTTTATCCCAAAATTTTCTGTTGAAAATTGGGTTAGTTAAGCTCCAGATAGGTTCACAAAAACGCTTTTGTTGCGTACAGCATACTTATTTGGACTTGGAAAAGCCCTAGATTATGAACGTCGGTTTGATTATTTTTATTTTTAATTAATTTCCAATACCATTTTCAAACTTGCTTTGGAAATTAATGGTTTTTCACTTTTGACTCAGCTCACGGGTCAGCCATCATCTTCCCAGCTCATCATAACTATAAAGAGGAAAACTTTTTTTAATCACCATTATAATATTATTATGATTATGATTATAATAATTACAAATAAACAAATATTTTTAATATATAATTAATAAGTATATTTAGGAATGATAACAGAGCGGAGTATGGATAGGCCTCCATGCTCGTGACCCCACCTTGCTATCTATTCTCGTTGAGGAATAATAATTTTTTTTGTTTTCATCACGCTTTCACAAAAGATTTTTTAAAGATGGGGAGCCCTCGCCATCTTGAAAAAATAAATAAATAAATATGAGGAGCTCCCACTCCTAACGAATTCTATAGTCAAATTAGTAATTCAATACATTTTTGTTGAAAAATGGATACATTCTCTTCCAAGTATTGAATTGGTGCACTGTGAGTGTTAAAAGAAAGAATAAAATATTCAAACATGATAAATGAATAAACCTATATAATTTTCAAACATCTGTTAAAAAAAACAAAAAAAAAAAAAAAAAAGAGTGAAATATTCTATCGCGTTGATCCATTCCAATTTCCAAGGATTGGTTTTCAACTACTCCGTATTTGACATGTCTAGACTTCCCTAACATCAATTTTGATGATTCTTTTTTTTTGGTAGAGGTCAATTTTGATGATTATACTTATATTTTATATTTTCGTAAAAAATAAGGTGAATATATAATATGGTATCACAATATGGTACCATCGAAATTCTTTACGTGAAGCGATTTCACTTTGGATAAATTTTAAATGAGTTAATTTCATTTTTGTCATAATTTATAGGTAATAGTTTACTTATAGTTCATTTTTCTCAAAACATTCTTATTTAGTCATAGTATTATTGTGGCATGACCATTTTTGGTCCTCCTTCAAAAAAATTATTGAAATTTCGTTAAATACAATGATATTTCGATTTTTTATATATATATATACAAAGTAGGTGGTCCGCTATACTTTTTATGTGTTTTTTTAAACAAAATTGAAGACTGAAATGCTATTGTATTTGACGAAATTTAAATTATTTTGTTGATGAAAGACAAAAAACAGTCACGCCACAATAATACTATAATCAAAAGTGAATATTTTAAGAAAAAAGTATGATTAAAAGTGAATTTTTACCTATAAATCTAGGACAAAAAATATAATTAACTCAATTTTAAGTATAATATTTTTTAGTGAAAAATAATTTACTTTTTTTTTCTCTATGCATGTGTAGGAGTTGTACACTTTGAGAATACAATAACATTTTTATTAAAATATTAGTACTCCACCCTCGTGTGAGTCGTGTCTGTCCTAGCGCGCTGCCGGCTGCGGGCAATTATGATACTTCACCAACCTGGACTCACCATTCACCAATTAATGTACTTTATAGTTTATACATCACACACATTCAACATTTAATTGCTTATTATAGTCTATCACCAATCCAAAAAAAAAATAACTTTAGATTATAATAATTTTAGCCTCAGTTTTCAAATTAAACTTCTTAAAACTCGAGTTGACAAATTCTCTCAATATTTTTTGAAAACATTAGATAAACTTGTCCTTCTATATAGTTCTTTCCTATTGCACACTAGATTTTCAGATGAGAGCATAAAGGACATATATGTATTCACATTGATATCCTAATTTCACCACAAAAATTAGTTTAAGAGTTGACGATCAAGTGAATATTTACCCTGACTTAATATCACATCTTACTTTTAAATAAGGAGTCTATGCTAGATTGTATTAAATGTTAAAAAAAATGTCACGTTTTCTTTTTAAAGACACTTTTTAGTCTTAAAATATAAGAAAATAACATTGATACATTTTTTTATACACCTCTAGAAGACTAGGACATTGGTTAACTTGCTTCCAACGTCATAGTAGAAGTTTAAAACTTGTTACGAATAATATAGGCTTGAGTATAAATTAAGTTCTTTGTACACAAAATTATATAATTTGATGTTAAATTTTCGAAACTAGATTGAATCAATTTAATTCATATAAGCATTTTTTTTTTCTTTGAGTGTTGATTGAGAATTGGGAGGGGCAAATTTGCAGTCAATCGGAGAACGCTCGGCCCGCGTAGTCGTTGGCGCGTTTTCTTTCATCCATCTTTGCCAGGAAACTCGCTCCACGCCATTAAACAGTCAAGCTCCAACCCCCAACCATGTCCAAAAAGTCCACTCACCTCAGTCTTTATCATCATCGTCATCATCGTAATCTTCTTCTTCTTTATATATACCAACTACTTGCAGAGAGAGAGGGAAGCAAAAGGAATATATAATTAATTAAAGAGAAATTAGATGGCTGATGTCAACATGGGCGCCGGCGGGGAGTTCCCGGAGTTCCCCGCAGTCTCCACCCACGGAGGCCGCTACATACAGTACAACATATTTGGAAACCTCTTCGAGATCACCACCAAGTATCGCTCTCCGATTATGCCCATCGGTCGCGGCGCCTACGGAATCGTCTGGTATATATTTATTTAGCTCTACTTGTTCTTCCTATTATTTCATCGCCGCCTTAAAATTGTGCGAATTTGATGTTTATGGTGTGGTATATGTATTTGAAGCTCGGTTTTTAACGCGGAGACGGAGGAGATGGTTGCGATCAAGAAGATTACCAGTGCTTTCGACAATTACATGGACGCCAAGCGGACTCTCCGTGAAATTAAGCTCCTCCGCCATTTGGATCACGAAAATGTCAGTTTCTGCTTTGAATTTTTCACTTTTTTCCTTTCTGGATATTTCTGTGTTTGGTAATTTCTTACTTTTTCTACTTAATATATCACAACAATTCTAGATTCCAAATGCTAATTTGCTGTTCTATGAGTAGTTAAAAAGTGATTAAATCAAGTCAGGCATAACAAGAGTCTCTGGTTTTTGTTATCTATGATTGCCTGGAATAAGAATTTCTGCTTTGTTGGACTAAAGCAAAGATTGCTATACAGGTTACAGTTCTAAGAGATGTGATTCCTCCACCTGTAAGAAGGGAATTCTCCGATGTGTACATTGCCACGGAGCTCATGGACACTGATCTTAACCAAATAATACGCTCCAATCAAAATTTTTCAGAGGAGCATTGTCAGGTATTAATCCCTTCCCTCTTCTTTTTCTTCGGTGATTGTTGTGCTATGATATGAGCCAGAATTGAGAATTTGTTTCTGTTATTGTGCCTGCAGTACTTCTTGTATCAGATCCTTCGTGGACTAAAATACATTCATTCTGCCAATGTAATTCATCGGGACTTGAAGCCGAGCAACCTGTTGCTAAATGCAAACTGCGATCTTAAAATTTGTGACTTTGGTCTTGCTCGCCCAAACATAGAGAATGAGTTCATGACAGAGTATGTAGTGACCAGATGGTACAGGGCGCCCGAGCTTTTGTTGAATTCTTCTGATTACACTGGTGCCATAGATGTGTGGTCTGTAGGTTGCATCTATATGGAGCTTATGAACAGAAAACCATTGTTTCCTGGAAAAGATCATGTGCATCAGATGCGATTATTAACTGAGGTAAGACTGGATTCCAAAGATAGAAATAGTATCGTAACGTCTCATTCCTTCATGTTTTTATGACATTTGTGATTTTCAATTTTTGATTTCATTTAGCATGATAGAGACTTGCAGTTTTCCTATCTTGGAAATGTTTTTATGCCTAGACATTACAGAATATATACCTTATTGCTTACTTTCTTTTATTGGACCTGTCCAAGCATCATTGATTTTATGAAATTTCAAGATATTTCTTATTATTATCGGTGTGAGATTCTTTAAAACATCTACCTTTCCACTACATACATGGTCGCCCACCTCTTTTAATTGATAAAGTTGATAGCTATACTAAATGTTCATTGGTATCTGCCTTTTTACTTGTCAGCTTCTTGGCACACCAACTGAATCTGATCTTGGATGTGTTCGTAATGATGATGCGAAGAGGTATATTAGGCAACTTCCACAACATCCACGTCAAGAGTTAACAAAAGTGTTTCCTCACGTGCATCCTTTAGCCATTGATCTTGTGGACAAAATGTTGACATTTGATCCCTCCAAAAGAATTACAGGTATTTTTAATCTTGATTTATCTGGTTTAATGTTCATGTCAGAAACTTGAAATTGGATTACAATGGATTCAATGATCCCCTGTGTCACTAGTAAAAAAATGGAGTATTAAAGATATTGTGGTAAGATGAATTCAATTAATGCGATAACTTGGTACTTGCTAGGATTCATTGAACATCCTTAATTCATGTATCTTTTATCTTGTATTTATATTTAACTGAATATGGAGTAAGAAACATTTACTCGATTTGAACAAACTGAAAATTTCCATCAGTTTCAAGTTTCTTAGCTAGTGCCCTTGAGGGCGTTGTATCTGGCTATAGATCAGCATTAATAGTTAGATCAAACTGCAGCAGTTCATTAAACTCCGAACGTTATATATTGTAGAACTAGGATTCTTCAATTTGCTGCACTAAAATTGTCTACCCTCAAGGCCTCAAGTGATTAACATTTCTATGTATGAAAGCTCAAGAACTATCATTGCTCCAGTATTTTAAAGCTCACTTTTTTTTTTTTTTTTTCCTTTGTTTTCCTGTGCAGTTGAAGAGGCATTAGCTCATCCTTACCTTGCTAAATTGCACGACGAAGCTGATGAACCAGTCTGCTCGGTCCCGTTCTCCTTTGATTTTGAGCTACAAGCACTGAGCGAAGAGCAAATAAAAGACATGATTTATCAGGAGGCATTGGCAATGAATCCAGAATACGCAAATGCAGGAAACCTATAAATATCCTCCTGGATTTTCATACAATTATCTATGGATTCATCGCTTTCACAACCCCTTTTTCTTGGACAAGGCCGACGGATTTTTTGTCTTGTAAGGTCAGTCCCCTATCAACTGTATTCTTAAAGCATAGCAGTCTTCTGTGTTCACAACACAGCTTATAGACATGTGTTCTTGCTTCTTTTTTTTTTTTTTTTCCTGTGCAATATTTGTAATATGTTATCAGATGTAAAATTATCAATTTGTTTTTCTTTCCATGTAATACGAGGTTGTATAACTTGTATTTGTGCATTAGATAGCAATGTATGAAACTGAGACAACATTTGTCATAGGTTATCAATAATGCCAAGTTTTTCACATTGTATTCACCCTTTGTTAAGAGTCCCACATTGATAACATAAGAGATAATATATCAGTTTATAATGATTATGGGTTAACTAGCTAATTGGTTGGATTCACTTTTTTAGTGTGGTTTGGTCCATGTACATTATAGCTCAATTGCAGGCTTACGATCCTATTGTTATTAGAAAACTATATCCTATTATTTTTATGGCCATCCCAAGTAGTTGAAATTTGAAAAGTGAAGAATTTGAGGGTAGTCTCATTGATGTTAAATTTGTATACGCAACACAATTTCTCCAAATTACATTAATGTGACTCATAAAAGTTTATAGATTGACATTGCAGTTACATACTTACATTAGCAACACTTCCATTTCATGTTAAGTGGGGAGCCTAATTCTATAATACTCCGTATAATATTAGGCAGTTTATTATATGAGAAAGGATATTTTGTCTCATATTAGGTAGCTTACCAAATGTAAAAATGAAACTTTAATTGAGTTTTGGTTGGTGGTTGTTTTTATATATATAATAATAATAATAATGGCTAGTTCAGTTTATTCTTTTGTGAATATGGAACAATCGCTTCAAGTGGATATAACTCTCACATAGAGAGTGTACCACTATAAATATTGTGTCATTGTGACTCTAGCTAGAAAGACTACAATGAGGTAAATCAAATTTTAAAAATCAATAGACAATTCCCTTTATGAAAAATTAAACTTGGAATCTTGAGGTTATCAAAATAATTTTTTGACTAACTTAGTTGAGGTTATGCCCAATGTTTGGATCAAAAGAAAGTAAATAAACTTAAATAAACCAATAAACAATTCTCATGAACTTAAAATTATATAATTACCAAGCGAAATGTGTAACCAGCTTGGCAAGTTCCCTCCCGTTGCATTATATTGCTTTCTACTATCCTAACATTTCAAACAATTGGGTTAACTACTTAAGTCTACGGAATTGGCAAAGAAAACAATGGTTCTGTTCGGTAAAATAGTTAGCTTATAGATTAATTTTGATTTATTTGACACACTATTAATTTTTGACTTGGTTTAAAAATCAATATAAGTGTTTGGTTAAATAACTTTTTGTACTCCAAAATGCTAAAATTCAAAAAGTTATTAAAAACAATTTTTCCAATTAGCTTTTTGAGAATAAAGAAATTATATCAAATAATTATCAGCTAATTTACCAACCACCTTTTTACAATCAACTAATATTATCGACTAGTTATATCGTCTAATTAACCCAATTAGCTAATAGCTAACCGTCATTTACCAATGTTTTAATGGGTCAGTCTCACATATCTTAGCATGCTCTGCACTTCGGTTCTTGGTATTACCCAAATAGCTACACACAAAATTAAAATTTACTACACAACATTTCATTTGTTATTATTATTATTTTCTAATTGACTACTAATAATCTACATACTAATCTTAATCTGAATTACATATTTATTACAGAGTATTATTATTGTCGTCGTTGGTTGTTGTTAAGTCAAAGTAATGTGTACGTATACATACAGCAGGTCCACTTGTAAGAGAAAAGCTGATTGATGGGTAAGAGAGAAAAGGAAAAGTAAAAGTAAAAGTAAGAAAAGGAAAAGTAAAATAGCCAAATAGGCATGCACACATTAATTAATATCAGTGTCCAACATATAAATATATACATACAATACAAAAAACAAGAGAATTAGCAGACAGTAATTGCGGCGAGCTAGCAGCGACGGGATAGGATCGGAAGTGGTATCACCCTTCCCATTCCCATTCCCATCGCCATTTTAACCGCCTCAAGATCGGAAGGCTTCACTCTTCAATCCCAATATTTCTATCCAATCCCCATTAATTCCAGCCTGCCTGCCTGCATATCATTCACTAAAGATTGATCAGAATGAGCGATAAAGTGGAGGAGTTGTGTGACGACAGGGAAGTCGCCTTGTCCCCCACTGCTGAAAACCACAAAGGCGGATGGATCACCTTTCCCTTCATATTAGGTACGTATGTTTTAGATTTTTTTTGGGTCACCAGAAAACACACGACCACTGTCCGAGGGTACCCTAACCAGCAAATGACCATACCTAAGTTGCCCGTCGAGAGATAAATCAACTTAGGTCACTGCTGAAAATTATGAAATTTCTGACCACTGAAAATGATCTTAAATCACCTTTGTTGTTATTTCCGATCACATTTTACTTTCAACTTGATATAAGATTACTTTTAGGTGGTCGAAAATTTCATAATTTCCAGTGGGTTACTCACCGCTAGCTCTCACTGGACTGGGAGTTGAATGGTTACCGAGCTAACAATTCGACTGGGGTTGCCCTAATTTGTTATTTGATGCATGGTTTATTATTTAATGGTTGGTATGATTGTAATGTATGTGCAGTAAGCACAGGAGGGCTGATGTTAGGAGGCGCAGGGTGGATGACCAACCTGATGGTGTTCTTAATCAACACATACCACGTCCAGAAAATTGATGCGGTTCAGATCTCAACTCTCATCCATGCCTTTTTCAACCTCTTTCCTGTCTTTGCTGCAATCATCGCTGACTCTTTCTTGAGCTCTTTTACTGTCATCTGGATCTTTGGTTTTACCTCTTTACTGGTATGTAATATATCTTATTCTTCCCTTAACGTTTACCTACTATACTTTCCGGGAGTCCCCAGATAAATTAAACGAGCTCAAACCAAAAAGACTAATTTTACCTATTGGCCCATAACAATCCTCTAACCATAGGATTAAACGCTTATCCCCTCTGGCCAACAATTCCCCCACCCAGCTAGCCGGAATTCGAATCCCTGACCTAAGTTTAGGCCTTTGCCCAACAATCCCCCAATCACCCTTTTCCCAACAAACAGCCTAACTCACTTTAGTGGATTGCACCAACTTCTCTTAAAATGTTAAATTCCCAACTCTAAAGGCCCCACACCCTGACCCAGTGGCGGACCTAGAAAATTATCTAAGTGGGGGCGAATATTAAATGACGTTAGAAATGTCAATGACAAAATATTAAACAACCATAATAAGGTTAAAATACAAAATACATTATAAATTACAATATATTTATAAGAAAATATGAAACATAATCAATTAGATAAAAGAATTTGAATAACAATATATTCATAAATACTTTTAAATTTTAATTTCGTTTAGTTAGATCGATTTTTCTAAATTAATGCGAATACAATAAAGTATATTATAAACTTGTATACTATATTAATTAAATGATTTATAAAAACTAGACTAAAAGAGCATTTAATTTGTTACTTAAATGATTCATAAAAAGTAGACTAAAAATATTTAATTTATCTTGTGAAGAAATGAAAGAGAGAAGATAATTAAAAGTGTTGCTAATGAAATTTGAACCCATGACATAAGCTTTGTAATAAAATTTAGAGTTCAACCAATTAAACTACTCAAACTATTAATATTTTTAACATAAATATAGATTTTATATAATATTTTATGCTATATATACACATACATATATAAAGGGGTGGGGTGGGGTGGGGGAGTGGGGGCAGCTGCCCCATTGCCCCCACACTGGGTCCGCCCATGATCGACCGAACATTTAGAATGATGTAAATCACGGTGACCCAAATGTCGAATCCTCAACCCCAAGGGCCCGCTAAGCATTTGGGGGAGAATTAAATTATGGTGACTCAACGACCGGACAAGCATGGTCAAATGGAGTTAATTCCAGCAATGGTCCTCCGACTATCTTGATTTTCCAACTTTAGTCCTCGACTTTTAATTTAGACACTTTACGTCCTTTGACTTTTAATTTCTTTCCAATTGAGGTCCTTTCGTCAAATTAAGGTAAATTGGACTTTAAATGAAAGAGTAAAGTAGTCATTTTATCTACCTAATGTATAATTCTTCGTATTTCCCCCTTGTATGCGCAACTTCAGACATCAGATTCACTTAATTGCTTAATCCCTAAATCCACTCGAAGAACAAAATTCAATTAGGGATTAAGCAATTAAGTGAATCTAATGTCCGAAGTCGCGTATACAAGGAAGAAATATGAAGAATTATACATTAGACAGATGAAATGACTACTTTACCCTTTCATTTAAAGTCCACTTTATCGTAATTTGACGAAATGACCTCAATTGGAAAGAAATTGAAAGTCAAGGGACGTAAAGTGTCCAAATTAAAAGTCGAGAACTAATTTTGGAAAATCAATATAGTCAGAGGACCATTGCTGGAATTAACTCTGGTCAAATGTCAGTACAAGTAAAAGATGTGTCCACTTTGGGCATAATTCTTACAGCATAACTTGCTGAAATTTGAACATTGATTTCTCATTAATATATAAAGTGATGATCTCAGACTTAGATTGATATATATATGCAGGGCACAATTGTTTTAACCTTATCTACCATAATAAGTGCGTTGAAACCTCCAGAATGCCCTGAAGATAGCTCATCGTGCACCCCAAATAAGCTTCAATTTGCAGTGCTATATGCAGCTCTATCTCTAGGAACCGTAGGGCTGGGCGGCCTCCGCTCTTCGATCTCCACCATGGGAGCCAACCAGTTCCGCAAGAAGAAACACCAGGGCATTTTCTTCAACTGGTACTTCATTACATCGTACATGTCTTTCGTGATTGCCCAGACAGTTTTCGTCTACATTGAGGATAATGTCAGCTTCAAATGCGGCTTCATTATCTGTGTCGTCGCCAATTCCATCGGCCTCATCGCTTTCTTGTCCGGCACCCGCTTCTACTCTTGTGGCAACCCAAAGGGGAGCCCTTTCACCGGCTTGGCTCGCGTTCTCGTCGCCAGCGTTCATAAAAGAAACCTCAAAATCTCCGACCACGAAACTGATGGTGGTCGGTATTTCGTCGGAGATAATGAAGAAGAACACCGTGGTCCTCCTTCCTCGGCCTTCAAGTTCTTGAACCGTGCGGCGGTGAAAATGGACGGAGATGTTGACGCCGATGGATTGATAGAAAAGCCGTGGAGGATTTGCACGGTTCAACAAGTGGAAGATTTGAAATCGCTGATCAAAATGATCCCAGTTTGGACCACCGGGATTATCTTGCTCGTTCCAATCGGAGCGCTACTTAATCTCACCGTCGTCCAAGCCCTGACTATGGACCGTCACCTCGGAAAAAAGTTCCAAATCCCGCCGGGTTCCATGACCGTCGTCGTTTTATTCTCCTGCACCGTCTTCATCGCCGTGATCGACAGATTAGTGTATCCGGCGTGGAAAAAACTCGCCGGAAAACGCCCAACCGCGCTGCAGAAAATCGGGGTCGGCCACGTCATCACCCTGGTCGGCATGGCGGTGTCCGCCGTGGTGGAGTACAAGAGACGAATCGCCGCCGCCAACTCGGAGCCTATCTCCGTACTCTGGCTCATCCCGCCGCTCTTATTCATCGGCGTCGGAGAGGCGTTCCATTACCCGGTGACGGCTCAGTTTTACTACCAAGAATTTCCGGCGAACCTGAAGAACATGGCCACCGCCTTGAGCGCTGTGCTCATCGCCATTGCGCTGTACGTGGCGTCCCTCATAATTGAGCTTATTCGGAACGTGACATCATGGTTGCCCAATAATGACATCGACAAAGGGAGGTTAGATTATGTGTATTGGGTTTTGTTTGCCTTAGGATTACTCAATTATGGTTATTTTTTGGCTTGTGCCAACTATTATAAGTATCAAAATTGTGAAAAGCCCAAAAATGATGATGACAAATTACACTAGACTGATAGATATAATGTGTGTTCCCATTTCCTGAATGTAAAACACACAAGTTTTTGCAATATATATATTTTTTCTTCCCTTTATATATATATATATATATATATATATATATATATATATATATATATATATATATATATATATATATTTTAAGAAGATGATGTGTGTGTCAAGTTTCATGCTTTATCCATTCCAAGGTTGAAAAAATGCCTCTCCGGTGCCTTTTTTTTTTTTTTTCTTTTTTTTTAAATTTAATTAAAAAAATTAGTTAAACTCCCGCCTAGTCCATAGCGACCTACTCGGCGCCTAGGCCACCTAGAACAACGATTCTGCCAAATTTCTAGGCGACCATCCGCCGCCGATTAATCAGTGCTTAGACGCGATTTTTGCAACCTTGATTCATCATTTTTAAAATCCATTTATAATATAATAGGTGTAAATGTTACAAATTATTACAAATCCCACCGGGGAGTGTGACGGGCCAAAGTCACATCAATTTTCGAGTAATTAATTCCAACCCTTGCAATATTTATAATCCCTTTATAAAGGAAAATATTACATGTACTTTCATTTTTTTACTCTCAATTTTTATTTATACAGTTATACACACAAAATCTTGATGTATACACTTGTATTGAGACTCACATGAAAAAAGTAGCATATCAGTACCCGCCACATCAAGGAGTATGATTTGAGAATCTATGTAGTAGAACTCCTTTTAAAAATTTAAAAACTCACATCAATTTTATCGATTTTACCATGTTAATAATTGGTAATGATAAATTAGGTTTGACCCAACTAGCTAGTTGAAAAGTGAAAAGTGAAATTGTAAAATAACAAGGATAAAAGTGGAAAAAAAATCAAAAGCTCATAACTTATGAAAGTATCCTTAAATGTTACAGAGCACATATAGAGAGGAAAGCATAAAGATCTCCTAGATATTAAGTTAGCCACATGATGAGGCTAACTTATTAACGTAAAGCTATAACAATAATAACTCAAACAATAATAATATTAGTAATACCCCCCTCAAGCGCAAGGTTGGTACAGAACCACATTGAGCTTGTCCCGCAGTGCGGTAAACTTCGGCCCTGGGAGCGATTTGGTGAAGATATTTGCAATCTGGTCCTTAGTGGATACAAAATTGACAACAAACTCTCTGGATGCTACATTGTCACGAACAAAGTGAAAATCAATCTCAACGTGCTTCGTCTGTGCATGAAAAACCGGATTGGCGCAGAGATATGTGGCGCCAAGATTATCACACCATGAAGTCGCCGGTTCACCTGTGTGGAGCCCTAACTCGCGTAGTAACGAGACAACCCATGTGACCTCAGCGGAGACATCAGCCAGGGCTTTATACTCTGCTTCAGTTGATGATTGCCACAATGCGCTGTTTTCTGGATAGCCATGAAATTAGATTCAAACCCAAGTACACCGCGAACCCACTGGTGCTCTTCCTGTCTAGAGGGCAACCCGCCCAACCTGTAGCCAAGAGTGCCTTTGATGTAACGCAGGACCCGTTTAAGCATACCCCAATGATCAGTAGTCGGAGAATGCATGAACTGACATAGGCGGTTGACGTAAAACCCACTTGTTGGACACATCAAAGCAAAATAACAAGTGAACCGTGGTTGGTTTGACAACTAGACTGAAGATGTCAAAGAATCTTCACCAGCTACCTGATTGAATCCTTTGGCAACCAATCAGGCTCTGATACCAGATGAGAGATGGGAAAACTAATCTGTTACGGAGTACAAGATAGAGAGGAAAATATAAAGATCTCCTAGATATTAGGTTAGCCAGATGAGACTAACTTATTAACGTAAAGCTATAACAATAATAATAATAATAATAATAATAATAATAATAATAATAATAATAATAATAATAATAATAATAATAACTCAAACAATAATAATATCACTAATTTTAACATGAATATTATAGACATTTCAATTTTTCACAATAAAGTGACAATTTTGGTCACTCTTTTCTTCAAATGGTAGTTTTACAGTTTTGATTAGTTTAGAATTGCAAATTAAAATTTTGTCTTTATATTAATTAACATCATTCACATGCTAACTATTATGTAGTGTGATGACATATCTATTATCATTGCAAATTAATAGTCACATGATAGAAATATAGAACAGATAGATACAACCTTATAAAGGGTCGGAATTGAAGAGGCATGAAAACCATAACCTAGCAACTTAGTTGAATGATTATATATATTCAAAAATAAGTTAAAGTTAGGTTCTTGAGTCGAGCAACAGTGAGGGGCAATGGAGATATTGCAGCAGATGGGTGAAACAAGATTCTATGGAGATTATATGTCATTTTACATCCAATCAGTTAGAAATAAACAACTAATTTATCAAATACATTTTTACAATTAACTAATATTTTAGGTTCTATATAATAATTTAATTTGGACACTCTCCTATGTGATTGTAAATATAAATTATACAAAAAGTTATATATATATATATATATATATATATATATATAACAGTGTACTCAAGTGTATTTTTACAAATACTAAATACTCTAAAACTCTCCAAGTATACTTACGAAATTTATAATAAATAGAAAAATTTCCCATATTTAAGTTGAGTTAAATGCAAGATCACAAGTGTATGGTACAGAAGCTAGTAGTGTGGAGTGCAATAATGCATTGTTGAACACTCTCACTTGTAATCATTTCAAAGCTAACTGATCACTCTATTTCATATATAGTAGCGTGCATTCACAAATATAATGTATCATTTACATAAACCTAACGTGCCACATTTTAGATTTCCAGCAATGAAGACCTACTGAGCTAGCATGCATTAACGCACGTACCATAGAACATATATAATTGGAAAATCCACATTACCAACCACATGGACAAATTCTAAGATGTCAATTGATAATAACTTATCAATTTGCTTTAGACACAAATACACAATAATCCAAATAATTAACATATTTATCGAGTTAGATTCACACCACAAAATTTTCTTTTTACGTACAGTGTGTTGGATAAATCCTGTCTTGTTATTATAATTGGCAAAAAAATCACTAATAATAACGTTTATCAATATCACTAATAGTAACTTTTATCAATATTATAACTAACCAGATTAGAATTGTCCCAAATTTTATTTTATATATATAACACCAACTTTGGCCTAGTGGTCTACTATACCCAGCCATGGTTGATACTGTTGGGAAACTTATGTTTGACGACACCCCCAACAACTACCACAACTTTTGCTTTTCCTCAAAGAACATTACTATTTAGTATTAAATATGTCTTATGGGTGTATATATAATCGCAAATTCGCAAGCTTTCAGAGGTGGCATGCATCTTATGCTCTTATTAAATATATTTTTTCAGACATATTAAACATATAATAAATAAATTTCTAAAAAAAAAAAAATCACGTTCCGAGAATATGACCCCAGTGGCTATATTATATAATATATATGACCAAACGTGAAACGCCCTCCATTGATGGTGGGCATCTGATCTCTCCATCATTAACAATTTTGTCAGCCCATTAAGTCTTTGGCAACACTTCACTCAACTGTCTCAAACACGCCCGCACCCTCTCTTAATTACATTTTTTATATATATATTCTCATTGTCTTGTATATAAGTAACATCATCATCGATCATCAGTTCTTTCAATTCGTAGCAATTTTGTTTTGTTTTAGTCTGCAGTGGGTAGGTGTGTCGTCTGATATATGGAAGTTTCGCAGGTACAACAACCGTCGTCGAATGGCCGGCGGCGACGAGGTGGCTGGATTACTTTCCCCTTCATAATCGGTCTCTCCCTTCTCCCTCTACCTGCTTCCATATTTTCCATGCATATCAGCATATATACACACATTGTTAGATATAGTATACGTGCACTGAATGTACGCTGCATATACATACATACATATATATATATATATATATATATATATATATATATATATATATATATATATATATATATATATATATATATATATATATAAATAATCTTCCAAAAGGCTGAACCCCAACCCTAATATATATATTGTGTGTATTGATAGGTGCGAATTGTACCATTAGATATGCATCCACCATACACTGTTCGAAAATGCACCAGAATGAAATGCACAAATGCCACCACACACCAAAAAATAATGCACCACACTTAATGATGCATTTTTGAACACTTACATTTATCCATACATAATGGTGCGTGATCGCATGGCCGCACAAGAATCTGACTATATATATATATATATATATATATAATCAAATGAGAACCACTTCTTCTGTGACAACCTACTAACTAACATGAATGCACACAATTGTCAACATAAATATAATTCACACAAACTATTTCATGGAAAATTGTGTGCATTTTGTGCACTGAAATATCTGATTGTATGCGTCTATGTAGACGCTTATGTGCATTTATATACAAGTTTGCAGTTCTTACTGGATGAGGGATGTTCATTGGAACATCACCATATATATATATATATATATAGTTGTGTACATGAATACACACAATCTATTATACGAATGCACATAATCTGCTTCATGGTTAATTTTGTGCATTGTGTGCATTCATGTAGTAGTTCTCACTTTCCTCACTTGAACGTAAACGTGTATATATACATATATATAGTAAAGAGGAAAACTTCTAAATGGCTAAAATCAATAGGCCACTTTTACCGGGCGATAATCTTGTAACATTGTAGTACCAATTTAATTGTTGATCAACTTAGCTAGAGTTACCCCACATCTATTATAATTGTGATATGGATCATTGCATTCATGTAATAATTAATGATATTTGTGATGGATTTGATGTGACAGGCACGACGGTAGGAATGAATCTGGCGGGCGGCGGGTGGTCGAGCAACTTAATTGTGTATCTTATTAAGGAGTTCAACGTGAAGAACATTAACGCCGCTCAGATTGCCAATGTCGTCAATGGAACTCTGAATTTATTCCCAGTCCTCGGAGCCATTATCGCCGACTCTTTCTTAGATTGCTTCTCCGCCGTCTGGATTTCCTCTGTAATCTCCTTGCTGGTATACAACAATATATATAATATTCTTCTCTTCATCAATTCAACATACTCAAACCTTAAAGTTTCCGACATTATACTACTGGGTTAATTTTGCAGGGCATAACCCTATTAGCAGTAACAGCATCTATTCCATCTCTGAAACCACAACCATGCGTAAACGGCAGCGGCTCTGATCTTTGCAAAGCGCCGACAAGGGCACAATTTGGAGTGCTGTACGGCGGCATATGTTTGGCAACCATGGGGCAAGGTGGGAGGGCTGTGATTGCGACAATGGGAGCCAACCAGTTCCCCGACAAGCCCAAGAACCAAACCATTTTCTTCAACTGGTTTTTCTTTACCATGTACGTGGCCGTGTTGATAGCCTCCACGGTGGTTGTCTATGTGGAAGACAACGTTAGCTGGGAATGTGGGTTTTACGTATGCGCGGGTGCTAACATTGTTGCTTTAGGGGCTTTCTTGGTCGGGACTCCCTTCTACCGCCGTCCTAAATCGGAAGGCAGCCCGTGTACTAGTCTTGCTCGTGTTGTGGTTGCGGCCATTAGAAAACGGAAGCTCCAACTCTCACCACCTGAGAATAACTTTTACTATGGGAAACACATTTTGGCTAAATTCACCACTCCTCCACCATCAACAAGCTTTGGGTAATTTATTCAATTATTCCAACTATATATTGCACTATTTCCAAAAACCAAATTGGTAGCCCCGGCCATCCCCACGGGCTTAAGGGGGCAGGGCAGACTGGCCCTCCTTAGGCCCGCATTTTGGTGAGCTATTTAACCCGTCCTGCCATATGGCAGGCTTTGGCGGGCCCCGCCTCACCAGGCCGCATTGACAGATCTTTTCATGCCTCACTTCTCTTATTTTTAAGAGTGAACTCTAATGCAATGTGACTAATTTTGCAATTCATCAATATTCACTTTGTATACATACAATACCAACTCACTTTGCACCAGTTTGACTCCTAGCGGGAGCTACTACCACGGTCTCATTTTTGTCTCATTTTTATTTGATATTTTCTTACTATCATTTTGTATTATTAAAGTTTTAACGGTCCTTTTAATGAGTTGAATTTGAAACTTTATAACTATCAAGTCAACTATTCAATTAACCTGATTCGGGTTGACTCTAGAGCCTAGACTACAACTTGTATATATGCAAAATAAGCTAAAGTTAGATGTATTAAATAATTCATTATTATATTTTGGCGGGTTGTGAAGGTTCTTGAATCGAGCAGCGATGAGAGGCAATGGAGAAGTTGCAGCAGATGGGTCAAACAAGAAGCCATGGAGATTATGCAGTGTAGGAGAAGTAGAAGATTTCAAAACCATTATAAGAATCTTCCCGCTATGGTCAACCGCCATATTCTTAGCTACCCCCATTGCAATGAACCTAAGCTTGTCAATCCTCCAAGCTTTAACAATGGACCGCCACCTAGGCCGCCATTTCCAGATCCCTGCAGGTTCAATCCCCGTCTTTGTTCTACTCTCCACCTCACTCTCTCTCATCCTCTTTGACCGGATACTGTCGCCGGCGTGGAGGAGGTTGGCCGGAAAGCCTCCCACGCCGCTCCAACGAGTGGGTATTGGCCACGTGTTCAACATCGCCGCCATGGTTGTCTCTGCCGTGGTGGAGTCCAAGAGGCGAAACGCCGGCCCCATTTCAGTGTTGTGGCTTCTGCCGCAACTTGCCCTCGTCGGAATCGGAGAAGCAATGCATTTTCCGGGGCAACTGGAGCTGTATTACCAAGAATTTCCGGCATCCTTGAAGAACGTGTCGACATCGCTGGCGTGGGTGATCATTGCAATTTCTTTTTATTTGAGCACTGCCTTGATTGATCTTCTGCGAAGGGTCACCGGATGGTTGCCGGATAACATAAATCACGGGAGGCTAGACAACGTTTACTGGTTGGTGACTGTGATTGGAGCATTCAACTTCGCTTACTTTCTAATATGTTCTTGGTTTTACAAATACCAAAATGTAAAGGAAGTTGGCCATGGTGAATCCAATTCTTTAGACATACAATCTTCCCTATAGAGATGATAAATGTCTCCGAATCTAAGGGCCCGAGATGAGAAATGCCTAGCTTTCTAAGTGCGGGAACAAAGTCCCGACATATTCCCCACCTCGGTGCCATCTCTAGTACGTCACCGGAATATTTTCTGGTTGTGTTATGTCCTAGGAACAGCAAAAATTGCTACAGCCGGAATATTTTCTGGTTGTGTTATGTCCTAGGAACAGCAAAAATTGCTACAGTATTATATTTTTGTGTGGTTCATTTTATGAGTACGAAAAACCAAAATGATTATTCCAAGTAAGTGATGAAACACACCTAAAATTCGAACTCCATTATATAATATATATATATGACCAAACGTGAAACGCCCTCCATTGATGGTGGGCATCTGTCCATCATTACCAACTTTGTCAGCCCATTAAGTCTTTGGCAATACTAGTAACCTATAAAACTACGCACCTTAAGATTTAAACTAGCTTAAAAATTTATAATAAATACAAAAATTTCCCCTATGTAAGTTCAGTTAAATGCAAGATTACATGCAAGTGTATGGTACAGAAGCTAGTAGTAGTGTGGAGTGCAATAATGCATTGTTGAACACTCTCACTTGTAATCATTTCAAAGCTACTGATCAATCTATTTCATATATAGTAGCGTGCATTCACAAAGATAATGTATCACTTACATAAACGTGCCACATTTCAGATTTCCAGCAATGAAGACCTACTGATCAAGCTAGCATGCATTAACGCACCATAGAATATATATAATTGGAAAATCCACAATACCAACCGCATGGACAAAATCTAAGATGTCAATTCATAACTTATCAATTTGCTGTTGACACAAATACACAGCCATCTAGTATTTGATTGCATTAATAAGTAACATGCATGGAGATAGATGTCTCTACATCAGGGACGGAGGGATCGAATCCAGAAAATCATCTTAGCGGAAAGGGGCAGCTGTCCCCACTGTCACCATAGTGGCTATGCCCCTGCTCTACATACATCATCTCATCATCTCATATATATAATCCAAATAACAAGTTAGATTTACACTACAAAATTTTCTTTTTAAGTGTGTGCTTTTTAGATATATAAATCTTGTCTTGTGACATTAATTGGCAAAAAATTAAATCACAAATTGTTTACCAGTATCTTACCAGTTCAAATTAAGAAAATCGATCAACATCTAACCAGTTAGAATTGTCCCAAATTTTATTTTATTATATATATATATATATATATATATATATATATATATATATATATATATATATATATATATATATATATATATATATATATATATATATATAGACTTGCACTCGGGTGCGAACGGCTCGCCCAGGCGCGAAATAGGAATGGATTTTGTTCGTCCACGTGTCCAGATCTATTGGATCAGAAACACTGATTTTTAAAAAAAAACGCGGTGGCATTTTCGTAAATAATTGAATATCTAAGTGCAAGTAAAATGTATTACAAGTGCATGTAAAATGTATTATAGGTGCAAGTAAAAATTTACACTGAGCTCAATACTTAGTTGCACTTATAGTTCTAAGTAGTTGCACACATAGGTATAAGTAGTTGCATCTAGGTGTATGAATGTTTGCGAGTGGTTTTCAGGAGTATTACTACCCGCTGAACTCAGATCAATGAATGTTAACAAGGCAAAATTACATGCACTTATAGGTGAAAGTAGGTGCACCTATAGTTATAAGTAGTTGCACCTATAGTTATAAATAGTTGCACATATAGTTATAAGCACACCCAGGTGATGCATGAATAATTGCGGAAAGTGAATGCTAACAAGGCAAAATTACTTGCACTTATAGGTGAAAATAGGTGCACTTATAAGATATTTTACTTGCACTTCGATGTTCAATTATTTACGAAAATGTCACCGCGTTTTTTTTAAGTTATTAAATCTGGACACGTGTCGCGCGCTGATTCGTTCGCATTTCCTTCCTGGGCACTTATTCGCACCTGAGTGCGTCCCTATATATATATATATATATATATATATATAACACCAACTGTGGCCTACAATACCCAACCATGGTGATACTGTAGTGTTGGGAAACTTATGTTTGACGACACCCCCAACAACTACCACAAGTTTTGCTTTTCCTCAAAGAACATTACTATGTAGTACGGAGTATTGAATATGTCTTATGGGTGTATATATATTCGCAAACTCGCAAGCTTTCAAAGGTGGGATGCATCTTATGCTCTTTCAGACATATTAAGAGCATCCATAATAGTTGATTAGTGAGACACACAACTTAGTGAGGGAATTTTTTTTGTTCAGTGGGTCCCACTTTCTGAAATATCTCTTCATTTGTATATATTTCCCTTTTTTTTTCTCTCATACACTCTCTTTCATCCATGTCATTGAATAGTGTACTATGAACTCCAAAATAACCACCGATGGTCATGCTCTAAAAAAATATAATTTTTCAGACACATTAAACGTATACTAAATAAATTTCTAAAAAAAAAAAAAATCACATTCCGAGAATATAGGTCGTTATATTGTGGACCACGGTAAAAACGGCGCCGTTTCTTTAAGTAAAAAAAAAAAAAAAAAAAAAAAAAAAAAAAAAAAAAAAAAAAAAAAAACGGTGCGCCATTACTGTTAACGAAACGGGCAATTTTTTGGTGTATTAATTACCAATTGAAACTACAGTGTATCTAAATCGACACTACCTCACGTATTATTTTATATATTATCAAATGAAACTACAGTTATATCAAAATGATACCGTAGTTGTAGTGAAATGAAACTGCAATGTATATAAAATGAAACTGAATAACATTTCACATATTTGAGTGTATATTGTGCAATGAAGCTGTAATTATATCGAAATGATCATGTAGTTGTGTTTTAATGAAACTATAGTGTATATAAAATAAAATTAAATAACATTTTTACATATTTGAGTGTATAAATGTCGAATGAAACTGTAGTTATATCGAAATGAAACTGCAGTTGTGTTGAACTGAAACTGCAGTGTATACAAAATGAAACTGAATAACAGAGTTACTTTTTGCGGAACGACGCGAAACGGGTGCCGTTTCTTTTCATTAAACAAAACGACATCGTTTTAAAACTCGGTATATAATCGATTATGCACCACGGTGCACGATATAATTTACCCGAGAATATGATTCCAGATTTCAAGTGGCTATATATGACCAATCGCCCTCCGTTGGTGGTGGCCATCTGTCCATCATTACCAACTTTGTCAGCCCATTAAGTCTTTGGCAACACTTCACTCAACAGGCTCAAACACGCCCTTATAGTACCCTCGATCTCTTAATTAGATTTTTTTTAATTATTTTTTATCATATATACTCATTGTCTTGTATATAAGTAACATCATCATCATCAGTTCTTCCATAGAAATTTTGTTTTGTTTCAGTCTTCAGTGGGTAGGTGTGTCGTCAGAAATATGGAAGTTTCGCAGGTACAACAACCGTCGTCGTCAAATGGCCGGCGGCGACCAGGTGGCTGGATTACTTTCCCCTTCCTAATCGGTCTCTCCCTTCTCCCTCTGCTTCCATATATATTTTCCATGCATATACACACACATTCTTAGATATATATAACAATGTTGCAGAAGTGGCTAGTAAGGCGCCTAGTGCCTATATCACCTCCTACGTGGTCGAGTACGTAATTCAAGTATGTCGTTTTCACTTTTTTTCACTTAGAGTTGTGAGTTGTTAGACCGTATTATTATAATCTCACCAACTAGTCAACTGCATATGTTATATAGTTAGTTGAGTACATGGCTGGATGAATATAGAAAATGAACAACCGAGTTAGGCGCCGAATCAGCATAATTAGGCGCCAACTAGGCAAAGTTAGGCGCTCAACTCGGTGCTTAGTCGCCCAACCAAATAAAAATTGCTTATCGCTGAAATCACCTCGGCCTAGGGGCGGCGTCTAGGCAACCACCTAGGTCGAGATTTTTACAACACTGATATATAGTACCTTGAACGTTGCTATGGATTTATATTCATGTATGCCACATTTTTTTATTTTTTTTTTTTAGTAACGAGAGAAATTAAACGGCAAACATTATGGTGTGCACTGCACCTTTTGATTCTAGTAAGCACAGGATTTGGATTACTAGGTCTGAAACTAAGTTAACAATCTGATGAATTTGACTGGATTACCCATACATTTATTATATTTGTGATATGGATAATTGCATGCATGTAGTAATTAATGATTTGTGTGGTGGATTTGATGTGACAGCGACGACGGTAGGGATGAATCTGGCAGGTGGCGGGTGGTCGAGCAACTTAATTGTGTATCTTATTAAGGAGTTCAACGTGAAGAGCATTAACGCCGCTCAGATTGCCAATGTCGTCGGTGGAACTTTGAGTTTATTCCCCGTCCTCGCAGCCATTATCGCCGACTCTTTCTTAGATTGCTTCTCCGTCGTCTGGATTTCCTCTGTAATCTCTCTGCTGGTATACAACAATACAATATTCTTCTTTCATCTCAATTCAACATACTCAAACCTTAAAGTTTCCGATAGATCGGATCATTATACTACTGGGTTTAATTTGC
This sequence comes from Ipomoea nil, assembly GCF_001879475.1. Lineage (NCBI taxonomy): Eukaryota > Viridiplantae > Streptophyta > Magnoliopsida > Solanales > Convolvulaceae > Ipomoea > Ipomoea nil. The sequence continues at coordinate 4,158,379 of NW_017618262.1, read as the reverse complement.
AGGGCATAACGCTGTTAGCAGTAACAGCATCCATTCCATCTCTAAAGCCACAGCCATGCGTAAACGGCGGCGGCTCTGATATTTGCAAAGCGCCAACAAGAGCCCAATTTGGAGTGTTGTACGGCGGCATATGTTTGGCAACCATGGGGCAAGGTGGGAGGGCTGTGATTGCGACAATGGGAGCCAATCAGTTCCCCGACAAGCCCAAGAACCAAACCATTTTCTTCAACTGGTTTTTCTTCACCATGTACGTGGCCATGTTGATAGCCTCCACGGTGGTCGTCTATGTGGAAGACAATGTTAGCTGGGAATGTGGGTTTTACATATCCGCGGGTGCCAACGTTGTTGCTTTAGCGGCTTTCTTGGTCGGGACTCCCTTCTACCGCCGTCCTAAACCCGAAGGCAGCCCGTGTACTGCTCTTGCTCGTGTTGTGGTTGCGGCCATTAGAAAACGGAAGCTCCAACTCTCATCAGCTGAGAATAACTTCTACTATGGGAAACACATTTTGGCTAAATTCACCACTCCACCATCAACAAGCTTTGAGTAACTAATTCCAACTATTTGCATATAGCTATCAAGTCAACTGTTCAACTAATCTAATTGGGATTAATTGCGTGCGTTGTGAAGGTTCTTGAATCGAGCAGCGATGAGAGGCAATGGAGATGTTGCAGCAGATGGGTCAAACAAGAAGCCATGGAGATTATGCAATGTAAGAGAAGTAGAGGATTTCAAAACAATTATAAGAATCATCCCGCTATGGTCAACCGCCATATTCTTATCTACTCCGATTGCAATGAACGTAAGCTTGTCAATCCTCCAAGCTTTAACAATGGACCGCCACCTAGGCCACCATTTCCAGATCCCTGCAGGTTCAATCTTCGTCTTTAGTATGCTCTCCACCTCACTCTCTCTCATCCTCTTTGACCGGATATTGTCGCCGGCGTGGAGGAGGTTGGCCGGAAAGCCTCCCACGCCGCTCCAACGAGTGGGTACTGGCCACATGTTCAACATCGCCGCCATGGTTGTCTCCGCCGTGGTGGAGTCCAAGAGGCAAAATGCAGCAGCAAAATCGCATGCACTCATCACCCCCATCTCAGTGATGTGGCTTCTGCCGCAACTTGCCCTCGTGGGAATCGGAGAAGCAATGCATTTTCCGGGGCAACTGGAGTTGTATTACCAAGAATTTCCGGCATCCTTGAAGAACGTGTCGACATCACTGGCTTGGGTGATCATTGCAATTGCTTTTTATTTGAGCACTGCCTTGATTGATCTTCTGGGAAGGGTCACCGAATGGTTGCCGAATAACATAAATCACGGGAGGCTAGACAACGTTTACTGGTTGGTGACTGTAATTGGAGTATTCAACTTCGCTTACTTTCTAATATGTTCTTGGTTCTACAAATACCAAAATGTAAAGGAAGTTGGCCATGGTGAATCCAATTCTTTAGACATACAATCTTCCCTATAGAGATGACAAATGTCTCTGAACCCAAGGGCCCGAGATGAGAAACGCCTTTCTAAGTGCGGGAACAAAGTCAGGGTCGGGGCACATTCAAGTCAGGGTCGGGACAAAGAATATGCCCGACATATTCCCTACCCCGGTGCCATCTCTAGTTTCACCGGAATATTTTCTGGTTGTGTTATGTCCTAGGAACAACAAAAATTGCTACAGTACTATATTTTTGTGTGGTTCATTTTATGAGTACGAAAACCAAAATGATGAAACACAACTAAAATTCGAACTCCATTATGTACAGATTGAAAACCTTGTCATAGCAATTAGCAAATTAACTGCTACTTAAAGCATAAGTACATAACTGTCAACTGTAAGCTCCTGGGAGGTAATGTACATAGGATATAATAAGATAGATGTCTCTGTAAATGCATGTGTACTGCGCATGAAATGATTCACAGAGACATTCTAAATGCATACTAAGAGCAAAACGCGTAGCAGCTTTAGATAACTTTGACTTACGGGATATATTACACAGCTCCTAGCTAATGTTGCATTCTCGTGGATTTCCCCCTCCATCCTCGGAATCAACATCTGAAAATCCTAAAACGTAAGCCTCCCTTTCATCTTCTTCATCACTGTCAATGTCCTCCCCACCGCGTCTTCTCTCAATATAAGCCAATGCTTGCCTCCGATGCAAGCGCAAAACATGCATGACCACGTCAGGGGTGAGTGCAACCCGCGAATGGTCCTCCCTTTCTTGTTTATTTGCCTCCATTAACTGATCAAATGCAAAGTGTAGAACATGTATAATCACAAAATAAAACAGTAAGCACGCTTATTATGTTGTTCTCATAGATGAAATGATTAAATAATAACGCAAAAGCATGAACCTTTGTGGCATTACGAGGCAAAGGATTAATGTCCTTTGATGAGGGAGTCCAAAGCTTAATATTCTTTTCTATTCCGCAGGTAGCAAAAACTGGGATATAGGGGTGGGGCTTGAGCTGATTCACTATGTGCCTATCGCCTACCATCATACGAACAAGTTTAGCACCCTTCTTCTTCCAGACAAATATATGACCACAATCAGATCCACTTAAAACATATTCGTCATTTGGACCAAAGAAACTCACTCCTTTGACTGTTCGTGAGTTTCTGTGCCCTGTATAAACTTGTGGATCTTCCAGTTTCTCTGCATCTTCATTTGGCACAGACGAAGGACCAGGAGCCAAGCCCATGTTCTTCTGAAACAAATATACTAATTCATCGTTGTACGAGACCAGAAGTTCACTTGTACAAGAGTACGCCAATGCTGTGATGTGAACATCTTGTTTGTTATTAAGATGACGGGGGCAAAATGTATTGATAGGCATATCTGAATTATTTGATGCGTCCAGCTGGCACTTTCTAATGTCATACACGCGTGCATATTCATCGGAACCCCCTATAGCAAAAAAATTAGGATTTCTAGGGTCAATAACGATAGCATTTAACCTTATGCTGTTTGAAGACTGCTTGCTGTTTGTCCTTAATGATGAGCAACTGAAAAGATTTGTAGCAGAATTGCTCCGCAGATCATACTGCAGAATGCACAAGCTATGATATGATTATTCTAAAACAGAGAACGATCACAAGTAAAACAGCATTGAAGCAAACTAGTGACCTACGTGTTGAACAAAACCATCTTCACCACAGCTGTAAAATATGTAGGGGCTCCCCGGTTCCACAGCAATCTTGTGTACACGACCCTGATGCTTCCCTATCCTTTTTGTGTCTACCCTACCATTCTGCAGCACTTGGCCAAGCCTGACCTGCAGTAACAGAAGGACACAAGGCCCAGGAAATCATAGAATCTTTTTATTTTATGACCAATCTTAAAAAGACATAATTGACAACATAGCGAACAACTCCAGCAGGTTTAAATTCATTCAGATAGAGATGGCATACTATACTTTAGACATGATGCTCGATCGAAACTTATAGAAGTAGAATGAGAGGCATTAAAATTATTTTGTCCAATAATGACAACAACTGGCAGTTAAATTCCTTCAAATATTTATAGACTATTAGTAGAATATGCAACTTCTACCGGCTTCATATGTTAGGCTGTAGTTATGTACATTATTAGAGCGTTCAAGTAAATGGACTAAAGGAGCAATGGGCATGTGAAAGGTGTAGTTGCAAAAGCAGCTTGAACTACATTTTCCTGTTTCTTCATCATTTCAGTACAATTTCATTTGAAGGCATGATATAAGAGCAAAATGTTTCACCTGGCCATCAGCAGATGAAGTTACGATTTTTCCATCATCGGTTAATGGCATGAATTTGGCTTGGAATATGTTATCCGAGTGGCCTGATGCATACGACATTTTTGATGTCTTTGTTGCCCATTCCCACAAAATTATTTGTTTGTCATCAGAACCAGACACTAGAATGTCGCCGGTGGAGTTGAAGTCAATTGTGTTAACACATCCCAGATGACCATTTAATTTCCCATACAAATCAAGCCGCTTCACCAGAGGCTGCATCAAACATGAAACATATATAGTTTTACCAGCAGATTTATATGATTTTCTACCCTGCAATGTACACCCCTAACGTCTCACCTCTGATAGAAATTGGAACTCCTTTTTCTAAATTTTTTGCACTAAACACACTCATATAATTTCATTATAATAAGCAGTAGAAAGAATCTCAGCAGTAAGGAATTCAGCACATAGTTTAGAAGCCCCAGAATTTTTTTCAAACTTTTTCCCATTAGCAAATCCGAGATAACAGATTGTACAGTAACACAATATTCATCACACGAAAGGACGAGAAATATTAGGGTTATTTTCTACCAGCAATATGCAGAAAACATGAATTTTACTGAAATTATCACTAATTTCTCTGTAGCTACACCAAAAAGTAATCCTTATACTAATCTATGATCACGCACACTGATAACGAGATCTTAAAAGCCGTATCTCCTTATCACTTATCACTTTATCAGCCATGCCTTCACCTAATCAACTAGTCGCAAGCCAGAAGAATAACGATTGTAGAGCAAACCCTACCCAATTCATCAAAATCCTAACTGTTTCCAAATGCAAACGGAGAATCTATAATTCTGTGCACCAAATAACACACAGAAATAAAAGAGAAGTATACCTCGGAAGCAGAGACTCGGCGAGAGAAGTTTCTGGGAGCTGAGAAACCGGACTCTCTCTTCCAGAATTGTGTAAAAATATCATCTTTCGACGGCCTATACAGCTTCTCCATCTTGATTCTTGAGTGTGAGTTAGATTCAAGTATTTTTGGATATATGCTTGAAGAGAGGGAGACTGGATGCAGAGACGGTCATATAAATAAAAGACGCGTTACGCGTAGCTTGTATGCAGACTAAACTACATTAACAAATTATTTTATATTATATTATATTTATCACAGAAAATGATGTATAAGACTATCCTCATCCCAAAAATGTTACCACTTGTTAAATGACATGGCTATTGAAGTGGCATTTTATATTTCTTTTTGTTTTAATTTTTGTGCCATGTGTCTAGCAAGCTTTCTTAATTAGAAAACTTGCTAAAACTCAGCAGCAGCCTTTGTGTACTTTTTTTTTTTTTTATTTCTTATTTGTGTACTTTAGTTATTTATTATTAAATTTATAATATAATATGAAAGTGAGATCATTTTAAAAAGTGAGATTGCAGAGATGTAAGAATAAATAATAGATTATTTACAAATTTGAAGATGTAGAAGTGATACCCATTTTAGAAAGTGAGAGAAAATTGTTGGAATAAGGATAGCCTAATAAAATAAGGAAAATACTATATATACTCACATTCTCTACTCTCAAACTTTTATTCTCACACCTAAAATTTTGATGTAGACACATATACAAAATAGCCTAACAATGTCCATTATATTATTGAGTAAGATTTGAGAGTACATGTACTAGAACTCATAAAAGAAATGATATATCAGTATATCACACCACTAAGCTAAGTTGATTAGATTATTAATTTTATAATAAAAATATTATAAATTGACCCCTAATCCAATTCAACAAAAAAGTTACAAATTTAACTCTTAATCTAATTTAGTAAAGTTGGCTAGACGGTTAATTTGATAAATATAAGTTAATTTATTAACTTGGTAACCACAACCATAAGACATGGTTGTGAATAGAGACGAGTTGCCTTAAAAATAATCACCCATTAGCATGAAAATTGCATGGGCACGGACTTAACTTAAATGGTTTAGAAAGTAGTATTTAAAAGAAAAAGATGAGTTGCGCTGCTTTTAGATCTTTCAAAGATGACACATTCGGAGTAATCAACAAGGCAAAAGTAATAAATGTTTGAAAGCGAGTCTATTCCCAACCATTTATTATCGCGTCATATACTTTTAAAAAGAGTCACAATAATTTTGTCAGAACATAAATATTAAGATACGGTTACGTTTTTCAATTAGTCACTCAGCTGTCACAATTTCCTTTGTTAACAGCAATCACCATTCACCAGGACTGGACGACCATAATAATAATAAGAAGAAGAAAAATGTTTGGATAAAATACTTGCGTGCTGGGGACGAAGAAGGTTTAATATAAAACAAACTTAAACAAACTTGATACGGCTTAAGCTTCTATATAAGGAATTGAATCCATTCTTCTTTTCTCTACTGTCCAAATTAAAACAAGTGCATGAATAGAGCAAAAAAGTTCCTTCTTTACAACTGTGTCTCAATACCCTATTTGGCGGAGAAGATGATAAGACATGTATGTATAACAAAAATATACAAATATCTATTACATTAGTAAACAGCTCTATGACCCCAGCCCAATTCCCTTTTGTAAGACTTCACTGAAGAAAAAATTCTTAGCCACTACTTACAACTCCTGTGCTAGCTAGCTGCTTGACTGACAAACAAAGCCGACCAAAATTGGGGCCCCCTGTGAAGTATTCAGTTAGCTTATGTTGTATTAATCATCGTCGTCTGCTAACAACTCAAAGGAGAATGGCTTGAACTTGTAGCCATCACCGTGATAAAACTTGTTCTGAAATTCCACCCAATGAAGACGTAATGCGTGAAGAAAAGCACTCAGAGTCTCCATCATGAGCAGTATGAATGCTGTTGCAAAGGCAAACACTGCCAGCCCCACTAATCGAATGATAAGGTTATCGTACCTGTAATAACAATCATGTAAATAGTTGCATTCAAACAAAGCGAAGGAGAACTTTTTCTCATATGCTTCTCAGAATAAAGGCCTATGAGAACATACCCCCAAGCAAGGAGGAGAACTTTCTCGTAGAATACGGTAGATAGTTCCGAGTGAGCCAAACTGTAACAACAGAAGAATGTATCAATCATATATAATTTTATAAAAAAAATTAATTTATGATCAATAATAGGTGACATGACCAACAAACCTCAGAGCCCATAGCCGTAGATATGAAGCTGTGTTAGATACAGCACCGAGGACAAACTCAATAGAGTGTATCATTTGATGCACAAAAACTTCACTAAAATTGAACTCCTCCCGATGCTCCCTGGCAGAATCAGGCTCTTCTTCATTATCCAACTCAGAGCTTCCAAGCATCCGATATGTACGACCTTGAAATCTCTAATGATTGAAAAGCACAAGTTCAATACATCACTAAAAAGTTCACCAACTGTCATTATCTTACAAGGTTACCATTGCACCAAACAAATTACACAGAGAAATTAACATATTGAAACAACTAAAACCAGCTGTCTGGCAGAGCTTCCGCCTAGGCCCTATGTCATCTCCTTGCTAATCAGAAAAGTTTTTTTTTTATCAATAAAGCATTATTTTAAAAAAGGCATTCTGAAAACCTCTTCTTTTTTTTGCAAATATTAGGGGAAAGTACTCAAACTCCAACACACTTCTAGGTGATGAAAGAATTTCAAAACATTGTGGAACTGATCAATTTGAAGGTGTAAGAATATCAAGTAAAAGGAGCTGCTTTTACTACTCTGATTGCTGTTGTCTGTTGAGGAGAAAACAAGAAATTGTAGACTCGACTACAACAGCCAGAAAGGAATATATCCAAGCACAGTTACACAAATGTTTAGTGAGTTTCCAATTTTAGTTTGAAAGATCACTAGCAAGGCTCAATGTTAGTGAGGTTTTTGCATTATCCACAACCTTATCTGTGCAATTGGCATTGGACATGATTACACCCGATCTACAGTTATGAATCTCAGGTAAGAAAAGGAGGTAGCAGTAATCCAAGAGGAGGCAAAGCATATTTACTCAATGAAGACATTATATTAGGATTTCATACATGTTAAGGGTGAGAAAGCAGAAGTTATTAGATGCAATACCTCAGTGTGGAGTCTCTTCAAAATAAACGGTTTTGGGAAGAGCATCCATGGAACAGCAACAAGGGCTAAAAGCAATAAAATAACCTGCAGCAGTATATTCTTAATCAAACAAAGCAGAACAAAAAGTGTTCCAAGGTTATGAAGATGTAAATGGTCTCTACCTGCAGCACACTCTGCCCCCAAAATAATTTATTTTCACCTAGATCCTCAAAAGGGCTTAGGAACATGTAAATCATAACATGGTAGAGATCTGCTTGAGAACCAGTGCACCATTTGACAACAATGAGAAGTGAAAGATATCCAAAAAGGCTGTTGAGAAAAATCATCTGTGGAACAAACTGATACCTGTTAAGCAATTCACACAATAAATCTCTTTTCTTGAACAGGGGAATCATCAACTGAAAAGGAAAAAAGGGGGAGGGGAGAAGGAAAGAAAAGCAAAATTCACATACTTAATATCAAGTGAGCTGTTGAAGAAGCGGGCATTGAAGTAACTTAACATAATACCCAGGTTCATTTGTGCAATGCCTAACAGGATAGACAACTTCATCTTAAGGGAGTTCAAGAAAGGCAGTTCTGAACGGCTACCACGCCAACTTGGGTCCACACCGAATGGATAAGGGTCACTATATTTTATTAAACCAACTGAACGCGCATCACTGTCAAGGCAAACACATATTGTAAGTAAACATACACAAACAAGGGAAAATCTTATAACTTCAATACCCTAAATAAAAAAAGACCGTTGGGGACAGTTTAATAGTGATGGAAAAATACTTCAGTTTTCCAGAAAAACTGGAAAAAAAATGGAAAATAGAGTTTTGTATTTAAAAGGAAATGCTTTTTGATTTGGAAAACAAAGTTCAGTTCGCAATTTTCAACTTTCACAGAGAATATTTGAAAACACAATATAAAAACTAGAAGAATTTATTTAAAAATAAAAATAAAATGTTTTCTTCAGTAAATAGACAACATTTTCCATATGTTTTCCAAAGTGAAAACACACACGAATCACCACTCACTACCACCCTTGCTACTGTAACCCACCCACTATTACCACCAAACCCCTAAAAAGTTCCATAAAAATGTATGTAATACGACTTGGGTAAGGAAGAAAAATCAATCCTATATAGAAATTCTTATGTAGTCACAACCACAATGTACGGATAATAACAAATTCAAGAGCATGTAAAAGTGCACACACACATATTTGAGATTAAAAGGCGTCCAACCAAGGCACATCTCAGTTTAAAGGCACTTAATGACATAAACGTTGTATTTTAAATTTTAATTGTAATAAACTCATGATTGACGTATACATTAGCATAGATGTAAGCAATAATAATTTATAGTATACCTGCATGTAGCATCTCGGCATTTATATGCAGAGTTGCCAAATATGTGAAAGGGAACAGAGAAGAATTCATTGTATATCAACCCACAGTAAATTGAAAATATTGACATTAAGAGAAGCACATAGCGGCCACCAAAGAGCATCTCCATAAAGCTCCCTAGTTTCTGACAACAAAAGGAAACTAATTAGATATCGTTACACACATGCATATATAAAAAATAAAAAATATATACCAAATAGAACAATTTCTATAGAGGACACCAGTAGTTAAACATACTAAAGAAGACACACCTGAGAACCAAGCTTATTCTCTCGAGCTATAAGAAATAAAGCTCCCAGTAACAAACAAATTCCATGACCCCAGTCACCAAACATCACAGCAAACAAAAAAGGAAACGTAATGACTGTATAAACAGCAGGATTTGCCTCCTGGTATTTTGCAACTCTGCAAGAATATGCATTTAAATTAGTGATTTACTTTTCAATCCTGAATGTATAATAAACAAACAGGTTTGTGTGTTATTTTTTATTTTTAAAAACACAATAAAAAAATTTGTTCATGAATTTTCGAAATGTATAAACAATATCACAAGGCTCCCATGTTATATTGAGGAAGGGGGATGTACACAAACTTACATCCACTTTCAAAGAGGAGGCTTCAAGGGCTTAAACCCATGAGTATATGTCATCAAAGAGGTATCAGGTAGGCACTTGGGCACTACACCAAGCCCAAAGTTCTAGAGAAGTCTAAAGTGGACAGATATTATAGACCACATAAATCTTCATTTGAAGAGGGAAATTTAAAAAAAAAAAAAAAAAAAAAAAAAAACTAATTCAAAGGGAAGTGTATTTGACACACACACACACACAAAGCCCATAAAATTTAGGCCAAATACCTTCACTTTCCAAATAATTTAAAATAAAAATAAAAAATAAAAAAATCTGTTGCATATTTTTTGACTTACCCATATGCATCAACAATTTCTTGGAATGCATTTGTAAAATGGTTTGTTCTGAAGTATGTTGGAGGTGACTCAACAGCATCCATTACATGAAATATTATCCCCACTTGTGAATTGCTATCAAATGTAGCACGCTGCAAAGTCTCTTGAATCTATATTGCCACAACATTTCCCATGTAAGGTAATATAAATATAACGGAATGTCTTATCCACAAACAAAAATAATTCAGAAAACTACCTTAGCCTTTGCAAACATCGGACACCAGCCCTCACCAACAAGACATTTCTTTGTAACATCAAAATTCAGCATATTTAAAGTGTCATAGACAGCCTTTTCCCTTCTAACCTAGAAAATATATATGAAGCTTTGACTCAGATTCCTCACTAACAAAAGATTGATAGCATCACATCCACATCAACAAGCAAACTAAAAACAATCTCTAATCTGAAAATCCTCCTACTTACCATGTTCGCCCACTTGGTTAGCTGAAATCCAATTGAGGTCAATGCCTTATCTCGATGGCGTAATCCAGCATCCAAAGTGGTTTCCAATTCAGTTAAACGTGACAAAACCTGCAATGAAGTTAATTCTCTTACAATATTATAGTTGCCACTCACAAATGAAGTAATCTAGATACACAAAACTCAAGGAACACTGAATCATATTCACACACACACATATATATCCAAACTCCGACCAAAAAAAAAAAAGGATCTTTTAAAACCACAATGAATCCAAGAAAATCCTGTCTTCAACAAAAGAAAATAAACGCAAGTAATCTGTTTATTGGCATACTTCAAGAGTAATTTGTCTTCGTTTTACGGTATCTTCAGGAACAGGATAGCAACTTGCACCAAATGCCTCACAAATTTTCAATATTTTGGTCCTTGCCTGCTCACCTGAAAAGAATACTACAAATACTATTTTCTCAACCTGCAAAAGCAAAACCTGAGGGTCAGCTATAATGAAATGAAGATGTTGGTAGTCAATGAATAGTAGTAGTTCAAACGAGAGACATTCTGAAATTAACTGTTGATGCAATTATTTCTACAGAACCTTTTTAACGAATTAAACAAAATAACAAAGATAAACTTATTTAAAATTGTGTTACTCCTATCTTCTTTTTTTATCTCCTCGACACAGCTAAAGACCGTACACATTTAATTGTGAAAAGAATTAAGAAGAAAAGAATATGACCATTTCATTTGAAGTAGGGTCCAGGATTTGATCATCAGCAACTGCCTGATTGAAAAGCATATTTCCCCTCGTAGCACGAAATAACATCCTTTCAAATCTAAGAACTTTGGACTTGCAGATAATGCCACTAATAAATCTTATACCAGACTGGCTGGAAAGTTCAGGACGCAGCTCCTGAAGATAGGAAATATTCAAAATGTGTTTGTGTGAGTAATTAGAATCACTATTATATGTTATCATGCACATAATATTTTAATTACAGGATGAGAAAAGTCACCTGCTCAAGTAATGATGCTGTATCGGCAAAATTATTATTGGAGTGCACATTTTCATTTAATTCTGTTCCCTGATCTGGTGCATGACTCTGAGTAACAAGAAACTCACCAGCCTGGAATTTTCCAAAATGACACATAAAGACAGCATTTGAAGTATGAAAGGGTTCATACATAATCCAACAACTACAAATTCAAGGTTGTGTACAAATTTTATACGACTCTACATTCCACTTGAAAACAATAGTTACAATTAAAGATATGATGATTGATCAGTCAAAAACAGCTGAGGCCTAGAGCCAACTGAAGTGACAATTAAAAATAAGAAGATTGATCGTAGGGCAAGGGGCAAGCACAGCTGAGAGTGTTGGATAGTTCAATATAAAGATAGGTGCAAAATCAAATGTTAATCTAGCATTAACAATACTGTGCTTATTATAAACCATGGTATCAAGAGTTTATAGGCTTCGCAAATGCTTGAAGTCAGAATAAAACTGATGCTTTACCTTCTGCAGTATCATCTTAAATTCTAAGAGCTCATTATATGATTGATGCAATTTCTCACTGTTTGCATTCATTTCAATCAGCTCATGCTCATGCTCTACAAGTTGAACCTAAAATCCAAAGGTAAAACGGCATTCGTCACATTCAATAAGGTGGGGAAAAGAGGGATGTTCACTTGTTAAAATGTTAATATAAAAGAGACCTCCAATTCTTCTAATTCAATATCCGGTTCAGAAGCAGGATTGGGTGAAGGCAATAGACCAGCTTTATGTATCTGATCTTTAAAAAATCGTAGCTTTCGCGACATTTCTGCACATCTTTTTACCTGTGAAAATCCACAGAAAAGTAATAACCATATAAGAAGCATAAAACACAGTAAAGACAATCTCCAGATGCAAGGTGCAATAAAAATATTCTCACAGGTCCTGTGCAAACACTACGACTGCAAATAACATCCAAATTGGTTAAGCTTCCACATAGTAAAGACTGCACTATGAAGATGTACCACAATTTTGAAGTCATTGACATAAAGATATTTTGGGGCCAAAGCAGGCCAAAATGGAGTAGATGCATATATGCCATTGATGTTGGCTAGTATTAGTGGGCGTCATTTGTGTTACTCAGCTTGGGTCAGAAATTTACCTAAATATCAATACCTTAGTTATTATCCCTAAAGATTGGAGAAATTTCTCTTCGTTTTCTTCTATGGGAATGAGTGAATGACATTCACAAATCCAAAAACAATTTTCTATAGACATTAGTTCAAAATAGATGTGAATAGCAATAGGCACATCTTATCAAGCAATGTTTTATCCAGCATGTTTAAAACAGAAGAATTTCTCCTTCATAGATACCTGGTTAACAAATGTCCGTTGGAAAGGACTCTTATCTGCATTTAACTGCCCATAGAAAAAGATACAAGGTGAGTGCATTTTCTTAAAAGCAGATGGAGACAAAATAGCAAACAGAATACCTACCACATCACTTAAGCCAATCTTTCAAATTCAAAGTGATATAACTATGTTAAATTGTTATGTATTGCTACAAAATCCTTTGACAATGGATTTCACACTTAAATACAATGTAGAATTCTTGAAGTAGTATATTACAATGCATCATTTTTTTTGTTAGAGACAAAGCTGAAGAGAACTATCCAAAATTGTAACATGCAATGGTTGCACACAGCTTTCAGACAATTATGTGGTAACAATCACATGAAGCAACAGTTGCCTATCCTCAATTGACTATTGAGGAATTTTTTACTTTATAATAGAAGGGAATTTCATAAGGATGAATCTTATCTGATATGATGTCAGATACTTTTTGTACTGGTGGAACAGCTACCTATAACCAGTGCAACCATGAGTTCAAACAATTCTGTAACGAACAAGGTATTCAGTTAAATGACCCCATTGCATTGGAAGTTTTGGGTTCAATTCAGAGACTTGGAATTTGGATTTTGATGACATTATTTAAATTGCTTTATTGATAAATCACTTTTCTTATATTTCCTTATCCGAGTTTCTTGCCTTACTTTAGCAAATTGATTTTTTTGTTAGAAGAGCAGCTAGTAGTGGTTTCATAGAGGAGCTATATGTATGAACTGCGGAAAAAAAAAAACAAAAAAAAAGTTGGAAATGTTTTAAGAAATGAAAATCTGTGATTCATCCCCTTCTTAATTTCTCCACTCTCCTTCTCTATGGTTCCTTTTACACCCACCTCATTATATGTAATTTTGTAGCTCCACCTTAAAGATTCTTTACTCATTCACACTAAAAAAAGGAGTTAATATAATTCAAAGCTTCACCATTGCAATCACACATAAGAGCTTATATGCCATGGCATGAAACATTCTGAAAAGTCCCAAGTTATATGATATCAACAAGTCTGTCTTGATTCAGAGTACTTCACTCACACTAAAACTAGCAGCTCTAATTGAATCCCAATAACTCTCTCCCCTCAAACACTGAATCTACAGGACCAAAAGTTCATCACTAAATCCTAAGCAACAAGAAGGAATTGTTCCACACTATTGCACAAGACCTAAACTAGCATCCAAACAGTCGTTAAAATTGAACAAAAAATGAAACCGTCAATTCAAACATGGACCAAACCAAATCGTTATATAACAGTAAATTCAGCATTAACATGTTCAAGCGTACTCATATGACATATACAGATACAAATTCACAGGGAGATGGAAAGTACATCGCGAAATTGGAGATGGCCGAGCTGGCCGAGATAAGTAATGGCGTGGTGAGCGGACTCGACGGGGATGATGAGCTGCACGAAGGTCATCTTCTCGGAGCGCATCAGATCCATCGGCGGCAAGTTGTCTATGTACTCCATTTCTTACCAACCAAACACGCTCCTCACTGTATCTCTCCAGATCTGGTGATCACACCAGATTTATACACCTTCTCCCCCTCCCTCTCCTCGTGGCTCTTAAGTGCTGCAACGCTATTAGTGTCGGTTTCTCTCTCTCTCTCTCTCTCTCCCGGCCTGACAAACTGCCGTGGGAGGGATCAAGTGAATCCGGTATTTCGCGTACTGTCTCCTTTTCTTTCTTTCCTTTTTTTTTTTCCCTCACATTTTTAATCTACAATATTAGCCTTTTGGAATAAAGTACTACGGAGTAGTCATAAATACACCACCCATCTCATTTTATATATCTATTGGATTGGATGTTTGGCAAGTAATTCTCAGTACATTGAATTAGTGAGTTTGACTAGTTTGATAGTATTAGCTGATTGTAGAGAGATGTTTAGTAAATAAATAGTTAGTTAAAAGCTGATTAAATACAAAATGACTTACCAAGCACCTTGTGCTCAGATGGCACCCGGGTTGGATTCCCATATGAAAGGTTGTGAGTTTGAGCTTTATTGGCTCTTTGTGCTTAGTAGGTTGAGAAAGTAGTTATGAACAAATACTACATTGTAATAGACCACTGAGACATTATTGACTCTTTGTGCTTCAGTAGGTTGAGAAAGTAGTTATGAACAGATATTACATTGTAATAGAGTCAATAACATTCAAAAAATACAAAATGACTTTTTAAAAAAGTTTTTTGAATTTTAGCGAGGAGCAATAAACTGTTATAAAAACTAATCAATTAAACACTTATATTATTTGTTTAACTAAGTCAAGCAGCTAATAGTGATCAAAATTACCTGATAAGTTAACTATGTTACCAAACAAAGCCTATGTCTAATTCAATTAAGATGTTTTGATTCAATGTTATTTATTTATTATAATTCAAATTTTCATAAATGCATAAAATTTATATATTAAAAGTGCAATTAATTATAAAATTATAATAAAACATTAAAGAAAATAAACAAATCATAAATAATTAATTTAATGGACAAATAATAAACTTAATGTGTAATATGTGATTGACCAAAAGTACTAAATAATAACCACTTAAACTCAACATTTGAAGAAATTTGTAAGCGAAATGAAAATGTAAATACTTTCACGTATGAACCATGTTAAAAATTTTTAAATTGGATTAGTTTGACTTTTTTGTAAGAGTCAAACTCAGAGAAACAATCCAAACTCAATCTTTATTACTTTGAGACTAATATGAATTTAACCTAAGGCTCAAATTACACTTACAAAGTTGTGAAACATATTTAAATATAGCTTGATTGTGCCAACAAAATTTAACTTTTACTCAAATTTAATTTCTAATCTTGCATTTTAACAGTTGATTTATCCACATCCAATACTATTGTGTTTTAAATTAACCTTTTTAATGTTTTAAAAATATTTTATATGAATTTAAAATTAAATTTTACTAACCGATAAATACGCTTAAAAAATAAAACAAAAGAAAGAACAAATTACTGTAATTGTCATTGTCATATGAAATGTGGGGCTTAGTGGCCTTGGAGGCTACGCTACAATGGCAGCAAGTCAAAATCTCACCCACCGAAAAGTCAGCGGATCGGACTCATTAATTAATTAATTAATTCTTCCAAACTTTCACCTAATTAAGTAATTAATTGAATTAATAAACGTAAACGATAAAATCATCTGCATTGTGAGTTACCGGTAAAAATATAGCTCCATTTTCTAAAGATGTATATTGGGTGCTTTGACAAAAAAAAAATGTATATTGGTAATCCTTATCCTTATTTATAAGTAATAGTCTTTAAATAAATCAAATTATACAGATTTTATATGACGAACATTGGTTTGCTAAAAAATATTTTCTAATGGTACTCGGGTTGGACTTCCATTTAGAAGATTATAAGTTTGAGCCTTAATGGAGGCGTTATTGGTTCTTTGTGTTTCAGTAGGTTGAGAAAGTATATGAACAGATACTACAATGTAATAGAGCCAGTAGCTTTCAAAAAAAAAAAATATGACGAACATTGGTTTGCTGAAAAATATTTTCTTTAATATTTTCTTTGATTTTTTTTTAAAAGTAACTTTTCTTTTTGCCTGGTTCATGAACTTTCTTAATTATCATTATTTTTATTGTTATTATTGTGTAGGCGTATATTTGTCTTTATATAATTTGGGATGTGGTTGAGTGAAATTGACTCATCCATCATTAACCAAAGGTCAAGTGATCGATCCTTGACTTTAGGCATGGAGCAGTTTTAAATCTTCAGACCATCTGTTCCACCGAAAGAGGTGCCTACAATCCAGCGTTAGTCATTTTGTCTGAGATGAAACCCCTAGTATACCCAAAAAAAATAATTGTCTTTATACTCATTATTCCGTACAATTCCAAACTCAACCAAATAATTGAATCAATATTCTCAGTAATTTATTTTCTACCAACCAAACAATGTAATTAATCTTTCTGGTAATTTTTTTCTCATAGAATTCTAATTGTATTTCCCCTCAAATAATTTCCGCGAACCAAACGGGCCGTAAGAAAATACTGATAAAAAAGATAAAGTCATATTTAATTCTTTGAGACAATAATGTTAAGAAATATATAGTTTTTTGGAAATTATTCAAAACTTGATATGTGACTTGAGAGTAAACACTGAATTTGGTTGTAGGTGTAAATTGGTAGGATTCTCACTCTAATTAATAATGCATATTTATAGTGTAAAAATTTAAATTACAATTTACAAGTTGAAATTAGGATAATAATTCAAGTTTAAATTAATTAAAATATAATACGATTTTTGAGAATTATTATCTTATTAAATTTTTTAACAAACATGGTTGACGTGGTGGTTCAGCACCTCGTTCCTTAAACATGAGGTTGGGGGTTCGATCTCACCCATGTGAATGGAGCAAACCGTTTCCTTAAACATGAGGTTGAGCATTCGATCCCCACCCATACGAATGGAGCAAACCATTTGGCCAGTCTCCCTACACAATAGGGCATGAGAATAGATGTTGAATATATATCTCTAATATACGAAAGCATACGAATGTACACAAAGATATATCTCTAATATACGAAAGCACCACACAGTGTTCGAAAGTGCACAATTAGAGGTGGCCGGGAAAGTTATGGTGCATATTTTGGATGTGTTGTAGTTTTTTTTTTTTTTTTTTTTTTTTTTGTGTGTATTTATGCATTTTCATTGTTGTGCATTTTCCTAACACTATTGATGCCTTTTTCAAGCGACCGAAAGTGCACAATTAGAGGTGGCCGGAAAAGTTATGGTGCATATTTTGGATGTGTTGTAGTTTTTTTTTTTTTTTTTTTTGTGTATTTATGCATTTTCATTGTTGTGCATTTTCCTAACACTGTTGATGCCTTTTTCAAGCGACCGCACGAGAAGGCATGGCTACCAAAAGTAAGTGTGTGTGTGTGTGTGTGTGTGTGTCTATATATATATATATATATATATATATATATAGTAAGGTTCAAGTGCAACGATATCCTTAGGTGTGGCGGTGCGGCGTCACCAATAGTTTAACAAATATACACCACCAACGTTAGGAAAATGCAACACAAAAACACACACAAATTAAGTATACATCATCAAAAACACATCATTAGGTGTGAGTAAAAACACCATACAGTGTTCGGAAAATAAACCATTGGGGTGTGCTTAGTTATATGATGTATTTTTTGGGTATGTTGTGTACTTTTTTTTTTTTTTTTTTTTTTTTGCATTTCATTATGGTGTGTTTCCCTTAATAATAGTTCAACAAATATACACCACCAACGTTAGGAAAATGCACCACAAAAACACACACAAATTAAGTATACATCATAAAAACACACCATTAGGTGTGAGTAAAAACATCATACAGTGTTCGGAAAATAAACCATTGGGGTGTGCTTAGTTATATGGTGTATTTTTTTGGGTCTGTTGTGTACTTTTTTTTTTTTTTTTTTTTTTTTTTTTTTTTTTTTTTTTTTTTTTGCATTTCATTGTGATGTGTTTCCCTTAATAAATTGAAATCCAAATATTGGGCTCTGTATCTGAATCATAATCAGAAACTTTCAATTCGATTGCTATAGTGTCTGGTTCAGTTCGAACCAAACGTGGTCATCCCTATGTATAAGCAATAATTTGTTGGAGGTGAAAAATAAATAAAATGTTTGCTTTAAGGGTAAAAATGTCAATTTAATATATCATGTGGAAAAATCGTCACTTTTAAAATAATTGAGGGAGCTACTGTGCTTACATGAGTAATTCAGGGGGGAAATGTGCTATACACATATAATTGAGAGGAAAAGTGTCATTTTCCCTAAAATTTATACGAAATCAAATTTATTTATAATAATAATCCAATATATAATGTCTACAAATATTATTATCATTAAAGAATATAACAAAATATATGGTGGATGCATGTGCATAGTAACAATAATGGAAAAGATAACGGAAGTTATAACGTACAGTAAGAATATTTTTGTCCAAAAAATTATATAGTAAAACTCTAAAAATACAATATAAAAAATGATTAGCATTAAAAACATAGATATAAATGAGATATATAACTTTGATTGAGACTTATTATATTTTTAGATTATTTTGATTTTTTCCCTTTTTCATTTTAATAAATACTTTTAATACCACAAATAATTTTTATCGATGTCCTCACAGCCATCATGTTGAGTGTTGACCTGCCCAGTTCATTTGCCAAGCTGCCACCATCACTGCATGTTGCCGCAGCTACTTACAAAAAAAGTAATGAGAAGTGGCGGTGAAGGCGAACAACTGTCGGTCAGCAGTTGCGATAAGCGTGGATAGTAGGCATAGTGGGACGACGATAGTCGACGGCAAACGAACAACCAAATCTAGAAGAATAATCTAGAAGAATATTTTGTTATTATTATTATTATTATTATTATTATTATTATTATTATTAATTTATTTATTAAAAATAAAATTTAATATAATATCATTTTAAATAAATATGTTGAAACCACATCAACTCACCAAATCAGCTTGAAAAATTTAAATATCAAGTAATTTATTAGTTACTTGGAAGTACTCTACAAAATGGTCGTCTAATTGCACATTTGCACTTTTTTTTTTTTTTTTTTTATATATATAAGTTTGAGGTTCTGATTAGAGATTTTTTAAGTCGAGAAATCTAATTGTACGAACTAGTATAATTAGAAGATTTTTATGCACAAGCGTAGCTTATTAGTTCAATATGCAGTATTTGGGAGAAGAGGTCAAGGTTCAAAACTCGACGGTGACAGTGTAGGGATTATATATTTATATTCAAAGTGAGAAGATTCTTTGTGCACGTCAGCATTTGGCTATATCTGCTTCCAGTTAGGGTGTGGAGTCCATTGAGATAAGCCATTGAGTTATCGTGATTTATATTATTTCACATGCTTTGTTCAATGTTGGGATCCGTAGAGTTGGAGATTTTTGGGAGGAGAATGAATTGAAGACGACTTGTTTAACCCTTGTCCGTTAGAGTTGGGGATTTTTAGGGGTCCTTATCACATGATATAAACAATTTTTGTGTGGGACATGATTATTTGATTTTGGTCACTTGAGAAGTCTTTTTTGTCTTACAATGCAAAAAATATGAACAATCACTACAAGAAAAATGCACATAGACAACGGTTAATAACCGTTGTCGTAGGGATATAATTTCTGTTGTTGAAGCCGGTGTTGTTGTAAGTCCCGCGCATAGACAACGGTTTTTTAACCGTTGTCTTTTCTAGAAACAACAACGGTTTTTTAACCGTTGTCTATTA
The DNA here is from genome assembly GCF_001879475.1 of Ipomoea nil. Classification (NCBI taxonomy): domain Eukaryota; kingdom Viridiplantae; phylum Streptophyta; class Magnoliopsida; order Solanales; family Convolvulaceae; genus Ipomoea; species Ipomoea nil. The sequence goes on along the minus strand of NW_017618262.1, from coordinate 4,138,144 downwards.
AGTGTTGTTGAAACCGGTGTTGTTGTAAGTCACGCACATAGACAACGGTTAATAACCGTTGTCTTTTCTAGAAACGACAACGGTTTTTCAACCGTTGTCTATTAAGTGTTGTTGAAACCGGTGTTGTTAAAAGTAACGCACATAGACAACGGTTATTAACCGTTGTCTTTTCTATAAACGACAACAGTTTTTTAACCGTTGTCTATTAAGTGTTGTTGAAACCGGTGTTGTTAAAAGTCACGCACATAGACAACGGTTATTAACCGTTGTCTTTTCTACCAACGACAACGGTTTTTTAACCGTTGTCTATTAAGTGTTGTTGAAACCGGTGTTGTTAAAAGTCACGCACATAGACAACGATTATTAACCGTTGTCTTTTCTACTAACAACAATGGTTTTTTAACCGTTGTCTATTAAGTGTTGTTGAAACCGGTGTTGTTAAAAGTCACTCACATAGACAACGGTTATTAACCGTTGTCTTTTCTACCAACGACAACGATTTTTTAACCGTTGTCTATTAAGCGTTGTTGAAACCAGTGTTGTTAAAAGTCACGTACATAGACAACGGTTTTTAACTGTTGTCTTTTCTTTAAAAGACAACAGTTATAAACTATTGTCTATTGTGTGTTGTTGAAATCGCTTTTGTCACACCCATAAACTGTTGTCTTTTGTAGAAAAGTCAACGGTTTCTAACTGTTGTCTATTGTAAAATAGACAACGGTTTTTAACCGTTTTTCACCTGCTTAAATTATAATCATATAAAAAAAAATTTATCCATTCACCATATGTTGCAAAGTGTAGTTACATAATTGTGCACAAGCTAATAAGGTTCAAAATAACAAGTCAAAAGACTTCCATGACCAATTCTAATTATCATCCAAGTCATAATACTACTACACAAAAAACAATTCCACGAACCAATTCAAGTCCAAATGATCACAACGTTCTAATGTCCAAATCATACCTACTCTATATGACTTGATAGAATATCGGCCCATTCAGAACGCACCAGATGAATAACCGCTTTGTCATAATCAACTTGTTGAAACTACATGTAAAAAGTAAGAAAATAAATTAGTATAGATATAAATAATTTGCAATGAAATGCAAAATAAGTTAGGAATAATTCAGAAAGCTCTCCAATCTGGAAGGTTATAGTACAGAAAAGCTAGACAGGAAACACTAAAATGGCAACTTGCTAGACAGGAAACACTAAAATGGCATACTAGAGTCTATTCAAGTAGAGTAAAATCAATGCATTGGCAATACTTTCCTAATATGAATACAAATGCTCCCAATTAGCAACTACCATGTGGGATGGATGGCATTTATCAATCTACCAGTCATGCTTTGCCTACTTTCTAGTTTTCTCTTCCTCAAGGCCCAAGCAAAACAAAACACATTGCATCCTCTATATAATGCCACTGCAACCAAGAATATCAATACCAAACCACAAGCACACTTTAATTTGTATATAAGGATTTTGGCAGGCAGGATTTTGGCACTTAACACCAAACCACAAAGATTAAGCACACTTTAATTTGTATATATAGGAACACATGAATAGAAAGGCATTTATATATAGCTACCTAATTTACAACAGAACCTCCTCTTATTGTTTCCTAGTAAACAATACGAATCTAGAGGTAGTTTCATATATAGAGGTATACATAGAGGTATATATATTTTATTATTAAATATTATCTAAGACACCTGCTCCATTGTAGGTGTCTCGAAAAGTCTTTTATTTTATTAAAAAAATAATATATATATATATATATATATATATATATATATATATGCAAGAAGCTAAAATTCATTAATCAAAGAGTATAAATGACAGAAGGTGGTTTACCTCAGCTTCCTTGTAGAACTTTTAAATGTTTTCTGCATACCCCACAACTGCCAACTCATTGTACACATCTCCGGCATCAATATCTTCAATCTTTTCCTTCGATAATTTAATGTTCAGTCCACAAGCAGCCTATGCAAAAACATACTCTTCCACAGAGTCAAAGCTACTAGGAACACATTGTAGCTCTGTTTTATCTGTGAAATGCAAAAGAATATGATAAGTGCTAATCCACACATAAGAGGCAAAATAGAGATATAATGTGAAATATCAATCTAGATTTCTAGAGTATAAGTCACAGACATATACAGAAAGAAGTGAACATTGAGAATGAGAGAACTTGTTGATGCTTATAAAGGTGCTATCATCAAAGCAACTTCATGGCAACCACATCCTCCACTCCATAGAGCTTTGGATTGCAGCTACTACCAGGAAATTTTATTTCAACAGCTCAAACCAGCTGCAATTCAGCAGATCAGACCTGCACAGTTGCCTTCCAAGGGCTTTATCATCTCAGTTTCCACCCTCTTTATACCTCCAACACCCCTCCAAAATATCTCCCTTCCAACCATAAAACCCCAGACAGGCCAAAGAGTCCACCAAACTTTAGTGGACCTCCTTATTCCTCCATTGGAGCCAATCCTAGATCAGCTTCCCTCAATTAACTCAGATTTCATCTCTGCTCACCACTTCACCGGTTCTGTTCAGACCTCAGCTCCATGGGGCTTTATTTCCATATCTCAGGCATCATTTCCAACAAAAGATCAACCCAAAGTCAGTAGCAGACCTCCACTCAAGGCAAAATTACTTTGTTATTTTTCTTTCATTTACTTTGTTATTTTACTTTCATCTGTTGGTGGGGGACAGTTAGCTTGGAGCCAGTAAAGTGATCTAAGGCAATGCACGCAGCAAGGTTCGTTGCTTCACAAACATACATATACTCTCAGTATACAATAAACTAAAAAGAGGTGAAGTATTATAAGCTTTCAAAATTTGGAGACAAAATTATGGATTTTTAAAGCAAAGGCAAAGTAATTTTTAAATACATTATGAACTACACAGATTTAGACATAGTATGATAGTAATGCAATTGTGATTGGCTTACATATTTTTTGATATGGGGTTATAGAGTAGTAAGCCATGAAGCCCAATAGCATACTACAATTCAGCATACTACATCTTATCTTCATTCATCAAGCTAGAATTCTGGAAGTGAGCAATAAGGGCAGCTTTTCCCTGGATGCGAACATATGCAAGTGATGCCACCTTTTCACTGTTGAACTTTTCCCATTTCTTGCCATTAAAAGCCTGTCAGATCAACTCTCTATTAAACATAGACATAGCAACATGATACATAGAGAAATACTAATACAGTATCAATTATTTACTGAGGGAAAGAGGGAAGCTTACATGATAAAATGGAACAATGAATGAAGGATCAGTCATATTGATAAATGCGTGGTTGCATTTGTTCTGAAAAATTAATTAATTAAAATTAAAAACCCAAATATAAAGTCATGTACCTGCAGCAACAGTAAAGATGCAATATCCATAGTACAAGATCGAACATCTGCCATAGCAAATAGGTAAAGTGAGAAGTCTACCACAAAAAAATCTGGGGCAAAAAAAGACACTGTTTATATCTGCCCAATTTTTGTTTCTTATACACAAAAGACATCTAAGGAATTAATTAGTGTGTGAACCCAAATAAAGCTTGTTTAATCCAAGATCTCCATAGTTTATGGTTAAGATAATACTTCACTAAACAGAAATATTAAGTATTTATTAATGGTGTAGGCCAAACTGTTTCTCTAAAAAATTGTTCTGAACAAATATAGATGTCAAAGTACTCCTTGTTCTCAAACAATTGTGTTTTAATTTCTCATTACAAATGAACTTTGTGTTCTCTATAAATGAAATGTAAATGCCAATTTCCTGTGTTTGCTCTGTTCTTTGATGTTGATAATGCAAACACAAATTGGAATGATTCCTCACATAAAACCTATAGCAATGAAGTCATGAGACGGATCTTGACGGATTTTAAAAATATATATATGGGAAATTTACCTAAAAGCTGTGAGACATAAAGTCTCACATTGAACAACACCATTTCTCAATAACACATACCAGGCAGAAAAATCGCATTGCTAAAATTAACCCCAAAAATACAAGGAAAATGCAAAAATCGCATAACTGAAGCTGGAATAATCAAATTCAGCGTTAAAGTACCAAAATCGATAGGATTGATCTAGAATTCGGATAAGCTGATGTGCCTATAAATCTTTCTGCTACTTCGTGGTTGGTGGCGTCTCTGTCTCCGTCTCCGTCTCAGAGCGTCTCCGTGCCGGTGCCTGAATCATATGCGGCTGACAGCAACGACGGATGATGGCGATGGAGGTGCAGTGGTGATCGATGAAAACAAGGGTTTGGATTTAGGTTTGGGGGAAAATTGTAAAATATTCTAAGTGTACAGGGTTTAGGTTTGGAGGGAATTTGTAAAATATTTAAGTGTATGAAAAAAAAAATTGGAGGGTTTTGGATTTAGGTTTGGAGGGATTTTTTTAATTTTTATAATTGAAGTTATAAGATCAATTCTAATAATAAAATGATGTTATATAATAAATTATATTTCAGTTTTATTTAATCAATGTAGTATATCATATAAAATTAAAAAATAAAATTATATATATATATATATATAGTTGAGTTCAAATGAGGACAACAATATATAGAGGATTGTGCGGGATAAATAACGGGCACACAACAAATTAATATTAGGCACACAATTTAATACTCTATTAATTAACAAATGTATGCACACGACATACAAACTGCGGCACACGACTACATTCAACCATGCACAAGACATACAGTCTAATGGCACACACTACATCTGTCCTCACAGTCCTCTATAATGTACTTGTCCTCGTTTGAATGCAAGTATGTATGTATATATATATATATATATATATATATATATATATATATATATATATATATATATATATCATTTGAGTTTTAAATGACCGTCAATGGTCTTCCATGTTCTAAAAAATAACTATCAGCGGTCCTTTTAAAATGTCTCGTGGTCATTTTAAACTTGGGTTTTTTTTTTAAAGAATTAGGACCACGGGTGGTTATTTTTTAACTGTTGTTGTTTATATATAAAATAAAAGTATATATATATATATATATATATATATATATATATATATATATATATATATATATATATATATATATAGTTATAATAGCAAATTAAATAAGTATATTCATGGTTTTATAGAGATCGAGTCCACCATAAATCGGGTATATAGCGGGGAGGTTAGAAAATAGTAACTTTATTATCCGGGCACTAGGCCCAAAATAGTACCGGATATATAGGTACAGAATGAGGGGTGCGCTAGGCCCAAAATAGTACCGGACATATAGTTATAGAATTGAACATGGGTACGAAATAGTAGCTTTATTACCCAGGGTGCTAGGTCTAAAATAGTACATATAAAGCCTGAGGTATAACACCATACCGCACCATTCAAAACACCACACCGCACCGCCGGGGCCGTTCTAGGCCATGTCGGACCGGCGCGACCGCACAGGGCCCCAATTTTTTTAAAAAAAATATTATAGATATATTCTATTATTTTATTTTTATACTTGATAATTATTATTTGTTTTTTTTTTTTTGAATTCATAGATTGGTCTTAATTGTAAATGAAAATAAAACTTTAATGAATTGAAATTGAAATTTTGGTGAATAGTTTTATATTTAAATATGAATGAAAATAGAACTATTAAATTAACTTTTGAATTGTATTATTTCTTTGTTAAAGAGTCCGGAGATCAAAGCTGCCAGCCCAAAATTATAGGTAAATGATAAGGTGTAACACTTTAGTAAACAAGGGTTGGTGTGGTTTGGTGTGTTTAGCTTTGTTTGTTATGTTAGAGGTTTTGGGTTCTATACTTTCTAGTGGCATCTTTAACTTATTTTATACAATCATTGTCTTGGTTCTCAGAGAGAACAAATAAGCAAATTGGTTATATCCTAGATGTTGTGCTTAAGTACATAAGTGTTGGTGTGGCTTTGTGGGTTTAGCTTAGTTTTTTATGTTAGAGGTCTTAGGTTATATTCTTCATATGGGCATCCTTAACCTATTTTATAAACTCAGTTATATACCAGATGTTGCATTTTTATAAATAAGAGGTTGTGTTGCTTAGTTGGTTAGACCTTATTTGCTATGTTTAAGGTCGTAAGTTCAATTCTTGTTGTTAACATTGTTGTTTATATTTTATACAACTGTTATCTTTTATAAAATAATGATGCGCAAAGTCAACAGTTATAAAAAAACCGTTTTCTTTGTAGTGTTGTGTATTCAAATACGCTTAAAGACAACATACCAAAGACAACGGTTAAATAAAACCGTTGTCTTAAACAAATAAAGAACGCGCAACGATAACAGTTATATAAAACCGTTGTCGTTGTAGTTTTGTGTTTTAAAGACAACACATAAATGACAACGGTTAAACAAAACCGTTGTCTTTTAAAAAAAATAATGCGCAAAGACAATGGTTTTAAAAAACCGTTGTATTTGTAGTGTTGTGTATTCTAGTGCGCTTAAAGACAACATACCAACGACAACGGTAAAAAAACCGTTGTCCTTTAAATAAAAAAGAGTATGCAAACACAACAGTTTTTAAAAACCGTTGTCTTTGTAGTGTTGTGTATTCGAGTGCGCTTAAAAACAACACACCAACGACAACAGTTAAATAAAACCGTTGTCTTTAAAAAAAAAAAAAGAACGCACAAAGACAACGGTTTTAAACAACCGTTGTCTTTCTAGTGTTGTGTATTCCAGTGCGCTTAAAGACAACACACCAACGACAACGGTTAATAAACCGTTGTCTTTTTAAAAAAAAAAAACGCACATAGACAACGGTTTTAAAAAACCGTTGTCGTTGTGGTGTTGTCTTTTCACAAAATGCACAAAGACAACACACTTACAACAACGGTTAAGTAAAAACCGTTGTCTTTGACAAAAGTGTTGCATCAAAGACAACGGTTTTGGACCAAACTGTTGTCTTTTATACAAAAGACAACGCTTTTGTTAAAAACTGTTGTCTTTCTAGTGTTGTCTATGTGCATTTTTCTTGTAGTGAATGATTTGCCATATGTGCAGGAGAGAAAATGAAAGTGCACGCCATATCTTTGCTAAGTGTACTGAGGCTGAGAGAGTTTGGAACATGCTTGGTCTACCGGCCTCTAACCATGCAATCGGTAATAATGTAATTGATTGTTTTTTTTTAGTTACATTAAGGCCTTGAGTGGTGATATGCTTGCTAAATTTGTCATGGCTTGTTGGGGTATATGGTATAGCAGGAATGAGAATGTTTGGAAGGGGATAACTTTCGATCTACATATGATGTTACGAAGGGCCCTCAACTTCTGGGAAAATAGGAAGCATGCGAATGATACCACTCTCACTGCCAACGCTTATTGATGATGCCGAATTTCGGTTTGTTAAGCGAATTGTGCCGCCCACACTGTTATTCGAGAGGCCTTTTTAGTGTTAGGTTCTGGAGAGTGGTTTGATACCCCTTCTTTTATTATAAAGTGTCTTGCTCATGATTTAATGCATTTAAGTTTTTATCTAAAAATAAAAATAAAAATGAACAATGGTATGCTGTATGCCTCATTGATAATTGGGTTACGAAAGAAACCCATTGGGCTTTTTGCTAAAATGCTGTAATGGCTCATTGATAATTGGGTTGCGAAAGGAACCATTGGGCTTCTTGTTAAACTACCAAACAGTCATGCAGATATCAATGGGTTAGGTCCATGGAATAAGATTGGGTTTCAGGCAAATTATTGAGTGGACCATCGTACACATAGGCGGCATATAGCTGTATGGACTATGAATGTAATATACATTTCGAATATATATTAAAAGTACATTATTTGTTTACTGAATGTATATTATTTAATAGTATATAAAAATCATGTACTTTCAAATAATGTATTTTATATTTTTATGTATACAAATAATATACTTTTAGTATATTAAAAATACCTTTTTTAATTATGGTTCACACAAATATATGGACCATGTTCCGTGGAATAATGATTGAAGTTTTCACACACCCAATTACTTGTACAAAATCTAATTCAAATATGATTATAGTTACAAGTTACAACAACAATTTAATAGAATGGTTTTTAAAAAATCAAAATGCTGAGTGTATAGTCTAATTATGACAATATTAACAAAGAATTATATTAATTTTAATCCTTTAATTATACTCATCATATTATAAACTTAGTCAAAAAATTATTATCTTATTCATTTTTTTCCATTTAATTATTTGTAACGTAGTGATTTTAACCAAGCCACTAACAAAAATCATTATATCCAATGAAATTGGTTATGTTAATTTCCAAAAAAGCCCAAATAATTTCACAAAATTTCGTCTCTTTCCTTTTTTTTTTTTTTTTTTAAAGGCGCGTAAGTCCCTTATCTAACTCTAACCATGTATCCAAATTCCATTGACATCAGTCGAGAGGGCCAAATTATGCCCTAGACCCGTGTCCACATTGAATTGTGGACACGGGCCCAAAACGACGTCGTTTTTTAAAAAAAACGCGTCATTTAGTTAAAAAAAATAATTCGCGCGCGTTTTGCCGTTAACGGCGTTATTTTTTTTTTTGGATTATGAATGTACAGTTATGCCGTTATGAATGTACAGTTATACCGTTATGAATATACAGTTATGCAATTATGAAATTATGAACACAGAGCTCTAACATTATGAACTTACAATTATGAACATATATAGTGATAAAATTATGACCATGGAGCTTTAAAATTGTGAATATAGAGCTTCAAAGATTATGAATGTACAGTTATGGAGTTATGAATGTACAGTTATAGAGTTATGAATCTACAGTTATGGAGTTATGAATCTACAGTTATGAGATTATGAATCTACAGTATGGAATTATGAATGTACAGTCATTGATCAAATTATGAACAAAGAGCTCTAACATTATGAACTTACAATTATGAACATATAGTGATAAAATTATGAACATAGAGCTCTAAAATTATGAACATAGAGCTTCGAAAATTATGAATGTACAATTATGGAGTTATGAATGTACAGTTATGGAGTTATGAATGTACAGTTATAGAGTTATGAACGTACAATTATGGAGTTATGAATGTATAGTTATTAACATATAGTAATAAAATTATGAACATATACTCTTACAATGAAGCGGTCTGAAATTTAAAAAAAAAAAAAAAAAAAAAAAAAGAGATAACAGTGCCTAACGGCACTGTTACCCGTGTCCAGCAAGCATGCTGGACACGGGTCCAACGCATAACGATTGGTCGAGAGGAGATGGACGCCGCCTAGGGCCTGGTCGAGGATGGTGGTATACCCCAAGTCTCTTTCCCTCCTGCAAATTACCATACATATGCTCATTTTGATGTCTCATTAAATTCATATGGTAATGAACCATATATGTGGCAATTTGTGAGATCGAAGGAGATAACATTTTGTAAATTGAAATTACTTAGGGTGTGTTTGGTTGGTGGGTTTTGCCCATAGGAATGGGTATGAAAGTGATTGTTGTTGTTTGGTTGATAGGTTTTTAGAACACTACTATGGGTTTCGAATATCTCATCAATTGAAAAACCCATACTCAAATACAATAAGGGTTTCATTCCCTTATTCATTCTCAAGCACTACTATTAGTAACCATTCCGATTCCACCCTACTACCAAACATGTTAAATACTTTCACCAAAACCCATTACCATTATCAAGTATTTGATACCCATTCCGATTTCGATTCCTATGTGCGAACCAAACACACCCTTAGTTACTTTTGACCATTTCTATAATATACAGTTTTTTGTCAAATGCGTTATATTATATTAGTGGCATAATTAGAACAATCACTTTGTATATTTAAAAGGAAAAAGTGAATAGGGTAATCATTTAAAGATCAAGTCTACAATATGAACATAATTAAAAGACTAATATTGTCATTCTTCCTAACAAATACATGGCTCAATGTCCCTGTTTGGTAAATGGTTGTTAGCTGATAGTTGATTGAGTTAATTAGAGGTATAACTAATTGATAACATTGGCTGATTGTAGAAATGTCTTTAGTAAATTAGTTGTTTGGTATAATTTCTTTTCTAAAAAACTTAATTGAAAAAAGTTGATTTGAGCAGCTTTTTGAATTTTAGCATTTTGAAGTTACAAAAAAGCTAATTAACCAAACACTTAGGTCCTGTTTGGTAAAATGGCTGTTAGCTGATAGTTGTTAGCTGTTAGCTGATTGTGTTAATTAGAGAGTATAAATAGTTGATAATACTAGCTGATTGTAGAAAAGTGTTTGGTAAATTAGCTGTTAGCTGATAGCTGTTTGGTATAATTTATTTTTTCAAAAAGCTAATTGAAAAAGTTGCTTGGAGTAGCTTTTTGAATTTTAGTCTTTTGAAATTGCAAAAAGCTAATTAACCAAACATTTATATTGATATTTTAACTAAATCAAACAATTAATAGTAGTCAAATATACCAAAATCGGCCTATAGGGCAATTTTTTACCAAACACGGCCTTATATAGATTTTTTAACCATGTCAAACAATTAATAGTGGTCAAATAAGCTAAAATTAACTGATAAACTAATTATTTTACCAAATAGGACCTATGTCATTTTTGTAAATTAATAAAAAAAAAATTAAAAAATTAAAAAATGAGTTAAAAATCCAACATCTTATTTTGAAATGTTACTTTGGATAATGTTTCAAAATAAATTATTATTTTAAACACTCAATGTTTTATCAAGTTGATTTTTACTTGTTTGTAGCTTAAAATAAGGTTTTAAAATAAGTTTCACCAAATTAAATATTGTCTATATATTGTAAGATTAATAAATTAAGCTTATTACAACAAAAGTAATACTCCATTCGTTCCATTTTGTTTGTTTAGTTCGGTTAGCTAAATTTGACTGAAGTTATTTTTATAATATTATTAAATTTAATATTATTATATAAAATTTATATATTTAAAAATTACATTAACAATAATATAAAACACAAAAAATCAAATTTATTATAAGTAATAGTATATGACAAATAAGATAGGACAGAATAAGTATCTAGAGGTTAAAGAACTCGATTTATAATTATAGAGTTTGATCTTAAGATTCTTATCATGGTCATACATGTAATTTGAAATTCCGTACTAACAATTATGTACATTCACAAATCACGGAGTAACGCTAACCTAATTGGCTTATTATATTATATGTTTTTTATTCGTTTGGATTGACATGACGTCTTAAAATAAATATAAATATAATGAATTAAATAAATGAAGTGGGAATTATTCTTTGCTTGAAGAGGGAGAGTTGGAGAGGGACCCACCCCAATGATGACAGTATGAGTTGATTTGACAGTCCTCATCCTCGTCGTCCATCTTTATTTCCCCTCGTAAACTGAAATATTCTTCAGCTGCGGGCTGCCCCCCATTTTCTCTGCCACGTGTTCACTCCAACATTTGGCATCATCTGTGGGCCCGCCCCACCGACCTCCCACTTCACGGTGTCTTTTTCTCCGCCCTGTGGCGCATACGGATGCCAAAACGACGTCGTTTTATTAAAAAACACGCGTCTCTCCTTTTAAAAAAAATTCAGGTTCGATTCCCAGCAACAACATTATATTATTCATTTATTCTGGAATTTTAGTTCATAGATTATGGAATTATAGTTCATTGATTATGGAATTGTAGTTCATCGATTCTGAAATTTTAGTTTATAGATTATGGAATTTTAGTTCATTCATTCTGGAATTTTTAGTTCATAGATTCGATTATGAAATTATAGTTCATGGATTATGGAATTATAGTTCATCGATTATGGAATATTAGTTCATATGTTGTTGCTGGGATTCGAACCTGATTTTTTTTTTTAAAGGGGAGACGCGCGTTTTATTAAAACGACGTCGTTTTTGCATCATGTATGGTGCACAGCATAATTTGCCTGTGGCCCTCCCGTTACTAACGCCTCTTCGCTTCTACCGTTAAATAACCAATCTTTAGAAATTGTTTACTCCAAGCAATTCAATTCACATTGTATAAGTAGTTAACTTAACTTGGTCTACATTGAAAACTAACATGTTACGACTTTTTTAAATTTATGAGAAATTTCGCACATAAATTTCGCAGCTGCAATCCAACAATAATAGGTTTTGGGTGAAATATGTCTTGTAATATTAGCTTACAAAGGATCACAATAAAAGAAAATCAATCTAAATTATATTGCTCATAGTTGATCGCTTAAAAATAAAATAAAATTAATAGACAGTTCCCGCGGGTGCCAAACACTTTGTGCTTAGATGACATGTAGTGACATCTTTTATATGGTAGGTCATGAGATCGAGCCTCAGTGGAGGCGGTGTTGTTGACTCAGTGTGCTTCATTAGGTCTAGAAAGTATCTAGACCAGTAGAGAGTTGAACTAGGAGCCGTGAGGGTTGTCAATTGGTCTTTTTCGGTTGCACTTGCTAAAATGATAAGCACTTAGGATTTTGATTTTAGAGTTTTGGACTGAATTTTTAGTTTTATTTGATTTAGTGGCTCACTTTTTATTGCGTAGGGTCTGACGTTTACATTTTAGATTTAAAATTGGAATAAGGTTCAAATTGGCCACTGAACGTAACCTGAAAATGCAATTAGGCCACTGAACGAAAAAAAAGTGCAATTAGGCCATTGAACACTCTAAAAAGTGCAATTAGGCCACTGAACTCTCCAAACGTATGCAATTTCACTGGATAGCAGGTTATCATCAATTTTAGCAGGTTACCTGCTTACGTGGCAGCTGAGTTGGCATTTTTAATAAATTTTAAATAATTTTTAATAATTAATTTTAATAATAAATTTTATAAAAAAATTGAAAAAAATTAAATAAAAATAAAATAAACTCGTTCTTATTTTTAAAAAAATTTTTTAAATAAAAATTTATTAAAAATGATTTAAAATTTATTAAAAATGTCAACTCAGCTGCCACGTAAGCGGATAACCTGCTAAAATTGAGGATAACCTGCTATCAGGTGAAATTGCACATTTTTGGAGTGTTCAGTGACCTAATTGCATTTTTTTTTCGTTCAGTGGTCTAATTGCATTTTCAGGTTACGTTCAGTGGCCAATTTGAACCTTATTCCTTTAAAATTTAACATTTTCATTGATTTTTTTAAAAAAAATTATCGAAATTTGCATATTTACTTGTTACATACTGCGTATTATGAATTCTTCTGAACTTAATTTTGAGCTGGATCATTTAATTTTTAGAGGAATGATGTTGTTTTGTACTAATTAATGATTAGACATATGGATAAATATATAAGTCTATTTCACCAACTATCATGATTATTGATTAAATATGTGACATTAGACCAAATGTTCTTATCCATATATACTACTAGCTTAGATATTTACATGTATGATATGTTAGTGGCACATGCATTAATAGTATATACGCATTATGCTTCATCACATGAATATATTGCATGTAAAATATTCAAGTTGTAAGGCCTAAGGCAAAAGTGGTAATCTAGTATAGCTAGCATAGCTTGTTATACAAGATATGATTGGGATCAGGATCCGATCGACACTTAACGTTGAAGGAAGCCACCAATAACGTCAATTACATCAAACAATTTAATTAACCATTTTGCGTTGTATCTGTGTGTGTGTGTGTGTTAGGGGGGGGGGGGGGGGATACAAATTCTGTTTGTTTTGGCCATCATAAATAAATGGGATTGTGGAAGTTATCATGAAATAGGTAACAACTTACAAATAAAAGATTTTCACATTATTATATTCTTGAATGTTTATCCAACAAATTAAACAAAACTATCTAATATGCAAAACGCAAATTCTCCTAGGTCAAGAAACTCAATACTATCGGGTAATATAATATTCTATAAATTAATATTTAGTTGAACATTAATATTATATTGTAAGTTATACGAAAATAAGTTAAAATGATTTTTTATCTTTAAATATGAGCTTCCTAGTACGTGCAATATATGGGATGTTCGAAGTCAGTGGGCTCCCAACAAGTCGGTGTGTACAAGAAGAGTCTCTTGTCCAAAAAAAATCTCATTTTTCGGAATAAGACTACATGTAGGAACACATGTAAGGAATATTGTCATTGACAGGTATGTGCCACCTAAGCGATGGGTAGCTAGGTCAATCATGTCACACTTCAACACCAAACTGAAAAAATTGAGTTGATATGACGGCATTTGACATGTTATTTTCTTGCCACAGTACGGTGAGATTGATTATCTGACCTATCAGATCAGTAAACGCTCAACTAAGCTAATAAAGTTAAGAAAAATTTATTAAGTTGATAGGGTATGTATATATTGATGTTCATCATATAAAAAACAATTTGCAATGTGGTATCTTAGTATGGAGGAAAAAGACAGGTACATAGGTAGCCAACGGTAACACAAGGCGACAAATTAAACACCTTATTATCTGGGTCATATTCTATTCCGGAAACTTGTTTGCATCCCCACAACAATCTTAAACAGTGAAAATCCGCAGGCCATGGGGTACGGTGCGTATAGTATTTGAACAAATCAGATCATATCAGAGAACACAATCTGATCTATCCCAGATTTCACACACACACGCCATGCAGCAATTCAAATGCAAAGGCATATATGCATGCAGACTAGTCATTGTTTCCAGATTCTTTTCTTTTCTTTGCAGGTTAGCAGCAATAATACAACAAAAAAATTCGTGTTTCCTGGCACGGCATCCCATACTATGTGGTTAACCAGACATATTCACTTTGAGCCAGATGGAATGTCTTATTTGACTGAAAAATATAATGAAGCATTGACTGGTCAACCAATTGCTTGATTGATCCCCCAGGGCATGATACGATCTGGTCCCACATGTTCCATCGATCTGGGCCCCCCACTAAAGTTGTGTTTTCGTGATTCATGACCAAATGCTACCTAATTAATTAATCTGCATTACTGTGCTCCGTAAATTGCGACCATTAATGATCATGAATTAATAATAGTGAACTTGGACGTTGATTTGTTATGATTCTAATTAAGGTTTAGTTTTCATAATCATTGCGGAGGACTAACTTTCAACCAAAATATTATCCTCGATCAAAGGGAAAAAAGAACAAAATATTATCTTTTACTAATAAACAACAAAATATAATGATTAATGTGATAATAAGACAAAAAAGAACTCAAGATTTTATAGTGAAATGTTTAGCCTATAAATGAAGAAGTGGGACTTAGAAGTTAAGGACGTATTTCTCAAAAAGAAGAAGAATGAAGTGAGAACGTCTTTAACCTGACTCTAGATTCATGCTCAACAAACTTTCTCTCATAGGAGCTCGACCCATGAAATTTTATAAACATAATTTTTCTTTTTTTAAGATTATCAAAAATTAATTGTTGATGGGCCTGAGGACAAGTTTTTAAGGTCTAGAATATATGGCAAAGTTGAAAAATTAAATAATCGAAAAAAAATTATTCACTATTGCAAAGTTTATAAGATTTACATCAGTTACATACAAAAGACATTAATGGTCAAGCACTTGGCTGAACCAAATCTTTACTCTCTTTTTAGCTCTAACTATTTAATCTTAATTTATCGTAATAGTTTTGACAGTAGCCGCTTTATATTATCAAAGTATTATATTCCAGTATTGTAATAACACTCAAGCTAGATGTACGTGTCACTTCCTGTATTCGTTATATCAATTATTATGAAAAATTTTACAGTGAGGACTCTTAGAGTTGGAGTTCAACTTTGGAAAAAAATTATGAAATTGAGCTATTATACTAACATTTAATGCCTATGTAGTATGCTGTCATTAAATATTCTCCATGTTGTGACACCTAGCAAGCTATAACTCTTTTGTGTTGTGCTGGGGCAAATAATAGCCATCTTACGTTACGTTCAATCATAGGATCCAAAGATTAACCATCGTTGGTTTAAGATATTCTCATCACAAACATATACTCCGTATATAATATACATAATATAGACAGGTAGATATGGGTGATGAGAGGTTAGAATATATGGCGTTGTCGGTGTTGGGTAATAACGACATTGATTCTCCCACCACGAGCTCCTAGAATCTTGGTTCCTAGATTGGTGTATGTGGGGAAGGAGCACAAGAAAAGTGTGGCTGAGATTTACTCCGTATCGTAGCACCTCGTAATCCTCTTTTGGTTGCTAGCTCTATAATCACCTATTTTGTGGCTTGCATGTGCCCAAGATTTCATCTATCTCTTTCTTCACAAGGAACTCTGATCTCTAAGTCATTACTCTTTAGTTTTTATATTTTATGTTGAGCATATAGCCATTAATGCAATCCAACTATCACCTTAGCCTTTTAGTTGAGATGACACATGCTTCAATTTGGTATCAGAGTCATGTCAAATTTCAGCGCCAATGTTACCTATAAGCGACTACTGTCCACGCCAGTAATGCGCAATAAGCTTAAAAAGAATTGTCCGCTCCCCGAGTAGCGACCTAGCGAAAGGGATGACCTATAATTTGGGGTGCAAATCCTAATAAAAGAAGTAGACATAGCAACAACCTACTAAACAAAGTCTCCAGACCCAAAAAATAAAGAAGAAACCTTGAAGGAAAAGAAATGTGATTCCTGTCGATCTGACATACGTACATTATAATGAGGAATATAATCAAGGTACCTAGAAGAAGTGGTAAGGCATCAGTCCAGGAACAGTTGTAGGTTGAAATGGTGGCAGGAATTGATGAAATTGGTCGACAAACCCTACACGTCACTCTGACACTCCCCATTGCCATTAATAATACCAATGATTTGACTATACTGCAAATACACGCACACACACCGCACATGACATCTATACTTTTCTTCATACATAATTCTCTCCGATCCAAACCTACGTACGTGTAACTCACACAGACAGACAGATCATTCCTTCGTAATTAAACACCAGGACATTCATATATTACACAACAATTATACGACTAAGGTTGTCGATCTTATACTGCCCGACCATCAATTATTTATGGCGATGTGGTCGTGGTCCGCATAGGCTGCCACTATGTGTCGCAAAATGAGCATTGTGTACGCTATGAATCTATGATAACATTTATTATATTTTTGTTGGAAGAATAAGAATTGAAAATACTGAAGACAATATTTACTTGGTTTGGTAATGTGTCTATGTTCACAGAGTAACTTTTTTTTTTTTTTTTTTTTAATAGGATGATAGAACACACATGGTTACCAACCTCATATTATAAAATTGCCCGTGTACCGTATCGCGAGGGCGCTACATGAACTTCACTACGCTTTGCTCCATGTACAAAAAACTCCACTCAGCTCTACACTGTTTTGTCTAATACTTATAATCTTTCCGTACATATGAGACATACAGAACAATTTTAAACAGATAGTGACACTTCCTATTTATATTGTAAACTAGTCTAGGTTATGCATGCATAGTTGATTAATTCAAATCAAGACGTAAATAGGGCGCTCCGTGATGGATTTAATTAACCTGGGATAGCCCGAACTAATAAACCCGATAATATAAAGATAAAGATAATAAAAAGAGAAAAGACAAGGAATATATGTCGCGGAGACAATTCCTGTATTAATAATAGTTTGTAGGAGATCGAATAATTATATGGGTTGTAGCAATAGAATCGAATCTAGGATTAATTGTAGATTAGATGTTCTAACAAGACAACAATGGGTGTTTTTATATTAGTCCCCTCCAACAGCCCCCATGAGAATAGGGTGGGCGGTTGAATCGCCCTTTGACTGCATCCATGCATGCGGCCCTCCTGGCCGAGGCTGCCTACAGCCGGAGGTTTGAGGTCGACCTCGGGCCGAGGTCATCTCGAACTTCTCAGGTTGTCTCCACTCTTCTGTTTTGAGCTCATTTTTAATATATCCATCACTCTCATTGAGAGTCGAACTTATAACCAAGTTCATAGTATCATCAACTTGTTTAGGATTACTCTAGTATTGGGTGAAGTTTGGTGCATGGTGGGTGGGTAGTACGTGAATTAAGCATGCTAAAAATAAAGTGCAATCCTGCTCTCTGCCATGTGATCAGTGAATGTTGAGCCCTACATTGACCTGTGACCACGTTGCTTAGCTTGCTCCATCATCATCATGTGTCCATGTCACGTATAGAACATTCATGTCCTTAGCCCACTAAACACCGCATGATGTGGTCTATGGTTTCCATGGGCTCCACTATATGCCACCAACAACAAATAAACGTCTGAAAAACCTACTATACATAGTGGATTTTAATAAACATTTATAGTTTATTTTTTCACCAAAGTAAATTATTATTAACAATTTGGTATCGATCGTAAACCGTTAGTTGATGAAAGAGACAAAATAAGGAAAAGGATGGCGGATTTCGGGAATGGGAGATTGAAAATGAAGAAAGAAGGGAGAGTGGGAGAAAGTGAAGTGAGCCATAGCCTAGCTATAGACTCTGTCTAGTGGGGTCAAGTGGGTATACTCTTGTTTAAATTGTAACATGAAATCATTGTTTTATCACTTTAACTATCTATTGAGCATATAATATATATAAACATAAATGTGCAATTTAACTATCAGCTGAATTGGAACACATGCTTCAATCTGATATCAGAGTCAGGTTATGGGTTCGAATCGTTCGAATCTTCCCCATACAGAAAATTAAATAAAGATTAAAGGAACTAAATCTGACATTGAAGCTATCCTAGGCGAAGTTTTGGACCACGTAAGAATCTATGAAGTAACGACATCAGTCCTCGTAATCATTTAATATTACCGCCCTTCTCATCACAGCGCAGCTATACTACGTGTGTATATATATATATCTATGTGTGTGTGTGCCGGAGAGAAGTTGCCTTTAACTTGAGTTTGCTTCTTCCCTTCACCTTAGTATCTTATCTGCATGTATTATATATATATCTTCTTTGACATTTGGTTTGTTTTGAATTGAATTCAGTACCCCTTTGTTTCACACTGTCGGCCGCTACCCCTCACTCTCTCTCTCTCTATATATACATACAGTGTTTCCAGTCTCTAGCTACCATACAAAAGCCTTTAATTTGGTTCTGTCTGGAGATATATATATCATCAGTGCTGCTCTGATCTCCCAATTTCAAATCTCAGAAGGAATTTGAATATATTGCTCATAGCTGCTGCCGTAATTGGTGCATGGATGGATCCTTCTTGTGCACAGGTAACTTGATTCTCTGGAAAAAGATGAGATGAATTTCAAGAAAATTGAGTTTTCTTTCTGGGTTTCCCTAGTTGATGGTAGATGTTTTGGCTTGGGGCCAGCTTGGTGAAACGAGTCCAATATCCTGCCATAGAAACGTGGTGTGGTTAGACAGAGGCAGAGTTAACTTGGTGGCTAAGAGATGTTTGGGCGGAGGCCTGAAGGGCCAAGTCCAGCACCGGCTGCTTAGGTATTGTTAGACGGAGGTCTAAAGAGTCAGGTCCAGCACCTCGTTATGGAATTATTGGGCGGAAGACGTCGGCCTAGGTATTGTTGGGCGGAGGTCTAAAGAACCACGTCCAGCACCTCGTTAGGGGATTATTGGGCGGAAGACGTTGCCTAGGGAATTGTTGGGCGGAGATTTGAAGGGTCAAATCCAGCATCTAGTTAAAGAATTATTGGGCGGGAGTCGTCTGTCTAGCTATTGTCTCTCGAAAATGTGATCTTTTGTGGAGAAATTAAAGATTTGAAATTTTTTTTTTTTTTTTTTTGCAGGAAATGTCATCACAGACGCTAGAAAGCATGGTGGAGGCGTCGGCAAAGGCACAGCAGCAAGAGAAGAAGCCGCGGCCGGCGGATGAGCACGCCCAGAAATGCCCTAGATGCGAATCCACCAACACCAAATTCTGTTACTACAACAACTACAGCCTCTCTCAGCCGCGCTACTTCTGCAAATCCTGCCGGAGATACTGGACCAAAGGCGGCACCCTCCGCAACGTCCCCGTCGGCGGCGGCTGCCGGAAAAACAGAAGGTCGTCATCTTCCTCCTCCAAACCCAGAATCTCAACCGGCCAACAAGATCCCCATCAATCCTTGACCTCTAGCCCCGTCCTCACAACCTTCCCCTACGAATCCCCCCACGATCTGGGCCTCACATTCGCGAGCTTGCAGAAACAAGCGGATGGGAATCTAGGGTTGGAAGACCACGACATGGCGGCGGCGCCGATGATGTGTAATCCCAATAATACCCTCTCTGATGTTCTTGGAAACTACGGCGCCGCCTCAGCCACCCCACACGGCTTTCTTGATTCCCTTAGGGGTACCGGATTCCTCGAACCCCCAACAAACGGATTATTGTACCACAACAACAGCTTGCAGTACTACGGGGCTGTGGGGGAAATGGGAATGCCGCCGTACGATGTTCACATGGGTGGTGGGGTGTCCACGTCAGCTGCCGTGAAGCAAGAGATGTATAGTAATGGAAGAGATAATAATGAAGGTGATGATGACAACAGGGTATTATGGGGATTTCCATGGCAACATGGAGGAGAAGGGAACATGAACATGGTTGTTGTTAATGATGTTGATTCAAGCAGACAAAACAGCTGCAATATTGGGTTTGGTTCTTCTTGGCATGGCCTTGTCAACAGCCCTCTCATGTAGAGTTTCATCATTACAACCCCTTCAGATCTTTCGGTTTTTGTTGCATACTGAACTGGTATCTGTATCCCCGCAAATATTTCAGTTCAAATCTTCGGTTTTTGTTGCATACTGAACTGGTATCTGCATCCCGCAAACTTCTGGCCCGAAATCCTTCTTCTTCAATCTCAAGGAAAGTGTGACATATTTCCATACATGGTATACCCTGCTATTGAGAATCTGAAAATGTGAACATGTTACATGCATGTGTCTGAAGACTAGGTGAGAATTGAGGTTTAATTTCTCTACTTTCTATTTTAGAATTGTTCCAATATTTGATGGGATTGACAACCTAATTAATGATTTCAAGTTTGTTCCCTAATTAAACAAGTAGTAAGACTAATCTTTTTTATTACTATTAACTATATTACTCCGTATAAGATAATATTTATTCTATACTTTCTATATCTGTTACAGCCCAAATAGTCAATAATCAACACCGAGTTTCAATCTTGTGACTTACAGAAGTGTCATCTAAGCATAAGATCTAATCTTTTGTTAATCCCCAATTTTCTTACTAATCACAGTGCATCAGTGGCAGACAGCTACCTTATAATTTGGTCGTTTTAATCTTATCAGATTAATTAATATAATCAGACAAGTAGCTAGGATCCAAGTTGCGGTCTGTACGTAGAATTTGTTATTGTTATTCTAGGAAAACGACATATGCAATTCACATAAAGATCCAACTAAGTGCATTTATTTTTATTTTGCAACATTCCTAGCGTACCCACAAAGAATTAATTGCATCATATTTTAATATTATTAATCACATCATGGCACATCAATCACAATAATATATATATATATAAGTACATGTAATTTTTTTTATACAACTGGTATTCTCTTTGATTTGTCCGTGATCGATATTTAAGGTGCGTTTTGGATGGAGTCTGTCATATAATCCTAACTAACAAAGGACCGCATAGGAAATAAACCAACCTGAGTTGCCAAATCAAATTTAAATCCTCGTAGTTACCGAGCAACCTTTCCCATCAACTCAGTTAAGGTTGTCCCCATCATTTAGTATTCTCACCATTGTAATAAAAGATTCTGTTCCGTCTCAATTAAAACCTAAGTTAATAATTACGTTGGACAGAACATTTAAATTTTATATATTATAATGCTCAACAATTATGAGAGTTTGGCTCTTATTCGAAAAAAGTATAACATTATATTGCAGTTGCATTAACCGTCTGCTTACCTTTTTTATATATATTATATATATTAATATATAATGTTATGTCACTGTTTGAGCAACAAGTTGGAGTATGTATTAAAATGAATAGGTGGTTTTCAAGATATTCTTTCATGAGTATATCTTATTTTTAGGTAGATTCTGTGATTATTAAACATGATAAAATACTATATGTTGAAATTATTATAATGTATTAAATGAGGGTAGATATATGGCTCTTTTCTTCATTCTATTCTACGCATTATATTGGAATTTTAGGTTAGCATTAGCACCAATTTCGGCCTACATTGTCCCATCTTCCCCATTAATATTTACCAAATCCAACAGGAGATTTGGGCGTGAAGAATGATTAATATTTTATACCTCTACCGACATTGACAATCTGTAGCTAGCTTTAAACCAACTTCACATAAATTTTTAAGTGGGTCCTACAACATTTTTTACATATCCCTTAAAAAACAACACAAAAAAAATCTGTTAATAGTATAGATAGATCAAATGGTTGAACCAATACTAGAATGTTGAATCTCACGCTCTGAATTAGACAATCCCTTAAAGTGGATAATGCGCACCTCTTGCAATTACTTGGCATGCAATCAGTCGACCAATTTACTTTTAACAAATTTTGTGCCTACCAAGTTACTCCCTCCACCATCCTATCGGACCAGGTTGTGGGATCCTTGTAGCGAAGAATTTCACATTTGTGAGCAAGCTACTAATAATTTGTTTGAGTCGTCAAGAGTCAAGAAGCACTATTTCAATATAACCCAATCATTCAACCCACTGTATTAAACTACTGTTTATTCCAACATAAATAATTGATCATTCAATGTCAAGTTTATTGAAGAATTATGAGTTAATACCCAAAATGGTCCCTCGACTATGCCATAATTACTAATTTGGTCCTCAACTACCATTCTTACCCAATTAAGTCCTCAACTATGTAACTTTTACTCAATTAAGTCCTCAACTATACAACTCTTACCCAATTTAGTCCTCAACTATACAATTCTTACCCAATTTAGTCCTCTGTATTAGTTTGACTGTTTGTTGACTGTCAAAAGTCGGGATAAAATTATAATTTTATAAGATTTCTCCTTCCTCTCCATTTAGCAGCGCCAAACCATGCAGCAATACACTCCGATCAGATTTCGATCGTCAAAAAATCGTTGGAAATCAAATTCATGGGCTATCCGATGCATAACCACTACTTCGATACTGACAGGTTTAGAACCCAACCAGAGCTTATTGCTACATGGTTTGGCGCTGCTAAATGAGGAGGAAGGAGAAAACTTGTAAAATTACAACTTTATTTTCACTTTTGACAGTCAACAAACAGTCAAATTGACAAAGGACTAAATTGGGTAAAAATTGTATAGTTGAGGACTTAATTGAGTAAGAATGATAGTCGAGGACCAAATTGGTAATTACGACATAGTCGAGGGACTATTTTGGGTATTAACTCAAGAATTATTATCATAGCTCTACTGTTATAGTCAATTAGTCATTTCATGATAGAGTTTTGTTTCTATACGATAAGGTCGGCATTTGATATAGATTTTTTTCATTTGTCATTTCAGAGAGGTTTCCCACCACGGAGCTCCTCGTGTCCTAGTTGCCTGTCGATCTACCAGTCAAGAACTAGGTTAACCTTCCAATGTTCATTGTTTCATTTTCAGTGTGTCACTTCATGTTTCACTGAAGATGATCCAATTTATGTTGTCCTTTTTCAAGAATGACACCTGGCCCTTGGGTTACATCACATACAAGAATCCATATCTAATCATACATGTGTATCATACTCATAGGAAATGTGAGCCATGCTCCACAACATTAATATATAATTGAGTAAAACTATCAAAACGAACCAATAGAACTATCAAAACGGACCAACAGCTCGGTAAAACCATCAAATGCAAAAACCCAGCCAACCCATTTAAAACCCGTCTCCAACGGGTCACAACCTTGTTCAATGGTAGAACAAATTGGTCCACTAAGCTTAACCCATTTTGACAGCTTTAAATTCATAGGTAACATAGTAGTTTAGAACCCTAGTTTAGACTCACATCAGTTTCAGTATACTCTCAAAGTGAGAACATAAACATATCAATAAAGTAGGTAATTAGTGCATAGTGCAAAGTGCAAATTGAGGAGATCTATCTCAGGCACAAGCTATAATTGAATAACAATAAAGAAGTCTTCCATGGGAAGAGATGCTAAGGGGTATCTTGCACAATAATAAGGCTACAATAGGGATGATGCTAAAGCACTTAATAGCTCAAGATCTTGGCTTCTCCTTTTTCTCTTTGAATAGAGCTAGGAGGGATACGCCGGACACCTTGACAACCTTGAATCTGACACCAGGAATATCTCCCACAGCATGGCCTTTACGACCAAATCCGGCAATCAAGACTTCGTCCTACAAAAGGAGGACACCAAGTTTAGAAGATTGACTTTGGGATCATTAATTTAACGCCAGGTAGAAAATCAACATTACTCACATTTTCCTCGATGTAGTTCAAACAACCATCATTGGGAACAAAAGCAGCGATCTTCTTTCCGTTCTTGATCAGCTGAACACGAGCACACTTTCTAATAGCAGAGTTGGGCTGTTTAGCCTCAATACCACTGTAAAATTCATCCAAAACACATGTTTTAGGGCAATTGAGTCATAAATAACAAAAAGTACAGAGATATACAGAGTACTTGGCATTACATCTTCTCAAGAACAATCCCCTTGGCGTGGGAAGATCCAGCAAATGGCTTCTTCCATTCATTACCAAGATGAGATTTCTTGTAAGCCTTATCAGCCCATCGTTGCCTTCTACGGTGGGACTTCAGTTTGCGACCAGCTCCCATTCCACGTGTTTTCCTGTAATCATGCATAATATGAGTCCCAAATTATACAAAGGAGAAATACAACCGCTCATAAAATTGTGAAATCACAATCATTATTATAAGATGTGCAGCATATGCACATGAAAGTAACAAGAGAGTCAAATAGGAAATAAGTGACCTGATCCAAATAAATGAACATGAAGAGGCACTTCACAGTCTAGTAAATTATTCAAATTAATAAAACTATCAGAGGCCACTCAACATCAATAGGTTGACAAGCATTTACCACCTCATAAAATGCTAAATTGTTTTTAGGAGTTCAACAACGTTGTCCTATGGTTTGCTAAAAATCTGAAATAATCACTTTGTTGCAATCAAAATCATATTGATATTATGTAGAAATTTTATTCTATATTACAGTTGAAATTTGAAAATCTATGATCATGAAACTCTCTCAAATGCTTAGAAAAAATTAACCAAATCAGTAGCAATAACACTATGAAATTGAAAATGTTTAAATTTCAAAAAAATTTCTCAGCTCCACCCCCACCACCAACAATATTTCATATTTGGAGACTGAAAGTAAAGGACAGAATGTTTGAAGTTTAATTTTCCAGTTCTGCTAAACTAAAGGCCCTGAGTTATAGGACTCCATAACTACAAAGCTAGGAAATCAATACAATATGCGATTAGTATTTAAAGCAGTTCCTACCATTTAAGTAGCTACCCTGCTTTGCCAAGATGTAATAATGAATTCAAAGCATATTCCCAAGCAATTCAAACGACACAACCAATAAGACTGATGGTGCAATATTGTTAATAAACTCTAGCTATAGCATTGTAAAGCCAGTCATTTGAAATCTTAATTAGACACCACAGACCTCAGGTAAGATCTTTCTATTCTTTCTTTCTTTTTTTTTTTCTTTTTTTTTCTTTTTTTTCATTTTTCAACTTTCTTGAATGTCAGAATATTGCAGCAGCTAATAGAGTAAGAAATATAGAATTAAATGTTTACTCTCCACTAATCTGCAACCCCACTGAGCTTGGGATCTCAGAACTTTTAATGAGAGAGACATTTGATTTGAGTCCATTAGCATTCAAAGCTGTTCATGGCCACTCAAAGGGCTCAACTGCTTTGCCAAGATGGACTATGAAATTAAGGTACATTCCAATAGATCCCAGATCAGTGGCATACATTCTGGTTCCTTTCGTTCTTCAACAAACTAGGCATATCCATTCTCCAAGTCTCCATATACTATGAAGTCACTATATACTCCCCACTCCCTCAACTTA
The DNA here is from genome assembly GCF_001879475.1 of Ipomoea nil. Taxonomy (NCBI): domain Eukaryota; kingdom Viridiplantae; phylum Streptophyta; class Magnoliopsida; order Solanales; family Convolvulaceae; genus Ipomoea; species Ipomoea nil. The sequence continues at coordinate 4,112,203 of NW_017618262.1, read as the reverse complement.
ATATCCGTACGCGAAAAATATGAAATAATCTCGTGAGAAACGACCAAATATCGAAATAAGAAAAATTAGATACAAATTTTTAGCATCAATCATGCAAGGCGCAAATCTTTAACAAAGCATTGCAACGATTGCAAGTACATGTTTATTCACTCTTTATGTAAAGTAAATACAGAAGGAAGAATTTTTACCCCATGGTGGCGGAACGAAGTGGCTCTGCTGCAGCTGGCGGTTTTGGGTTCCGGCGGTGCTGTGCTGTTACGAGAGCTGCTGAGCTGAGAGACCACTTCCAGTCGAAAAAAAACCCTAGAGAGAAGAAGTTTTAAAGATGAGTCTTGGGTCGGGTCATTTTACAATAAAATGTATCCCATTGAATTGGGCCGACTCTCTTTCTCTCTTATGGATGAGCCCAAAGCGTTTCGGAACAATTCTTATGCCGTGGAATCGTGTCTACCTTGCAAGGTGGACATGATTCTATGTTCATAATTATAAAATTCTATATTCATAATTACTGAATTCTATATTCACAATTATAAAACTCTATGTTCATAATTATAGATCTCTATGCTCATAAATACAAAATTTTATGTTCATAATTTTTGAACTCTATATTCACAATTATGACAGTTTTGGAACCGTGTCCACCTTGCATAATTTGCCGTTTTGGAAGTTCTTTATCGTCACAAACTTCAATCATTATATTGTGGATCAAGGTCCACAATACACTGTAGACCCTGGTCCAATACGCATAAATCATGTTCATAATACACAAAATTCATGTTTATAATAAACATACATATAAACATAATATAATGAACATGAATTCGGTGTATTATATAGCTGAAGACACATAAACACTTAACATAATACACATAATTCATGTTCATAATGCACAAAATTCATGTTCGTTACACCGTGTGTATGTGTATGTGCAATTGTGCATTATGAACATGAATTATGTATCTTATGAAGTCAAATTCTGTGTATTGGATCAGGGTCCACGATATAATTTGCCCACAAACCAAGTTTGGGTTGTATATGAGGTGGACCATGCATGGGGTATAATGGTATATTATCTCTCAATTGTTATACCATGGACTAGGGTTCATATTGCATTGTGAATCCTGATACAAATTTTTTTACCTTTAGTTAACACATTCTGCATCTATATATAGTTAATAGTTTTTGTACATGCAAACAAATAACTTGATAATTGCTGACACAAGATAGTTACAGGTACAGAAACTATCATCTGCATGTACAGAATATGTCAATTGTATATACAAAATCTGAATGTTATTTTTGGACCAAGATCTACAATGCAAGGTAGACCCTGGTCCATAGTATAATTTGTCATTATTTCTATGCATATGATACATTATTTTCTATGTATAAAATAGATTATTTCTACGCATAAAGTACATTATTTTTATACGTAATGTTCATTGTTTGAATGTATACAAAATAGTATGAAAACGATTCATTATTTATATGCATAAGGTTCACTGTTTGTATGCATAATATTCATTATTTGAGCATATACAAACTGATTGAAGGTTGATTATTTAGGCATGTACATTCTAGACTCATTTATGATATACTTGAGGTTCATTATTTGTAGAGCATAGCTGAACTTATTCCACACACTCCACTTCCTTTATTTAGAAATTTGATAATTAATAAATCAATGTTCACTATTTGAATGCATAAAATTCACTATTTGTTTGATGTGCTTTGATGCATTATGGTCCATATAGTTATGCGCCGTCCATAATAAAATATCAAATTGTGAATCTAAGGAGTGTATTCAATCATAACTTTTATAAATTTTAATAATTTGTTAGATAATTTCAATCAAGTTGGTTGAATAGTTGATTTGATAACCACAAGATCCCAAATTCAACTCTTCATATAACACATTTAGATAAAATTATTTTCATAGAAACTCCCTAAATTTTTGTAAGTGCCATTGTTGGTATGACTATCACATGTCATTATACACCCCTGGTTGTTTGCAATAACAATAACATGACTTTTGGTTGAGAGGATAGAATTAGAGAAGAAAAGATTTGTAATTTTATGAGAAAAGAATTATATGGGAATAAAGTAAGAATTTAAATTGCATTGTTTGGTAGTACAATAGAATTATTAGGAATGAGTAATATAAATACTAAAATGTCCTTGTATTATAATAATAATAATGATAACAATAATAATAATAATAATAATAATAATAATAATAATAATAATAATAATAATAATAATAATAATAATAATGAGCAAAAGTGTCTTTTTCTCCATTTTTTTTTTCCTTCGTTTGCATAGCTGAATTCCAATTCATGGAGTGAGGCTATGAATTCTAATTCATTGAATTGAAGGAACCTCCAATCATAATCATAATTTTACAATTCATGAAATTACATTAGTAAAGAATTTCAATTACATTAGTAAAGAATTTGAATTCATGCTAACCAAACACACCTCTTGACTAACTTGAGAGAAGGGTTTAGATTTGGACTTATAAGACAATGACAGTCTTTATTTTAGGACCCGGCCTCTACATCTCTCTGACAAGAATAATCAATAACAAATTTTTGGACTCTAATTAAACTTTGTTGTTGGTTTAAAAAGGTTCAATAGGTTTTAGGTTCTTTTTTTTTTTTTTTTTTTTTTCAGTTAAAGATTTTTTTTTATTTTTTTATTTTTTTATAACTCAGGTTTCACATCTTCGTTGGACTATATTTTGAACATCATGAAATCGCACTTAGACACATGCTCATAAAGAGGTAAATCAAGTGAATATAAATTTGAGACTCAAGACCATATTATACACTTTTGCACACAATGAGTCCAATCCAAATTCAAAACTCAAATATTCGTGACAAAAATTAAACTTCACCTTACTGCTAAAAGCAAATTTTAAGTCAAACTTTTAATCCAGTAATACAATGTCCTAGGACATTTGACCCTTTTTCCTTTCAAATTACATCATGTTTGAAACAGAATAGCTGAAGTTAAAACTAAGTCAAGCTAAGGCAGATACACAGGCCATATATTCATATTTCTTTTGAAAATGAAACAAGTGAACCTTAATCACCAGTACTACATGTGTTCTGAACCTTTGAACCTTTTGCCCCATACCACTTCCCTCCCACTCTCCAGCAGGAATTATCATGTCATTAACCCCATTAAGAAAGGTCTATACAAATTTGAGAAAGGATAAAAGCAATTCGTTTTTCTACTAACACCTATTTAAACCTTCATTCCACCCAGGCTCTTTCTCCTTTCATTCCTCACATCATTCATTTCTGCTATACATTTCTCACCCACCATTACCTTGTAAACTTGTAACCCAGTTTTGTCTATCTACTCCAGCATATAGCAATGGATGATCACGCGAGCTTCTCGTGGACAAACTTCACCCATCAACTCCATCGTGGTTTCATTGCCATGCAACACCAACCTGGTGTAGCTACTTCCTTCCTCTCCCTCTTTGGTTTCGCTTTCTCAGTGATACTCAACTTTCTGCAGTTAAAATATCAAGGCACCAATCAACCAGATCCATTTCAAACGCATCCAAGAACTATGCTAGTTGCGGTGAGTTCTCTGCTAATTTTCTGCTTCATTTATGGACTCAACCAGAGATTTTCTTCGCATTCTCTGTATCGAAAGATTCGAAGCTGTGAAGATATTGTCTGCATAGCTATGGTGTTTTTTCCCCTTCTGTCATTACTGTCAACTGCTTCAGTCTTGTTCCCCGATTCAGTCAGACCAGTTCTCTATGCACTCTGCGTACTGATTTCAGCAGGGGAATGCCTGCAATGGATTTTTCAGAAGATCAAGAATCAGTTAAGAGAAAGAGAAGAAAATGGATGGGGAATTCAACAGTTTGTTAACAATCTGGGCATAAGAAGATTCATAGGATTTCCATCTATGACTATGGCTAACAGATCACTATTACCATTGTGATTGTTAGAAAATTTGAAGAAGGGAAAAGGGGTGGAGGATGGGCATGAATACAATGTCATTGAATCTGATTCTGTTGTAATAAGATACTTGGATGCATATGACAACAATGTATGTACTATGTAGTGATTAGTACAAAAGTAAATGAATGTAATTTTAAGGGAGTTAATACCCAAAATTGTCCTCGACTATAGTGGTTTTTCTCAATTTCGTCCTAAACGACTTTGGTGACCTAATATCGTCCCAGACTTTTGTGTTTCGCTCAATTTAGTCCTCCATATGTTATTCCGTCAAATTGGTGTTAAATAAAGGGACAATTCAATAATGTCAATATTGATCTCTCTTTACTTTCGTCTTGTGAAGTGCGAAATTCCTCTTTCTTGTACGAATTACACCCAGAATTACTCCCGGACCTGCAAATCAAATTTGATATTCGCAGTTTTAGGAGTAATTCTAGGAGTAATTCGTAAAAAAAAAAAAGATTTCGCAGTTCACATGTCTATGAGTAAAGAGATGTCAATATTAAAATTACTGAATTGTCTATTTATTTAACACCAAATGGACAAAATAACAAATGAAGGACTAAATTGAGCAAAAACACAAAAGTCTGGGACTAAATTGAGCGAAACACAAAAGTCTGGGACGATATTAGGTCACCAAAGTCGTTTAGGACGAAATTGAGAAAAACAACTGTAGTCGAGGACGATTTTGGGTATTAACTCAATTTTAAGGTTACAGAATTTCAGTCCCACGAATCCAGATGACCAACCGTAGAATGTATTACTGTAGTGAATGCAAGCAACTTAGAGGGACAAAAGCAGCACTTACATATGAGATGAAAATATCTATTTCTATCAAATCCTTAATACCACAGGCAGTAAGTTTCTGAGCATTGCAACAGCATGAATATGAGCCGTTTAATCCCAGAGAAACAGAAAATAAGCTAAGAAGATAAAGCCTGAGCGTTTATTAACACACAGCAGAGATTATTTCATCACAAGCATTCATATGATTGTATCTTAAGTACACATCTTGAACACGACAGCAACAGTGCGTGCAAATGTGCAATATAATACCAAAACTTCAGCCTTGTGGTCCTATTTTGGAGCCTTCTTCCACAGGATGACGATTCTCTTAAGCATATTTGCATTTTTCCTCTTCAGAAAATCTTCATCAATGCCTTCTGAAAAAGGTGGACTAAGCTTACCAGATCTGTGCCAATGCTGGCTATCCATTGATACAGTTCTGTCCATGAATCTCCCATTCCCAGCTGAAAGCATAGCCGCAGCTGCTTCAGCAGCCTTCCTCCATTGGTCAGAGTGAATTTTCAGCCTCCTTAACTCTGCTTCCAGTTCAGCATTCATTGCCTGTGATACATCCAACTGCTCGGCCACTCTCGCTGCCTGCGTGTTACTCTTCTCAACTTCTTCTTTCATGTACCCAAGCTTCATGAGAGCTTCTTGCCCTGCCGCCTTAGCTCTCTCTAGTTCAGCATCAACTTCATGGTTCACATTCCCCTTGTTGGGTTCTCTTGCCCTGACTTCCAACATCAGCATCTTGTTTTCTTCTGAGATTTTCTGTAGTTCTGTTTCCTTGTGCATCAAATTTGCCTTCAAATTTTCAATATCAACTTTTGAGTTTTGAAGCTCCTGTTCTAGTGTATATTTCCTTTGTCCTGACTGCATATTTTCCAGTCTTAGAGTCTCATTCTCCTCACAGATACCTTGCAATTCAGTTTCTTTATCCATCAGATTTGCTTTCAACCCCTCGATTTCAACTTTCAAGTTGTCAACCTCCTCTTTCAGCACGGTCTCCCTATTACCTGAAATGGACTTCATCTGCTCCATCAACTCATACACACCCCTGATCTCCAAAGTGCTTCGAGTTTGCTCTTCATTGTATCTGATCTCAACTGCTTCTAGAGCAGCTCTCAAATGTTCAATTTCTGATTTCATAGAAGAAATCTCTGCTTCAAGCATTTTCCTATTTTCTTCATTCTGTCCAATTTCGTTCTGATCACACGTAGATTGAGGGCTACGGCAATCAATAATGGTACCAGGGAGTTTGCAAGCAATCTCTTCCAGCAGATTGACAGGTGCCCTTGACTTGTCTAGTTCTGAAGTCACAGGACCATACACTTTCATGGCTTTGAAACCATCTGATCTAAGGGTCTCAACAGTCTTTTTGGCTGCTTCTAGTTGCAGCAGAGTTTCATTAACACGTGGTTGGGCTTGAGCTACTGACTCACTGTTATCCCTTAATTGGGTTTCCATATCCTCTGCGAGCGAAAAACTACCCTTCAGATTTTCTTTCGAGCTATTCAGTTCAGGTTGTGTTTTTTGTCCATTCTTGGTTTGGGTAACCTCATATTCAGCCATAGTTCCAAGCCGGGACTTCAACTGTTTAATTCCAGATAAGGAAGAAAGCAATGCAGTTGAGTCAGTCACCCCAAGCTCAGACTGCAATGTCCGACTCTCCTGCTTAAAGGAGCTCTGAAGTTCACTTGCATAAGTTTTCTCAGAAGCAGCGGTGTGCTTCAACAACTGTTTCGGGGAGTCTTCCAGTATTGAGGTCATGACCGCAAACTGCATCTTCAATAACTCAATATCTTGCTCCTCTTGAATCTTAACCGCTTCTGTAGAACTTAATTGATCTTTGACTTTCTTTAGATCTGTCTGAGGTTCAGAAATCTGAGATTCCAACTTAGTAACCTTGAGAAGAGGAAATGAAACAGAAGATAAAGCTTCCATTAGACAAAATTCTGACGCAATGAAAAACATAGAAGAAGCAGTGATAAATTTGCGAACTTTTTAGAGTTCAGAATCATCTTTGCATGCGGAAGATTGCAATCCAAGGTCAGTCCTACCTAAAAAGTATGAATAATATGTACAATACAATGCTTCCTACAAGCGTCCCTCGACTATCAGCCCACAGAAGTTACACGGTTTAGAAGTCTAAATATGTGGACGCTTCATATATAGATGTATACCTCTAATCCAAAACTCTGGGGTGATCTTTGTTCAGTGATTTTTGAGCTTATATCCTTCAGCTTGCTAATTGCATATGATTGAGATGGTGACTTACGTTCAGGCACAGCTGTCTTGAGCTGCGGTACAGCACGAGGAGAGGTCTTTACTCCATGAGAAAGAGATCGAGGGGAGATCTTTTGAGATTCTTCTGAAGAAACTGCGGGTTGTGATCTTTTTTGAGGTACTTCTAAAGACCTTTGTCTGTAAACAAAACAGTAAACTAACCTAGAAATGAGATGACCAAAGAACTGAGCAATCATCGGGGATTAGAGAAAAGCCAAAAACATTTTAATCAAGGTTGCTACAATGATATACAACTCTCATGCTAAGCATAATTTAGAGGAAAAAAAAAAAATCACAAAACAGAGAACTACCTGAAATAGTTATCTAACACCACAGGCATTTTCAGTCACAATGTTCAAGACATTGAATAGCAGCATCAACCTTATCCTTAGACAAGCATGTATAGAAAATTAAAGACAACGTTTTTGGTGCTTCATCATAAACAGTGTTTGATACCATATAATATAGCACAGGCTCTAACAAGTTAAATTTATATATTGAAAAAAAAAAAAAAATCTACATTATAGAGAAGTTTGTTAAGGTTTTCAATGTTTCTATCATAGTCAGCTGGAAAGAACATAACTACTTGTATTCAAGTAGGGAGGACCACATTCAAATTAGTACAGGAACAGCTTCTATTCAGTCGCAGACCCTCAATTCATAACAGTCGAGAAAATATTAAACTGCATTCTGGAAACAAAACAGATCTCCATCATTCTGTATAAGTGTATATAGTATCTAATGAGTTGCAAAGACATAAAAAACATCAGGATCATTGACAGACAAGCTACATTATCAGACAATCAGACATACTACTCAAGAAAATCAATGCAGTGAAAGCACAAATTAAATAAATATGAAAAAATTAAAAATAAAGATTGCAGTCAACAAAATAACCTACATTAATGTCACTCACAAGCAGTTTTTGAGAAAGCGAAGAATCTATTCTCTAAGAATGAGATGTTTGCATTGCAACAACAGTGACATTAACTCCATAAGAGTTGAGCTCAAATATTAACTAAGATCATTCCACATTGCAATATTCTCTTTCACTGTCTATAGGAGAAAAGTTTGTGAAGAGCTAATGAATTTACCTTGCTTTTGGAGTCTGCATATTTCATTTACTTGTATCTTCTTGGCAGCTAGGTGGGTATCAGATTATAGAAGACCTTATTACTGCACAATTGCTCCCTGCCCCACAAATCCTACAACAGTACAGATATTATGGCACCACAGCCTAATAGTGTAGACATTATGATATCTGCTATAGTGCTATTATTGCTTTCACGAGTAGCTCCAAGTTTTTACAATTTACCCATTAAAGTTGATTAGGTGACAAGACAAAGTGGACCAATGGATAAATTGGTTGCCCTTTGAAGTTCATAATCCTCCATTTTAGCCTGAATAACCGGATCTCTACTGCATTTTCTTTTCTGGGATACAACCATTTTTTTCTTTGGAGAGTTTCATTCTTCAAATTTTCAAAAACAAAGAAAAGAAGAAGCAAGTATCCAAAACAACTAAGAATGTCCAACAACACAGCATATAAAAAACGACTATTATATGCATATACATGCCTTTAATGTGGATACCTAACAACTGAAAAGTGTTAAAGGGACTTTTCGAGATTCGAATTTTAACTTACAGCAAGGCCCTGAACCCTGCAGAAAGAGAAAGCTGAGGATTTTTGAGATATCAACTCAAACGCAGACATAACACTGTTGTATTGTTGTAAAGAAGCTAAAAGTGGGGGAATTACAGGCAATAATCATCCTACGTCCAAAAAAGTTCAAAACAATGCAATCATTGTAGGGCGAAGAACATAATAATAACAATAACAATAATAATAACAATTTATAATTGCATTTTGCTTTGAATTTCAGGGAACGCGAACAAAATTCTAACAATTTACCAGCATTAAAATAAGAAATGGCGATCCACCATTCAAGTTGAAGCTTGAAAACAGCACAGTACAGTTGTCGAGGCCATTGACTTACTGCTAATCAGATACGTAATTGCCTGCGGCTGAGGGAGAATTCAATTGACGAAAGTGTGGGCGCGGGCGTTGCGGAGAAAATTGCAAGATTTGCGACGACAATTGGGCGCGAAGACGTCAAAAGAACCTGCAGCCAGTGATTAACTAGCATAATCTCGTGATTAAATTAGCTTTCAAATGCTAAAAACACCTAATTATGGATTACATAACATAGTTACCTGCTCAAATGCTGATCGAATAATCGGAAATGTGAAAGAGAAAGGATTCAATAGCGTGAAAGTTGAGCTTAATTTGGAATCAGTCATGCAATTAAGAAGGTTTTAACTAGGTGATTAACATAAAACCATCATATTTAACGAGGTGATTAACACAAAAAGCATCATATATTCAACCATAAAAGTTATACTCCGTATTATACAAATTGTCAAAAAATCTAGTAATTTCATGAAAATGTTACTCTTTTATTCTTACAAATCTTCACATATATGCTAACTCTTGTGGAGCTTACTAAAATTTCTTTCTTACCTGTATAGTCATAAATGCTTGTATATCATCATTGAAGAGTGATATTACTTAGAAGCATAAAATGAGAAATAAAAGATTGTTTAAGATTGAGAAGATACTAAATTGTAAGTTCAAATATATTATTTATTAAAGAGTAAATACCCAAAATGGTCCCTCGACTATAGCTAAATTCACAAATTGGTTCTCGACTTTCAATTTCAACCAATTAAGTCCTTAACTTTGTAATTTTAACATAATTTAGTCATCTGTCTATTTGACCATTTGTTGACTGTGACTTTTGAGGATATATATGTAATTTCATGGGTCATCGTCGGTTTTTTAAGGTTCTGGTTGCATTTCCAGACCGCACTGTTACATTTTAATCCACTGTCGAAAGCAATCTACCAAATCCGGTTGCCTTTCTTCATCCTCCCTTTGGATTCAATGTAGTTGAGTTCATACCAGAGCGAAGAAGATGACGTTTTTCCGAACCAGTGCAACGTCATCCTGGAGGCCTCCACGTGCTCCGATGCGAGCTGAAGGTTCTTCTGGAGATCGTCGATCACGGTCAACAAACGGTCAAATAGATGGAGGACCAAATCGTGTCAAAATTACAAAGTTAAGGACTTAATTGGTTGAAATTGAAAGTCGATGACCAATTTCTGAATTTAGCTATAGTCGATGGACCATTTTATGTATTTACTCTTTATTAAAATTTGTTTTGTATATAAATTACTCAGTTTGATGCGTTATTAAATATATACTGTAACGAGTCATATGTGTGGATATTCGTTCAAGAGAAAGCGATAAAATTTATAAAATTTAGTTGTACCTAACAATATTTGTAATATAGAAATTTCCATCAAACACAATTAATTTTGTTAGTGATCTTATTAAAAATCACTACTTTGTAGATAATTAAGAAATAAAAAGTGCACCGACCACTCTTATATTGGTTTCATCATCGAACAATGTTATAGCTATATAGCTAGTCTTGTCTTCTTTGCATGTCAACATATTAAGAGATCAACGAACCTGGTTGCCCATACGTTAGTTAGGATGGTAGGCTCTCAATCTGATTCTTATTCTTGGGTCAATACCCCTTGATTGTATTCTCACTTTTCTTCCCGTTGTTCGTTAATTTTTTATAAAGTTTTTGGTTAAAAAAGAAAAAAGAAAGTGTCAACTATCATGTAATATGATAGTATCTCAGTTACCATTTTAAATGAGTGGTCATAGGTTCGAGTTCTGGTGGTGAAGCTTAGATTTTTTAGGCATATTATCTTGTAAAAAATCATGAGTATTTAAAAAAAAAAATTAAAAGAAAGAAAAAGTAGATAGAATAGTAATTCAATAACCAAATAAACAAAATATGAATATAATTAAAGGGAGCTAATTATATGAATGGTCTATTAAATATTGATATTTGTCCATTTTTATCACTAACTTTCAATTGGACCATAAATGATATCTTTTTATCAATTTTTATCATCGACTTTCAATTTAATTATAAACAATCCATTTACTATTGATTTTGTTCCAAATCTGGTCATATAGTTAAATATTTATTTAGTAAACATTAAATTTAAGGGTAATAGTGTATAAAATGGCCCGTTGTTAAGATTGACAAATTGAATTCATCATTAGTGGAATGTAAAGAACTAAATTTTAATATTATTACCCTTAAATTTAATAATGTGCAACTGCCAAAGACATGAGACAAGGTTTCAATGTATTCCATACAAATAGGATAGGTCGGCATCAATCAAGTTATATACCTCGATCTCCTTAAGCTCCAAGGCTGATGCCATTTGTATCATAGGATTAATTTCACACGAGAATCACAAGTGACCCCAGACATACTTATCTCTTATAGTACCAATCCTTTGGCAACACCCTCCTATCACAAGGCACTGGGTTGCTATGATACTCCTCCAACAGTAGCTCGGATTAAACCCCAACTTGACATCCAGAAAAGAGCATTTGGGGAAGTACCAACAAAAAGATGATCTTGTCGGCAAATTATGCTCTGCATCCGTATGCACCATGCATGGTGCATACGAATGCAAAAACGACGTCGTTTTAATAAAACGCGCGTCTCCCCTTAAATAAAAAAAATCAGGTTCGATTTCCAGCAACAACATATGAACTAAAATTCCATAATCGATGAACTATAATTCCATAATCTAATCTATGAACTAAAAATTCCAGAATGAATGAACTAAAATTCCATAATCTATAAACTAAAATTTCAGAATCGATGAACTACAATTCCATAATCGATGAACTATAATTCCATAATCAATGAACTATAATTCGATAATCTATGAACTATAATTCCAGAATGAATGAACAATATAATGTTGTTGCTGGGAATCGAACCTGAATTTTTTTTAAAGGGAAGACACACGTTTTTTAATAAAACGACGTCGTTTTGGCATCCGTATGCACCATGCATGGTGCATACGGATGCACAGCATAACGATTGGATCTTGTCTTAAATAGCTCAAAAAATGGACCAACAATTGGAAGTAGCAAAATTGTTACAAATTTAATTTTGGGCCGAGGATCCAATTCATATGCATTTGGACCAATAAATATTAAAAGCCCAAAATGGATCTCCATATGTTGGGCTCATGGGGGAAACCCAATTGGGTGGTGTGGCTAAATTATATTATGGTACATGGTCACATTATAAGGTGAGATCACAAATAAATTTTATTTTTAGTATATATTGAAATTTTATTTTTAATATGTTAAAATTTTATTTTTAAGTAGTATATAAAATGAATATGTAGATCAAATCGTCAATGGTGAGGATCAAACTTCTTATGGCTATCTGATTTGCGTCAATATGAGTAACTTATATTAAATTTGATCATTTTGTTGATTAAAGCTACAAAACGATATTCACCTAAAACGCACAATCATGTGAATTCAAGTTTTATCATAAATCAAAATAATTTTGTGTGCATTCCTAAGTATTGAAAAGAATTTTTAAAAATAAAAATAAAAATCCATTGAAATAAGGTCGCATACGTTAAACTCGGGAATGGATTAGTCGGTTGCCAATTTTCCAACGAGTCCAAGGCTGGACCACCGACCGCCATTCAAAAGGGAATAAAATGGTAAGATTCTTTAGTTTTAATTTTTTTTTAAATACATTTTATGAATTAGATATTAAATATGTAATATTTATTCTAAAGTAACGATTTTATGTTACTTAATTAATTATATTGGCTCTCTAATTTTTTTACTCCATATTAACGTAATCATCATAATCTACATTATATATCGCAACGACATTGGACTAGACTTGCATTATTAGAAATATTTGGTATATTTTTATATAGCATAACTTTTGTTGAGGAATAAATAGAAAAAATAAACTTTAACCCACTCTTTTTTTTCTAGTCAATCGGCACACGCCATTTTAAAAGAAGTAAAAAAAAAAAAATTAAAATAAAGAGATGAAAAACACCTAAGATTACTCAACCAGGAAAAAGAAAGGGAGAAAAAATATAAACGTGTTAATAAAAATAAAAAAAATCTATAAAAAAAAGTATAAAACAAAAAGAGGATATATGGAATAAAATTGAGAAGAAAAAAAAAAAAAGACACAAGTACATAACCATGTGAGCCTACTGCCAGTACTTGCTGATGTGATTCTTGGAGTATGGTAAATTCTACAAGCCATTCATTTCACAACGTTGAACTCCGTAAATATATATAGTACATTTTTTTTTTTTTTGAAACATTATATAGTACATTTGATACCCAACAAGAATCTGGTGTCCGAATAGACCGCTCAATTGGTCTCAGAAGTAAAGTTTGAGAACAATGATTCGGAATTGGTGACAGTATAAGCACAAAGGTCTAGCCTCTATGTTCAGCAATAATCAAAGGTTTAACCTGTGAACTCAGCTAAGTTATCATGATTTACATCCTCCTAAATTCTATAATTGTATTTTAATAAATTATCAACGAAACGTTAATTATAATTTTGATTCTCATTCCTAGTATATAAACATGGGACACATCCTAAATTTACCGGCCAAATTGTCATTTTCGTAAAATAGGGGAAAAAAATGAGAAAACGATGGATGGATGGTCCAAAGAGAAAGTAGCAGCTCATTTTCGTAAGTGCTTGGCCTCCAAGTCTTTCTCCAATGTGAATACTATAAAACTTCACTCAATCAAATGCAGGCTGGGTCACCATCAAATCTGTAAAATCCCAATATCCAAATGCCACATCATTGATTAGAGCATAATCAATGGTTATTATTTATTTTTTGGGGGGAAATTTTTCGCAATTTCTTTTTGTTTTTTTTTTTGATTATCGAGATTTTTTAATTTTATTAGACTATATTTTAGATCTCATGAATTCGCTCTTTAGACTCATGAGGAAATAAATCAAGTCAATTTAATTTCAAGACTCAACATTAAATTGTACACTTTTGCGCACAAGCAATCCAATCGAAACTTAAAACTCAATGTTTGTATGTTTGTGGGGGAATCAAAACTCCACTATGTTACTAGAAGTAAGTCTTAAGTGAAATTTCTCATCCACTAAACTAATTCCCTAAAGTCAAATTTAGAATGATCACTAATCAGTCACCACTCTGACTCACTTTATACGTACTCACTGGACATCCTGTCTGCATTCAAATCACTTTTACTCGAGTAAACATATTTTTGATAATAAAAATTCAAAATTTATTTATTTTGCATCGGTTGTCTTATCATGATGAATTATTAATATTATTAATCTTATACATATATATCACATGAAAAAAATAATAATATCATATGATATTGATGTCATTAAAAAGTGTATATCCTTTTTAAAAACTTTTCGTATTTTATTTTAAGACAATGGTATAATTACTGATCTTTATGGTTACATTCACTTCAATTATATATTATTCATTTTTTTTCAGTTTTCTTGCTCAATCATTTCTTCCATTTTCATTCTCAGTTTTCGATTTATTAATTTTTAAATGTATAATTATATGCAGTAATTTCTATTTCCTTTTCCTCTCCATATATGTTATATTTTACTAAATTATAACACTTACTATACACTATAATTTATTAACCACGGTAAAGTATGTTGAGCATCAGCCGAGTCCAGTCCACGTACTTATCATCAATTGGTTGATGATAACCAAATAATGAAGAACTTGATGAGTAAGCGCATTTGATTTACAACAGTCACAAATGGACCCACATAGAAATAAATATAGTACAGTGTTGAGATCCAACATTAAAAAGAGTATTTAACAAAACTAAAAATAAATAAATAAATAAAGACTGTAGTGTATAATATATGGTCATAGTTTATTAACTTAATTTGCAAATATAACTTTATTTAATTCCTATTCCCATGAATTCCGCCTATATTTAAACTCTGAGAGTCAATGGCTTCAACTCACACCTCTCCATAGCTTGAAGCAAAGCTTCCGCTTTCTCTGCCTTCAAACCCATCAAATTCTGGAGATTTGCAGAAAACCCAGAAAAAGAAGAAGAGATTTACAGAAACCCAGAAAAAGAAGAAGAGATTCTGGAGATTATTTACAGTAGACAATCAAGAAGATCGGAGCCATGAGAAGCAGCAACCATTTGATAGGTCTGATGAACTTCTTGACATTCCTGGCATCAATCCCTATTCTGGGGGGAGGGATATGGCTGAGCAGCAGAGCCAACAGCACAGATTGCATGAAGTTCCTTCAATGGCCGCTCATAGTGATAGGGGTGGCAATCATGGTGGTTTCTCTCGCCGGTTTCGCCGGGGCTTGTTACAGAAACACTTTCCTCATGTACCTTTACCTCTGGGCCATGTTCTTCATCATTGCTATCCTTATTGGCTTCATCATCTTTGCTTATGCCGTCACTGATAAGGGCTCGGGTCGACCCGTTCTCAACCGGGCCTATTCCGAGTATTACCTTCAAGACTATACTGGGTGGCTGGAGGAGAGGGTCACAACTCAGAGCTATTGGTCAAAGATCAGTTCTTGTGTTAGGGATTCTCATGTTTGTGGGAAGATGCGAAGGTCTGTTAATGGAATCCCTGAGACTGCTGACATGTTTAACCTCAGAAAACTCAGTCCTATTGAGGTATGATAACCCCCCCCACCCCCCACCCCCACTTCTTCCATTTCTACTGTTTTTAGTAGGGTAAAACTAGTTGCTTGTTCACTTCTGGGCAACAAAGTTTCCCAGTTTGTTCTTCTC
This sequence comes from Ipomoea nil, assembly GCF_001879475.1. Taxonomy (NCBI): domain Eukaryota; kingdom Viridiplantae; phylum Streptophyta; class Magnoliopsida; order Solanales; family Convolvulaceae; genus Ipomoea; species Ipomoea nil. The sequence goes on along the minus strand of NW_017618262.1, from coordinate 4,096,414 downwards.
TAAATCACCGTGATTTACACATTCAGTGTTTTGTTTGTTGCCCAGTTTGTTCTTCTCTGAATCACCGTGATTTACACATTCAGTGTTTTGTTTATTACCCAGTTTGTTTTTCTCTGAATCACCGTGATTTACACATTCAGTATTTTGTCAGACCAGGTTATGGAGTCCTGGACAAGAAAATTTTGATTTTTGTGGGCAAGTTTTGCAGTTTATATATTCATGTTAATCTTGAAAAGGATGAAGTTTGATGATTTCTATGTTGTGATATGATTGTTATTTGGACAAAAACCTGAAATATGATTTAAGGAAATGTGGGTAGTGTGCAGTAGATCTGTTTTTGCGGCTTAACCATCGATGATTAGTAATAAATTATTGATTATGCATGCTTGATGTGGTATGGGTTGGAGTGGGCCTTTCCTTCACAAGAAAGTCTTGCTTTAAAAATTTAAAAATGGAATATTATCTTTTATTGGAAATAATTTTAACCAAAAAATAGTGATAAAGTTTGCAACTTTGATCTTTCTTCCATGATTGTGGATATCTTCATGTGTTGGAACTGAATGATTCAATGATATTCCTATCTTTAGGAACATTCTCCAGGCACTAGGGAAAAATTGAAAAAGGAGTTAAAAAAAAAAAAAAAAAAAGTTTTCCTGGTCATTAGGTCATCCTTTTGATCTTTATCTAATAAGGGGACATGTCACCAACTATCTAAATGTCACTTAATGCTGCAAATGATGTTGTGTGCCGGTGTCGTGATCTTTAAAGTAGGCACTAATTTCATAAAGCAATATATTTTTTACCTTGACAACTCAAAAGGATATTTTTACTCTTTGTTTTGGGCCTTTGGCTTAGCTTTTCATTACTTACTCTGGTTTCTTTGCCTTTATTTAATCTTTGTTTTTTTTTTTTTTTTTTTTTTTCGAAAGAATGCTTTAATCTTTGTTGAAATATAAATTCCTGTCAATTTCTTGGGAGCTTTTGGTTTTGATCTTACAAAATTTTTCTTTCTTCAAACTATCAAGATTCTTTTCATTTTCTTGTTTCCTGCCCTTATGACATTTGTTGTGAGACAACCCAACCAAGTTGGCCGGACTGATGACTTAGTAACCACAAAGATCCAAGTTTGACGCCCATTAGGAGCGGTTTATTAGCCTTCTTGTTTTGAGCAGGTCATCTATGAGCAATTTAAACTGGTTTACCTCATTATGATCCTTTGTAAACTAGAGTTACAAGATGAGATTTACCCAGTGCACACATTCGGGTAGGGATAACAGTTCGTTGTCACCAAAATAAAAAAAAAAAAAAAAGGAAATACATGCATATAAGATAGACTTGATTTCTGATAAGTGATGGGCACAAACATTCACCATACTGCTACCTTACTTGTTCTGACACGATTGGATCTCTCTTTCTAACTATAGAGCTTTAATAACCCTGTTATGTACAGCATGCTATTATATTCATTTCAATACATCAATGTTCGGCAGATGGATCCTTTTGAATATTGACCATGTATGAACATTAATTATTCAGTTCTGAAAACATTATTGTCACAATTATTGGTAAGCTGTCAGTGTCTGAGTCGTGACAAATTATGGTTAGGTAACGTTTTCTTGTAATGGTTCGTTCCTTCAATGTGTTAGCTAGAACTCTCTAGTTCGGGTTTTCCTTGCATCACTGCACCCTAGTATTGCTCGGTTCTATATCACGAGTATACCAGTTTTCAGGCAGGACACAGACTTATATACACAGTAAAAAATAAGACAGATAATCAGGTAGGTCTAATTGGTTTGGGAGAAAAGGGTTTTTCCATTACAGTCTAGCTTTTCGTTCAAATAGATTCATCGTGGTTTCAGGAAAAGAAGACAAGCTTTTACTAGTTTGGTGATGATATGAAATATGAATGTCTACAATGGGTTGTGAAAAGATAGGACAATTCCTAATATAGCCATAAGCTCCAACATTGGGGTCCCCACTTATTGACAGAAGATGCAAATCATGTTTTTCCAATGATCTGTATAGAAATTTTCAAATTTATGGGAGCAAATAAAAAATATCTGTTGCAACTAACATTTACTTTTTCAAGATAGCAAGATGGGTGAATATAGAAGCAAAGTATTATAGAATTTTTTTACTTACAACTTACAAGGCCCTTTAACTTGTGTGGTGTAGTCGGGATGCTGCAAGCCACCCACAGCATGTGGCTATATTTATGGGAACGAGACATACTGGACCCCTGGAACGGGACTCGTTGGAGCTGACCCAGATTGCGTTAGATGGAGCAATGATCAAGAGCAACTCTGCTACAACTGCGACTCTTGCAAAGCCGGTGTACTAGCCAGCCTGAAAAAGAGCTGGAGGAAGGTTTCTGTGATCAATATCGTCATATTAATCTTCCTAGTGATCATGTACGTGGTAGCCTGTGCGGCGTTCAGGCACAACAAACGTATGGACAATGACGAACCTTATGGTGAAACCAGGATGGAGAAGGCACAACCTAGCAGGATACATTTTTAGGAGACTGAAAACAAGACAGCAAAGTTCTAAAATGCAGTTTTTATGGCTTGATTACCTTAGGTTTCTCAGAAAGTTATGCCTTTTCTCTTGACCATACCAACTACAAATCACTAAATCTTGTATGGTGTCATTGGTGTGTGTGTGTGTTTCTTTTTCTTTTTATGTATACTAAATATCCTTGTGCTTTACTTTCATATAAAATGGATGAGTTTTCAGGAATCTTTCTTTTTGCAGGAAGAGAGTGTCTTTCTAAAAGTTACACAGGTGAAGTACAACACTAGACCCCATAACCTCAGGACTTCATTCTTGATAATGAAAGAAACTAGATACATATTTACTTACACTAGAGCTTTGGCTAACTTCAATATCAAAAAGACTTGCAAATATTCAAATCAAAGAGTCCCAGAAAAATCAAACCAATGTGTATCATATTACGACAGAGAATTTCAAATAGGTAACGGATAGTTCACAGAAATTATCAGACTACATTAAGTACTAACCACTTTATCCTCGCGGCACTGTTCTGGACTCCATCTAGTAATGGTTCTCTCTTCGATGATGTAATTATCTAAGCATGATGGTGATTCTGCATCGAGATTATGTTTCTCCACATGAAGAACCAGCAATGTCTTGGCTACACTGCCACAGAGCCGAAGAGTGCAATGATAGTCAGACCAGACCCTCAAACGATCATTTCCATCGCCTCCTTCTGAGGATAAAACAAGCACAGCATATTCTGCGTGCACCAGAGCAGGATGATGGCGATAAGCTACAAAGTCCACGCCATACTGAGACCCTGACCTAACCACCCAATTCTTTGATCGGAGATGAGAATATGCTTTGCATAAACTAGGAAAGTTTTCCCTCGTGGATATCATGTACTTCCACAACTCTTCAACACTCAATTCACTCTTATTCTCATCCACAACATTGATGCATTTTAATGAATAGCACAAGTAAAATGCTTCCTCCAAACTGAATTGAAACCACTGACTATTCTTCTGAGCTGATATAACAGGCTTACCAAAACACGACCGGTTGAGAAGGTCAGTTTGTTCTGCATCAGCTTCAAGAAGTACACTTGAACCTGAGAGTAATCCTAAAGAATTGGATTTGACTAAAGAAGACTGAAGCTGTGATACTATGCTGGACATGGGGTCTGCAAGTGCTTTAGCTGCTCCCTTTCCTTTCCATCTCGGAGGTGCCATTATATTTTTCACAGAGAAAAGACTCAAGCTTTCCAAATTCAGGATGTTCTAACCTGCTCACAAGAATTGAATCTTCATAGTCCGAACTTTTATGTCGATTAATGCAAATTTTGGAATTTAACAAGACTTCAAATATTCTTTCACGAATATGATTGCATATAGTTCTTCAATTTCTCAAAAAAGGAAAAACTTTAAAAGTTACGTGCCTTCAAATTTTAAACTACTAAATGCACACGATACATACATATATGCAGACAACAGGCCCGCTAAGTATCTGTATACATACATAGATACACACGGGCCTGTTGCAAGCTACTGATACACACGGGCCTGTTGCAAGCTACTGATACACACGATACATACATATATCCACGGGCAGCCCGCCTCCCCTTTTCATTTCATTCTTGTTGTTGTACAGTATGTTAATATATATACTTATAAACAATATATACAAAACATATATGCAACAACATATACAAACAATATATATAATATATATATATACAATTATACAAACAGTAATACAGACAAGACTGCAAACTGAGAAAAAAAAAAAAAAAGAAAAAAAAAAGATAGTTGAGTTGTTGACTTACACTCAGAGTAGCTGGCAGCCAGGTAGTGCAGCAACCAGACGTCGGCAACGGGAAGTGCAGCGAGCAGAGTCGGCAATTGAGCGTCAATCAAGACCGGTCCTATCGTTTTATAGGCCCGAGGCAAGTAATAACAAAAGGCCCTATACTATATACAAAAGTTAACATAAATTTTTATAACTAAATTTTAAATTCAATATATGAGTACAAAAATACTAATGTCAACTAACTTAAAATAAAATTTAAAAATTTTCAACAATTTACAGATATAAAACTAATCAGAAAACTTCCATGTGCTTTCCTAGATGCAAAATCATCAATAACTTCTGATTAATATTATCTAACATATCATTCTCAACACACAATATTGCCAAGCCATTTAATATATGTTGTGACATTGATGATCTTAGGTAGGTTTTCAATAATTTTAATTTAATCTTTCTTGTGAATTTAAAATCATACCATTCTAATAAATTTATTCATAGCTCCTCTTTATGATTCTACTAGTTGCTCAACTTGTTTTTTTTTTTTTTTTTTTTTTTTCACTTCCAGATAAATATTTTTTAGGCAAACATTTTATAAAATAATTATGATAAAAAATAAAAAAAATAAATAAAAATAAATAAAAAAGACAACAGTAGTGTATTGCAATTAGAAATTTAGAATTCAAACACTATTAGAGTACTGCTACTGCAATTATTTCAAAAACAATTAGAAATTTAGCAAAATTTACAGAATTACAGCAACAGCTTCTCTGGTTTTGGAATTAACAAAGATTGATAAAGAAATTAACATTAACAGTAGAATACCTTGTTTAGTCTCTATAACTCTCTCTTTGGAGTTTTGGTCTTCCCTCAATTCATCGAATGCTGAATCCCAAATATCCACTAACTAGATTCCCAGCCTGTTCGTTGTCCGGTCGCTGACAAATTCGAAAATACAAGCACTGAAAACAACTATACAAGAAAGGAGAATAGGAGATTACTAATTGTGAATTCGTGATTGCAGATTACCGTAGTTTGTATAGAACCTTAAATCTCTAATTTTGTTAATTTGCGTATGAATTTCTCAAATTTAATACCTCCTTTTTTGCCGTTGAGAATGGACTGTTGCTGACTAATGTGCGGCGCAAATGGATACTGTTGAAAATCCGAACCTCCGCTCCTTGAGATGGGCTCTGGCGTCTACTGGCGTTGAAGAGACAGAGACGGGCAGATTGAAGAGACAATGGCAGTTGACTCTGTCGACTGGCGTAATGGCGTTGAGCGTTGACGATTTGCGAATAAAGGGGCGGAGTCAAGAGCTCACGGCGGGACGGCGGTGGAGTTGAGGCGTTACAGGAATAGAGGTAGAAGAATGAAGATTAGGGATGCAAATACCAATTTTTTTCCACGAATATTAGTAAAATGACAGTTTTTGTCCATATATTTTAATCCTATTTATTTTCATCCACAACAATTATTTTAGTATTAATTTTCATCCATAATTGTTATTTTAGTATCAACATTTATCACGCCGATCACTCATTCATTTAAAACATGCCGAAATCTAAAATTGTTAAGCGCATTTTCATCATTTTTAACTTAAGACCCCAATTTATGTATGAATAATGAGATATAAGCTCTAAGATTGATCGCTATTCACAGTTCACCTCCTCATACTACTTTAATTTGAGGAGGATAAATGTGAATTGAGATCGATCTTAGATCTTAAATTCTTTTATTCATGTTCAAATTGTGATATTAATTTGAAAAAAAAAAATGAAAATACACTAATTTAATATTTCAGCATATTTCAAACGGATGGGTGCCCAGTGTGATGAATTTTGATTCTAAAATAATAGTCGTTGATGAAAATTAGTACTAAAATAATAGTCGTATATGAAAATTGATAGGAATTAAACATGTAGATCAAATTTGTCATTTTGCTAATATTCGTATGATCAAAATTGGTATTTGCTCTTACAGTACGTATTCATAAGAATGAAATAACATTTTTGAAAATAGATATGTTTTAGAAATATTATTTCTATTGTTGCTGGCAAATTATGAGGTCCAAAACGCGCGTCCGGAATAACGATGTTATTAGTGGCACTGTTTTCTCATCCAATGATATTTTTTTGTGAATATAGAGTTTACAAATTATGAATATAAAGTTCAAAAATTATAAATATAGAGTTCAATAATTGTGAATATAAATTCAAAAATTGTGTTATACTGTTGAATATAGAGTTATGTAATGATGAATATAGAGTTATGAAATTGTAAATATAGAGTTATGTAATTGTGAATATTTGAGTTCTGTGATTTTGTATTTTGATATCTAAAATTGTGAATATAGAATTCAAAAATTATGAATATAAAAGAACGAATTCTAAAGATAAACGGCAAGGAAAGAATCAATTTTTTTTTTTTTAAATTCAGACACAGGTCCGTGGCATAACAATTGATTGCTGTTCCTAAAAGGTTAGGCAAATTATGTTGTGAGCACGTGCCCACCTTGTAAGGTGGGCACGATGCCATATCCATAATTTCTATACTGTAGATTCATAAAATTTATATTTTAGATTCTAATTGTTGAACTCTGTGTTCACAAATCAAAGAACTATATGTTCATAATTGATAACTATACAGTATAGAAATTATGAATTTACAGTATAGAAATTATGAATTTACAGTATAGAAATTATGAATCTACAGTACATATATTATGAATCTGCAGTATATAAATTATGAATCTACTGTATATAAATTATGAATCTATTGTATTTAAAGTATGAATCTACGGTTTAGAAATTATGAATCTAAAATATAAATTTTATGAATCAACAGTATAGAAATTATGAATCTACAGTATAAAAATTATGGATATCAAACCGTGCCCGGTGGGCACGTGCTCACAGCATAACACTCCAAAATGTTACATTCCCAACCCCAAGAGCCCTCACCACACCCCAATCCAACAGAACATCTGAGAAGATGTAAATCATACTAACTCAGCTGAACACAGAGGCTAAATAAGAAAATAAATATTCCCATGAACCGAGAGCATCTGAAAGGATTTAAATATTATTTCTCTGAATGATCTGTTCTTTAGAAAAAAAATGGGAAAAGGGTCAAATAGACCCTTTAACTTTTTATAAAAAAACAATTCGGCCCTCAAACATTAAAAACGTTCAATTACACCCTTAATCTCTTTAAAGTTGTGCAATTAGACTTATTTACATGTAATCAACAGGTTAACAGGTAAACAAATATTTTTATTTTATTTTATTTAATTTTTGCCCGCCGACGACCGTTCTGGAAAGTGACCTACGTCGCCTCTTTCCAGGCTGGAAAGAGGCGACGGCGGTTGCCTCCTCCCTGACTGGAAGAAGGAGGCAAACGTCACCTCCTTCTGGAAAGAGGCAACGACCGCCTCCTTCCAGATCGAAAGGAGGCTGGAGGTGCCAACGTTGCCTCCTTCCAGTCTGAAAGGAGGCGGCCGCCGGCGTCATCTCCTCCTTCCAGTCTGGGAGGAGGCAGCCGCCGCCGCCTCCTTCCAGACGGGAAGGAGGCGACGGAGGCCTTTTTCCAGATCCGTCGGCAACTACGTGTTCGTCGCCGACGGGCAAAAAATAAATAAAATAAAAAAAATATATAATTTTTTTTACCTGCTAACATGTTGATTACCTGTAAATAAGTTTAATTGTTCAACTTTAAAGAGTTCAAGGGTGCAATTGATCATTTTTAATGTTTGAGGGCCTAATTGCTTTTTCATCAAAAATTAAAGGGTCTATTTAATCATTTTCCCCAAAAAAAATAGCATATGGTATTAAGTAATTTTTTATTTTTAAGGAATAAATTAATTTGATAGTACCTAACTTTTTTCAAAATAATGATAATTCCTAATTTTATACAAGCCTTCATATGAACCATAGATCACCTAAAAGAATAACAAACTACAACAATACTGATACAGGCAATTGAATATGACTTCCACAATAAGCAACTTTTCAGAGCGATAATATGTGCTGCTGATCGTCAAGCCATGGATTTGAACTGTGATCTCAGGCTAATGCCCTCTCACCATCTGGAGATTCTTCTTGCGCCGCCGTCCGATTGTTGTCCACTGAACAAGGCGTTCCTAGTTTCTGTTCATTTTCCAGTAGTATCAGTCTTCATTTATGGGCAATGACTCAACTAAACATAACAAGTCTCATGAACAAATACTACATTGTAACAGAGTCAGTAGTACTAAAAAAAAAAAAAAAAAAAAAAAAAAACAAACAAACAAAACACAACAAGCCTCGGATCAATCATCTTTACCTTGTTTAAAGAGCAATCGCTTTGTTGTTCTAGCTCGTGCATCACCTCCAATGTCAACCCAATCCATTCATCAATCCAAGCAAAACAGTTCCGATGGCTTTCCAGGAAAAGCGCCCTTTCAGCCTACAGAAATTAAAGAGGAATGTCTTTCCGTCTTATTTAAAAGGCTAAACTGATAGCTGGACTACACGTTTAGTAATTAGTATAGAGAGATAGATACCGTCATTAAAGTTTGTTCAAGTTTGCGTCCAAATCCCCAGTACGGAACGTTTACTGTGACCAACTTGTAAGCAGTCATAACTGGAGAACAACTGTCCTGTAAGTGGCAGTAAACACGGTGAGACCGAACATATCTTTTAATTTGGTATCAGAGCAAAACGACGAAAGGGTATACAGACCTTCCACCCCTCCAATAGAGGGCCTCGTCCAGTTCTTGCAGACCGGAACTTGGAGAAATCAACATTGCATCTTCCAACTATGAAACTCCAATAATCACTTGCAGTAGAGGCAATATCAATGGTTTCCACCTCTCTGGCTGCGAGCTGTTCTTTGCTCAGGCCATGCACCTAAATTATCATCAACTTTTTTTGTTAGATGATTCTACAAAATCAAACAAAAGGGATATCATACCTTATAAATCCACAAGGAATTTTTTTCCTACTTTTGGTCCCACGACTATGGACCATTTCCACATCTGATCCCACAACTTTTAAATTATTGTCACATTTGATCCCTTCGACTTAATTACACGATCACCGGTGGCTTGTCTTAAAGGACAAAATCACTATTTTTCATTACTTTTTTTTTTTTCTTAAACTTCTTGGAGAGGGAACCGGAAATGATAAATCACTTGCCTAAATTTGATCACCACTGACCTGAAATTAGATCGGACGGACCAAATGTGGCAATGATTTAAAAGTCATACTACCAAATGTGAAAAAATTAATACTCCTCCATCCCATTTCATATGTGTAGTTCAGTTAACGAGACTTGACTGAATTTATTTTTAATTCAATTTTTTCATAATATTAAAATTTATATATTTAGAAACTACATTAAAAGTACTACTGTATTAAACACAAAAAATCAAATTTAAAACTAATTAAAAAAATACTAAAGAAAATAAGCAAAGAAGAAAGAATTAATTTGACCAATGAATAATAAACACTACCGATGAGATAGATGGAATAGTTGGGAACCACATGTAGAAATGGTCTCATAGTCTGTGTGACCAAAAGTGGGGAAAAAAAAAATTCTCAATCCACAAGCATGAAGCTATATTATTGATTATTCATACTCACATTTTCAGAATGCCCATTGTCAGCTTTATGAATAGTTTCAATAGTTAGACTCAACTTTGAGAAGAATGGACACTGAGCACAAAAAAAAAAAAAAAAAAAAAAAAAAAGAGGCAGATCTGAGAATCAAACATTTGACAATTTTGCTAGGAATGCCCATGAATTAGACAGAAGTGATAAACACAAGTACCTTTAGAACTGTCTCATATGCAGCAGTGAATTTCAGGCAACCAAAAGCTCATTAGTAAGAGTAAAAGAATGAAACGTAGACACTAAACTAGCTGAACATCCATCATTTTTTGAAGAATTCTCGAGTAAAAACATGAACCTGATTTACACATTGGATACGCATTCCACGCTTCTTCTTGTGTCACCAGGGCATTTGATGGTGCAAATGCAGTTAACCAAGAAGGTACTTTACTGCATAAAGTACATGAAAATGTAAACTCTAAGCTTTAAAACTAGATGCCGATGGGAAATGCAACTGGTCTATCATAACAAATTTTATATTTACCTTGTGGGTAAATTATAAACTAACAAATATAGGCTATTCCTGAGAACTCAATGATAGCCTAATACCAAGGATCATTGTAATAGCTATTCCCTTACGGAATATGCCTATTCCAGAAATCTTATTCCATTTCAGACCTATTTCGTGAAGCAAACAACAGAACAGACATATTATAATATTATTCCATTTCAGACATATTCCGAGAACCAAAATTAAATATGAATTCAACCACATTAAATGCTACAATGATACACTGAATTATTGAATATTCAACTGAAATACTGTCTCAAGTTACCTGTGAAATCGATAAATTTTTGAAGTATACTGCCCCTGACCATATTCATCATCATCAAAGGATTTGTTCTCCAGAATCTCCACACCTTCATCCCCTGTAGTGTTCTGTTGCTGCATTTTCATAACTATATACATCTGGGCTCTCTCATACTGCAACTCATAACAAAACAACAGATATTTCAAGAAAAGAGAAAAACAATGAAAATCCAATCGGTACCCAGAAAAATACTGGCTTGCAATACCTCTTCCAATGATAAAGGCAAGACAATCCGACTTCGTGAAAGGCATATTTGTCAAGGAAACAAAAAAAAAAAAGATAAACACTATTCTACTCCACACATAAAAAGGTATTTACTTTTCTTATTCCTTTCAATAAGAAGAATCGATTCCTATCAAGTCAAAAGAACAGAAAAGCAGAAAAGATGGAAACTTTTCAAGTGAAATGGATAACCCAAATACCCAAAGTCATCAGTAAAATAAGAACATAAATACAGCAATAGCTCAGTTAGTAATGAGTGGCAGATTGTGAGCAAGGGCAAGATTAGAAATTCAAGAACTTTAACTTTTTCTCTGATTCTATATTTGCAGATAACCTTAAACAAATGCATATTGGTTATACATAAAACCCACAAGATTATACATGAAAAGCCACGGAAGTAAAGTACGAGGATACAATTCCTTAATCAGAACCATTCTTTGGGATAATCCTGGAAACCAGACTGCAAAAACCTTGTATTAAATCAAATAAGGAATGAAGAAGGAGAAGAATTTAAGCTGAAGAGGGGAGAAAAGTGGAGGGCATTATAGCGAAACAATGGCTGACGGGAATTGAATTATGCAAATTAAAGCGTGGAGGAGATTTCATTGACGGCTTTCTTTCTCATAAGTTTCTCTCTTATTATATTTTCGTTGTCGTGTCGTGTTTGAAAGAAAGTTGGAAACGGTGGGAAGGAGAAATTCGCACCTTTAGTCTGCATTATATATATATATTTTTTAGAAAACGCATTTTATATGTTTATACACCGTTTTGGAATTCGGATATTCTTCCCTACTTCGCTTCCATTTTTGTAAATTTTCTATCCTAAGTTTTTGTTTTGTTTTGTTTTTCTAATTTTTGTCCCACGATTATGTGACTATTTTCATATTTGGTATTTGATTATTACGGAGTAAATTTCACATTTGATCTTACATATTTTAAATTCTTGTCACATTTGATTCATCTGATCTAAGTCACTGATGATCAAATTTCAGATAAGTAACTATCTTAAATGAAAAAATATCATATTTGATTAAAATAAGTCATTGATGGATTAAATGAATCAAATGCAACATAAAGTTAAAAGCCACTAAATCAAATATACAAAAAATTAATAATTATGAATCAAATGTAAAAATAATCTCATAATCTGGGAGCAAAAGTGTAAGAACCTTTTTTTTATCCTCCATTTTTATCTGCCTCAACCATGGTCCCCATGGATAATAAGTTAATAAGAAAAACTTTTTACCAAATTTTGTACTAAAATTTGGTACTATTGTTTAGTTAGTACTATTTTCGTTTAATGTTTTTTTTTTTAAAAATTATTTTTGTTTTATATTAAGTTCTCCTTAACTCAGCCAATACAATAAATGCTAAATGATGTGGATTTTTTTGTTTTTGTTTTTGTACATATAGTTAGCAAACTTGTATTTGTTGCAAGCTTGCTAATGGCAGATTTTGCACAACAAAAGTTGCCTCACTTGTACCTTTTTTTTTTTAATACTTACTGTTATATATATTAATTTTTTTTTGAAATGATGTGAAATTGTTTTTTTTTTTTTAATTTATTAAATTTGCATGGATGTAGTGTGAATAGTAAATAAATTGTAAATTTAGTGATGTAGAAGTAACTAGAACTACTTTGGAAGTGAGAGAGTATTGTAAGGATAATCTAGCATTATGTGTTTAATGCATTTAACTAGGTTTCACTACACTTATTTACGGAGTACAATTCAATGTTTCGTAGTATTGTTTAGATTAATATTAACATGTAAATTTTATATATTTAGAAATTATATTTAAAGTACTATTAAATACAAAATTTGTGCCAATGACCTTGTGGTATAGTAATACGAAGTGACTCTTCCAAATAAAAGATCATGAATTTAATCCCCAATTCGGATAATATTGATTCAAATACTACATTGTAAATTGTAATAGATTCCATGGATGCAATTGTCTTACAATTATGTCAATTTATTAAAGTTTATATCATCACTTGTAGTTTGACCAATAAATAATATAGAGTATACATGTAAAATGATACAAAATAAATATTTACCACTAATTTAAATGTGACTTTTTTTCCTCTCACTAAGCAATCAATCAATATATTGAAGAATATTACATATTTTATTTTGGATGTGGGGTAGGAGGCAACATAGTCCTAACCATCACAACTTTTTCAAAGGTGTTCCATGCACTAAAGGTTGTACCCGTTAAAAAGCAATCGATTTTGTGTCTTATTAGTGACCATAGATGATAGATGGTAAGTGGTAACCATATGCTAACATGCATGATGCCATGACGTAACATTTCATATATATAAAAAATTATACAATGCATAAAAGACCATACTTAAAAGTACATATTATTTTTACAAAATTAAAGTAATAATTTTATTAATTACTTTAATTTATATTTTGAGCAACGAGTGAAATTCACAATTATTATTCAATTTTGAGTGACCAATTGATCCCTCTAGTCGTCGGAGAAGGCGACCAAATGGATTGCATTCTCCGGCGACGAAGAAGGGTCGCCTTTTCCTTCATCGGAGAAAGCAACCAAATGACATTGGCGACTGTTTCGTCTGTGTTTTTATCAGAATATGGCCAAAATTTATCCGGAGGTACACCAGAACCATAAAGACATGTAATTACACGTTACCAGTAAGTCTTTGGGTCTCAATGCTCTAAAATAATATGTTCAAAAGCTTAATTTCAACATTTACAAGTTTAAGTACTTAATTGACTTATTAAGTAATGTTCATTGGCCTATTTTACTATTTACCCGAAGTGATCGGTTAAATTGTAGTCGAGACCCTTTCTTTGCATGGGGCTTTGGCGGTTAATGAAGCCCTAACATGACTCAAGGATTGTGGAGACAATAATTTTATTTTAGAATCAGACTGTTTAAATTGTTGTGCTAGTTTTAATTCATTTTCAATTCATTTGACCTTTCGTATGTAGGTTTCATTATTAAGCAATGTCGATCTATTGTTAGTGACATTGGGAACGTGTATGTTCTGTTGGAAAAATAGCATTAAAATGACATTTTAAGTGGCTATTTTGTGGTACAATTATCAGTGGGGTCCACTTCTGATTTGGGTCGGGTCAAAGTGGATTCGGGTTCTTCGTAGTGAGACGAAGAGATTGATATATCGTACGCACAAAACGGATAATGGGTGAATGAGATATTGATTCTCAAAGTAGACCCATTTGAGTTGGAAAATGAAGGGAAAAAGTGAGCTTTTGTCCCACATTGGTTTGGGAAGAGGATTTGCCCCACTATTTATACATGAGCTCTTGTTAAACTTATTGAATTGTATAGCATAGAGGCTCTCTTTCATGCGCATGGGGGGTGCAAATCAAATCCTAAAACTTCGATGTTCATTTTTTGACAAAGCCACGAAATTTGGCCAAAACTTTGCAAAGGCAGTGGCCGAATATGCACAGTATACACGAATCTGACTGACTGTTGGGATTTAATTCAGCTGTTATGTGATTAATTCTTTGAATTAATTCCAATTTTAATTTTTGAATTAACACCCATGTTAATGGTTGCCGTTACAGGAATTGCCATAATAAAGGCTATTCACTCCTCAATCCCTATATAAGAAGGGGTAGAGGGAGCAGATTTTATAAGCACATAGTGACAAGAACACACAACACAGAAAGTGGTTTCTCGCCTCAAAACTCTGCTTCTACTCCTTTCTTTGCCTAAACTGTGTTCATAGCTTTGCTCTAGTTCGCCGGGTCCGTTCGTTTGGGTGCTCAAACGTCGAACCGTAGTCTGGGAAACCTAGGCCACGGCGCTCCTAGCACTTTTGGGAGGTGGCAAATAAGGTTTTAAGGAAAGAGTGGTCTCTTGACTCACGCTAAAAACCCTTACCCAAACATGAGCCAATCTTTCCTTCTTTCGGTTTTGGATTATGCTTCTAAGCAAAAATCCTCCTTTTATGTTATAGTTTGGTTGGAATTATAATCTGGTGTATTATAAATTCCATTTGGTTGATATGCATATATCTTTTCCGTAGATACTCATGCATATAACCATGGTGGTCTGATTTATATATATATTTGTGTGTATATATATATATATATATATATATATATATATATATATATATATTTCGGATATAATATATCGAATAATATTTTATATACTTCGTGTGTGTATATATAAATATTATTTTACGATATTAAATCGATTTTGGTTCATTATCACTAACATGTTCGCTATATCAAGAAGGTCAGCGAATTAGATGGCTCATGTGTTAGCACAAGGCGATTGGTTCTATGCCTGTCCTTGGTTTGTGAGAGTTTTCTCCTCCTGTTTGTATTTCACATTTATTTGATTAATGCATTTGTTCGCTTGGTTTCAAAAAGAAAAAAAATAAGGAAAAAAAAAGGAAAATCGGTCAGTTTTTTTGCTGCAAAGGAAATTCAGTGGATCCCCAAAAGAAGCGGAGGCCGTTGCTATGCAGGTAGCCCTAAGCTGGATAAAGGAATTACATTTAGACAGGGTGCATGGGGAGACGGATTCTCTCAAGGTCGTTCAAAGTTTGAATCACAGTCAAGGGGAGTCTAATTTTAACTTAGTAATCAAGGATATCGAAAATCTACTGATTTATTTTCTCATGTATTTTTATCATTTTTAAAATGATCAGCGAATCGGATAACTCATCTGATAACTAAGCAATTCGTTTTTACGTCTGATTGTGCGGAGTGATTTTCTAACCCTCCCCTATATTTGTAATGTGTTGTCAGACCTTTATTAATCTATGGTTTATCTTTAAAAAAAAAAAAAAAAATTGGAACGTTAAACCCCCCCAAAGGCCCAAACACTGCGATTGCCTAGCTAGGTATACATTGAAGTACAGAATACAGAAAAGGAACATAATAACGTTGTTTGTTGCTTTGGCCTTTGAGCGGCGGCTCTCATCTTCTGAGTTCTGCCACTCTACTGATCTACTCCAATAATTATCAAGACAACATTTTAGCTGACCTCCAACTCAGATATTCTCTGCAATTTCCGTTTCCTTTTTATATATTCCCACAACTTTCCCCATATAGCTTCCAAGACTCGGTTTTTACCCGCCACATTCACCCCTCGAAAACCCTAGTGCTTCTTAAACCCAAAAGGGTCTTCGTACTAAACTTCATTGGAACTAGGGAGGAGACTTAGAGTGTGAGAAATGGGGTTTTGTATGAATCACTGTGAGAATGTTGTGTCCAAGCTCGTTTCTTCGTCGTCTTCGTCCTATACCCTTGCGCCTGCTAAGCCCTATTTATCCAAATCAGATGCTTTTCGGGTTTTTGCCCAGTTTAGGAAAACAAGCGCGAAGAAGAAATCATCATGCTTGAGCCTCCAATATCAGCCCGTGGTCTTGCGTTCGGGCAAAGTTTGGGCCCGAACGAGCCCGATTCGATGCCAGGGCAGTGAGGGTTCTAGTAAGCAAACGGTGGTGGGGAAGAGGACGGATATCAAAAGGATTTTGATATTAGGCGCCGGGCCTATAGTGATTGGGCAAGCCTGCGAGTTTGATTATTCAGGGACGCAGGCGTGTAAAGCGCTTAGGGAAGAAGGGTACGAGGTGATTTTGATTAACTCAAACCCTGCCACCATTATGACTGACCCAGAAATGGCGGACAGGACTTATATTGAGCCTATGACGCCCGAGCTTGTGGAGCAGGTGCTCGAGAAAGAGCGGCCGGATGCTTTGCTGCCCACCATGGGCGGCCAGACGGCTCTCAACCTCGCGGTGGCTTTGGCCGAGAGCGGGGTTCTTGACAAGTATGGTGTGGAGTTGATTGGGGCGAAACTCGATGCCATCAAGAAGGCAGAGGATAGGGATCTGTTTAAGCAGGCTATGAAGAACATTGGGCTAAAGACACCCCCTTCCGGGATTGGGACTACCCTCGAGGAGTGTTTCGAGATTGCTAACTCGATAGGGGAGTTTCCCTTGATTATCCGGCCAGCGTTTACATTGGGAGGGACCGGGGGAGGGATTGCTTACAACAAAGAGGAGTTCGAGGCCATTTGCAAATCGGGGCTCGCTGCTAGCTTGACATCTCAGGTTTTAGTCGAGAAGTCTTTGTTGGGGTGGAAGGAATACGAGCTCGAAGTGATGAGAGACTTGGCAGACAATGTGGTTATCATTTGTTCCATCGAGAATATCGACCCGATGGGCGTGCATACAGGGGACTCCATCACTGTGGCTCCTGCTCAGACATTGACAGACAAAGAGTACCAACGCCTTCGGGATTACTCCATTGCTATCATCAGGGAAATCGGGGTCGAATGTGGCGGTTCGAATGTACAATTCGCAGTCAATCCCGAAGACGGGGAGGTAATGATAATCGAAATGAACCCCAGGGTTTCAAGATCCTCAGCATTAGCCTCAAAAGCTACCGGTTTTCCAATTGCCAAGATGGCTGCTAAGCTCTCAGTTGGCTACTCACTGGACCAGATTCCTAACGATATCACAAAGAAAACACCCGCAAGCTTTGAACCTTCCATCGACTATGTTGTTACAAAGGTAAGACTTTTTTTCCTTCTTACAGTAGTTTTCAATTTTTAATATCTTATGGCTAGTGTTGATATTGACAAATGCATAAAGTACCATGATAGCTGATGTCATTGGTCTGTATAAGCTGATTATTTTAAGAAGACTTGCATTAGTTTAAGGTTGATGTCTTTCCTCAATTGTCGTTGTTCATGATGACTCCAAAAAGGTATCTATTTCAAGGCTTAATATAACTTTGGCATTGAAAGAAACAGGAAATTTATAACCTCAATTTAATTTCCACTGTGGTTCTATTGCGTTTTTTCAGATTGGGGATACTTCTTCTCAGTATACATATGCCAAAGCATGTTCATATATTTGTATTTCCCTTCATCTAATGTATTCATATTTTTGTGATTCTTTGTTTTGTTTTTTGCAATAAAATGGAAAATGGGCAGATACCCCGGTTTGCTTTTGAGAAATTTCCTGGATCAGAGCCAATACTGACAACGCAAATGAAGTCTGTTGGGGAATCCATGGCTGTAGGCCGAACATTCCAAGAATCATTTCAAAAAGCAGTTCGATCTTTAGAATGTGGTTATTCTGGCTGGGGTTGTGCCCCTATTAAAGAGCTAGACTGGGACTGGGACAAATTAAAGTACGGTCTTCGTGTGCCTAATCCTGATCGCATTCACGCCATATATGCTGCAATGAAAAGGGGAATGAAGGTTAATGACATCCATGAGCTCAGTTTCATCGACAAGTGGTTCCTTACACAACTTAAGGAGCTCGTAGATGTTGAACAATATCTTTTGGCTCACAACTTGTCGACCTTGACAAAGGATGATTTCTATGAGGTGAAAAAGAGAGGTTTTAGTGACAAACAGATAGCTTTTGCAATGAAATCAACTGAGGAAGAAGTTCGTTCAAAGCGTTTGTCGTTGGGCATAAAACCAGCATATAAGCGAGTTGATACATGCGCTGCAGAATTCGAGGCTGATACTCCGTATATGTACTCAACTTATGACGTCGAGTGTGAATCGGCCCCCACTCAAAGGAAGAAAGTTTTGATTTTGGGCGGTGGACCAAACCGAATTGGACAGGGAATCGAGTTCGATTACTGTTGCTGCCACACATCTTTCGCCCTTCAGGTTCGTGCTTTACCTAACTTCTTAGGGATCTACTTTTGTCACCGTGTCTTTAAATGTCTTTATGTTTGTGAGTTAAAAGAGCCATGAAATTGGAAACCGTCAAATCGAAACATCTTTGTTGAGATTAACAAGAACAAGAAAATAATAATAATGGCAGAAAAAGGTAAACAAGACAAGATTTACGTGGCTCGGCAATGTGCCTACATCCACGGGAGTGAAAGTATCCTGGATCATGAGATACATTCAATATATTTATAGGCATCTAATCTCCCAAAGGTTTAAGGCTAGGTTAGTTCCGAAGGGGTTTTCTCAACAGTTCTCTGATACCAATTTGTTAATCTCAACAATCTTCATGGATTTGTTAGCATGTCACGTTACTACTTTTTAATAATTGCGTGATACATGCAGGATGCTGGCTACGAAACAATCATGATGAATTCGAATCCCGAGACAGTATCTACAGATTATGACACGAGTGACCGTCTCTACTTTGAACCTCTAACGGTTGAAGATGTCCTGAATGTAATCGACTTGGAAAGACCCGATGGCATCATTGTGCAGTTTGGGGGTCAAACCCCGTTGAAACTGGCTCTTCCGATTCAGCAATACTTGGATGCAAACAAACCTAAGTGCAGAAGCGGGACCGAGTATGTTCGTATTTGGGGTACTTCACCTGATTCCATAGACGCTGCTGAGGATCGGGAGAGGTTTAATATTATCTTGAATGAACTAAAGATTGAGCAACCGAAAGGCGGCATTGCCAAGAGTGAAAAAGACGCTCTTGCTATTGCGGCGGATATAGGGTATCCGGTTGTTGTCCGGCCTTCCTATGTCTTGGGTGGCCGTGCGATGGAGATTGTTTACAGTGACGACAAGCTTGTGAAATACCTTGAGAACGCTGTCGAGGTGGACCCCGAGCGGCCTGTTTTGATCGACAAATATTTATCCGATGCCATCGAAATTGATGTTGATGCGCTTGCTGATTTGCACGGTAATGTAGTGATTGGTGGAATTATGGAGCATATCGAGCAGGCTGGGGTTCACTCGGGTGACTCTGCTTGCATGCTTCCCACGCAAACAGTTTCGGCATCGTGTCTCGAGACAATCCGGTCGTGGACCGCAAAATTAGCAAAGAGACTGAACGTGTGCGGGCTGATGAACTGTCAGTATGCAATCACGGCTTCCGGGGATGTTTTCTTGCTCGAGGCTAACCCCCGTGCATCACGAACCGTTCCTTTCGTGTCCAAGTCGATCGGGCGCCCGTTGGCTAAATACGCTTCACTTGTCATGTCGGGAAAATCTCTTCACGACCTACACTTCACCGAGGAGGTTATCCCGAGACATGTATCCGTGAAAGAGGCCGTTCTCCCGTTCGAGAAATTCCAAGGCTGCGATGTGCTCCTTGGCCCCGAGATGCGCAGCACCGGCGAGGTAATGGGTATATACTTCGAGGCTTCGGTCGCTTTTGCCAAAGCGCAGATAGCTGCGGGCCAGAGATTGCCGCACTCGGGGACTCTGTTCCTGAGCTTAAATGACCTCACGAAGCCCCAACTCGCCACCATAGGTCGAGCTTTTGCGGACATCGGGTTCCAAATAGTCGCCACTTCTGGAACTGCACACGTGCTCGAACTAGAAAGCATTCCGGTGGAGAGGGTGCTGAAGATGCACGAAGGGAGGCCTCACGCCGGTGACATGATCGCAAATGGGCAGATCCAGTTGATGGTGATCACTAGCTCGGGCGACTCGCTCGACCAGATTGACGGGCGCAAACTGAGGAGGATGGCGCTTGCGTACAAGATCCCGGTGATCACCACCGTTGCCGGGGCGTTGGCGACTGCCAAGGCAATCAAGAGCTTGAAGCAGAACAAGATCGAGATGTCGGCTCTTCAGGACTACTTCAACATTCCCACGGAAGCAGAGAGTGGCAAAAACCTGCAGTCTGTATCCTCCATTTCTTCTTCTTCTTCTAGCTGATTAGACATGAGAGAAAAAGTGAAATTCTTGTTTTTATGTTCCCTGCGGTTTTGATCTTATTGCTATCAAATTCCATTCCAGACTCTCTTGACTTATTGGGTTTGTTAAGGATGTATTCTTCCTTTTCATTGCTGCTTTGTAGATTACTCAGTGTTACTAATAAAAGCCACATCTTTGGTGTATCTACTGTTCAGTGTGATCAGAACTCATTAAAAAAAAAAAAGTATAACAACGTATCACGGTTCGATTCTGGTTTTTGAACAAACCGGAGCTGATGGTTTTGGTTTGAACTGCCAGTTTTAACTTTTATTTTTGCAAAATCTATTTTTATTTTTAAATTAATCAAACAATTAAATTATGTTTTAGAGATAACTCTCTTCATCCACCTGTTGTGACTACTTGTGAGTGGGGATCAAAAGATCCAGATCAAGAAAGTAATGAAAATGAAGTAGAGTTTACGTAAGATCAATATCAAGAACATACTTGATATTGAAAATGAAAATGAAGAAGAGTTTACGTAGTTAGGCCAAATAAGCCTATTTATGGGCAATTTATATTGTGCGCCCTGGTGCAAAACGACGTCGTTTTGCACCTTTTTAAAAAAAAGAATTTAGCTTTTTCGTGTTTGCTGTTAACTTGTTAAAAAAAAAATTCATGTTTTAAAAATGTACATAATTGTATATGAGAATGTATATAATTGTATAACCGAATACACATAAACTTTTAACTGTTAAAAAAATTGCGTGTTCAAATGTACATAATTGTATAAAATAATGTACATAATTGTATAACATAATGTACATAATTGTATAACATAATGTACATAATTATATAACATAATACACATACACTCTGTCGCGTCGACTTTCTACACAACTTAACAAAACGACGTAGTTTTGGGAGGCGCAGGGCGCATAGTGCTATGTGCACCGTGGTGCAGAGTATAACGATTGCTATTTATGGACAATTCTAATTGTATATTTACAAAATTATCCCCGTATAACGCCCCGTAATATATTTACAAATTATCCCTGGATAACGCCCCGTAATATATTTACAAAATTACCTCTATATCGCACGCCCTGCATCCCCAACCTAAACTACGAAGATAAGTTCTATTGCTCTGCTTTCTTTATCTTCAACGCATGTCATCTTCCAGCAACATATGGCACATACACAACACTACTGTGCCTCGAACTCTCTTCCTATAAGAAAAATCCCAATAGTATTGTTACGTACTTACGTTGGTATGTTGGAACACTAGTTTCTTGGACAGGGACATCTCTAAACAGTAGAATCGTCAAGCTAGCCGAACCTAACTCAGCTTGCGTCTCCAGACTTTCTGGAGAAGAATCAAACAAGAAGGCACAGTCATCATTGATTAAAGACAGAAACATAACCACTCTCCCTACTTCATTTCAAACTGCTTGACATATGCAACCTTAATTGCCCTTCTGCTATGAAATTAGTCCCCCAATTTCCTCCTTTCATACCTAATCACAACACCAAACCTTTAAAATTCTCATTGCGTGCATAACCAACTTACCTAGTATACTACATAGTATTCAACGCATGTATTATTCATCGTCTTAGGCGTGTCAACTGGTTTCAATTCGCAGCTTAATGTCTTCTCTGTTAAAACGACACTACGATGTAAAACAAGGAAAATCTTAATGTCTTCAGCGCACAAGAACTTAATTAGCTGTAGAATGAGAGTTTGGTTTTCTAATTTCTACACTGTTGACAAGGTCTTCCTGCTAAGGAGTAAGAACTTGCCATATTAAACTCAAAAGCGTGTGGGCCTTTTTGAATTCCAATCAAGGACTTCCAAAAAAGAGTAATTTTAGGGTTTGAGGATTTCAGCCCTTAATTAGCTCATCGCGGCTGGGTCTAGAAACTCAGGAAATGTTATTAGTCCAGCTGCTTGGGGAACAATGTTTTGGAATCTAGACTTTTGGCCATTAGGA
This sequence comes from Ipomoea nil, assembly GCF_001879475.1. Classification (NCBI taxonomy): domain Eukaryota; kingdom Viridiplantae; phylum Streptophyta; class Magnoliopsida; order Solanales; family Convolvulaceae; genus Ipomoea; species Ipomoea nil. Next base: position 4,073,830 of record NW_017618262.1, on the reverse strand, counting down.
ATGGTCGCTCCTATACGTCATCCGTAAGTATTACTTAAGTCATTACGAAAACCAACCATAGGAACAGATTAAATACTTTGGGGATTATGTCCAAAGTGAACAGATTCCACATCAATATTTGGTCATATCTGCTAAGTCACTAAGCCATCTTGATTTACATCATTCTAAATGTTATGTCAGGTCAAAGTGTGGGGGTCCTTGAAACTGAAAATTCCATCTTTTGAGAAGAGAAGATTAAATAATTACAATTTAAATACATGTGTATTTAACTATTTTACCCATAAAAATTTATTGATAAATTTAATATCTATGGATTTGAATTGTTACATTTGGTGCATAACTTTTATTCTATTACCATATTTAATTCATCTAACTTTTTTTTTTTTTTTTTTTTTTTTTTTTCCTTTATGAGAGAATGGTTAAATAAGCCATGAACTTTATGTAAAAATAATACAGAGTAGTAATTAGACCTTTAATTTTTTTTAAAGTTACAATTAAATACGTTAACTAGTTGATCCATTAACGGAAAAGTCAGCAATTCTATATTTTATTTTTTTATTTTGTAAAAAAAAATCCAATTACCAATTATCAACTTAAATTTTACCTACCAATTGACTGGCCTAATTACATCAAGAGTTAATACCCAAAATGGTCCCTCGACTATAGCAAAATTTACAAATTGGTTCTCGATTATCAAATTTAGCAAATTAAGTCCTTAACTATACAATCATTAATCAATAAGGCCCTCAACTATTCAATTCTTACTCAATAAACTCCTCAACTATTCAATTCTTACTCAGCAATGTACTCAACGAAGGATTGATTTGTGAATTATTGAGTAAGAATTGAATAGTTGATGACTAAATTGGTAAAAGAGTAAATACCCAAAATGGTCCCTCGACTATAGCTAAATTCACAAATTGGTCCTCGACTTTCAATTTCAACCAATTAAGTCCTTAACTTTGCAATTTTAACACAATTTGGTCCTTTGTCTATTTGACCGTTCGTTGACTGTGATTTTTGAGGATATATATGTAATTTCATGGTCCATCGTCGGGTTTTTAAGGTTCCGGTTGCATTTTCCGTCCGCACTGTTACATTTGAATCCACTGTCGAAAGCAATCTACCAAATCCGGTCGCCTTTCTTCATCCTCCCTTTGGATTCAATGTAGTTGAGTTCATACCAGAGCGAAGAAGACGACGTGTTTCCGAACCGGTGCAACGTCATCCTGGAGGCCTCCACGTGCTCCGACGAGAACTGAAGGTTCTTCTGGAGATCGTCGATCACGGTCAACAAATGGTCAAATAAATGGAGGACCAAATCGTGTCAAAATTGCAAAGTTAAGGACTTAATTGGTTGAAATTGAAATTCGATGACCAATTTATGAATTTAGCTATAGTCGAGGGACCATTTTAGGTATTTACTCTTGGTAAAATTGATAGTCTAGGACTAATTTGTGAATTATGGCATACTTGAGGGACCATTTTAGGTATTTACTTTTACATCAATTTAGAAAGTTATCCATTCAATTGAATCAAATTGAGGAGTTGGTGTGTTCAATTGTAACTTTTTAAAATTCAATGGGTTAATTAATTTTTTCATATAAAATTTAATGGCCTATTTGATTTTATTTATTTATTTATTTATTTATTATTATTATTATTATTATTATTATTATTATTATTTTTTGGTAAAAAGCAGTTGGATTGCATCACCTTTCAAATTCAAAATCATATTAGCCATGTTTGGTAAATGGTTGTTAGCTGATTAGGTTAATTAGAAGGTATAATTAATTAGTTGATAACATTAGCTGATTGTAGAAATATGTTTGGTAAATTAGCTGTTAGCTGATAAATGGTATAATTTCTTTTCTCAAAAAGTTAATTGAAAAGTTGTTTTGAGTAATTTTTTGAATTTTAGCATTTTGGAGTTACAAAAAACTAATTAACCAAACACTTATATTGATTTTTAACCAAATCAAACAATTAATAGTAGTCAAATAAGCTAAAATTGGCTGATAGATTAAATATTTACCAAATAGGGCCATTGACTTAACACCTCGAGACTTTTGGAGAGAAAAAAAAATAAAAAAGAGTATAGTTTTGAACTGAAAATGCAACAAATTTCGGATAATATCTACTAAAGATTTGGTCAAAATAATCAAATGTGACAAAAAGTAACAGTTAATAAAATGCAGCAAAAAGTATTACTCAAGGACCAACTATAGAAATGACCTAATAATATTCATCATTATGAAAATAGAAGTAGAAATAACTGGATTCATGAATCATGAACGCAATAATCCTATAGCTTCAAGCTTGTAGAGTAAAGACTGGAGCTGAGGACCCAGTAAAGCCTCTGATCCATCACTTTCTATACCCCATGACTCCATTTTAAGTAAGTCAAGTCGTTGGATCTTATATATATTTCTAAATAAAAACCCAGCTAGGGTTGATGCCTGCCTGCTGCAAGCCAAAATTTTCTATGCAAGAATTTGTTTATCCACGAAACACATTGTCTGCCACGTGCTTGGTATTTGCTACAACCAATTGTTCCTAGTAATCCCATGCACAAAGAATTCTTGGTATTGAAATAGAAATAACACTCGGTTGGACAACTCCAGCCAAGTTGGTTAGACTATTAACTTGATAATCACAATATTACAAGTTTGACTCTCAACGGGAGCGATGACGTTTTTGGTTTGAACTGATCAGCTAAGAGCAGTCTAGATTGATTTACCTTATTGTGGTCATTTAATAGATAGCTAGGATCACAATGCGAGATTTACCCAACACAACTAAGAACTAGGTTGGTACAGTTTACCTTCTTTTAATTTGGTATTGTTGTCGACTAGGGTATTGTTAACTTTCTTGTGATCTTTTACCGACTAAGGTCACAGGGCATAATTTACTCATCACCCTCATATATTGACTGCATGTTTCTCTCGTCACATAATAATAGTAATAATAGTAATAATAATAATAATAATAATAATAATAATAATAATAATAATAATAATAATACTAGTAATAGTAGTAATAGTAGTAATACTACTACTAATAATAATAATAATAACAACAATAATAACAATAATAATAACAACGCTTCGTTTGTTTAGCAAGAATTTAAATTTAAAGTCTTTTGCATTTTTGAATATGCCAAGCATCTTGTGCTCAGATAGCATGTTGACTTCTCCCATGTGGGAGGTTATGAGATCGAGCCTCGGTGGAGGTGTTGTTGATTCTATGTGCTTCATTAAGTTGAGAAAGTATGTTTGAACATATAACATTGTTGATTCTATGTGCGCCAATATAATAGAGTCAGTAACATTCAAAAAAATTATTTTTGAATATTATATAATCAAGTATTATTCGCACCTATAATTTAATAATCGTTATTTCGTTTTGTGTTCCCAAACTTCTTTATTTATTTTTGTGAATGTAGAAAGATGAGAATTACGAGTCAAAGCGATCAACTTCGTTTCTTTCTTGTACGTACGTCTTTTTGTTCACACTCGTACATGTACCATATATACCTAAATTCAATAATATATATAATTAATGTATGAGCTGAACTTAATCATAAAGTATGTGAATTCTACTAGATACACTGTACTTCTTTGTGAACATGTGAAGTGGGTATGGCCGGCGGCTTTGGAATTTTTTACTATCACTTTTTACTCATAATATTATATTTACTATCATTTTTACTCAATTTTTTTATGCTCAAATTAATTTAAAAAATAAAGCGGAGCACTATTTTTTATTCTTTGTGTGTGTGTGTATCCATGACTCTCCATGTGAATGTATCCAAATAGATATTATTTTAGTTCAAGGTATGAATTTGAGAATTTTCTACTTGTGCATTCCTGCCATTTAAAATCAAATACTATATTCTCATTATTGTATTTTATTTGTCTAATTCAATTAGTGAGATTGAATTGAAGTCATTTACAATTTAATTTTTTATAATAAAATTATTATTAAATATTAAAAAATAAATTTAAAAATTATAAGAAAAATAAATAAAGAAAAAATAGTTAATTTTAGTGATGTATAATAAACCAAACAAGTAAAATGTGACATGGCATGTACCGACAGTTTAGTTAGTAGTTAAAGTAGTAGATTGAAGGTTAGGAATCAAGATCAAGCTTTGATAGTTTGTAAGTTTCACACTTTCACCCAATATAGCGTATTTCTTGTGGACACTGCAGTGTGAGAGTGGTACAGTGATTTACCCCTCTATAATTTTGTCGGGTTAGGATAAATGCAGCATTGAATCTCGTCTTTATACTGTCATTTTCTTTTCATTTTTTTTAAATACTCTGTATATTTTTATATTTTAATACAGACCTTCTCCCTGCCCATAACTCAAAATATAATTGAGAATTAGTAGCCTTAATTTTGTGATTATAATTTTATGTCACATTTTTCATTTAATATCGGTCAAAGATTTGTTTATAAATTAGTGGAAAAATCTTATAATTAAAAAAATGATGAAGATAGAAAGGCGCAAATTATGATGTGCAACCGTGTGTACCATGTATGGTGCACATGGTTGCAAAAACGACGTCGTTTTGACTAAAAACGCGTGTCCTATTTAAAAAAAAAAAAAACCAGGTTCGATTCCCGACAATATCATTTTTTTTGTGCATAATTTAAATTATATGTCCACAAATTCATAACTATATATCCACAAATTCATAACTATATATCCACAGTGAATGAATAACACAAAATTCAGAATGAATAAACTAAATATCCACAATGAATGAACTAAATATTCACAATGAATGAACTAAATATCCACAACGAATGAACTAAATATCAACAATCAATGAACTAAATATCCACAATGAATGAACTAAATATCCACAACGAATAAACTAAATATCCACAATGAATGAACAATATAATGTTGTTGAGAGAAATTGAAACTGATTTTTTTTAAATGGGACGCGCATTTTTAGTCAAAACGACATTGTTTTGCAGTACACACGGTTGCACAACATAATGTTCCATAAAAAGGTGGAAGGTCTATATAGTAGTACGGGTATTTAGAAAAATTAGTTAAAGACAAGTCTACCCTATTCCTCCCGTAATTCGTAAATTCTGAATATTAGATTTAGGTTGTCAAATTCGCAACTATTTTACATTTTCTTCTCTCTAAGTCTACATCTATAAGACAAACTATTACGACCGTTTGGTTTACTGAAATTAAAATTTATCTTCTTTATATATATTTTTTTCTTCCTTCTGTTGAGAGGGGGATACCCGTAAAAAAACCCAAAAGAAAATCACAAGTGGGAGACCCGTCTAATTGACGTCGCTCCGATCCGGTCTAACTCGATCAACTCCTCCATCTCACGTGGCGGTCTATCAAGAATGGCGACTCCGCCTTGATGCGTTGCTGCCATGTGAGCTAGCCTGTCCGCAAGTCTATTCTGCTCTCTAAAAATGTGAACGTATCTCAACTCGGAGAAACCTGCTGCTTCTCGGTAGCACATGCAGAGGATGTTATTTGTCATGTCCCTCAACCCTTCGCCATTTCGAAGACTATCCATCAGGTGTTTCGAATCGCACTCAAGGACGACGCGTCTTGCTCCATACTCATGTGCCATCCGAAGACCCTGTAGAATACCCCAGGCTTCCGCAGCTTCAACCGAACACCTGCCGATTTTATATAAGAAACCTCTCCGCCAGACTCCATTATGATCTCGAAGGACACCCCCACAACTAGCCCTCCCGTCTCCCTGCCGACTGCCGTCAACATTCAGCTTTAACCATCCCTCCTCTGGTCTCGACCAAGTGAGCCGCGCATCTACACCCCGGGAAAATCTCGGTAGAGGTCTTTGCACGGACTAGAACGCCCTTTTCGTCTCATCATCACACTGCCGAAGCCACTGTAACTTTTGTTCCAGCGGTGTAGAAATGCCATTAAAAATCCTTTCATTTCGCCATCTCCACAGCCACCAGAGTCTTGTGCAAAATCGCTCCGGCCATCCGTCTTCAAAGCCGCGCCTGTTATCCCCTCGAAGGTTCAAAGTGAGCCACGTTTTCCAGTCAAGGTCTCGCAAAGCTTCCCGCGTACTCCTTGGTAAGGACTGCTCCCAAATCTGCTTAGCAGCACCGCAGCTACGAAACAAATGGTTTAAATCCTCGCAATGACCTGCACATAAAACACAACTAGCATCAGCAGTTAAATGGCGTTTAGTACGTTCATGGTTAGTCATGATTCTCTCGTGTTTGACAAGCCAGACGAACATCGCTATTCTCGCCGGCACCTTCATAGCCCAGATAAGATCCCAATCCTTGTCCAGCTCTTGACCTCCGAAATGAACCAATAAACTATACGCTGACTTCACCGAGAATCGCCCCCGGGGGTCCGGGTTCCAGCCCCAGCCGTCGTTAATCTCTTCTTCCGCCAAGCCATACCCTGCCAACCTTTCAAGATCCTCAGGAGGGAGATGTTGCTCTAGTTTCTCCCATTTCCAACCCCTAAGTCTGTCCCAATAATCCTCCACATTGGCGTATAGGTCTGGGAGACTCAAGATGCCCTGTAGTTTCTCATAGAGGGGTTTGGGTGTTAGCCAAGAATCCATCCAAAACCGCGTGGATTTCCCGTTCCGAACCACTCGCGAAATTCCTTTTTCCAGGACTTCCTGTGCGACTAGAATTCCCTTCCATGCATTGGAAGTACTCCTTCTACCCGGTGTGATTAAAAGAGGGTCAGCGTTTCTTACATACTTGGTCATCAGAGTTCTCACCCAAAGAGCATTGGGTTCCGTTCTAATCCGCCAGTTTAACTTAGACAGGCAAGCAATATTCATAGCGTGCATATTCCTTAAACCCAGGCCACCGTTAACTTTCTCCGTTGTGATCGTGTCCCAATTAACCAGGCTCATCCTGTTTCCTCCTGTAGCTTCGTTGCGGCCCCACAAGAACCGACGGGTCCTCTTTTCAATTTCGTTGCAGACACCTTTCGGTAACGCTGCAGTTTGCATAGTGTAGATAGGAATGGCATTTAGGACTGATTTTGCTAGAATGACCCGCCCAGCTAAAGAGAGTGTCTTTGCTTTCCATCCTTCCAACCTGGCCGAGATTCTCTCCAGGAGACCCGAGTATGTGTTGCAAGTTACTCTCCCATGTATAGATGGCTCACCTAGATATCGTCCTAGATCTTTTGTTTCCTCGATACCCAGCTTAGCTGCTATTTCTTGAGCTAAGTTGGGGTGGACATTCTTTGAGAAGAAGACCTGAGATTTGTTCAAACTTATCTTTTGCCCCGATTCTCGACAAAAAGAAACTAGGCACTCTTGGATGACCGCCACTTGATCGCAGGACGCCTCGGTGAAAATGACCATATCATCTGCAAAACAGAGGTGAGATAACACGGGCCCCGCAGGAGCCAACTTGATACCATTCCACGCCCTATCATTTACCCTTGAAACAATAAGTTGACTAAGCCTCTCCATACACAAGACAAAGATAGCCGGGGACATTGCATCGCCCTGGCGTATACCCCTCGAGGGTCGAAAATGCTCCAGACGTTCTCCGTTCCACACGATCGCTAACCTGGAAGAGGAGATACAAGTCAAAATAATGTTAGTCCAAATGTCATTAAAGCCTGCCCAAATCAGTGTTTCTCTAATAAAAGTCCACGAAAGTCTGTCGTAAGCCTTTTCGAGATCTAGCTTGATGGCCATGTAACCCTTCTTCCCTTTGCATTCCCGCATGGTGTGCATAACTTCTTGGTACACAAGTACGTTGTCCGAGATCTGCCGCCCTGGGACAAAGGAACTTTGATAGGGCCCGATAACTTGAGGGAGAACGCGTTTGAGTCTATTTGTGATCAGCTTTGTTAAGATCTTGTAGCTCACGTTACACAAACTGATGGGCCTGAACTGTTTGATAGTGTCAGGGACCTGAACTTTGGGAATAAGCACGACCAAAGTATCATTAATGCCCTCCGGGAGCCGGCCGGTTCGTATAGCATCTCGAACCAGGTTAAAAATGATGTCCCCAGTGGCTTCCCACGTGTGCTGATAGAATCCTGCCGGTAGGCCGTCCGGGCCCGGAGCTTTAAACGGATTCATATCAAAAACAGCCTCCTTGACTTCATCCTTCGTCACCTCCCTATTAAACACTCTCCAATCCAGCTGGCTTAAGACTGGGAAAGAAGCACCCAAGGTGCGCTCAAGAGCCCCCTCCGTGGAGTCAGTGAACAGCTTGATATAGAAATCCCTTACATGATTTTTTAGATTCTCCCCCTGTGGGAGCCACGTCCCGGTATCGTCTTGCAGACCCAAAATCTTGCTCCGTGCTTTCCGAACAGTAGCTGCAGCGTGATAGAACTTTGTATTTCTGTCCCCCGATCTTATCCAATCTTCTCTAGACTTTTGATACCAAATCAATTCCTCTTGATACAGGGTGTCCTCCAAACTAGCCTGCAACTTTCTTTCCAATCTTCGCAAGCCAGAATGGGGTCGCTGGGCCAAGATCTTCTGAATGCCCCCAATTCTAGCCAAGAGACTTCGTTTGCGTTTGTGTACATTGCCAAACACCTCCGTGTTCCAACTTTGAAGCCCATCAGCTACCAGCCGTAGGTTATCCGTCAAACACTTATCGGTCTTCCACAACTTCTTGACTACCTCGGGAAAATCCTGGTGTGTAGTCCAAGCAGCCTGAAAGTTGAAAAATTTGACAATATTAGGCCGAATTCCCCCAAAAAGCCTTACCAGGAGCGGAGCATGATCCGAAGCCACCCGGGGCAAGTGCTCCACCGTAGCCTCTGGAAAGCGGGCACGCCAACCGAGGTTGCACATAGCCCTGTCCAAACGGGCTCCCTTCACATCATCAGAAGCACCATCCTTAACCCAAGTCAGCTTCGGCCCCGTAAACCCCATGTCTATGAGACCTTCGTCCTGGATCCACTTTACAAAATCCGAACTTCGTTGCGTTAAATAGGAGCTATAGTTGCGTGTTTCCTCCCTCGAGACCACTGAATTAAAGTCCCCAGCCACCATCCAAGGTCCGTTCAGGGCCCTTCGCGACTGGGAAAGGTCATTCCATAGCCGGCGTCTCAAGTGCGGAGCCGGGATGCCATACACTGCCGCCAGGACCCAAGGTGACTGGCCGTTCTGCTGCACCTGTAGAAGGATAAATTGAGGATGGGTGAACAAAATGTGCATGTGTATTGGGTCCTTCCAAAGAACCCAAATACCCCCACTGAAGCCTACAGCTTCTACGCAGATCCAATCCGAAAACCCGAGCTTAGCGCATATTTTATTAGCTTGGTCCCCCGACACTTTGGGCTCGAAAAGTCCCAGGATGCTTGGCTTATAGACCTGTAGCAGATTTTTTAGGGCACGGTGGACCACCCGTCCACACGCCCCTTGGCAATTCCAAAACAAAAAATCCATAAAATAAATAAAAAAAAAAAGAAAAGAGAGAAGAGAAAACAAAAAGAGCTCCAAAAGGAAGCTAACAAACCAAACCGAAAAACAAATACAAAGGCAGAGTAAACATTACTCAAACGCCCAAAGGGGCCTCATAAACCTCCTGATCCGCTGGATTGCCTTCAACTTCCATGACTGCATCCCCTTCATTGTCGAAACAGTCCGGCGGGTCAGCGTGGTGTTCTTCAGTAGGTTGCCAAACGGGCGGGGGTAAGTCACCGGCCTCGTTCCCCACCACCACACGTGATGCATGAATAACAAGACCGCCTTGCTCACCTCTGACGACTGTATGCTCGTCTTCTTCCGCCGCTCGTCTCGATCCAACCCCCCGTCTTACGCGTAGCCCCCTTGAAATCTCTTCTTCTCCCCTCCCCCGAACAACCTCTGGCACAAACGGTTCATTCTGAACCTGCTTCTTAGCTATAGCTACATTTGCACGTCTTCTGCCATTCTTCGCCCCCTGCTCAGCGTGTAAGTTAGACTGCAGTGTTTTATCAGCATCCCAATTCTCCAAAAACTGATCGACATTTGCATCCCCATTCATGTCCTCCTCCCCACGCATCACCCCATCCTCCTCCAAATCAACAAGAGCCGAAAATCTGGTCACTGGAGGTTTTTTAATCTGCCCAGAATTTCCAGATTGCGCAACCTGCTTCTTCCCAACCGCTCCACCATTGTTTCTCTCATACTGCCGACCCCCAGTTCTGCCCTTGCGCCCCGGAGTGATCATCCATTTCCCAAAAGGTTCAGCGCCAACAATGACTCCATGCACGACCCCTGATCCAGCGTTGCCTTCTTTCTTGCTTCCTGTTTCTTCACTTTCCGACGCAGGTTTGTTCGTTTTGGGGCATGTCTCCGTCGAGTGACCGTATATTCCGCATGAGAAACACACTAAGTGGATGCCTTCGTACGCCACCGACCTCACTCGCTGCTTATAGGTGAATTTTGAGATGAGTGGCTTCCGTATATCAACCTCCACACATATGCGTGCGAACATACCCCTCGACACCTGGCTTGTAGCTTGATCCACGCGGATCGTCTTCCCCACCTTGTTCCCAAGCTTCCTAAGGAAAATCAAGTTATAGTACTCAGCTGGTAAGCACGGGATTCTTACCCACACTAGGATCTTCTCTGTGACATCGGCGTAGGGGTCGAAATCCGGTATCCATGGTTTAACAAGCAAGTAATGGTCCATGATCATCCATGGACCCTCAAACATCGCGTGTTTTAGATCCTCCACCGCGCCGAAACGGACGATGAAATAGCCATTATCAATCGCGATGAGCTCCATTTTCCCCTTCGGCTTCCACATCGAGGTGAGACGTCTTAGCAGATACGCGTAGCCTACCGATCTTCCCATCACCTTAACGATGATGGCCTTCCTCCACGGCGCCCTAATCTGTTCTACTTCCGCCTTAGTCAGCCGAATGGTAGGACAGAGTGGATCATCGGCCTCCCCATCGGATAGATCCTCGTCTTCCTCCTCTTCAGACACGTCTGCATGTCCGAGAGATGTCTCCATATGATCGGCAACTGTCTGAGCATACGTCCTCCTAGACACAGCCGGTACCTGCGACACAAAAGTATTCGTTAAATCTCTTGATGACATACCCTCGCGTACAGCCTGCATGGCCGTCGGTTCAGTCGGAGCCCCGTCGCCGTCTAACGGAGTTTCTGGAACAAAGGCCACGTCCGTCGAAAAATCAGTCGTGAGATCCATCAGCGCGTTCATTTCAGAGCCGGTTGCCTTCTTCGCCTTCTTCGTACTCCGTTCAAGCAAATCTCGATCTTCTTCCGACCGTTGGCTGGAGAGTTTTTCCCCATCCATCGCGTAAAGATATTTATCTTCTTTATATATAATTCATTTAAAATGCTTTTTTATCATATTTAATTAGTTGATTTTTTTTTTCCATTTCAATTCCTAAAGTTTAATATTTTCATAGGATCCTTCTGATATTTTAATTTCTTCATTACCTAGAAAAAAACGTACACATGTTGAGATAATGGGGTGTTTGGTAAATAACTATTAGCTGATTTGGTTAGTGAGTTTGACTAGTTGATAGCATTAGCTGGTTGTAGAAAGATGTTTGGTAAATTAGCTGATTATATGAAAAATGATTTTCTGAAAAAGCTGCTTTGAGCAACTTTTTGAATTTTAACGTTTTGGAACAATAAGCTGTTACAAAAAAACTAATTAATCAAACACTTATGTTGACTGTTTAGCCAAGTCAAACAACTAATAGTGATCATATAAATCAAGACTGACTGATAAGCTAACAATGTTATTAAACAAGGTCAATATTATCCTCACGTATTTTTATACTACTAATTAATATATAAAAATATTTGAGTTTTTGTATTAATTATTTACAATAATTATTTTCCTTGCGAACCAAACAGCAAAAAAATCAAACTTATCTTATTTATTTTCATGAAATTAAATTCAATTCCTCATCATTTTTTCTTTCCAGAACTAAACAACCAGTTATAATTGTAATTTCAAGAAGTAAAATTAGAGTATGTGAAATTAGCAAAGGGTATAAATTAGTTAAACCATGACAATCTATTTATATCTATATCTATATCTATATATCTATATATCTATATATATATATAAAAGTAAAATCCTCCTAACAAATTTTCCCCCCAAAACTTTTGTAGTAAAACTTATTTGGTAAGTAAATGTCAAATGGAAATTAAATAAAATCTATTAATTGATAATATTATATATGGTATTATATTCTATAATATAATATAATTGATAATATTATTGTTCAAATATAATAAAAATATTATTGTTCAAGTATAAAATAAAATTAAAATAATAACAACAACAACAACAATAATAATAATAACAATAATAATAATAATAATAATAATAATAATAATAATAATAATCCAAACAAAACTATATACAAAATAATATTAAAATTTAAAAAAAAAAAAAAAAAAAAAAAAAAAAAAGAAGAAGAAGACAAAGGTGGCTCCCCTTAGTAAATGATGTGGGATCATTTTGATCCCACATTGAAAATGTTTGGAAAGAGGAGCTCTAGATCTCCTCTATATAAGAGGAGCAATGCTCCTTTTACAACCATACAATTGCTTGCCCATCAATGTGAGCAAGTATTGAAAAGTCCAAAGTCTTTTTATAGTACTACTATTGACCCGACAAATTATGTTGTGGAATTGTGTCCACCTTGCAAGGTAGACATGGTTCAAAAATAGTTCATAATTATGAATATAATAATCAATATATAGTTCAAAAATTATGAACATATAGTTCTATAATTATGAACATAGTGTTGTGAACATAATTATGAACACATAGTTATCTAATTATGAATATAGAGATTCAATAATTGTGAATATGAAGTTCAAAAATTATGAATATATATCTTTATAATTATGAACATATAATTCAATAACTATGAACATAGAGTTCTATAATTATGAATATAGAGTTCAATAATTATGAATATGAAGTTCAAAAATTTTGAATATATAACTTTATAATAATGAACTTATAGATCAGTATTTATGAACATTGAACCGTGTCCACCTTGCAAGGTGGACACGGTTCCACAACCTATTAAAATCCAACGTTTCAAATGGCTCTTATTTAAAAAAAAAACTTATCTTAATGGATTCTTTATTTTAAAAAAAAAAAAATTGTAATTTATTAGAGGGTTTGGGAAAGATTAACCAAAAATGTATATGTGTTGTTTTAGTTTTTAGCAGTTTCAAGCAAATTGTTTGATAAAATATAAAATGTTAAACAAACGAATTTCTTAAAATTCTGACGAATTTGCCAAATAATCAAATAACAATAACAACAACAACAACAATAATAATAATCCAAACAAAACTATATACAAAATAAAATTAAAATTAAAATTAAATAAAGAAAAAAAAAAAAAAGACAAAGGGGAGTCACGGGCTCCCTTTGTAAATGATTTTGAGATCATTTTTATCCCACATTGAAAATGTTTGAAAAGAGAGAGCTCCTCTTATAAGAGGAGCAATGATCCCCTTACAAACATAATTTCTTGCCCATCAATGTGGGCAAGTATTGAGATGTCAAAAGGTTCTTATTTAAGAAGCCTCAACTTTGTCTTCTTATTTTAGTATGTATTCATTTATTATTAATGGGGGTTGTGAATAATTAACACAAAATGTATGTGTTGTATTAGTTTTTAGCCATTTGGAGCAAATTACTGAGTTACTATATAATTTTTTTTGGAGTTTTGGTTAAAGTTAAAATGTTAAAATGACGAATTTGTCAAAATTTTGGCGAATTTATCAATAATCAAATAAATAATAATAATAATAATAATAATAATAATAATAATAATAATAATAATAATAATAATAATAATAATAATATAATAATAGTAATCCAAACAAAATGATATACAAAATAAAGTTAAAACTAAAATAAATAAGAAGACAAAAGGGTGCCACGAACTCCCCTTTGTAAATGATGTTGGATCATTTGATCCCACATTGAAAATGTTTAGAAAATGAGCTCTTGAACTCCTCTATATAAAAGGAGCAATGCTCCTTTTACAAACATAATTGCTTGCCCATCAATGTGGGCAAGTATTGAGAAGTCCAAAGATTTTTTTTTTTTTTTTTTGGTACTATTGACCTGATAAATTATGCTGTGGAATTGTGTCCACCTTGCAAGGTAGACATGATTCTAAAATTGTTCAAAATAATGAATATATTGTTCAACAATTATGAACATATAGTTCTATAATTATGAACATAGTGTTGTGAGCATAATTATGAATATATAGTTATGTAATTATGAATATAGAGATTCAAAACTTATTTGGTAAGTAAATGTCAAATAGAAATTAAATAAAATCTATTAATTGGTAATATTATATATGGTATTATATTCTATAATATAATATTATTGTTCAAATATAATAAAAATATAATTGTTCAAGTATAAAATAAAATTAAAATAATAACAATAACAACAATAATAATGATAATAATAATAATAATAACAATAATAATAATAATAATAATAATAATAATAATAATAATAATCCAAACAAAACTATATACAAAATAAAATTAAAATAAAAAAAAATAAGAAGAAGACAAAGGTGGCTCCCTTAGTAAATGATGTGGGATCATTTTGATCCTGAAAATGTTTGAAAAGAGAAGCTCTTGATCTCCTCTATATAACCATACAATTGCTTGTCAATCAATATTGGCAAGTATTGAGAAGTCCAAAGGCTTTTTATAGTACTATTGACCCGACAAATTAGGCTGTGGAATTGTGTCCACCTTGCAAGGTAGACATGGTTCAAAAATAGTTCATAATTATGAATATAATAATCAATATATAGTTCAAAAATTATGAACATAGTGTTGTGAACATAATTATAAACACATAGTTATCTAATTATAAATATAGAGATTCAATAATCGTGAATATCTTTGTATTTATGAATATAGAGTTCAATAATTATGAATATGAAGTTCAAAGATTATGAATATATAGCTTTATAATAATAAACTTATAGTTAAGTATTTATGAACATAGAAC
Organism: Ipomoea nil; assembly: GCF_001879475.1. NCBI lineage: Eukaryota > Viridiplantae > Streptophyta > Magnoliopsida > Solanales > Convolvulaceae > Ipomoea > Ipomoea nil. The sequence continues at coordinate 4,058,806 of NW_017618262.1, read as the reverse complement.
AGCAAGGTAAACACGGTTTCACAACCTATTAAAACTCAACATGTCAAATGGCTCTTATTTAAAAAAAAACTTATCTTAATGGATTCTTAAATTTTTTTTTAAATTTTTTTTAAATTTATTAGGGGGTTTTGGAAAGATTAACCAAAAATGTATATGAGTTGTTTTAGTTTTTAGCAGTTTCGAGCAAATTGTAAAGTTATTAAATAATATTAAATAATATTTTTGGTGTTTTGATAAAATATAAAATGTTAAACAGACGAATTTCTTAAAATTTTGACGAATTTGTCAGATAATAATCAAATAACAACAACAACAATAATAATAATAATCCAAACAAAACTATATACAAAATACAATTAAAATTAAAAACAAAAAAAAAAAAAAAAAAAAAAAAGACAAAGGGGAGTCACGGGCTCCATTTGTAAATGATTTTGAGATCATTTTTATCTCACATTGAAAATGTTTGAAAAGAGAGAGCTCCTCTATATAAGAGGAAAAATGATCCCCTTACAAACATAATTTCTTGCCCATCAATGTGGGCAAGTATTGAGATGTCAAAAGATTCTTATTTAAGAAGCCTCAACTATGTCTTCTTATTTTAGTTTTTATTTATTTATTACTAATGGGGGTTGTATTAGTTTTTAGCCACTTGGAGCAAATTACTGAGTTACTATATAATTTTTTGAGGGTTTTGATTAAAGTTAAAATGTTAAAATGACAAATTTATTAAAATTTTGACGAATTTATCAATAATAATCAAATAAATAATAATAATAATAATAATAATATAATATAATAATAATAATAATAATAATAATAATAGTAATCCAAACAAAACGATATACAAAATAAAATTAAAACTAAAATAAATAAGAAGAAGACAAAAAGGGTGCCACGGCCTCCCCTTTGTAAATGATGGTGGATCATTTGATCCCACATTGAAAATGTTTAGAAAAGGAGCTCTTGAGCTCCTCTATATAAGAGGAGCAATGCTCCTTTTACAAACATAATTGCTTGCCCATCAATGTGGGCAAGTATTGAGAAGTCCAAAGATTTTTTTTTTTGGCCCATCAATGTGGGCAAGTATTGAGAAGTCCAAAGATTTTTTTTCTTAGTACTATTGACCCGATAAATTATGCTGTGGCCTGTGGAATTGTGTTCATCTTGCAAGGTAGACACGATTCCAAAATTGTTCATAATTATGAATATGTTGTTCAACAATTATGAACATATAGTTCTATAATTATGAACATAGTGCTGTGAGCATAATTATGAATATATAGTTATGTATTTATGAATATAGAGATTCAAAACTTATTTGGTAAGTAAATGTCAAATGGAAATTAAATAAAATCTATTAATTGGTAAATATTATATATGGTATTATATTCTATAATATAATATAATTGATAATATTATTGTTCGAGTATAAAATAAAAAATTAAAATAATAACAATAATTACAACAGCAACAACAACAACAATAATAATAATAATAATAATAATAATAATAATAATAATAATAATAATAATAATAATAATAATAATCCAAACAAAACTATATACTTAAAATTAAAAAAAAAAAAAAAAAAAAAAAAAAAAAAAAAAAAAAAGGTGGCCCCCCTTAGTAAATGATGTGGGATCATTTTGATCCCACATTGAAAATGTTTGGAAAGAGGAGCTATTGATCTCCTCTATATAACCATACAATTGCTTTCCCATCAATGCGGGCAAGTATTGAGAAGTCCAAAGGCTTTTTACAAATGAGAAGTTTAAAGGCTCTTAATTTTTTTAGTACTATTGATCTGGCAATTTGTGTTGTGGAACCGTATCCATCTTGCAAGATAAACACGATTCTAAAATTGTTCATAATTATGAATATATATAGTTCTACTATTATGATCATAGTGTACATAATTTTGAACATATAGTTTAGTAATTATGAACATTAGAGTTTTGTAATTGTAAATATAGAGTTCAATAATTATGAATATGAAGTTCAAAGATTATGAATATATAATTTTATAATAATGAACATATAGTTCAGTAATTATAACCATAGACTGTGTCCACCTTGCAAGGTGGACACAATTCCACAGCATAACTATTCGATTGACCCTGTTACATGTATACTTTCTCAACCTATTGAAGACCAACGTGTCAAAATGCTTTTATTTAAGAAACCTTATCTTAATGGCTTCTTATTTTAGTTTTTTTTTTTAATTTTTTTAATTTATTAGGGGGTTTATGAAAGATTAACCCAAAACGTATATGAGTTGTTTTTGTTTTTAGCAGTTTGGATCAAATTGCTAAGTTATTAAATAATATTTTTGGTGTTTTGATTAAATATAAAATGTTAAACAGACGAATTTGTCAAATAATCAAATTAGAATAACAACAACAACAACAATAATAATATCAACAACAACAACAATAATAATAATAATAACAACAACAACAACAACAACAACAACAATAATAATAATAATAATAATCCAAAACAAAACTAATATCAACAACAACAACAACAATAATAATAATAACAACAACAACAACAACAACAACAACAACAATAATAATAATCCAAAACAAAACTATATACAAAATAAAATTAAAATTTAAAAAAAAAAAAGAGTCACGGGCTCCCTTTGTAAATGATCTGGGATCATTTTGATCGCACATTAAAAATGTTTGAAAAGAGAGAGCAATATCCTCTTACAAACATAATTGCTTGCCCATCAATGTGGACAAATATTGAGAGGTCAAAATGTTCTTATTTAAGAAGTCTTAACTTTGTCTTCTTATTTTAGTTTTTATTTATTTATTATTAGTGGTGGGTTATGAAAGATTAACCGAAATTATTATATAATTTTTTTGGTGTTTTGATTAAAGTTAAAATGTTAAAATGTTAAAATGACGAATTTGTTAAAATTTTGGCGAATTTATCAATAATCAAATAATAATAATAATAATAATAATAATAATAATAATAATAATAATAATAATACAAACAAAACAATATACAAAATAAAATTAAAATTAAAAATAAGAAGAAGACGACAAAAGGGAGCCACGGACTCCCTTTGTAAATGATGTTGGATCATTTTGATCCCATATTGAAAATGTTTGGAAAGAGGAGCTCTTGAACTCCTCTATATATTACTTCTCTTACAAACACAATTGTTTGACCATCAATGTGGGTAAGTATTGAGAAGTCCAAAGGCTCTTATTATTATTATTATTATTATTTTGAGTACTATTGACCTGAAAAATTACGCTGTGGAACCGTGTCCACCTTGCAAGGTAGACACGATTTCAAAATTGTTCATAATTATGAATATATAGTTCAAAAATTATGAATATATGGTTCTATAATTATGAATATAGTGTTGTAAACATAATTATGAACTTATAGTTATGTAATTATGAATATAGAGATTCAATAATTGTGAATATGAAGTTCAAAAATTATGAATATATAATTTTATAATGAGTAAATACCCAAAATGGTCCCTCAACTATAGCTAAATTCACAAATTGGTCCTCAACTTTCAATTTTAACCAATTAAGTCCTTAACTTTGCAATTTTAACACGATTTGGTCCTTCGAACACTTTTGCATTAACGCCCGCGCCCGCGCCGTCATCGACGATCTCCAGAAGAACCTGCAGCTCTCACCGGAGCACATAGAGGCCTCCAGGATGACGCTGCACCGGTTCGGAAAGACGTTGTTTTCTTCACTCTGGTACGAACTCAACTACATTGAATCCAAAGGGAGGATGAAGAAAGGGGACATGATTTGGCAGATTGCTTTCGACGTGGATTCAAATGTAACAGTGCGGTCTGAAAATGCAACTGGAACTTTAAAAAATCGACGATGGACCATGAAATTACATATATATCCTCAAAAATCATAGTCAACAAACGGTCAAATAGATGGAGGACCAAATCGCGTTAAAATTGCAAAGTTAAGGACTTAATTGGTTAAAATTGAAAGTCAAGGACCAATTTATGAATTTAGTTATAGTCGAGGGACCATTTTGGGTATTTACTCTTTTATAATTATGAACATATAGTTCAATAATTATGAACATAGAGTTTTGTAATTGTGAATATAGAGTTCAATAATTATGAATATGAAGTTCAGAGATTATGAATATATAGTTTTATAATTATGAACATATAGTTCAGTAATTATGAAAATAGAATTGTGTCCACCTTGCAATGTGGACACGGTTTCACAGCATAACTATTTATAAATAGTCAATGAAAATTAAAAATGAAATGAAAATATTAGGTAAAAATATCATTGCATCTATATTCTAATTGACTAATTGACTAAAAATAAAAAATAAATATTGACTGAAAATGAATCTAATATTACTAATTGACTGAAATTATAAGAGTAAATGAATATTAATAATTGACTGCAAATAAAAAATGATCCATAATTGACCAAAAAAAAAAAAAAGAAATGGTCAGATCATTGCATTTTAATTAAGAAATGGAATGAAAATTAAAAATTGGAGGGAAATATTTCAATAATAATATTCTACATTATCAATAGTAAATGCATATTTTAAAAAATAGTAAAAGTAAATTAAAAATAGAACGGAAATATTTCAATAATAATATCTACATCATCAATTAAAAATGGAACAAAAATTATGTAAAAATATCACTGCATTTGATATTCTAATTGACTGAAAATATAAAAGGATAACTAATTGAGATTCTACCATTATATATTTTCACCCAAGTAACCTGTCATGTTGGATTGAAGGTGTTAGCTCTAGATGAAGCTGAACAAGATTGTGTTGCCACTACCAATGTCGTCTAGAAAGAGGTTTCAATAATGTGTAAATATAATCGGTGATATTAAGTTTTTTTTTTTTAAATGAAAAAATTGTTATATATCTAGACAAAAAAAAATATCTTCCATACAAATGAATAAGGATAGCAATTCATTTCTATAACTGAGCTGTTAGAGTACGGGCACATTTGCCTAATTTATGAAAATACTAAACAATGATAAATAAAATCTTTAAAGTTATAGCACCGCATGCGTACATCTAGACATTAGCTATTAATTTGAGCAATTATTTGCACAAATTCAAGAAATGATATCATCAAAATATATAAACGATCTAAACCATATCTTTAATTGCACTATATAATATTTGATGTTCTAATTTAAATAATTATATATAAATTCATATATTCTTAACAAATCCATTCCGTGCATCGCACGGGTGCAAATACTAGTACATATAATATTAATTTAGAGAGAGAAGAGAAAATACTTTTAAATTAAAAAAAAAAAAAAAAAAGAAGAAGATATAATTAGAAATAAATGAATGGCTTGGGAGTTGGATTGGGACCAAGCACAGTGCTTCCACTAATACGGTAAAATATAGAAATTTTTTATTTGACTTGGGAAAAGTTTGGTACTTAGATGAATGGGAAGTTTAGAATAAGTTAGAAATTAGGTACGGTATTTTGAATTTGTAATAAAATATATCAAATCAATTCTTATTCCACTAATTAATCATGTCATCTAATAAAAGAATTGATTAATATATATGCTGGCCTTTGGAGCCAATGAACTACTAATTTAGTGCTAGGAGTAACGTCGTTTCTTGACTAGCTTAGCCTAATAATCTTATCTCCTAGCTGATTGAATTGGAGGAAAATGATATGATCAATGAGTCTATATAAAGATATTATATCCCGCACGCAGGTTAGGAAGGAAATAGATGCATTCTTCCAAAGGTTGAACCCCAACCCTAAGGGTCCCCATACCCCGGCCCGATAGAGCATTTAGGAGGATATAAATCATGGTGACTCAACTGAACATGAACCATAGAGGCTAGACCGGTGCTCACTGCCGCTAGTGAGACTCGATCCCTGGTCATTCTTCCAAAGTTTCACCTCTAAGATGCATTGATCTCCTTGATTTACCCCCCCAAAAAAAAGGGTTTTTTTTTTTTAAGTAAAAAAAAAAAAAAAACATTCTTCTTTCCAAAAGGTTGAACCCAACCCGGCAAAGCATCTGGGAACCACAGAGGCACATACTGTACTGAACTGAAAAGATGCTAGACATTTGCTTACTGCGCACAAGTAGTCCCCCTCACAGGTTGCTCCCACACTGCCGCGGGTGAAACTCGATCCCTGATCATTCTTTCCAACTTTCACCTTTATGACCAGTCGAGCTGCCCATGCGGGCTAAAAAAAACATTCTTCTTTTTATAGGTGACAGACCACTTTTAATATTTTTTTCAAAAAACATTCCTCTTTGGTCTTAGTATTATTGTGGTATCACTATTTTTGGTCCTCCACCAACAAAATAGTTTAAAAATAATGTCATTAAATACAATGGTATTTGCATTCAAAAAAAAAAATACAATGGTATTTTGGTCTTTAATTATGGATTTAAAAAATAAATAAAAATATAGCGGGTCATCAACCCACTTTTTAAAAAAAAAAAAAATCAAAATGTCCTTGTATTTAACTGTTTTTATACGATTTTGTTGACGGATGACAAAAAATGGTCATGTCAAAATAATACTAGAACCAAAAGATAATGTTTTGATAAAAAAAAAATAAAAAAAAAAACAAAAAAAAAAACAAAAACTAAGTAAACGGCCACTTATAAATGTATGACCAAAAAAAAAGTAATTAACTTTTTATATATAAAAAAAAAAGTACACAATTATTACTCAAATTAAATGTGTACTTTAAGTAAAGCTCGCATTATGACTCTAACTGACAAATGACTATAAGTAGGTAAACCAATTTAGGTTGAAACCAGTTCAAACCAAAAAAATCAATAGACAACTCTCAAGGAGATGTATTGTACATATAGTACATACAACTGCTATACATAGGTGTATGTAGTGCATGTGTTGTGTCATGTACTATTGGCCGCACCAGTGCTAGTAGTGTCTAAGAGCATCTCCAACTTAAACTTCACACTAAAACACCAAAAATCTCTCTTAAATGTCACATCAAAGAGAATAATCTCTACACCAAATTTTATTCATCTTCGACCCATTAATACTAAAACACCAAAATTTCCACCAAATGTCACATCAAATGTTATTCAACACTAAAATAATATAATTTTCCTAGTATTAAATTTTTATTAATTCAAATTTAATTTGTTTAATACAAAATATAATTTGTGATGTAAATAATAAATTCTTAGTAAAAATATTTTTATGTTGTTGTTATGTTTTATTTATTTTAATTTTTAATTAAATTATATTCAATGTTAGTCTTGTTTTAATCGTCTTGATGAGATCTTTCAAATGATATAATTTATTTATAATAATATAATATTTATATTTAAGTATTTAACAAAATATATAAATACATAAAAACAAAATAAAATATACAAAAGGAATTAACAAATTAAAGCAGGGGCAAAACGGGAATTAAATAAATTTTTAGAAAATGGCGTGGATGAACAGTGCTGCACCATATATGGCGCAGCACTGTTCATCAACGCCAAATTATTTGGCGATATGCCGCGATGGAGCAGCACATTGGAGCTGTCAAAATTGTTGCGATAGTGATTTGGCATTAGAAATTGGCGTTTTGCCTACATGTTGGAGATGCTCAATAAAACTCGTTCGTTACACATTTACACATGAGTGTTTGACAATACCAATACCAATCGGTCAATGCTTTAAAATGTTGCATAAAAATAAATGTAGTGGAAAAAGAATTATACATTTTGATTTAGTTCTCATTAGATCCATGAAAATTAATATCAAGGATATTAGTACTCATTTTGTAACTTATCAACTTGGTCTCTATATATTTGAATCTCTCCCTAAGAGTGTTATAAGTTTACTAAGCTACTAGAAAATATTGTCTTACTTGACCTAGATTTATGTAGATTTTAAGTTGCCTCTTTTCACTTGTATGTAAAAATATAAAATAATAAGAAAAGTCATATTGTCACTCAAAAAAATAAAATCATTAACTTCAAAAATGAGTTAGCTTAAAGAATATATCATTTGCATAAGACTCGGAGAATCAGGGCGGAGGCAAAGGTATGCCAAGGGGGCCTCCCCCCCTTTTTTTTTAAATATTAAATATAATATTAAATTTTTTAAAAAATATTATATAGAATATTAAATTTTGGTTGTTTCTTCAAAATATTTGGCCCCCCTCCCACTTAAATTAATCCTACAAGTTAAGTTATAAACTTCTTCATTTTCTCAACATCTTCTGTTGTCTCCAATATCAAATTATGTATTCACTATATTGTTGACTCACATTGAAATTAAACATCGTTTAACCTACCTACTAGTTTCTCTCTCTAGAACCATACATATATGCGGTATATACGCTATAACAAGATAATTTGTCATTAAAATCTATGCATATTTTTCAAGTTTTTTTTTTCTAACTACATGTTTGGTTAATTTTTGTTTCATATTCTATTGTTTATTTTAAATAGTGATTTTGTTTTATTCTAAATAATGGATATGAAGGTGCATTTGTTTGTTTAATTATGCAGATTTGTGGTTACGTGATAAATGTTGTATTTAATTTAACATGCATAATAATGTAAAAATTGTGTAATATATGTATTTAAGAAAATAATTGCTATTATGTTATGTTGTGAAGATGGTAGTTTTCAAGAATAATCAGTGGTCTTTTTAAAGCATGCGTGAATGTTTTTATTTTTTCAACCGTACAAAGCAATGTGCATTGAAAAGCATATTACAAAATAATTTAATATAGATTCAATTATAAATTATTTATTCTAAACTTTATTAAATTTGTAATGTAATAATTATTTTTAAATATGTTAACTGGATATCAATGTATTTGATTTAGTATTTCAACCGTAGTTGGCCCCTCGCACTATTCAATCCTGGCTCCGCCCCTGCGGAGAATGTCTCGAACATTTTTCAAATTACAGTACGGTGATGAAAATAGAAAATTTTAAATAATTGACTAATTTAATACTTACAAGTATGTGATTTTTTTTTTGATTTTTTTTTTTTTTGGTTGTCTTACGTATTTCACTCGCAAATTAAAACCAATGACTAAAGCTAGGGAAAAGAATGCAGATTGGAGTAGCATATATATGTAGACTTGACGAGTCTACTTGACTTTAAACAGTGACTTTGGTCTAAATACGTTTCGGCAATAAAGCACGATGAGAATGCCAAAATATGTAGAAAACATCGCATGTTAGCTTTCTCCTTCCACCTGCCTAAAATCTCTATTTGCTAGATTTATGTTTATGTTTTTCTGTTTTTTAATGATCTTTATTGAGATTTTGTTTTGAATAATTATGAAGGTCCTCGAACGATGTCCCGGTGGTTAGGAGGCAAAACCATGATTTGCGCATGTTATACACATGTAGGGTAGGCTAATATAGATTTGCGGCAGATATATACATCAAATTCTAGAGGAAAAGGTAAATATCACTTAAGAAATCAATTAAACCCTTAAAATTTTAAAGGTTGCAATTAATTCCTTAAACATATTATTTTAGAATATTAAGGTCCAAAAATCAGTTGGTGACATGTAATTAAAGGTTACTAAGGTTCTGGCAAAATTTTGACCATATTCCGATAAAAAACACTAGCGAAAGGGTTGCCGGTGTCGTTTGGTTGCCTTCGTCAGTGAAGGAGGGTCGCCTTCTCCACTCTCCAGTGACTGTTTCGATGAGCCCAAAATATGATCGAAATCTCATCGAAAGTTCGTCGGAACCTTAGTGACCTATAATTATAGGTCACCAATTGGTTTTTGTGCCTCAATGATCTAAAATAATATGTTTAAGACTTTAAGGGTTTAATTGCAACCTTTGAAAATTTAAGGGTCTAATTAACTTCTTAAATAATGTTCAGGTGCCTATTTGACCATTTTTCCAATTCTAGACATAATAATGCAATCTGAATGAAATTTCAGTAAAGAAAAATATAATGTTTTTTTTTATTTTTAAAAAAATACTTTTACATTAAAAATGTAAAAGTATTATATTTATTATCAAAAGTATTACGTTTTTTCTTATAAATAACAAACATTTTATTCATGATTTAGTATTACATTTGTTAATATAAGTATTAATTTGTATGTTGACCGATCCGACTCATCTCACAGATAAGGATCCGTGAGGCAGTCTAACACAAGTGTGACTCTTTGATTTGAGATTAAATATTTCATGTCTCAAGTAAAATAATTTTAATTCGATCATAAGATGATATTTAATCTAGTTTTAATTTGTTGAGATATTGTATTTAGCTGGATGGTTACTATATATTATAAATGAAAATTATTAAAAAGTGGCACACGCACAGATGTTTTTATTATCAGATCTCATTTTGTTTTGGACTATAGAAAGTGCAATTTGAATTCCTCTTTGTCCTTGTACAGTACAGCAGGTGAAATTTGATTGGGTAATCTCCCATTAAGTTCGATTAATTTCCCGACGACAATTCTAATTTGTCCTTAATCATCCTTAGTCTTTTGTCGACAAAAGTTGTGGAGTTTTCTCATAGCGTTAACGACTAACGGGTAAGTCGGTAACAATACGCCAAAAGCAGTGACTTCCATTCTCTCCCTTCACGTATATATAATATATATATATGAATGCCTTAGCCATATTTTATATCCATATTTTCTCTTCTAAAGCCTCTCTCTCTCTCTAATATTTCTCTTCACTTGATAAAGGGAAATGGAGTCATCATGTGAGACGACCGTTACTCCACCGTCATCTCGCTCCGTTTCGCCGTCCTCCTCTTCTTCCCCTCCGCCGCCGCCATCTCTGGTGGTGAGCCCTTGCGCCGCGTGTAAGATCCTGCGGCGGAGATGCGCCGAGAAATGTGTCTTGGCACCCTATTTTCCTCCCACTGATCCCCTCAAGTTCACCACCGCTCATCGTGTGTTCGGCGCTAGCAATATTATCAAATTTTTGCAGGTACTACACCACATTCAATGCCTAATTATTTGTAATAATTCATATCTGTGCATTAAATAAATCTCGCATTGTAGATTTGACTGTAATTATCTAATCAGTTCAGCTAAGAAAGTCAGTAAGTCGCTCTCATTAAAAGTCTAACTTGAAATCTTGTAATTATCAAACTAATATTCTGATCGACCACCAATTTAATCATCTTTGATTATTACTATTAAGGATGTTGATATTAGGATTAATCAAACTGTTTATGCACATGCATGACTACATTTGTCATTAGCTATAAATTGACTTTATCTAAACTCGTTAATCAACGTCTTGTCAAACTTAATGCGCTGCGCACCAACTGCTCGACGTAATGTCAAACCAAGTCTAGAAGGTATATATGGAAGTATATATGTATTGACCAGTTTCGCGTTTGAATTCTCATCAGGAACTGCCGGAGTCTCAAAGGGCGGACGCCGTGAGCAGCATGGTGTACGAGGCGAACGCGCGGCTGCGGGACCCGGTCTACGGCAGCGCCGGCGCGATCTGTCACCTGCAGAAGCAAGTGAGCGAGCTCCAGGCGCAGCTAGCGCAGACGCAGGCGGAGCTGCTCAACATGCAATTCCAGCTGCAAGCGCAAGTAGCCAACCACCTCATGGCCCGCGTTTGCATGGAAATGCCGCCGCCGCCGCCGCTGCCGCTTCACCACCAATCCGGTTTCGACAGCTTCGGCGCCGTCACGGCGGCGACAGAAACCGCCCAACATCATGGTCTCCTTAGTACCTTAAGCTCCCTCGACGACAACAACAACAACTTCGGCCATTCCTTCAGCTGGGAGCTGCAGACTATGTGGACATGAAATACACACACCTCTAAAGTTAATCTAACTTCAATCCAGCTAGTTTACCAGTATACAGTATCGAATAATAGTTGCGGGTTTCTTTCGTCACTGGAATAGTAATTTTTTTTTTGATAATTAATAATAATTTTGTAACATATTTATTGTAGTAGAGGAATCATGAATACCAAATAGTAAAACGTTATTAGTTAATAAATTAGGTTGCTTTCATTGATTATGTCGAAGCAAATCAATGATGGGTTATCCTATCTAATGTATCATATCTTTCCATTATATAATAAACAACAACCTACTCTTTGTTACCTAATGTATGGATGTCTTCTTTAATTACTCATAAGTTCCATGTGGATTCCCTTTCAACCCATGTTCTCTCACCCCCTTAGCTAACTAACCACCTGCCATCATCTTTACCATCTTATCATCAATATTAAAATTGTCAATTGTGTTTTATTTGGGAAGCATTTTTAGTGTAACATTTATGCAAATATCATCAGCCGCTACTCGAAGGTACATTTCGGGTGAAGCTCGTCTTGTTATCCTAACAACAATAGACCACAATGAAGTGAATTGATTTAAATTGTCTATATATATATATATAGCTGATGGCTCATATTGAAAAGATTAATAAGACACTTAAATTTGAAGTTGAACTTTGAACCTTACAATATATTACTCGGTTAAGCAAGGATTGTTTGTTACTTTATTTTATTTGGAAAACTCTTTCAATACCGATTGTTAGCAACTTCATGTGAACTTATTGTGGAGTAACATGCAGCTTTGATTTTTAATCACTATTTTTTCATAGCCGACATACTATCTTCTTTCCCACTTGTTTATATTTGTCACTAATAGTCCACAATGAACTATAACATGCATACACACCCATGATGGTGCTGTAGAGCACCAGTTCGACTAGCTGATCAAATTAAATTAAAAGAAATTGATAACTTAGATTTACTAACACCGACGCATTCAAAAAAAAAAAGATTTACTAACACCGACAAGCTACAAGCTAAGTTAAGGCACTAATGTACAAGCACTTAGAGCATCCTTATCAATTGAGGTTATTTCTCAATTATTTGTGGGTTCCAGCATCCACCTCATCCTCCACTATCTCCTTCAATCACAAAAAAACTCTTTTCCACATCAGTTTTGAGTTATTTCTCAGTTTTTATGGACCCACCATTTAATAAAAATAAACAAATTAAATGTTAAAAACCTTGGGAAGAGAAATATCTCAACCCCTTACCAGAGGATTCTTTTTGAATTATTCTATTCCCACATCAGCTTTGATCTTCACTTGGGAGAATTAGTTCTGACATTAACTCCTAAGGCGACGTTTGGTTCAGGTCATCTTTGATTACCTAGGTAATCTGAGTCTGGTAATGTTATATTACCTTGTTTGGTTCAAGTTATGAGATTACCTGGTAATGTTATATTACCTGAAAGCTGATGTGGCGGTAATGTTTCAAGGTAATGTGATTACCTCCATTTTTTTAGGTAATCTTAGATTACCTTGGATTATTCCAACTTTGCCCTTGTTAACTAATCCTTATCCTTATAATAATAATAATAATAATAATAATAATAATATTATTATTATTATTATTATTATTATTATTATTATTATTATTATTATTATACTATAAAATATACATGTGTATATTTATATATTTAGTTTTTTAATATTTGAACATTGATATACATTCATACATATAAATAAATAAAATAAATACACACACATAAATAATATATATATATATATATATATATATATATATATATATATATATATATATATATATATATATATATATATTATTGAGGACATTATTGTAAATTGATTCATATAACCTAAAATATAACCCATAACCAAACACGGCAATATTATATTCCACAATCCAAACCAAACATATAAGGTAATCTTACATTCCGGTAATCTCACATTACCTTCCTGGAGGTAATCTTATTACATGGGGTAATCCAAGATCCGTGAACCAAACGCCCCCTAAATCTTCTCTATAGTGGATGCTCTTAGGCTCCTAAATGCCAGTTAAGACTTAAGACACACTATGCGATTAACCTCCTCCACCTAATCTTTATAAAGATGGGGCTCTCGAGATTGGGGTGCAATCCTTTTATATATATATATATATATATATATATATATATATATATATATATATATATATATAAGAGTTCATTCAGTTACTCTAGTTTATGTTCGTATTTCTATGTTTATTGAGTTGAATTAATATTATATTGTACTATCATTTTTATATTAAGGGTTCGTTTGGAAAGCAGAAAAATGTTTTCTGGAAAATGAGTTATTTTTCGGAAAACGTTTTCCTTTCTCGTGTTTGGCTGCACAACAGAAAACTGTCTTTGTGTGTTTGGCTCATTTTCTGGAAAATGATGTAGAATTGTATAATTAAACATTTTATATAATTAATTATTTTGTTTAAAATATATTAAATTTACAATAATATTATAAATAATAATATTTATTTTTAAATCAAATATTATTATTTATTAAAAAATTAAAAAAATAACAAAAAAAAATACATAAACCCTCTCTGGTTCCGCCGTTCTCTCTGGTTTCTGGCGGAAACCAGAGAGGATTGTTATCTGGTGTCCGCCATGGTTGCCAAATGGATATAGGGTTGGGTTTGAGAATTGGGGGAATCCACAGTGTTAGTTGTTGTTGTAGACAGAGACAAAGGTGGTTGTTGTTGTAGACAGACGAAGGTGGTTGTTGTTGTAGACAGACGAAGGTGGTTGTTGTTGTAGGCCAAAGAAGTCTTCCGGAAAATGACTTCCCCTAAAAAAAAAAAAAGGGGAAGTCATTTTCCCGAAAATTGAGCTCATTTTCCATTGACCATGTCTCATTTTCCTTTGACTTCTCATTTTCCAACCTAGCCAAACACCAAAAATCCGAAAAATGATTTCCAGAAATCATTTTCCGGATTTCCAAACACACCCTAAATAAAATTATCCTTACATCGTTAAACTTTCATTTGTATATATTAAATGCTACCATTCTAAAAGTATTGCTTTAGCAATTATTAATCATAACATAATTATTACACAAATTATCAGCTATACTTTTTAATAATATACAAATTCTGCAACTATGTATTTTTAGTGATATAAATGTTGCCCCTCAATTTTTAAAACGTGGCATATATTAGCTCTCTCTTGAATTATTAATGGTGTAAATGTGGTTTACATGCTATTTTCCATGTTCGAATACCACGTTTCTTTCCTCCATTTTTCTTTCTTTGTTTGTTCTCCTTCCACCGACAATAATGTTTCTCCTTCGTCCTATTAGGGGAGAGGCAATATATGTCACGTTTTGAAAATTGAGGGACAATATTTACACCACTAATAATTCAAGGGTGACATTGATAATTGACATATTTTTTTAGGGGCATAAATTACATTTTTTCCTTTAAAGAAAAAAACAAAAGCATTTCAATATAACTATGATTTTAACATTGAATATATACTAGTATTCGACATTTATTTTTACACACACTACGAATAGAAAAGACTAGTATAAAATAATAAATATATACTTTCACAATCAATTTAAATTTTCAAAGTTGCAGTCAAGTGAAAATACATTATTCAACTAACATATTACAAAATTTAACATTTTTTGATAGCCATGCATCTCTAAAAATTATTTTTATTGAATATCAAGTAAATGTCAACCTGTTTGTATTTGTCACCTTTCAAAATTGGCAAGCAGTTTGAAATTGTGTACTGAAAATTTGCATTTCATTTTGTTTTTCTTTTGACGGCAACCATAAAAGTCAATTTACATACCTTTCGATAGATGTATGAAAGCATCATTCGAGCAACAAAAGAACCAAGATCATTGACCCTGCAGATTAATTATTTATTTTCACCTTCCTTTTTTGTTTAGCTTTAGATGTTTTCTTTATGAGTACTAATTATGTCTTGTGTCTCCCTTAAAACGCGTTTTAGTTACCTACACTACTTAATCATTTGTCCCGACACTTAGCTTGTAACTCTCCCATGGGACCATGGGGGGAATCATTGATTGATGCCAAATTGTTCAACCTTCTTGTGAAAAATCTTGGATCAAAGAACATCCCATTTGCTAATAGTCATATCAAATATAATTATGTTTGAATCCAGCAGTTTGTTAGATAGTTTGTAAATATATAGATTGTTTTAAGGTGTGTATGTTTAAAGTTTAAGGTGTGTAAGTTTATAGTTTAATGTGCGTAATTTATAGGTTAAGGTGCGTAATTTTATAGTTTAAAGTGCGTATATTTAAAGCTTAAGATGTGTCACTTTCTAGTTTAAGGTGCATCGGTTTAACTCTTAAGGTGCGTACGTTTATAGCTTAAGGTGCGTCAGTTCGAGACACTTGATCATTTGCATCCATGTTGCCAGGAAGCGCATTTAAAAAAAAATTCCTTCAATTTGAACCGTTGATCTAGATTAGATCAACGGCTTAGATCTCACCATATTTTTCACCTGGGAGAAGTTTCACACGTGAACCATCTCATATATATATGTGTGTGTGCGCGCGCGAAACTTTATAAAGAGAAATGATTCGTATGTCCTTCTCACGTGATTTGGTTGTATTCTGCAATACGTCCATAAGGGAATCCTATCTCAAAAATATTTTCAAATAATTCAATGACGATGGATTAATCCAAAACACGTAACATTTACACTTTTTTTAAAAAATTGAACCACTTTTTTAAGAGTTCTAAGAGCATTGAAACATCGATTTCTTAAGATACAATAGATTGCTACAATTTATTTAAGCACTCAAATAAATTGTATGACAAATTAAACTTGAATATATAAAAAGAACACTTCGAATCACTATATGAGCGAAGTATTGGCATAAATTTAGAGGGCATAGTAAGAGTTCCATAGCAATGAAAATTTGCAGAAATTTGAAGTGTGAAAAGTTTTAAAACATTTTGCCCAACACAATGTGTTTATAAGGAATTATTACTAATTCAACTCACATTTCTTATTCTAGGGATCACTTTAAATACCAATTTATATATGCTAATTTTTCCTACTTTAGGTGCCGCAGCATTATTTGTCGGCAAGTAATATTAGATTGAGGTGTCGATTGTTTCGGTCTAACCGAATATCTCTTGTTTGATCATATACATAATGGGACAACAAAACAAATGAAAAAGTATGCATTTCAAACAACAAAAATTGACAATTCATATTGTTGTTATGTGTGTGTGTATATATATATATATATATATATATATATATATATATATATACACACACTTATTATACAATGATCAATGATGGATGTAGATTTAGCATGTTCAATTCAAGATTTTTTAATATTATAAACTCGATATTCACTAATTATATTGAAATTAAATTAAAAGAATTTGTTTTAACACTTATTACTTTTTGGGATGGCAAGGGGAAATTAAGTCACAATCATTATCCCAAGGTATATATTGTGTACACACCACTTTTATATAATAGCTCGCAAAATTCTACTAATGATGTGCATTGGGTAAACTTGTAATAACTTACAAGATCATATACAACTGGTTCAACCTAAAGAGTATTTGCAAGAACTAAACTCGTGATCTTTTAGTACAAGATTCATTACTTAACCACTCGATAATCACTCATTTCTGACACTTATTGCTTTATTATGTACGGAGTAGTATAAAGTAAGATAAATTGAAGGGTCCTTATTATTGAGCTTTAATTTCCATGCATGCATTAGTCCTTTTACACTGCACTTGAAATTTTATAGTTGACTGTGTAGGGGAAGGATAATATGTGGTGTCCCTTTGGTGAAAGTGTGAAACAACTTAAACTTATTATTTTAAGTCATCTCCAACCCATTACACCAAATTCTGCACTAAATTTTACATCAAAAAAAATATTCACAACATATTCTTACACCAAATTTTATTCACCTCCAACCCATTACACCAAATTCTATTTCTACACTAAAATAATTTATTTTTTCTCATAAATTAAAACTTTAATTTTTTACTTTAATAATAATTTGTTTTCAACCGTTGGATTAAATCTCAACCATCTTAATCAGTTTAATTTTATAAAAATTATGTTTGATGTACTTTAATTTTAATTAATCTATATATAATATTAGGCTTTTATGCTTATGTATTTAACAAAATATATTATAATTTCGGATGTATTCAATTTAATTTTATGAAAATTATGTTTTGTGTACTTTAATTTTTAATTAATCTATATATAATATTAGGCTTGTTTTAATCGTCTTGATGCAATCTTTCAAATGATATAATTTATTTTTAATTATTCAAATTTTATGTTTATGTATTTAACAAAATATGTAAATCCATAAAAACAAAATAGGGATACAAAATGAATTAATAAAAAAACAATGGGCAAAGTTGGAATAAAATAGTTTACACTATTTTGGCGTAAAGCTACAGTGCAGCGCCAAGTATGGCGCTGCACTATAGACAATCACCAAAATGGAGCCCACTTTGGCGCCTTCACTGGAGAAGGTTCAGCGCCAAAATGGGCGCCATTTTGGAGTTGGTGGGCATTTTGCCGCTCCGCTGGAGTTGGCCTTATACTTCATAATTGTGGATTATTGGTCATAATTATAACCAGGTAACCACCATTGCCAGCATGATTGCAATCATTAGTGGACCACGGTCCAAAAATACATAAAATACATTATTCGATATAATTCATAAAATACATTATCTTACTTCAGAAATTTCATTATTTTAACACATATAAAGTACATTATTCTAACTCATAAAATACATTATCTTACTCCAAAATGTTCATTATTCTAACACACGCGGAACAATTTTTTAATTTTTTTTTAAACATCAAAATGACGTCATTTTGAACTGTGGTCCACACAACTATAATTTGCTATCTACGTGACTAAACATGATAAGAATAAAAATTTTATTTTACAACTCACAATAGTTGGTAGATGAGAAATTTGTAATTTTAGTAATTAACACATCTAGAGCATGGAATCATTGTGCTTAGGAGTAGATAATAAACTTTTGGAGTAAAATTTTAATAAATTAATTTGGTTAACCTTAAAAATTTTAATTTGTTTAGTATAAAGCATGATAGACCAAATTGGCTAGCCCAAAAGCCAAGTGGGATAACTTTGTTTTTTCTTGGCTTTGGGTCAATCATGTTTTTAGTGGGAATTAAACATCTCCTACCATTAGGGCAAATTATGCTATGCATCCGTATGCACCCTGCATGGTGCATACAGATGCAAAAAAAAAAACGTCGTTTTGTATAAAATGCGTGCCTTACTTAAAAAAAAAAAAAAAATTAGTTTCGATTCTCAACAACAACATGATGTTATTCATTTTTAGTTCATTCATTTTGAATTTTTTAGTTATGAAATTATGGAAGTGTAGTTATGCAATTCTGGAAGTGTAGTTATGCAATTCTGGATGTGTAGTTATGAAGTTATGGATGTGTAGTTATGCAATTCTGGAATTATAGTTATGCAATTATGGAAGTATAGTTATGCAATTCTGGATGTGTAGTTATGCAATTCTGGATGTGTAGTTATGAAGTTATGGATGTGTAGTTATGCAATTATGGAATTATAGTTATGCAATTATGGAAGTATATTTATGCAATTCTAGATGTGTAGTTATGCAATTCTGGAAGTGTATGCAATTTTGGAAGTGTAGTTATGCAATTATGGATGTGTAGTGAAATTATGGATGTGTAGTTATGCAATTCTGATATTTTTTTTTAAAGTTAGACGCCAAAACGACGTCGTTTTTGCATTCGAATGCACCATGCATGGTTCATACGGATGCAGAGTATAGCGCTCCTACCACTAGAGCAAGATTTGTGGTGTAGGGTGACTTTTAAACCCGCATGTTTGAACATATACTACAATGTAATAGAGTCAGTAGCATTCAAAAAAAGTTAAGCCCCGCATGTTTTAGAGTTGAAATTTAAAATTAAAGAGTTGCATTGATTAAATGATATCTTAAATTTATATTTATTATTATTAATATAAAAGTGCTAATTTTTTAAAATTGAAAATATATAACATTAATTTTAAAATGAAACGTATCAACCAAATCAAAGTGGGCTGCCCCCAGTATCGAATTAGATTTAAAATTTTAACTAAAATTCTAAGGAACTTTATTAGATGGAAATGGCTTGAAACATGTCCAATAAATTTTTGAAAATTTTTCGATATGAAAGCGCTTTCAAAATATAATAAAGAAGTTATTACTTTCCAAAATCTTACACCGTACCATAGGATACAATTTATTTAGACAACGTTGTAGTTTGATGGGTTAAAGAAAACAACGTCCAATACAAACTTGTTGGGCTTCCAAACCCATTATTCAATAACCCTTTAAAAAAAATTCAATAACCCTTTAAAAAAAAAATCAATAACCCATTTGGAAGCTAGATAACAAATTATGTTGTGGAGGTGGACACTAAGACTATATGGTCTAATGGTACTTGGGTTAGACTTTCATTTGAAAAGTTGTGAGTTTAAGTCTCAGTAGAGATTCTAAAATTGTTTATAATTATAAATATATAGTATTCTATAATTATGAACACATAATTTTGTAATTATGAATAAAAAGATTCAATAATTGTGAATATGATGTTCAAAAATTATGAATATATAGCTTTATAATTATGAACATATAGTTCAGTAATTATAAATATAGAGTTCTGTAATTGTGAATATAGAGTTCAATAATTATGAATATATAACTTTATAATTATGAACATATAGTTCAGTAATTATGAACATATAACCGTGTCCACGTTGCAAGGTGGACACGGTTCCACAGCATAACGATTGGAAGCTAAGTTATTTCTGCATGCATAAAATACAATGGTATAGGTCACTATGGAGATAAGGGTTGTGGGAAGGAGAGATTTATTCTTTACAGAGACTGTTCTCTATGGAAAATAAAACTTTTGAAAATTTATGAAATTGCTCAACAACTTCGATATTTTAAGTTTTTCTTAATTCATGTTGTAGTATGGTCTAAACCTAGTCTGAATTTACTATAGGGGGTGTTTGGTTCAAGGATTTAGGGTTTAGTGAGGGTATGACACTTTTACTTCCATATATATATATATATATATATATATATATATATATATATATATATATAATATCAAGTTTTGTTATGGGGTGGGGCTTTAGTATATTAAAAATGTACTTTTTGTTATGATACACACAACATTGTGTGGACCGACAAATTATACTGTGCAACCGTGTGCACCATATTACAAAAATAACGTCGTTTTATTTTTTTTTTTAAAAAATCATTTTCGATTGGCGTTAGTTACGTAAACACATGTTCATAATTTTATAATTTCACATTCTAAATGTATAGTTATGAAATTATAGATGTGTAGTTATGCATTCAATTCTGAATATATAGTTATGAAGTTATGGATGTGTAGTTATGCAATTTTAAATGTATAGTTATGAAGTTATGGATGTGTACTTATGCAATTATGAATGTATAGTTATGAAGTTATGGATGTGTAGTTATACAATTCTGAATGTATAATTATGAAGTTATGGATGTGTAGTTAAGCAATTCTGAATGTATAGTTACGAAGTTATGGATGTGTAGTTATGCAATTCTGAATGTATAGTTATGAAGTTATGGATGTGTAGTTATGCAATTATGAATGTATAGTTATGAAGTTATGAAGTTATGAATGTGTAGTTATGAAGTTATGGATGTGTAGTTATGCAATTCTAAATGTATAGTTATGAAGTTATAGATTTATAGTTCAAATTATGCACAACATAACGCCTTTAACGGCAATCGAAATTGATTTTTTCTTTTTTTAAGTTAAACGTCAAAACGACGTCGTTTTTGCAACCATGTACACCAGACATGATACACACGGTTGCACAGCATAACGCTTCGTGTGGACCATGGTTCACAGAATAATTTGCCCTTATTAGGGCATCTAAAATAGTTCTCCTTTTTTCTTCCAAAATTGTGAGTCCAACTCTTCAATATCATCTTATAATAATAATTAATAAAGTATACAAATATCCAATCAAATGCCCCTAAAATAATATTTTTATAAAGGAAGTACAAACGAGCATGAAAAGCAGGATACTGTTCAAACTAGGACTTATTACAAACGAAAATTCTTAGGCTGACAAAAAAGGCACCGCAACTCTGAACCGTCGATCACTAAATCCAACGGCACATGAAAAACCCTAATCTCAAGACACCACCTGAACTTGATTTATAAGCTCCTCATCGCCTCTCTTCACTCTCTCGCTCTTATTCCTCTCAGCGTTCTCCAGTCCAGAGTCCTCTCCGTCTCTCTCTTTCCCTGCATCTCGTTATTGGTATGCCTTTCTGTAGTTATTTGTTTTTTTTTTCATATCATACTTGTTCATGATGTTTATATGGTCTACTTGCATATCGCTATGTTTAAATAACTTGATTTATGCTGAATTAATATTAATATCTATGATGCTGCTTTGCTCGCTGTTTACTTGAGATCAAAATCGTAGTGATTAGAATCTGCTTGAGCTGATTTGCATGCTACTTTTGGAACTGATCGATAGATCTGCTTAGTTTTGGATGTAGTTGTATTTATATATCTGTTTGAGTGTAATCGTATGAGGTTGTATGCAATTATGTGGCGAACTTTTTGGATCTCATCGATTTATTATGTCTTTAGCTGTTTTATTGGATATCGGACTAGCTTTCAATCGTGTTGGTATCGTGTGATTTGGATAGTGAGCACAGAATCTAATTTTGTTACTAAAATTGAAGCTGTTGTTGTTTGACCCCATTAGAGTTTGAATATTCCTTAATTTTCCTGTGATGAACTGAATTTGTTAGTTGTCTAGCACTTCTTTGTATGAGTCCTCACTGAAACTGTTTATTTGAGAACTAGTTTGATTTTTAACTAATTTTCTTGATATATTATTAACTGTTTGTTTCCACACATTCTAGTTGGGTTATTGCTAAAAATGTTGGTTTGATACTTATCCTTTGAATCCTTTGAATTTTTTGATAATTCAAGTTATTTAAATGTATTATTTAAACTATTTTTTGTCTAACCTGCAATTTTGTATAATTGTATTTCATGTGAATAAGCCATTAAAATGTTTTTTGTTTTTCTCTTTAACTATCGCAGATTTTATTGAATAGAATGGGTAAGGAGAAGGTTCACATTAACATTGTGGTCATTGGCCACGTCGACTCTGGTAAGTCGACCACTACTGGTCACTTGATCTACAAGCTTGGAGGAATTGACAAGCGTGTTATTGAGAGGTTTGAGAAAGAAGCTGCTGAAATGAACAAGAGGTCATTCAAGTATGCCTGGGTGCTTGACAAGCTCAAAGCTGAGAGGGAACGTGGTATCACCATTGATATTGCCTTGTGGAAATTTGAGACCACCAAGTACTACTGCACTGTCATTGATGCCCCTGGACATCGTGACTTTATCAAAAACATGATTACTGGTACCTCACAGGCAGATTGTGCTGTCCTCATCATTGACTCCACCACTGGTGGTTTTGAGGCTGGTATTTCCAAGGATGGACAGACCCGTGAGCATGCTTTGCTTGCTTTCACCCTTGGTGTGCGGCAAATGATTTGCTGCTGTAACAAGGTTAGCTTTAGATTATCTATGAGTTGGTAACATATGAAATGTATCTACTATCCATTTTATTAAATGATGATATCTAACCTTGTTTACTTTGGTTTCTGCAGATGGATGCCACTACCCCCAAATACTCGAAGGCCAGGTACGATGAAATTGTGAAGGAAGTCTCATCCTACATGAAGAAGGTGGGATACAACCCTGACAAGATTCCATTTGTTCCCATCTCTGGTTTTGAGGGAGACAACATGATTGAGAGGTCAACCAACCTTGACTGGTACAAGGGACCAACCCTCCTTGAGGCACTTGACCTGATCCATGAGCCCAAGAGGCCATCTGACAAGCCCCTCCGACTTCCACTTCAGGATGTGTACAAGATTGGTGGTATTGGTACTGTCCCTGTGGGTCGTGTGGAGACTGGTGTCCTGAAGCCCGGTATGGTTGTTACATTTGGACCTTCTGGTCTTACCACTGAAGTTAAGTCTGTTGAAATGCACCACGAAGCCCTTCAGGAGGCACTTCCTGGTGACAATGTTGGGTTCAATGTGAAGAACGTTGCTGTGAAGGATCTTAAGCGTGGTTATGTTGCCTCAAACTCTAAGGATGACCCAGCCAAAGGAGCTGCGAGCTTCACCTCTCAGGTCATCATCATGAACCACCCTGGACAGATCGGTAATGGATATGCTCCTGTGCTGGACTGCCACACCTCCCACATTGCAGTCAAGTTTGCTGAGCTTTTGACCAAGATTGATAGACGGTCTGGTAAGGAGCTGGAGAAGGAGCCCAAGTTCCTGAAGAATGGTGATGCTGGTATGGTGAAGATGCTTCCCACCAAGCCCATGGTTGTTGAAACCTTCTCTGAGTACCCACCACTTGGTCGTTTTGCTGTGAGGGACATGAGACAAACGGTTGCAGTTGGTGTTATCAAGAATGTTGACAAGAAGGACCCAACTGGTGCCAAGGTTACCAAGGCTGCTCAGAAGAAGAAGTGAGCATGTGTTGCTATTGAATCTCTTCTTTAAAGGACTATCTTTTTTTATCTGCTTTTGTTATTTAAATTTTGATAAACTTTTAAGACTTTCTGATATAGCCCTTTGTAAGACTTTTTATTATATGGCTCTAGTTGCTCATTCCATTGTGCCCTGCCTTGCAACCAATGATTCTTATAGTGGGAGCAATTTTGTGTTTACTTGGTTGCTTAACGGGCAGTGATGGAAGCTTATCTGGATGCCATTTATTTATACTCGTCTACTGTTTTAGATATGTGCAGACTTTTGTCGGTTAAAACAGTTTCAATTAAGTGTGCAATTATTCCAACTTTGGTATTTTACTCTTTTTTTTTTTTTTTTTTTTTTTTTTTTTTTTTTTTTTTTGTCTCCCTCTTTACGATTCGGTTTGTGGTGAATGTCGATTTTTAACGAGATAAAAGAGTTGAGTGCTTGAGAGAATTCGTAAGGGGCTATTTGGTATTCCAATCTGTAATGGCGCACGGTTTTTCTAATATTGGCGCACGGTTTTTCCAATATTGGCGATGTTTTAATTTGTTCACGAGGAATATGGTCCCTTTCGAAGTAGGGAAGTTAAAGGTGTAACTTCATAAAGAACTTGAACCAAATTTCCTGGAATTTATGGAATAGGTTGTCCAGTTGTTTTCAGTGATGTTTACATTACATAACAATATATCATATGAATCATTTTATTCTTATCTAAATTTGGATATATTGACTAACTTGACCTTGAAATGAGCAGGCAAGCTCTTTAGTCTCTAAACCGTCATGTTGGAAGCTTGGGGAGATGCTTCCGCCGTTGCAGTGAGAGAGAGGTGCATGCGCTGCAGGATTGATAAAATAAGAATATGTTTATCATGAAAGATCATCTATTGTGATATGACATGGCATGGCAATATGGCATCTCTTATTTTTTATTTTTCTTTCCTTTTAACTTTTTTTAAAAAGGAAAATTGGGCATATATTAATTCAGAAAATTCAGAATAAAGTCAGGTGGGATAATATCCCAAATACAGAGAGAGATCCTGTCCATAAGTATGACAAGATTTTGCTAAAGTGTGAGCAATAACATTAGCAGTTCTAGGAACGAAAAAAAGCAAGTAAAAAAACAAAAAATTCATTAAACGCTTGCAATCCATGGTTGCAAAACC
Source organism: Ipomoea nil (assembly GCF_001879475.1). Classification (NCBI taxonomy): domain Eukaryota; kingdom Viridiplantae; phylum Streptophyta; class Magnoliopsida; order Solanales; family Convolvulaceae; genus Ipomoea; species Ipomoea nil. The sequence continues at coordinate 4,033,203 of NW_017618262.1, read as the reverse complement.
AATATAAAAATAAATTGGGACACAAGTGTCAAATAGGCCCATTAACTACTACGAAGTGCTCAATTTCCACCATGAACTAAATTAAGTGTCAAATAAGTCTATCTACCAGCTAAATTCATTCAATTGACCTTTTTTACAGGTTACCAACAGGTTGCCTATTTAATTATTAAAATAAATAATTAATTTTTTTCAAAAAATAAATAAATAATTAAAAAAAAAAAAAAGAAGAGAGAACAGCCACCGGCTGTCCTCGCCGGACAGCCGGTGGCTGCCATTTCAAAGACAACCGTGGCTGTCTAATATGAGGTCCAGATCTGGACCTCAAAGGCCGGGAACGAGGGCGGCGGCCATGGCCGCCGCCCTCGTTCCATACGGCCATGGACGGCCATGGCCGTCCCCGGACAACCATGGCCGTCTAAAAAAAATTCGAATTTTTTTTTAGACGGCCATGGCCGTATGGAATGAGGGCGGCGGCCATGGCCGCCGCCCTCGTTCCCGGCCTTTGAGGTCCAGATCTGGACCTCAAACATGAGGTCCAGATCTGGACCTCATATTAGACAGCCATGGCTGTCCGGCTGTCTTTGAAATGGCAGCCACCGGCTGTCCGCGTTGTTCTCTCTCTCTTTTTTTTTTTTTTAATTTTTTTTTTAATTTTTAATTTTTTTGTTTAATTTTTTTAATTATTGATTTTAGTAATTAATAGGCAACCTGTTGGTAACTTGTAAAAAAGGCCAACTGAACAAATTTAACTGATAAATAGACCTATTTGGCACTTAATTTAGTTCATGGTGGAAATTGAACACTTTGCCGTAGTAGATGGGCCTATTTGACACTTGTGTCAATAAATTGGAGCCGTGGTAAGAATACTACTCCGCAGAACACCACAATCTGTGTGCATCGCCGGGATAGGTCCCCTCTTTTCTTTCAATCAAGTCTTGTTAACCAAATTAGACACATAAAATTATATAGATGGATTATTATTATTATTATTTACTAAACTGTTGAAAAATATGTTGTGACAAGTCAAGTTAATAATAAGAATAAGCGAAAAGAATATTATGTTATCAAAACTTGTATATAAAAGGAAAAATTAAAATCGAGAAAGAGGATAAATTTGTAAATATCTTATCATTGTACGGGGAAGAAATTAAAATGTACAAGTTATCAATGCACATTGTTATACCAATGTATTTTATATTATCGTAAGAATCTTAAAAACATTTACTTTTGTATAATTTGCTAGTTGATAAATAATAAAAGTATAATTAGTATAAATACAAATAAGGATATATCCCTAAATCAATAAATATGTGTTGACAATATTTTTGGGTAAGATGATGTAAAATAACATGAAAGCTCAATGTGTAGATATTATACTGTGGACCATGGTCCAATATGTTTTTTTTTTTTTTGTTTTTTTTTTTTTAAATCATTATTGTAAACTAATGTCGGATCACATTATAGATATGTATATTGCAATAATACTTTAACGTTACTATGATAAAACTAATGTATGTACAAAATGAAACAAAAAAAAAAAAACATAATTTATACAATAATATATACTCTCAAATGAACTTAGTATGTAATTAAAATAACATTTTAACGTTACTATAATAAAATTAGTGTATGAAAAATAAAACTAACGTAATAACGTATATAATCCAATGAAATTCCTAAAAAAGAAAATCCAATGAAATTAAAATGTAACTAACCTGCGGAGCGTTATGCTATGGACCCGTGTCCACTATGTGCATGGTGGACACGCTGTATATTTATAATTTCTATATTGTAGATTCATAGTTTCTATACTGTAGATTTATAAAATTTATAATGTAGATTCATAATTTTTATACTGCACATTCATAATTTATGTACTGTAGATTCATAATTTATATACTGTAGATTCATAAAATTTATTATGTAAATTTATACAATACATAAATTATGAATATGCAGTATAGAAGTTATAAATTTACAGTATAAAAATTATGAATCTACATCATAATTTGCCATAACTTGCTAGATGGACCAGCTACAGTAAAAGTTGCCCTCAATGCACAATCGTTATGCTGTGCATCCGTATGCACCATGCATGGTGCATACGGATGCCAAAACGACGTCGTTTTATTAAAAAACGCGCGTCTCCCCTTTAAAAAAAATCCAGGTCCGATTCTCAGCAACAACATTATATTGTTCATTCATTATGGAATTTTAGTTCATAGATTATGGAATTATAGTTCATTGATTATGGAAATATAGTTCATCGATTATGGAATTGTAGTTCATCGATTCTGAAATTTTAGTTTATAGATTATGGAATTTTAGTTCATTCATTCTGGAATTTTTAGTTCATAGATTAGATTATGGAATTATAGTTAATCGATTATGAAATTTTAATTTATATATTGTTGCTGGGAATTGAACCTGATTTTTTTTTTAAGGAGAGGCGCGCGTATTATTAAAACGACGTCGTTTTTGCATCCGTATGATGGTGCATACGGATGCACAGCATAATTTGCCCTCAATGCGGGTCACACTAGGATTCCAACGAAAACCCACGACTGACCAAAAAGGCACTGCACTTATGGACCGTCGATCATTAAATCCAACGGCCCATGAAAAACCCTAATCTCACTACACTCCCTGCACTTGATTTATAAGCTCCTCATTGCCTCTCTTTGGTCTCTCCCTCATTCGGACTCTCATTAAGTCTTCTCAAGGCCAGAGTCCTCCCTTTCACTCTCTCTCTATCTTTCCCTGCATCTCGATATCGGTATGTGTTTCTGTTATTTTGGTTTTCATACATGCTCGTGATGTTTATATGGTCTATGAATCGATATCAGATATGTTTAAGTAACTTGATTTTTTGCTTAAGTAGTTGTATTAATCAAATGATGTTACTGTGCTAGCTGTTTATTTGAGTTAACATTCGTAGTGATTAGATTCTGCTTGAGCTGATTTACATGTTACTTATGGAACTGATCGGTAGATCTGCATAGATTTTTGTGTAATTGTATCTATAGATCACTTTTGAGGTGTAAATCTATAAAGGATGTATGATATTATGCGGTTGCTTTTTGGAATCACATCGATTTATATATTTATCTTAAAGCTATGTGATTGGATTTAGGACCGGCTTTCAATCATGTTGGTGTTGTATGATTTGGATATTGAGCTCTGAATCTAACGTTATTAAAATTGAAGCGTTTGTTGCCTGATGCGTTTTGAATATTTTTAAATTTTTAATTTTCCAGTGGTGAACTGAATTTGATTACTGCATAGCAGATGTCTAAAGGTGTGATTGATGAAGCTGTTTATTTGTGTGTTACTTGGTTTTTATTAAATTTTCTTGGTATAGTAACTGTTGACATGTTGTCAACCCCAATCTAGAGGGTTTATTACTAAAAATTGCAGGCCCTGGTTGGAATTTTTTGATAATTTAAGTCATTTACATATGCTATTTATATTATGTTTTTTTGCCTGTAATTTTATATTTCATGTGTATCGGCTGTTAATTGTTTTCTTTTTACATTTTGCAGTTTTTATTAAATAGGATGGGTAAGGAGAAGGTTCACATTAACATTGTGGTCATTGGCCATGTCGACTCTGGTAAGTCGACCACTACTGGTCACTTGATCTACAAGCTTGGAGGAATTGACAAGCGTGTTATTGAGAGGTTTGAGAAAGAAGCTGCTGAAATGAACAAGAGGTCATTCAAGTATGCCTGGGTGCTTGACAAGCTCAAAGCTGAGAGGGAACGTGGTATCACCATTGATATTGCCTTGTGGAAATTTGAGACCACCAAGTACTACTGCACTGTCATTGATGCCCCTGGACATCGTGACTTCATCAAAAACATGATTACTGGTACCTCACAGGCAGATTGCGCTGTCCTCATCATTGACTCCACCACTGGTGGTTTTGAGGCTGGTATTTCCAAGGATGGACAGACCCGTGAGCATGCTTTGCTTGCTTTCACCCTTGGTGTGAGGCAAATGATTTGCTGCTGTAACAAGGTTAGCTTTAGTTTATCTATGAGTTGGTAACATATGAAATGTATCTACTATCCATTTTATTAAATGATGATATCTAACCTTGTTTACTTTGGTTTCTGCAGATGGATGCCACTACCCCCAAATACTCGAAGGCCAGGTACGATGAAATTGTGAAGGAAGTCTCATCCTACATGAAGAAGGTGGGATACAACCCTGACAAGATTCCATTTGTTCCCATCTCTGGTTTTGAGGGAGACAACATGATTGAGAGGTCAACCAACCTTGACTGGTACAAGGGACCAACCCTCCTTGAGGCACTTGACCTGATCCATGAGCCCAAGAGGCCATCTGACAAGCCCCTCCGACTTCCACTTCAGGATGTGTACAAGATTGGTGGTATTGGTACTGTCCCTGTGGGTCGTGTGGAGACTGGTGTCCTGAAGCCGGGTATGGTTGTTACATTTGGACCTTCTGGTCTTACCACTGAAGTTAAGTCTGTTGAAATGCACCACGAAGCCCTTCAGGAGGCACTTCCCGGTGACAATGTTGGGTTCAATGTGAAGAACGTTGCTGTGAAGGATCTTAAGCGTGGGTATGTTGCCTCAAACTCTAAGGATGACCCAGCCAAAGGAGCTGCGAGCTTCACCTCTCAGGTCATCATCATGAACCACCCTGGGCAGATCGGTAATGGATATGCTCCCGTGCTGGACTGCCACACCTCCCACATTGCAGTCAAGTTTGCTGAACTTTTGACCAAGATTGATAGACGGTCTGGTAAGGAGCTGGAGAAGGAGCCCAAGTTCCTGAAGAATGGTGATGCTGGTATGGTGAAGATGCTTCCCACCAAGCCCATGGTTGTTGAAACCTTCTCTGAGTACCCACCACTTGGTCGTTTTGCTGTGAGGGACATGAGACAAACGGTTGCAGTTGGTGTTATCAAGAATGTTGACAAGAAGGACCCAACTGGTGCCAAGGTTACCAAGGCTGCTCAGAAGAAGAAGTGAGCATGTGTTTTTTAATGAGAATTTCTCCTTTGAAGGAGCGCCTGTTTTATTTGCTTTAATTGGTTAAATTTTGATAAACTTTAGACTCTTTCTGGTATGGCCCTTTGTAAGACTTTCTGATATGGCTCTGGTTAGTCATTCCATTATGCCCTGCAACCAATAGTTCTTATATTTGTTGAGCAATTTTGGTTTACTTGGTTGCTGAATGGGTTATGATGGTAAGCTTTCTGGATGTCATTTATTATACCCATCTGCTATTTTCGATGAGGGCAAGACTATTGTGGGTAAACAGTTACAATTACGTGTGTGTTTTTAATGACTCGTCTTATTTTTGTCTTCTTTTTTCCCTCCCAAGTTTGGTTTCGGTTTCATAGTTTTGTTTTGCAATTTTTTTGCCGAAAATTAAAAAGATGAATTCTCTTTACAAAAAACTAAGAGATTTGGCGATCAAGTTTGTTAACACTTGCCATTTTTGCTTCACAAAATCACTTTGCCAAATTAGGGCTATATTCAGTTCGTTCAACAAGAATCTTTTACAACAAATCTTCTTATAAATTACACAACCACAGGATAAGAATGAATTTTCAAAGCTCTGTGCTGAAGTTGTTTGTTCTTGAGAGATGGTTAGTTGATGTTGAAGATGAAGATGGTTTATTTATGTTCGATGAGAACCTCTTCCTCAAATACTCAAGTTTAGTTGTGTGTCTTATCTTGCAAACTTGGTAAACCAGCGTTTCCCGCTGGACAGACTTCAGCAAATTTGCAACTCTTGCATTTCCAACGCTCCTCCATGGGAGTACAAATAGCTTCACGATCACCACGCCAGAATTCTAAACAACACTGTATTTGACTCTTCACCCAATCTGAATCGTGTGCAAACTCATCTTCACCAAGAAACGATTGATCTTCTTGCAATTCATACCTTTAAAATCAAATAGTAAAAGCAGAAAAAGGTCACAAATGAATACATCGAATGTTCTGTGTTGAAGTTTCCAACTTATACCAATACACACACCAACCTCAACAACAGCTTGTCATGTGCTCGTGGAAGCATAGAACAAGCATTTCGAAAATATCCCATGAGTTCACCGAGAGTCTGGAAGGGAGAGGAAAAAAACACCGAAAAGCTTCCATTTAGGTGGTGTCTACATAGTAATTGCAGTACTACTTATTACTGCCCTTCTGCGTGAGTTATTAATTACTTCATGCCGTTCATGGACCAACAAATTCAAAATTTATTTAGTCTTACTCATTGTATTTAAGCGCGGGAGATTTTAGTTTACCTCTGCTGGAAAGCCTGAATTGTTTGTATTCTCTCGAATTTCAGCAGATAAAATACGGTTCGGATTTAATGAGAAGAAATCAAAGAACCGTCCAGAGGGAAATTTATCAGCAACCACGTTATCCCAGAGGAGCTTGTAGCACATTAATTGAAGCCTGCCATGAGAAGAAGGTTAATTAATTGTTATGTAAGATCATATTAACTAACATCTTCCCCTAACAACTTGGTTGAAAGGATTTTTTTTTTTTTTTTTTTTTAATAAATCATGATTAATCCCTAGATTAACAACTCAAGCCATAAGCTTATACCTTCCATTCCTACGCTGTGGTTCAGAAGGAAGAGTAGCTCGCACACGTGTTTTCGTGTCAACTAAGATGGGGAATCTGTCATTTTCTTCTGTAGGCATTCGTATTTCATCTATCACTCCAACCATCCATACTCCTTCAGCAAAGCCTATTCTGGTGATCCAAATAATTTACTCCGTCAAATATTTAAAAAGAACTACGCTAATTGCAAAATTTTGTTATATATATATATAAATTAAAAAAAAAAAAAAAAGATAGAATATTTCATAAAACTAGGTAACAAAAGCATATTTTTTATTGCAAAAGTGAACAGAGAGATTAGAGGTGGACGGAAAATGTTCCAACTCATTTTGTAGATTGATACACATTTGCATTTCTTCATGTCATTAAAAGTACATTGACAATGTACAGCAACCAGCAAATGGATTGGGCCGTAAAAAACATCATCAGATAAAAATGATAATTCCATCTAGAAGTTCATCCTAGTTTTCAAATACATATATTCCAAAAACAAGTCCACACCAACATTGTATCTAAAGTCTAAAGATTTAAAATATAACCCTCAAATCCAGGATGGATTTTAGCACTATCTTTTCACAGAAAGGTTTCGTGTCATATTACCATTTCCTTCTTATTGAAGACAAGGAAATGAGTTTGCAATAATGCAAGGTGATATAGACTTACATGGGTAATTCACGTGTCAACCCGTCAAATAATAACTGATTGGCACCAACCATAAAATTAATGATCTTGATTGCCCATACATCTTCCTTGGACTGAGCAGAAACTTTTACTCTTTTGACAACCTGCCAGCGTTTGAAGAAGATGATGATGGTGGTGGAACCGACATGGATATCACAGGAAACACATGAAAACCCCACCTTAATGCTTCACTTTTGAGTCATATTTAACAGAGTAAATTAAAAATAATAATAATAATAATAGCTCCGTTCCACATATAAATACAGACCTTATGAAGCTCACATTGTTCAATCACAATAACATAATGAAAAATAATTATGCATTTTTCACAAAAGAATACTTGCTGCTCCTATCTGCCAGGCTAGACATAATTCACATCAAAGCTAATATTCAATTATAAATGATGTAAACAAACAAATTTGGTTCATCTTAAGACTTGATTATGGCCCTGTTTGGTAAAATAGTTAGCCTATATGCCAATTTTGGCTTATTTGACAACTATTAACTTTTTGATTTGGTTAAAAAATCAATATAAGTGTAACTCCAAAATGCTAAAATTCAAAAAGCTGTTCAAAGCAACTTTTTCAATTAGCTTTTTGAGAAAGGAAATTAAACCAAACAGCTATCAGCTAACAGCTAATTTACCAAACACCTTTCTACAATCAACTAATGTTATCAACTAGTTATACCTCTAATTAACCCAATCAGCTAACAACCATTTACCAAATAGGGCCTATGTAAAAGTCACACACAAGACTCGATAAAAACAGAGTGATAAACATTACAGCATCACATTACTGTCCCATATCACATAAAACACTGAATCTGAAGGCGTATATAAATATATAATATACCTCTTCTTCAAGAACTGCATGTCGTATGCTACCCGCTTTCATAGCTTTACTGACTTCTGGTTTACCAATGAGAAGGAAATATTCCATTTGCTTTTCACACCACTCCTAAGTATAATATGGCAAAATGGACAAAAATAAGTTCCAAAGGAGAAGCAAATCAAATCCAAATTTTAGCAGACCTAAGGTGCCCAACATCATATAATATTAGAAAATGATTTAGTCCCAAGTATGGATTATCATGTAAACACATACATTACAAATGAATTAATGGAATTCAACACAAAATCTAGACTTTCTCAACTTCAATGATCATTGAGATAACCCCCTTAATTGGGAATGAGGATTAGTGAATTAGTCTAAGTATGATAAGGGTTTTAGGAACACAGGTCTAACAAAGAAAAATGATCATTGAGAATTTGAGATCACCATTCAAGCAAAAGTAACCATTTCTTCTATAATATCTAACTAGGAATTATCTCAAATTTAAACAAACACAACAACACAACAAAAGCACATGTTTTTTTTTTTAAATTCAGACAAAATAAATCAAATTTTAGCAGAAAGGGCACAGACCCATTCCATGAAATCCGAACCCAAACAGAATAAAAGAAAATTCAAAGTGTTTTATACTGTGGCAGTAATATCAGTAACAGCCAAGCCTCTCTTTCTCCGAAACCGGTGTAAAAGTGATTGGGTGAACCGGTTCTTCTTCCGGGGACTTGTAATAATCCGATTCCGACCATCCTCAATATCGCCGACCGATGACAAGCCAGTCTCCGTACATCCCGAAAGCTGCCGCTTTGACGTCAGAGTTATGGAGTGGATGGACCTCGCGCTTCTCTGAAACTGAGTCGAAGAAGAAGAAGAACAGGAGAGGGAAGGGCGTGTCGCGGCTAACGCAGCTTCGATAAGAGCCATTTCTTCGTCGCTAATGATCTCTATGGGGATCGGAGGCCGGGGAGAAGGACAGGGTGTGTTATTCAGTTCTATGGCAGACTGAGTCGGCGAGTCGGCCATTTCTGGGGGTGACGAACGAACGGATTCTCCGGCAAGTTACCGTTGCTAACGCCGACAATACAGAAAGAAGCCGTGGATCCCCCATCCCATTTATTTTTTTTAGTTTTTGTTTTTACTATTGTTAATTTCACTTTCATCTTTGAATGTAGTGATTTTTTTAACCTTTGATTTTAAAATTCACCCTAAAAAAATGTTTAAATATGGCACCCGTCATTTTTTTTTTTTTTTTTAAATTGAGTGAAAATAGAATCGCAAAGTTAATATGTGAGAATATGTAAATTTAGCTTAGAGTTGTCAAAATGAGTTTAGTCTGTCATACAATTCGTCTCGTTTTGTCAAAACGGTAAGTTGGACTTTAAATTTTATGTTCCGTATTTTAGCCTTGTCAAATCTGCCTATTATGTATACATTATTAATATTAGTGTATATATACATCATTTTATATGATTATATATAAATATATACGTTTGTTTATTTATTTGTAGTGAAAAAATGTATTAGTAATTAGTACATTATATAAATCATTTGTTATTGATTAATAGATTAACAAATTATGTATTTAATTATTTAGTAGGAGTTATTATCGTGTTTAACAAATTATTAATGCATTAATGTATGTTTAAATTATCCAAATTATTTTAGGATACACTTATAACATTTTTCATATTAATTTTATTTAAATTTAAACTTTTTAAAATTTGGTAGGTCCCGCTAAAGCCCGCATCCTAAGCGGTGCGGGGGTGGGCCGATCTTCATTAGGCCTGTATTTTGGCAAGCTTTGGCGGGCTTAGCTTGCTAATGATCACAATGAGGTAAAATAATCTATGTTATACATAATTGATTGACTTAAACTGTAAAAGTCGGTCAATCGATCACTCCTATTAAAGCAGTGTTTCTCTTCTTTTGTCTCCAACATTAGTTAAACAATAAGAGAATGATAATTTTGCTCTTTTAAACTATGGTTGTGTTTGAAAACTCGGTGAATGATTTCTGAAAATCATTTTCGGAGTTTTCAGTGTTTGGGAGAGCACAGAAAATGAAAGTCAACAGAAAATCACTTCCGGACAATGAAAAACACTTGTGTTTTATGAAAAATAACTTCCTTTTTTATTGGGAGAAGTCATTTTCCAGCCACATATTGTGTCGTTACCATATGCTTCTTCTTCTAGAGCCAAGTCTTCATTCGTCTTCTCCTAAACTTTCTTCTACCTAACCTTTCCAGCTAGTCGCCGCTGCAATTAATGTCAGCTGCCACCATCAATTGTCGTTCGTCACCAACAACCAAAGGAGTATGTATATGTATATATACATACAAACTTAATAAGAGATGATAAAGTTAGGCATCTAACGGAATATAAAAATGTTAGTGTAAATGTTAGTTGAAATGAATAGTTCATATTATTTTGATTATATATATATATATATATATATATATATATATATATATATATATATATAATATTATTGAATTTTCATACTTTACCCTATATTATATCATTTACTTTTCTTAAATATATATACATTCTTTTAGTGTAAACTTTAGTAACGAAATATTCAATTAACTATTTATTATTCTTAACTTGCTCTTTTATTTTCATAAAGAATGCCTTAGGTTCAATCCACATTCCAATTGGAATTGGCATAATTGTTGAACATATACTATGAATATGTTATAGTGTATTAAAACATATAATATAAAATTTAACATAAACTTTGGTTAATTAATCAATAATTCATTCATGTTGGAAGTGACAACAAGAGAAAACATGGATCACGCCAAACTGGTAAAATTAATAGGGTTACGTGTTGTAAAAAATATTTTTGATACTATCCGTCTATCCAATGAAGGTGTTTCCATATGTCATCGCACCATTTAATCAAATATTTATGCCACATATCATATTTATAGACTATTAATAATATTGCATTGATGTACGAGATGATACTGAATAATACATTGATAAATATGAAACATTAATTTAATAATACATGTATTAAACTATCTGTGCAATGCGCGTGTATATACATATATACATATAAATAAATAAATTTATATATCAATTTCGCGGTTCCTGCCACGAGCGCGCTGGCGTAAGAAGTAGTGTGGAAAACAGCATGAAAAACGCCACGGCTTACACCGTTACACGCGAAAGCAGAGAATCCAAACCCGGTTTTGTTTGGACGAAATAAACCGGATTTGAGAAACCCATGATACGTCCGGAAGGAATACAGCAATGCGGATACCGAGTCTGATTCTGTGAATTAAAAAACCTCAGAATTACCGATTACTGTCCCACCCACCAACACCTCCTTCGGTTTCCCATTCACTGTAAGTCTAAGCATCATCATTCATTCTATGCATATATATGTGAATTTGATATGGATTTTGCTCTTGCTTCTTTCACTTCGTGGATTGATTTTGCTTCCTGATTAGATCAATCATTTGTTCTTGGCTGATCAGTTCATGTTTTAACTGCAGAACACTATTTATTTGTCGTCAGGGAGGTGTGTAAACATGGATTTACTAGGTAGCTGCAAGGTAATCACCTCTGCTCTAGCACCTTTTCTTTTCTGAATTGTTATTTTTTACGTGAATTTTAATTACCTAGTTGTGTTTTAGACTCTTGACTCGGTGACACGGATCATGGTGCATTGGTGCTTAACTTTGAGCAGAACAGAAACAGTTTAAAGTGAATTGTGGCATTGCTTAGTAATTAGGATTGAGTGTTTTCCTAATTCTGGAAACAAATCTAGTTCATCAGATAACAACTATAATTATTTGTTTACATATTAGTACAGTGGGACAGAATTTAGTATGAGACTATGAGTGATTGATCACAATGCTTAAGATATGATGATATGTTCAAACCAGTTAGTTATTGAATTTACATTTCTTTATATTTTAGAAACTGTTGTGAACCATAGTTTTTTTTGGAAATGCAACTAGATGTTATTGTGGTTTTGGATGTAGATGGAATGCTATTGCTTCATCTTTTAATTCAAACATTATTTTCTTTAAATGAGTAGTTAATTTTTCTTTCCGTATCTTTTGTCCCCCACCCTGGGAGGAATATTATTTAAATAAGTTTATATTATTTGGTTGTGGTTAGGCTTGTTTCAGAAAAAAAAGTGAAAGTTATTTGAATAATAAATGGTAAAATGGGAAATGGTATTGGGGTAAAAATGAAAAATGACTGCCTAATGAAGAAATTTTTTTGCTTCCGTTATTGGACTTTTCTTTTGGTATTTTGCTTCTATCCTCAAAAACTACAAATTTGTGTTTAATCATCTCTATTAGGACAAGCTGACATATTTCCGGATAAAGGAACTCAAGGATGTTCTCACTCAACTTGGTGTATCAAAGCAAGGAAAGAAGCAGGTATGACACTCTCTTACATTATGTAGAAAGATCACATAGCTACTTAACTACTTTCCCTGTTCCTGAAGAGCATCATATCATTTAAAAAAAAATAAAATTTGGATGAAGGGTTGTCAGCCTTGTACTACAGACCACTTATATTTTTGTTTGCCCTTTTGTTTTATGGTAGCAATCACTGCAATCTTGTACTGAAAACCTATAGTTGAGGTTTTCAATTGCAGCCCTTTTCTGTAGGGATTCTCCTACTATTTGCTTTCTAGTTAAGCTTACGTTGCTTTAAGTTTTAGGAGTTAAAAAACCGTGTCATGGTGACCTCACCAACTATCTTTTTTTGTGGTGAATCTTGCAAACTGTGATATTGGGACCACGTTTTTACCATTGCTGGAATAGCCTTCATCCTTCATGAGAGAAACTGGGATTTATGGTGCACTTGCTGTTAAGCTGAAATCTTTGGCACCTCCACCTGTCTGCATCATTGCCAGTAAGGCAACACAACATATGCTACTGCTACTTCATGTAAATAACATCTTTATTTGTTTTGTAGGACCTTGTTGATCGAATATTGACCATCTTGTCTGATGAACAGGGTAAGTTGTGAACGAAAATACTTTCTTTTGTACATTACTGCAAGAAAACTTATATGAAAATGGTGACCAGATTGTGTATTTACTCTTTGCTAACATAACTACTGGGATTAGTGTCGGGAGTATGGGCAAAGAAGAATGCTTTTGGCAAGGAACAGGTGGCAAAAATTGTGGATGATATTTACAGGTATTTTGTAGTTATTTATGTCTACTTTTAGACTAAAGAACAACAAGGTTTAGTTAAAAAGAAAAAGAAAAAAGTAAAGGCCTTAAATGTGAAGATTTATGTGGAAGTTATGTGTTTTGAATTTTTAATTTCAGCTCGCGTTTCTGGGCTATGGTCTTGTATACTATCAGTTCTCTAGTGAATGGAGATGAAAAAGCTTCTAAACTTGCTATGTTATGTATTAAATTATAATGATGTGACCTATCTAAGAATAACATGAATACATTTTAGAGAAAATTGCAGTTTTCCCCCCTAAGTTATAGTGATATAGCTTATTTCCTCTCTTAGTTTTAGGTATGTGCACTTTTTTCTGCTCAATTATCCCCGAAGACCTAAGTGGCTATTTTTACCCAAATTCATTAACTATTCACGGTAAACATCCAAAATCCTAAAAAATGAGGATTTTTTTTAAAGGAATATCAGCTAAATCTTTCAATGCCATTGCTCTTTTAACTCGAGCGTACAAAATAGACAAGATAATTTCTCTCAATTATTTCTGGATATACAATTAGTATCCGTAAACAAGAATTTGGTGAAATTATCTTATTTATTTTGTGTGTTTGTGTTTTTTTTTTTTTATAATTTTTTTAAATAGAGTTTTGGAAGTCAACGGTAAATAGTTAGTGGATTTAGGTAAAAATTGCCATTTCGAGGACAATTGAGGGGGGAAATAAGCTATATTACTATAACTTAGGGGAAAAAGTGCCATTTTCCCTAATTGTTATTAGATCATACTTTTCTTCTCTTGTTATACTCCCTCTATCCATTTACAATTTTACCTATCTTACTTTTCATTTTAGTCCATCCCAAAATACTATCCACTTTCCTAAAATAAACACTATTATAATGTTTTTCCATAACAACCCATGGACTTCAAAATTTTAAGTCAATATACTTTGAATTTTGTTGGAAATTGGGCCCTTTCTCCTTTGTAATCTCTGTCAATTCCATCTTTAATAGCAACTTCCTTTTCTTTTGCCTTTTTGGATCTTGGAAATCTTCTGTTATTCTTTTGCTCTGTATCAATAAAGCTCAATTAATCCTCTCTACACCATTGCCAAACAATGCACCATCATAAGCACAATTAGGGTCTGTTTGGAAACCCGGAAAATGACTTCTGGAAATCATTTTCCGGGTTTTGGGTGTTTGGCTAGGCTGAAAATTGAATGGTCAAAGGAAAATTAAGAGAAGTCAATGGAAAATGAGCCCAAATTTATGGAAAATGACTTCCCCTTTTTTTGAGGGGAAGTCATTTTCCATCTTCTCCACACACTTGCTTACCTTCAATTCCTCCTCCTCCTTCAACACAGAAACAACACCATGTCTCCACCAACAATGGAAACCCCTTCCGGCGAACATTATTTAAAAAAAAAAAAAAAAAAAAAAAAAAAAACGTGAAGATGGACCAGAGAGAACTTCTCTCTGGTTTCCCTCGCCGGAAACCAGAGAGAAGGACTTCTCTCTGGTTTCTTCCGTATTCTTTTTTTTTTTTTTTTTTTTAAATTTTTTTTAACTTTTTAATAATTAATATTATTTGATTTTAAAAAATAAATTTTATTATAATTTTTTTTATTTTAAATAAAATAATTAATTATATAAAATGATTAATTATACAATTCTATCTCATTTTCCGAAAATGAACCAAACACACAAAGACTGTTTTCTGCCGTGCTGCCAAACACAAGAAAGGAAAATGTTTTCCGGAAAATGACTCATTTTCCAGAAGTCATTTTCCTGCTTTCCAAACGGACCCTTAATAGTTTGTTTTCTGGTTAGACACCGTTGCAGCCAGTCACTCCCAATTTTGGCCAGGTATAAAAATCAGCAATCAAAATCTTTCAATGTTTCTATGATATTTTCTTTATTGTTAAGAGTCCACATTGAAAATATAAGAGAGAACATATGGGTTTATAAGGCCATGAATTATACTAGCTAATTGACTGGATTCGATCTTTTAATGTGGTTTGACCCATGTGCATTATAGCTCAATTAAGTGACCTTGGCCCAATCTTATATTATAACATGGTATTAGAGCATGCTCGGTCCACTTTGTATTCACCCGGTTGTCTACCTGTGGTATTGGTGGTGTCCAAGCTTTCGTTTCAAAGGGGAGGGTCCAATCCCAAGGGATTACAAGTGGTCAACCGGTTAGATTCAAAATGGCCCGGTTGTCCACTTGAGGGGGAGTGTTAAGAGTCCCACATTGAAAATATAAGAGAGAACATATGGGTTTATAAGGCCATGGATTAGACTAGCTAATTTATTGGATTCAATCTTTTAGTTTGGTTTGGCCCATGTGCATTATAGCCCAATTGAGTGACCTTGACCCAATCTTATATTATAACATTCACGAAGTTCACTCTTTCACTTCCCCAGCTTATTGTCTCAAGGTTCATAGCTCTTCTACTTTACTTGACCTTCTTTATTTCATTTTTAGGATATTACTAATCCATTACGTTCTTTTTTGGAAATTCAAGAATCCTCATCACTATTGAGTTGTAAAGTTGTGTTTTCCTACTATTTATATAGTTATATGAAAATTTTCTGTTCATTCATCCTGCACATTTTTCATTCATCTCATTAAAAAAGAAGCTAGTAAGAATTTGATTCTTGTTTTCTATGAGTTCACTTTCAAATATCTGAAATTAGGTATGTAGCAGAAGACCATTTTAGGAAGCTATTCATGCATTTTAATTGAGGGGCAAAACCGGAAAGGAGGTTTCATCTAATTGTTTTCTTAAATGGCATGCCAAAGGCAAGTAAGACATTGATTTCAAGACAGAGGGTGTATTTCTTAATAAAAAAGTATTATTAGGTTTGTTAATTTTGAAATTACATAAAAAACGATGTGAATTTTTATAAATTAGTTCATTTTACATTTTTGGGTTGAGTGGGTCTATTTTCAGCTTGGTTTACTTATCTACTATGACTCATGTATTCTGAATTCTTTACATTCTTGGTTATTTATACATATATAGTTATAAAATGATCTCCTCTTTCTGTTTCTAGAAAAATGCAGGTCTCTGGAGCACCTGACTTGGCTTCAAAATTGCAAGGATTCTCAGATAGTAGCAGTGCAAAGTTTAAGGACGAAATAGAAGACTCTTACAAGATGGATAAGATTCAATGTCCATGTGGAAGCACCTTACAAACGGATTCAATGATTAAGGTACTAGATGCTTCATACTTGTATATTTCCTGTCTCATAGAGTAGTAGAAAGATATATCCACAAACCAAAAAGCTCCTGATTATACACACACACACTCTCTCTCTCTCTAATACTGTTTACTGTACACATATTCTTCCCTTTCTTAATCTTAGCATGGGATATGTATACTTGTGTGGCATATAGTATTTCAGCAAATGTGCTGGGACTTAGGCCACTTATTTGAAGCATTTGTTTCTTTTATCTAGCTGCTCTACTTTCATCTGCAGTGTGAAGATCCCAAATGCCATGTGTGGCAACATATTAGCTGTGTTATCATTCCAGAGAAAGCCAGAGAGAGTGGTATTCCACCAATACCACCTGGAACTTTCTATTGTGAACTGTGCAGGTTGAGACGTGCTGACCCGTAAGTGACACTGTTTCCTTGGTTCTTCATTACTCTTGAGATTATCTGTTGAATTCATTGACTAGAACTGCTAATAAGCCTTATTTAAGAGATGCAAGGCTTAACCTGGGGTTCTAACTGTAGCTATAGTATTTTTGTGTCTGAAGAATCAGATCTACAAATCACAATCTATTCCTAGTACTTCACATGAATGCTCTTCAAGGGTTACATCTTTCATGCTTGAAGTTTAACTGATTTTAAATTTCTAAACAAATATTATTTGTGCAGCTTCTTGGTACCAGTGGCAAATCCTTTACCTTCAGTAAAGCTGACTGTTACAGATGTCCCACCTGATGGGTAAATATCTGATATCTGTTGACAATCTCCTAAGTTTGCTTCTTTTAAATGCGTGGCTTTATCTTCTTATTCAGTATTTGGTCTAAAAATGTTATATTTATTATGTGCTGTTCTCTCTTTCTCCTCCCCCCCATATTTGGTCTAAAAATGTTATATTTATGTGTGACCTTATTACGGAGTAATATTTTTGCTGATAGTCTGATACTTCCACTGAACGTTATGTACAAGTAGGGGTTATTTAGCCTCTTCTTTTTGCGGGACAGAGACAACATGATTTTAAACTATCATTAAAATGTTGTATTAATCTTTTTGCTTTATTCATTTAAGGTATTTTTCATTAACTATCTTTGATATTCTTTATTCAGGTAAACCTTTAAATTAATATACTGATTCACAAAATCACAAGAGTTGATCTTACAAGTAAATATATTCATGAATTTATCCTTTAAGTAAATACATGGGAATATGGCCCCCTTATGATATTCTCTTTCAAGTTGCAACACTTCAAATAGATCATATTGCTGATATAATGTTTTAAAATCATGTAGGTAAAGGAAAGGAATTAAAATCATTTTACAACCATAAAGACTGTTAAATAAACCCAACAGGTCTGACCCTTCTACAGATCCCAGTCATAATGAGTGTGCTTCATGCATTAGGCTACCCTTTTCAACATCATAACAGCAAATGTTGGATGAATCTTAAATTTTTAATGAATTTATTCACAAAATAAATGAGTAATGACACCAAGACAGTGCTCAAGTGTTTGACTGTTTGCAGAAGCTCAATCTTGACTTGAGGTTAAGAATTTACAAGCTTGTATTTACACCAAATGAATAGGATTCCAAATGACGATCTTGCTTTCCAGTAAACTAGGTGGAGAGGATTTTATTCATGCAAGTTGTAATTAAATATCTTGTCCCCACTCGTTCCCATTGAGGGTCTCCAGAAGTGGATGAGTTTGTGTTGATAGAATTCTTGGAATATTGTTGTCTTGGACTCTTGTCCTATTTGTACTGTGATGCTGTCATCTCTTCAATTTTGGTGCTCTGTCACTATCCATTTTCTCTTTATTCCAGCTTTAATAGCTTCTGTATTCTTAGGGCCTCCACTTGTCAAAAAGAGAGTATTCCTTTTTAAACTGTGGTATATGTTTTCATTTCATAATATTTTCTAGGTTCTTGCTTATTCATATCATGTTTATGTTCTTGTAAGTTTTCTTTTGTGCCATCCATTTATGTCTTGTGTTACACCTGTGAATCTCAGAACAAACCCGGTGCAGAGTATTGAGAAAACATTTCAACTTACAAGAGCAGATAGAGACTTACTGGCCAAACAAGAGTATGATCTTCAGGTTTGCCCATGATTCGGACTGATATGCTTACACTGAAGCTTATTCGTGTGTTACTCAGAATGGTGTCACTTTCAGGCTTGGTGCATGCTTCTCAATGACATGGTCCACTTTAGGATGCAATGGCCTCTGCATACAGCTCTGCAATTCAATGGTATGCTCTTGCATCAATTCATTCTCTATTATAGGCTTTTCAAATTAATTTGAATTTTATCTGGCTTAAGGAAAATTATCTAACTGATATTCAGGATGGAAAATAGGCTTTGTGGTTTACTTAACATTTGCACTGGGTTAAGGAACATATAATTTGTGCTGGGTAACATAGTCACTGTCCTATACGCTGTTGTTTCAGTTAACTTTTTGGCTATGGGTCATGTTTGTAGAATCCAAATGGCTTCAAATGACTAGCATATGCCAAACCAGTTCTCTGTACTATGGGATTTGCTAATATTACTCGATCCAAACTAATTATTTTGTCCAACTGTACAACCAACTTGTCTTCTGCACTCTGGTATTTGCTAATCATACTTGGTCCAGATTCATTATTTTATTGAATACTATATTATTTTTAACTCTTTTCTTATTCCCACAACAACTGGTTGCTATTGATAGCTTCAGCCCATCTCATTGAGATCTCAAACAGACTTTTTAAAATTACTTCTGCTTCACCTTGCAGGGGTCACACTTCGAGCAATAAACAGACCTGGCACACAATTGTTAGGGGCTAATGGTCGAGATGATGGACCTATAGTGAGTTTTGACACTATGCAACTTAATTGTTATTGTTTGTTTTTCATCTTGAGAACATTTGCTGCTTACACATTACCATCATGCATTTATATACTCGTTACTGGGCTAGATGATAATTGCACATTATAAGTGTAGTTCTACTTTTACCTTTTTAAAGTTAATTCATCCTTGCTCCCTTTTACTCATTAGAACACTTATGTCTCTTCCAACTTGCATTTAATTACTTTTGGTTCTTTTTGTCTCTGCACCAGATAACACCATGCATTAGGGATGGTATCAATAAAATCTCCTTAACAGGTGTTGATGCTCGTGTATTTTGTTTCGGTGTTAGAATTGTAAAGCGGCGTACTGTGCAACAGGTATTTTAGTTTTAGATAGAACCCCTTCTTTTTGTCCATTCAAGTGTGTTTTGAGAAGCTTAAGTCTTAAGTGGAGCTTGCACGTGCTATTATACTGAAGGGAAAATTTTTCTGTTGTTGCATGTTGTACATGTTCATACTTGTATGCTAGATTTATTATATTACTCTTTCAGCCTTTCACATTATCTCTAAACATATTTTGATAAATACTTCACTGTAGAGTGTAGAGTACATGTCAAAAAATAACTTTGCATCTAATTTGCAACTTGAAAGGTTTGCTGTTGGTTTACCTTTTTTTCTTCTCTGATTCTATGTTTATTTGAATCCTTTAGATACTTAACTGTATTCCTAAGGAGTCTGTTGGCGAGAGATTTGAAGATGCTCTTGCTCGAGTTTGTCGTGTTGGTGGTGGGAATGCCACAGAAAATGCTGACAGTGACAGTGATATTGAAGTAGTTGATGACTACATTCCTGTGAATCTTCGATGTCCTGTAAGTAAATATTTGAAGATTGACATTGTGGTTTTAATAAAAGAACCCTTGCAGCCACTAGAGTCCCTCATACGTTGAAAAGATGAAATCATTTATTGTATTATGCATCTTATGTGATATTCCTTTGGAAAAATAAAATCAAGTTCTTATTTCTATGCATGCCTATTTGTTCAATATTTTGTGCTGAGATGGTTCCACTCTTTATTCCTCGAATTCACCGCCTAATCACAATGGTGTTTTGACTAAATGCCTGTCTTGTCAACTTCTTTCACCTCTTCTTTTTCTGGGTCTCAATTACCTCAGTACAATTCTATGATGTGTAGTAAGATTGTTGCGAAGTGGAATTTATTCAACAAAGCAAGTTCGTATTCTTTTGTTGTTTGGCTGTAGAAGCATTAGTCTAGTGGGTGTGTCTTTATCCTTTATTATTATTATTATTGTTATTATTATTATTATTATTATTATTATTATTATTATTATTATTATTATTATTATTATTATTTATTTTTATAGCATTACCCTATGGGAGTGTTTGATTCAAATAATTTGAGATTACCCTGGTAATGTGAAGTGGGTAATGTCTTATTACCTTATTTAGTTCAAGTCTGAACCAGTTTTACTGCCACATAGGAAATGAAGTTATGTTCAACGTAATCTCATTACCCAGCAAGTTTTAGGTATTCTAGGATTACTTTTCAATATTCCATATTTGTCCTCAAAATTAGGGAAAGAAACATTACAAAGTAGTGGTTGTAAGTTGTAACCCGTGGACTCTAAAAAAATGTCAATTCATCATATTGTCAATATTTCCTGCCTTTTCCAGGTTCCCTTTCTTTATATTTTTAAGGCTTTATTTTTAGGATTAGTCTCTTACAAAAAAGTACACAAACATTTTCTCAAATTATCAATTCACAATAATAGTGCCATCTTAATTTTGTGTTTTAATTCATAATAATTATTTAAAGATTTATTTATTTTAAAAGGAATTACTATTTTTAATTAAGTACTACTATAAAGCCCTATAGTGGGATAATTCTTGCCCACTTGGCACCTTAGGCAAAGATATTCCTACCACAGGGCAAAAATGGTGTTTTTCTTTATATTTTTCCACAAGGGAAGCTATGACTGTAATATTTTGCAACTTATCATCAATTATGTACAAGAATAAAATCTTAATGCAATGAAAATGGCATATGATTTCAGATTCTGCATGTTTTTAGCTCAATTAACTCAATAGATTTCAAACACATATATTAGGGCATTTAAGTAAATTATGTAATATAACTTAATATAACCCTCAATCAAGTATGTTAATATTACATTCGCACAATCTTAACCCAACACAAAGGTAATCTTACATTCCTGTAATCTCACATTACCTTCTATGAACCAAATACCCCCTAAACGGTGTTTTTAAAGTGGACGTGTTTCATAGGATTTGTATTGTCAGACGGTGTTAGAGGTGTTTTTTCAAATTTAATTTTATGTTCTCTGATGACTGTCAGTTTTAACTTCTGGATGGTGTGAAAAGTCACATATGCAATTTCTCATTCTATTAGCATCTTCAATGGATATTGTGCTTAATGACGTCGCTAGCATACACTTGTGACTTCTATCCTACTGCCTTTCCCATTTCTGCCCAAAAGATGAGGAAAAAGAATGTCTTTGTGTACAATATTAAGTGTTTCTTCAGTATCTTTCTTGTAGGTTCAATGATTTAGTATAACAGTAATTCCTCATTTTGGTTAATATTTAATTTTTGTATTTGCCTTCTCAGATGAGTGGTTCAAGGATCAAAGTTGCTGGAAGATTCAAGCCCTGTGTTCACAAGGGTTGTTTTGATCTTGAAGTTTTTGTTGAAATGAATCAAAGGACGAGAAAGGCAAGTATCTATGCATGAGAATCATGTGTTTTGGATTTCTACTATCATTAGTGGATTTCTCCTAGTTTCCATTTTTGTCTAATGATATCTTATTATAATGAATGTTGTATATGTGTTTCAGTGGCAATGTCCCATTTGTCTCAAGAATTACTCTCTTGAGCATATTATTATTGACCCGTATCTCAATCGAATTGCTTCAAAGGTATAGACGTTCACAGCTTTACGTTTGGTTCCAATTTTTTACCTTATATCACTTGTATGATGTTTTGATTGGTTTGTGGCACAGTTAAGGAATTGTGGAGAAGATGTGACAGAGATTGAGGTGAAACCTGATGGTTCTTGGCGGGCTAATGTGGAAGGTGATAGAAACAGTCTTGGTGATCTTGGACTATGGCACTTACCTAATGGGAATCTTTACACATCTTCAGATGCAGACTCTAAGCCAAAGCCTGAAATTCTTAAGCAGGAGGGTGGTTCTAATGGTCATGGCGGTCTCAGAGTTGGACTGAAGAAAAATCCCAATGGCATTTGGGAAGTCAGTAAATCTGAGGATGTTCCTACATTGACAAATAAAATGCAAGATAATTTTGTGAGTGGTCAGGGTGTCATTCCCATGAGCAGCAGTGCAACGGGGAGTGGCAAAGAAGGTGAAGATCGCAGTGTAAATCAGGATGCCATTGGGATCCTCAAGTTGCCTACCAACAATGGGATTGACTTTGAATCTGTTTCACTTGATTTGGATTGTGCATATGGTATTAGTGATAGAAACCCATCCATACTGTTGGGGGAAGCTGAAGTTATTACCTTGAGTGATTCAGATGAAGAAAATGAACCGCCAATGCTTCATGGAAATGTCCAGGGCAACAACAGGATAGATTCTGCTATACTCCCTTTTCCATTGCAACAGCATGGAATTCCAGATTCGTATCATGAAGATCCTGCTTTTGCTAATGAGGGTAATTCATGCCCTGGTCTGTTTGGTACTAGTAACAATGACTTTGAGATGCACACATGGCATTTGTCTCACAATACCCAGGGAGGTCCAGGCTATCAATTATTTGGTTCAGATGCAGATGTCTCGGGTTCCTTTGCTGTTGTACAGCCTCAGTCCATTGATTTTCCCAGTTCCATTGATTGCTATGGGTTTCTAACAGATGACAACATTGGATCGGTTGGTGTTGTACCTGACTCTTCTGTTGGTTGTCATAATGCCAATATAAATGATGGTTTGATTGTCAATTCTATGTCGTTTGGTGGTGCTGATCCCCCTCTTCAGATATTTCTTCCAACTAGACCATCAAATGCAGCCACAGACACTAATACAAGAGATCAACCAGATGTCACAAATGGTGTTCAAACTGAGGATTGGTTTTCACTTACACTGGGGAGTGGAGGCATTAGGTCTAGAGCTGATTCTGCAGCTGCTAATGGGTTAACTTCAGATCAGCAATTGCAATCCAAAGATGGTGGCTTGTATTCATTGACTGACACTGGTATGTCTTTAGATCTGTTTTGTGTGTATTTTTATTTTTTATTTTTGCATGCCTGTGCTTCTGCAGATATACATTGCTATGGTGTTTTCTAACACTATTTTTGCTCTATGTGAACATTGACATTGGAATCAAAAGAAGGTTAGATTTACATGTGGTGATTATTACTAATTGGCGAAAATGAACTTTTTAGAAATTAGAATTATGGTGTAGTTTTCTATTTGAAGTATTAAAATTCATCTCTCATGATTAGCAAGAGTGTTTCAGATTAGGGCTGTGTGGTGTCTGAAGTTGTGTGTCTTGCTGGATATGTAATGTGATTTGATCTATACTGTCGTGTGATTTTCCTATTTTTGTTTGTATTTATTATTTACTTTCTTTTTGGATATTTTTCATAGGAAAGATACTGTGGAATGGAATGGAGATAAGTGATACTGAAATTTGAAGATCTGTCTTTCACTGAATTTATTCATTTATCCTGTTTGGTACAGTTTCACTGCTTGGGATGAATGATAATAAATGCAATAAGATGAGCAGAGAAAGATCAGATAACCCTTTCTCATTCCCTCGCAAACGTCGTTCTGCAAGGCCAAGATCATACCCTTTCTCATTCCCTCGCAAACGTCGTTCTGCAAGGCCGAGATCATATCTAAGTGTCAATTCTGATTCTGAGTAGGTAGCTGTGACTTGGACAAAAATTGGTTATTATTTTTAAAAAAAAATTCAATATATGGATGCTTCTGATTTTTCCCGAAATTATTTGGAGATCCATAAACTACAGGTTGCCATGTGCATATGATAAATGAAGGGGCCAACATAATCTGTGACAAGATTTCTCTAGGATGCTGGTGGTCCCTGAGCACAATGATGTAGAGAAAACTTGACTTGTATGATTGTCAATTTTGGAGCGCCTTGTGAGTTCCGATTGGAAGTACATGAAATTCCATTTACATTAAGTGCTTCTAGTTTGCTTTCCCTGCTTTCTTGTTACCTAGGTTCATTCCTTAATTCTTACGTCCTCCCTTCTTGTTCTCTTGCAGGTTCCCGGGTTGTACATTTGAACATCTTAAAAATTAAAAAGTGGAAGCACCTTGCTGATAATTTACTTTTTGATAGTGAAGTTTCCTTTTTCTTAGATAGATAGATAGATTGTTAGAAGTCCCCACCCATTTCTCTTATCATACTAGACTATAGAAGCCTAGAAGTCTGCCATGAAATTTTGTGCTATGATCAAGTAGAAAGTGCTAGGGTACATTGGTGGGAAAAGCTTACTGTTGAGAATTTTTGCACTAGGGTGGCCGTAGTATTTCTTTGTTACTCTCTGTTAACTGTTGCACATATGACTCTAAACTTTACTATCCCAGAACTCATATTACTACGAGATTTCGACTAAACCATGGCAACATATGCCATGCAGTTTGTCAATCTTCTGGTTCAGTGGTTCCCTACATACCCAACCTTTATTTTGTAGCAGAGAGAAGCAATACTGAGTCCTGAGTCCCAAATTGAGGAGGCTATACAAAGGTCAGTATAAACCATAAAGAGCACAAAAAACACAAGGTTGGGGCCGTAGATTGTTAGGTCACCAGAACCGAACCTCCTGTCCATAGGTAGAGGGCTCAAGAACTGAGAAGACATTTGCCTGTCAGTAGAACTGAGGTTTCTTGTCCCAGAACATGGCAAAAACTGGGGGACTTTGCTTTCCAACAGCCAACACACAAGCTCCTAGAGGAAGCACACAGAGGACAACTGAAACAACAGCTATATACTTTAAACTGTTGTTTATGAGACAGAATGCCCAAAATTAAGGATTTCTTGCGTGATTGAGATCCAACATAAGCCGTAGGATCAACATATAACATTTAGGATGTTCTTAAGAAATCACAAAACAAATATAGGAGCGGATGTGAATCTGTAGAAAGGTTACTAGTCCAATTGTTGTTTGGGATAAATTGTCATGGACTTCACCCAGAAACTCGTACTTCTTCACACGTCCCTTTAGCAAACTCTGTAAAATTTCAGAATTTGGATGTCAGGCAATAAGTATTTATATAGGTTTTGTGTGTGTGTGTGTGTATTCGTCTTTAAGGGAATGAGCACCTTTTGTCCTTGATGTGATTAGTAACTACACTAGCTTCAATTTCTCACATATGAACAGCTTTAAATGATGACAAAAGGTAAAAACTGAAAGGCAGCGAGCAAGCTGAACTTGCAATTTAGTAAGGTGATTCATAACTTGGTTTTTCCCTTTATAGAGGTGAGTTAGCTGAACCTCCCATTGGCATTTCATAACTCTTAAATTTTGAGATGTTTGGTCTTGCCAGATTACCAAATATATGACATTAAATCATTGGGGAATGAAAAGGTTAATTAGTGTTGGGGTTCTATTGCAATAACCATCAATTGTCTATGGTCAAGTTGTATAAGTGTGGTTCTCCTAAATGAGAGGTCATAGGTTTGAACCTTCGAGGGGGAATGCATTTTGTAATGCATTAATAGGGTGAGAAAGTTGAGAACTAAGCTTCTCATGAAAACTTGTGGACTAATCCATCCATCTAGGATGATTTGGCTATTTTTTAAATGCAATGTCATTTTTGTAGAATAATTGGCAGTGCACTAATATTTTCGTAATTATTCATAGATGTACTATTAAAAGTTTTTTAATGCAGCCTAATAATTATAAAAATACCATCATTTTTTATCTTATTTTCTTGAAATTGATCATTTTAGATGGAATAATGATAGATGAATGAAAATAAAATATAAATAGTTGAAATATTACCGGCCACAACTATTTGGTCAAAAGATGTGGGAAGAGATAGAGCTACAAATATCATCAACTATCGAGAATATTCTAAAAGTGTTTAACTTTAAGTATACAATTTTAAGGCATTCAAAAAAATAATAATAATAATAATACAATTTTAAGGAACTTGTTACATTCCCCTGCCTCTAGCGTTTACACAAACTCACTCTCTAATGTAGCAATTTGTAATAAGTTAAAATTTGAAATTTTAAAATTAAAAATTAATCACACAAATAATCACATCAGAAAGTTGTAAAATTTGTGTGATTTTTGTAAGAGTAAGAAGCATTTAAACCTAGGGGTGTGGCTGAGTGGAAGAGATTCATCCATCTTTAATCAAAGGTCAAAGGTTTGATCATTGGCTTTGGATATGGAACAGCTTTAAATTCTCAGGTCAATTGTCTCACCCAAAAGAGGTGCCTACAATTCAGCGAGGGGATTAATCACTGTGTTCGATAGTGAAAACTATGAGTACACCCACAAAAGAAGAGCATTTCTCAAATTTTAAAATGGAAATAAAAAAATAGTTTTAGTCTCGATTGCAAAATTGTTATCTTGATCAACATACACGTATATGATCATATATTCATATGGTCGTAGGCTTGTAGTGAAATTGCATTATTAGCCCTCTCTCCTACCAAATATGTTAATTTTGTTAGGTTATCATAGGTGTGTTAAAAAGCATGGCAATTTGAGCAATCCTTATACTATGTATTGCGGACTCTGGTGCATATGTATGTGTCTTATATTGTAAGTTTTTATGTTTTGTGTTATGAAATTATGTATCTGAAATAAATTAGTAATTGTGTTTATGTTATGAATTTTTGTGTCTTGTGTTGTAAAAATTTGTGCATATGAACACAAATCATATTATTTGAAAAATAAGTAAATATATAACATATGTATATGTCTTGTGTTATGAAATTTTGTACCTCATCGTTTCGATCCAGTGTTCATAATGCTATGTGGACCCTTGGCCATCCTATAAATTGCCTAATTTGAGTGTACAAATGTACAATGACCATCTTCAGCAATTAAAGTGCTTTATTAACCCGGCCCAACTTACAAAACACATTGAACAATACATAAGTTAAAAAAGAGTTAATATCCAAAATAGTCACTCGATTATGTCGTAATTATCAATTTGGTCATCGACTATCATTCTTACCTAATTAAGTCCTCAACTCTACAATTTTTACCTAATTTAGTCCTTTGTCAATTTGACTGTTTGTTGACTGTCAAAAGTGGAAATAAAGTTGTAATTTTACAAGTTTTCTCCTTCCTCCTCATTTAGCAGCGCCAAACCATGTAGCAATAAGCTCCGGTTGGGTTCTATACCTATCAGTATCGAAGTAGTGGTTATGCATCGGATAGCCCATGAATTTGATTTCCAACGATTTTTTGACGATCGAAATCTGATCGGAGTGTATTGCTGCATGGTTTGGCGCTGCTAAATGGAGAGGAAGGAGAAATCTTGTAAAATTATAATTTTATCCCGACTTTTAACAGTCAACAAACAGTCAAATTAATACAGAGGACTAAATTTGGTAAGAATTGTATAGTTGAGGACTAAATTGGGTAAGAATTGTATAGTTGAGGACTTAATTGAGTAAAAGTTACATAGTTGAGGATTTAATTGGGTAAGAATGGTGGTTGAGGACCAAATTAGTAATTATGACATAATCGAGGGACCATTTTGGATATTAACTCGTTAAAAAATATGTGGACTACACCCTCTAGGCTTCATCATTTTAACTTTCAGAACACATTGAGCAATACACAAGTTATAAAATATGTGGACTACACCCTCTAGGCTCAACCAACTAGGCTAAACCACATTATGTCATTATTTCTCTATTTTCTAACAGTTATACTAAAACTTGTACTATATATACACATATACATACAAGGATTATATAAGGGGTGGGAGTGGGATGAGTGGGGACAGCTGACCTCACTACCCTCACTGTAGATCTGTCCCTGTATGTGATTCTACATGACAATGTATATTCCTTTACCACTAATAATTCCATCAAAACAATTGAAGTGCATGTGCACATGTAGTGTATTCCCAATCTTATGTGACCCATCAAGACAAAATGCTTAATCTAGAGCTAATTAAGTGGCAAATAATTTGACTTGAATATCATATTATACATGGCTAAAGCTAAGAAACCTACACATATATAACCCATGACATGAAAATCCAAATCCACCAAAGTATTCATTCGTTATTTCAACTTTAGCTTAAAAATAAATTGGCATTGTAGAATTCTTTAGATCATTCAACATCTTGGAATATAAATCAAAATGTTTATACTTTACAAGCATATAGTAATCAAATTATATGAACCCGGTATGTTTGGTTATTATCCAAATAATTTAAAAAATTGATTTAATTGCATATTTTGATAATTTATTTTAAAATTATATTTTGATAATTTATTTTAAAATTATTTTGATGTAGTGATTAATTTATTTTAAAAATTAAAATTTTAAATTGAAAATAAAAATCCTTTGTTTCCCGCCAGAGACGAAGAACTTGCCTTCGTTTCTAGTCAAAGACTAATGTTTAATTTATTTAAAAAATATTAAATTATTACAAATATAAAAATTAATATTTTAATAAATTAGCTGACATGTCATCAATAATAGATAAATAAAATCAATTTTAAGTTAATTGCATAGTTTTAAATTATTTAAAAATTTAATTACAATTGTTTTTTTTTAATTTGATGACCCAATTATATATTTGGTATAGTTTAGTGGCCTATTTAAGATTACTCTCATTGCCCAAAAGACATTTTATTAATCAATTGAAGAAACTATAGGGTTAAATACTTAAATTGGCATTTCATTCAAAAGGAAATTGATGATTAAAACTTATAAAAAGGGAAACAAGTAAAAGAAAACTAAAAAGGGAGACCCGCATGGTAATTAGTGACAACTATAAGGATGTGTTTGGTAATTTTAGAGGAAGCAATACAAACGTACAGGGAAAGCGGGATACTGTCCAAGCGGCTGACCAAAAAGGCATCGCATCTGTGGATCGTCGATCATTCAATCCAACGGCCCATGAAAAACCCTAAACTCACCACGCCACCCGAACTTGATTTATAAGCTCCTCGTTGCCTCTCTTCAGTCTCTCGCTCTTTCGGACTCGCTATCCTTTCGCTATTCTCCAGGTTAGACTCCTCTCTCGTTCTCTCTATCTCTCTGCTTATAGGTATAGGTTTGTGCTTCTGAAATTTTGTTTTTCGTATTTACTCATGCTGTTTATATGTTGTAATTGCATATCGATATGTTTAGGTAACTGGATTTATGTTTAATTACTTCAAAAAATGCTAATGGTGTTGTTTTGCTCCCTGATTATTTGAG
Source organism: Ipomoea nil (assembly GCF_001879475.1). Taxonomy (NCBI): domain Eukaryota; kingdom Viridiplantae; phylum Streptophyta; class Magnoliopsida; order Solanales; family Convolvulaceae; genus Ipomoea; species Ipomoea nil. The sequence continues at coordinate 4,003,436 of NW_017618262.1, read as the reverse complement.
GTGACATTCGTAGTTACTAGACTAGATTATACTTGAGCTGATTTGCATGTTACTTTTGTTATCGGTCGATAGATCTGCTTAGGTTAGGGTGTATTTGATCTATGGATCTCCATGAGGTGATAATCGTAAAAGATTGCATGATATTTTTTGGTATGTGGTTACCAGTTGAGATCTCATAGATTTATATCTATATATAACAGTGTAGGCTGGATCTCTGGCTGGCTTTTAATTGTGTTTGTATTTTATGATTTGGATAATACAAATTGATGCTTGTATTGTTTGACTCTAACAGTTAAGGATATTATTTTAATTTTCCAGAGATGAACTGAATTTGTTCTTGTTGAGTGCCTTCTGCATGTGTGTCCACTGAATCTGTTTATTTGAGCTGTTATTTGGCTTTTCATTAAATTTTCCTGATAGATTATTAACTGTTGCCAACCATTCTAGATGTATTACTACTAACAATGTTGATTTCACACCTTTTCATCATTTGAATTTGTTGTTTAAATTATTTTGTCTAACCTGTAATGTTGTATTCATGTTTGTCAGCCATTGAAATGTGTTTCTTTTTTCTTTTTACCATTGCAGGTTTTGCTAAATAGAATAGAATGGGTAAGGAGAAGGTTCACATTAACATTGTGGTCATTGGCCATGTCGACTCTGGTAAGTCGACCACTACTGGTCACTTGATCTACAAGCTTGGAGGAATTGACAAGCGTGTTATTGAGAGGTTTGAGAAAGAAGCTGCTGAGATGAACAAGAGGTCATTCAAGTATGCCTGGGTGCTTGACAAGCTCAAAGCTGAGAGGGAACGTGGTATCACCATCGATATTGCCTTGTGGAAATTTGAGACCACCAAGTACTACTGCACTGTCATTGATGCCCCTGGACATCGTGACTTCATCAAAAACATGATTACTGGTACCTCACAGGCAGATTGTGCTGTCCTCATCATTGACTCCACAACTGGTGGTTTTGAGGCTGGTATTTCCAAGGATGGACAGACCCGTGAGCATGCTTTGCTTGCTTTCACCCTTGGTGTGAGGCAAATGATTTGCTGCTGTAACAAGGTTAGCTTTAGTTTAGCTATGAGTTAGTAACATATAAAATGTATCTATCCTTTCTATCAAATGATGATATCTGACCTTGTGTACTTTGATTTCTGCAGATGGATGCCACCACCCCCAAATACTCTAAGGCCAGGTACGATGAAATTGTGAAGGAAGTCTCATCCTACATGAAGAAGGTGGGATACAACCCTGACAAGATTCCATTTGTTCCCATCTCTGGTTTTGAGGGAGACAACATGATTGAGAGGTCAACCAACCTTGACTGGTACAAGGGACCAACCCTCCTTGAGGCACTTGACCTGATCCATGAGCCCAAGAGGCCATCTGACAAGCCCCTCCGACTTCCACTTCAGGATGTGTACAAGATTGGTGGTATTGGTACTGTCCCTGTGGGTCGTGTGGAGACTGGTGTCCTGAAGCCGGGTATGGTTGTTACATTTGGACCTTCTGGTCTTACCACTGAAGTTAAGTCTGTTGAAATGCACCACGAAGCCCTTCAGGAGGCACTTCCCGGTGACAATGTTGGATTCAATGTGAAGAACGTTGCTGTGAAGGATCTTAAGCGTGGTTATGTTGCCTCAAACTCTAAGGATGACCCAGCCAAAGGAGCTGCGAGCTTCACCTCTCAGGTCATCATCATGAACCACCCTGGACAGATCGGTAATGGATATGCTCCCGTGCTGGACTGCCACACCTCCCACATTGCAGTCAAGTTTGCTGAACTTTTGACCAAGATTGATAGACGGTCTGGTAAGGAGCTGGAGAAGGAGCCCAAGTTCCTGAAGAATGGTGATGCTGGTATGGTGAAGATGCTTCCCACCAAGCCCATGGTTGTTGAAACCTTCTCTGAGTACCCACCACTTGGTCGTTTTGCTGTGAGGGACATGAGACAAACAGTTGCAGTTGGTGTTATCAAGAATGTTGACAAGAAGGATCCAACTGGTGCCAAGGTCACCAAGGCTGCCCAGAAGAAGAAGTGAGCATTTTTGCTAATGAGATCATCCATTGAAGGAATTACTTATATTTGCGTTTGTTTTTTTAAATTTTATCAGACATTTTTACTAGTTTTGGAATTGGCTCCAGAGTTGGTTTGAATCTCTTGGCACAATGTGCTCTGCTATGGAATTTTTCTGGATGTCATTTGTAGTGTTGTTAGATGAGCTACAGTTGGTGTCAATTTTGTGCGAGTTTAAACTGCCCTAGGCATTGTGCTTTTCACATCTTTGAAGAATTCAAGTTTTAATTATCTTTATCCTAGTTATTGTTTTGCCCCACAGCACAGATTCCCGGTTTTTTAGTGTGCTCTTCTCTGATTTAATTTTATCATTTGAGCATGTATAATATAAGTATACAAAATGCAAATTAGATAAACCCTTCATGATTACTTTCTTTATTCGTTAAGGAATTCCTAAAAAACTTATCGATGTGTGTCTTATGGGAATTTGGTTGTGAAATTTATTTACCATAAGGGTGTCAAATAAGACAATTTGATATTTGTGTAATCTTGCTTGAATTGTATTATTGATCCGTGAGTAGCATCTAGGTTGCGATGTGCATTCTCATGACTCTAGCATAGACTTTTACACCGGTAATATCAAAGTAAGATCAATGCATTTAGAAAGATTGAACTACCTTATTCAGACCCTTAACTTTTTTCATAAATAAATCAAAATTTCATATTTTAAATTCCTTTTTCGACTTACTAGATTGTTAGTACAACAATCTTTGATCATGCGGTTAGCTTTGGGCCATAAACCCCAACGATAATTCATTCTCTTGTTGGCTAACTAACTTTATACAATATCAGTTAATAAACTAATCATTCTAGTAGATACATGGAGACAAGAGTACAGACAACTTCATAGATCCCCAGGTTGCCAAGGCCTTAAGTTGTAGGTTTATAAAACTAATCCCTTGATGGTAACAATGGTTAATAGGCAATTAACGGCTTGTGATAAGGTTTGCAGCGAGTTCAAGTGGAGTGTGCAGCAAGAAGAATTTCAAACTGAGTTTAGACTATTAAGGATGGGGGGTTGTGACATGGTGTTGGGGTTGGATTGGTTAGATCAATTCCATTTCTTAGGTGTACAATTGCACACAAGACCCTTGGGAATAGCCTTCATGAAGAATGAGAAGGAAGTGGTTTCACCTGGAATCTCTATGAAGGAGAATATTAAGGAAGTATGAACAAAAGAAGTTGTTGAACCAGTTCGATGAGTTGTTTGCTAAGCCTAAGAGTTTACCACCATCAAGAAAACATGACTGCACCACTCCATTGGTGGTCAATGCCTCCCCCAGTAAACCTGAAAACCTATATGTATAATTATCATGCTTAGGAAACTATTATAGAGTAATTGTTGACTGAGATGTTGGAAGCTAGCCAGGATTATCTCATCCAACTCTTCACCATTTGCATATCTAGTGTTGCTAGTTCCCAAGAAGTGGATGTTATGCATAGACTATAGGGCTTTAAGTTCCCCACACACACACACATATATATACATAGGATCGCATTCAGGTGCGAACTGTCCGCCCAGGAGAGAATTGCGAAACGTCCAGCGTGCGCCACACGTCTAGATTTAGGTGCACCTATAGTTATAACTAGGTGCACCTATAGTTATAAGTAGGTGCACCTAGGTGACGAGAGCACCAGATCAATGAATGTTAACAAGGCAAAATTACATGCACTTGTAGGTGAAAGTAAGTGCACTTGTAAGTGATTTTACCTGCACTTTTTACTTGCATAGGTGCACCCACTACTTGCAAACACATTTACATGCACCAAAGGACACGTGACGCGCGTGGGATGGTTCACAGTTCTCTCGTGGGCGGCCGTTCGCATGAGATCGCAACCCTCTCTCTCTCTCTCTCTCTCTATATATATATATATATATATATATATATATATATATATATATACTGCCTTGAGTGGGCATCTGTTTACAGAATTAGCTGCTGCTAAGTTTTTTATTAAGATTGACCTCAAGACTGGATATCATCAGATAAGAATGAAGAAATGAGAGGAATTTAAGGCACACTAATAACTTAATTAGTTCAATGTGATGTTATTTGGATTAACTAATGAAATGCCCCTACAAGCATCCAATTAAGCTCTAATGAATGATGTCTTTAAGCCTATTTGAGGAAGCTCATTCTAGTATTCTTTGATAACATATTGGTATACAATAACCATTCTAAGGAGTATGTAGCATATTGAGCATGTGGTACTTAAACTACAATTACCTTATTTCAATAATGAATTTGTGGCGGAAGCTTATGCCCCTCACAAGAGAGAATATGTGGGTAACTCTAGTCAAGTTGGTCATGCTATTGACTTGCAGGGACGGAGGTAGCTTATGGGGAAGGGGGCCCTGGCCCCCCCCCCCTCACCCCACCCCACCCCACCCCACCTCACCCCTACTTTCACCTTAATTTCTTATATAAATATATATGTATATATTGATATAGTAGGGATAAAATACACTTTTGGTCCCCCTCTATTTTTTTTAAAAAATAATCATTTATATTAAATGAACTCAAAATATATATTAAAGTTCAAATTTATTAAATAAAAAGGAATAAATCAAATAACTAAAGTGACCGTACTATTTTTCTTTATTATCTTATTTTTTTATCAAGATTTTAATAATGAATGGCATCAAGTATACATTTTAATTTTAAAAAATCTCCAAATTTTTCTTTCAAAAAAATCTCCAAATTTGAGATATATGCTTTGATTTTATTAGTTATATATGTTGATGTTGATTAATTAATTAGTGATTTACTGTGCGTTTTAATTATTTATTTACATTTTTAAGATGTACATTTGCTAATTTAAATGATTAGTTTTGAAATTGACAAAAATTAATATTGATTATTTAATTCGTCTTCGTTTTTGTCTTTATCTCTCAAATTTTTAAATATTCAGTTAACGAGTAAAATGAATATAAGTTAATTATGAAAAAATTTGGTGAAAAAAATAATTGACAAAACTTTTTATTTGATGTTAAGTGACAATCTATATTTAAATAAATGTTGTTGTTATTGTTATTAACTTATTATTATATTTTGTGTTATGTGAAAAATTTCTAAAGTAATGATCGACACCTGTGTCGATCGTACTCATATAATTATGTTTTTATACTTTATTACACATAGTATAATTAGAAATCATTATCAATAATAATCACAATAATTTATGGTATATATAAAAATATGGTGCGATTAATTATAATGTCGACTAACATTGTAAATTTTATCTACTACATCGGCCCCCCCAACTCAAGTTTTCTGGCTCCGTCCTGTTGACTTGGTAATTATAAGGTTACAAGTTTGATTCCCGACGACAATTGGCCTTTTAGCTTCCTTGGTTTGAGCCGAGTAGCTATGGGCAACATAAGTTGATTTACTTCATTGTGGTCTTTCACCGATTAGAGTCACAACGCGGGATTTACCTAATGCACGACTCTCATGTAGTGAGTGCAGATTTCCCTTATCACTCACTCAAGATAGACTTTGGGCAATGTTGATGCAAGGATAAGTTGTTCCTTAGAAGGAGCTTTTCAAAAGATTAAGGGTTAAGTTATCCATGCATATCACCCTTAGAGCATCCTCAATAGTTTGGATTTTTTCAAGTTATTAGGAGAGATAAAAAGGGAAAAGAAAAAAGAGAATAAGGCTCTCAGAGGAAAATTAAAAAAAAAAAATAAAGAGGTCTTCACGGCCTGACGCGCTGCAGAAAGTTTTTTTTTTTTTTTTTTTTTTTTTTTTAAGTTCGTGAGCCTCACCAAAAACTTACTTTGAAGGGAAAACTTAATTTTCTCTTTCTTGTCTTCTCTTTCTTCCACATAAGCATGGTCTCCACAAAAAACTCTTGCAAAAGTAATAATGTAGATGAGAAAATTTCAATTTTGGTCATATCACTATAGGGACTTTGTTAATTTCAACACTTGACTTTCAAAAGTGTCAATTTAGTACATTGATTATGCAATTTTTGTCAATTTTGATCACTCCGGTCAAATTGCCGGCCAAATTTCGCCGAAAAATTTTAACAGTTAAAATAATGAGGATATTTTAGTCATTTCACATCTCTTTCGTTCTTCTCTGACGAATTCATCTTTTTCGGCGAATCCGAGGATGAGGTGCGCTACGATGCTTTCTACATTATCCAAAAAGAGAAGTATTTATTCAACATTATCCAAAAAGAGAAGTATTTATTCAACATTATCCAAAAAGAGAAGTATTTATTCAACATCAATTTTAGCATAATGTTGATATAGATAAGTTTTAGAATAAATAGGTACCAACATCAGTTTTAGCATTTCGCTTTCTTCTCCGAGCAAGCCTTTTTTTGGCCGGAATAGATTTCAACCGGAATTTTGGCAGGAATTGCGGTGTACGAGCACAAAGAGAAGTGCAGTTCGAAGAAGGTCCACCGATATCTCAAGCTCCCCTTACACAAACGGTCAAATATTTTCAACCGGAATTTTGGCCATCTGAACACTAATAAATCGCCGGCGACGGCTTGGACGAATGAGTTTAAGTATGCTTTGGAAGGTGTGCTGCTGCGGCGGATTCGCCGGAAAAAATGAATTCACCAAAGAAGAAAGAAGAGATGTGAAATAACTAAAATACCCTCATTATTTTAACTGTTAAAATTTTTCAGTGAAATTCGGCAATTTGATCGGAGTGACCAAAATTGATAAAAATTGCATAGTCAATGTACTAAATTAATACTTTTAAAAGTCTGATACTAAAATTAACAAAATCCCTATTGTCATATGACCCAAATTGTAATTTTCTCTAATGAAGTTGCTCGACTAATGGTTAAACTGTCAGTGTAAACAAAAGAGGTGCCTTTAAACTTATTTGAAGTGTATTACTTTTCAGAAACCAAGGCGATGGGTTAAGTGGTTGTCTTTGGCGGAGTATTGACACAACATTAACTTCCATTGCTCCCTGAAAGCTATTTGATGTAAACACATCAGAGAATTGAATGAAGTATTTTGCTATAGGTTGGGGATTGGGCATTTGGGCCTATCTAAAGTTTGCATCCTTATATTTAATAGTCAAGTACCAATGACGGTTAACTTATAAATTTTATAAAATATATAGTTTATTTATTTATAACTTTATATTCTGCGTAGTTTATATAAAAAATATACTTTTATGTTATATAATTATATAAAATAATTAACTTGACCATTATTTACTCTCAATTTGTTATAGATTGCTTGACTTCTGATTTGTATTTTAATACGAGTTAATTCCAGCAATGGTCCTCCGACTATTGTGATTTTCCAAAATTGGTCATTGTCTTTTAATTTGGACAGAATAGACCCTTGACTATCAAATTTGTTCCAGCATTAGTCCTTCCGTCAACTTTCAGTTAGTTTGGTGTTAGTGTAGGGACTAAAATGGTCATTTCATTAGCTTCTTTCTTCTTCCTCATTTCCTTAACTCCACTACCGGCGAATGTGCAGAAAATTAAAGAAGAATGACTGTGAGTATCAAAATGGTAAAAAAAAAAAAAAAAAAAAACGGGGCACTGTACTCTCAATGATGGTACTGGTTTATGCCTCATCTCTTCGCCTTTCATCCACCAAAGCCGCCCACCACTGCGTTTCACATTCATCACCTCTGCTCAAATATCTTCTCTTTCGCCGGAAACAATATGGAGACTGCTATTTCACTCTCCATCTTCACCCACTTCCTTTTCTCCTATCTCCTTCCATTGTCTCCGATCACGTCCCTCTATTTCTCTACCTTCCAACCTCCCCGCCACCGTTACCGTTCTCCACCCAGTTTCGCCTCTTTCCGCGTCAAAACTTCCTATACTCGAACATAAACCGCTCATTTCCGCCCTTCCCAAGCCAATTTCGAAAGGCCCATTATCACTTGTCACGTGTTTCTCATCCTCTGGGGATAACATCTCCACCGCCACTGAGCTGAAGCGGGAGCAACAAGGTGCAAAGATGATTCCTTTTATTATTTCTGTTTTTGTTGGGCTGCTGATCTGGTTCTTAGTTCATTGTCGGTCGAGGGATGGGAAGACCGTCGGGATAGAGCACTGCAAGCAGTGCAACTCGTTCAAGACTCGGGCTTTGACGGTGAAGGAGGGGTTGGAGAAAGGCGTTGCCGGCGTAAACGTGGTGGTCAACTCGGAAAAGCCCCGGCGAGGATGCTTCTAGATCCGCGGAGAGAATGGAGAGAAGTTCATCAGCCTTCTGGATATGAAGAGGCCATTTGCACTCATATTGAAGGCTCTCGACATGGATAAGGTTATCTCCGACATCATTGAGAAAATCAATTGATTAAACCAACCCCCCCCCCTAACTCTCTCTCTCTCTCTCTCTCTCTCTCTCTCTCTCTCTCTCTCTCTGCTTCTGGAGATTTGGGGTTTCTCTATTATCAGTTTGGGACTTTTTCAGTTTTTATTTTTTGGAAATCTTTTGCAGTCGAATTCCTAATTTCAGGGTGTTCTTGGCAAGTTTTGGAGAGTGAAGTAGTCTCCATATTGTTTCTGGCGAGAGAGGAGATATTTGAGCAGAGGTGCTGAGTGTGAAAACGGCGGAGCGGTGAGCTTTGGTACGGTGGATGAAAGGCGGAGAGAGGATGCGTAAAGCAGGACAATCATTGAGAGTGTAGTATTTTGTCGCCATGTTGCATTGCTTTGTTTTCCATTTTGACACTCACAGTCTTCTTCTTTAATTTTCTGCACATTCACCTGTAGGCTGTAATGGGCGCTAATGAAAAGAGGAAGAAGAAAACAAGCTAATGAAATGACCATTTTAGCCCTTGAACTAACGCCTAACTAACGGAAGGTTGACGGAAGGACTAATGCTGGAACAGATTTGATAGTCAAGGGTCTATTCTGTCCAAATTAAAAGACAAGGACCAATTTTGGAAAATCACAATAGTCGGAGGACCATTGCTGGAATTAACTCTTTTAATACTACCTAGTTCACTTTGTTATTGCATGATATATAACATAGCTCCAAATCCCATATGGAACGACATATTTCACCCTTACTCATCACTATACATGTGTCACGTACCATCATGCATACATTTTAAGCTTAATTTGATCAGTTTTTATATTCATTATTGCACACAATCGCCCACTTGCACAAATATATTCAAGTATAATATCCAAATTAAGATTCGTTGTTCTTGAATAATAGAGGTCATTGCATGAGACAATAAAAATGATATATATTTTTAGCACCAACTCTATAATTTTAGTAGTGTTAGTGATGTTTGTGTTTGGAATTAGGACATGTAAGCTTTAATTTACATTTTTTGTACTTAATTTGTTACGCTTTGAGCATGTATATGTTATAACTTATAACCTAAAAGGGTTAACGACTTTCATATAAAAAATGACCAATAATATAATTTTGTTAAAAGTTTTTTTTTTTTTTTTTTTTTTTTTTTTTGGTAGAGAAAACGAGGCTAGGCCCCGGGTTAGACAATTCTACGAGTGAAGGTGCCTCCCAATTAAGTCGCGAGTGAGGAGCATATCGAGACCCTCCGGAATGTCATTGAAACATCTAGTGCCCCAATCCTTGCTTTGGGCTAAGTTGGCCAAAAAATCAGCGCATTGATTTCCCTCTCTGAAAATATGATTGAATGTGATTTCCTCAAAATTCTTCACCATATTGATGCAATCCACCAGGAGGGTGCAGTCGGTGTCTTCAATCTCCTTGTTCCCCTGCAACAAGTTTACCACCGACTTGGAGTCCATTTCCACGATAATCTTTCTGAACCACTTCTCAAGACAGAGCCGTTAACCCTCCCTTAGGCCCCACAGTTCTGCCTCGAAGCTCGTTGTGATCCCAATTTTGACCGTGAAGCCCCAAACCATGTTCCCCTCGCCGTCACGAGCCAACCCGCCCGCTGAAGCCATCTTAGGTTTTTTTTTAGGGCTCCATCCATATTAAGTTTAATCCAACCAGGAGGCGGAGGTGACCACTGAACCCAAAAGGTTTCGCAGCAATCACATTCCCGTGCTCCCTCACCGCAGCCGCTTCCTTCGCCTGAACAACTGTCCATCTCTCTGATTCCAAATGAAACCATTGTTTGTTGTTGAAGACCACGTTATTTCTGTATTTCTTCCATCTAGCCCACAAGGTGAAGCAGAAGATGAGAGGCCACTGCGCATTAGGCTGGTTGATGCAGTTGGTCTTGAACCAGTCTTCCAGAGTCCAGTGGGTCGGGAAAGAGGTTAAAAGTTTAGAATAATTCGAGTTAATTCCTTTTTTTTTTTTTTGTCCTAGACTTATTAGCCATTGGGCAGTTTTAATCCTCCATAAAAAATTGCCAATTTGTAACTACATTTATTGGTCGCTGGACACTTTTAGTCCTCTGTCACTTGTGTCGGCTGTTGACCATGAAAATGAAGGGCATTTAGGTTATTTTATGTCTTCTTATTCTAATAGTCAGTTATCTTCGCTGGAAGGTAGAACAAATCTAAGGATTATTGAAAATGCTCTCGGCGAAAACGGTTTCGGATGGCAATCGGAAAACTAATACGACAGCGGTTCGAACGGCGGAGGACCAAGATCTTCTCGAGAGAAGCACAAAAAAATCCAAAACCTCTGGGGATTCGGCCAGCATCCATGTGGAGGAGGTGGCTATGGAAGGAGTGGAAGTTCAAGCAGAGACTACTGGACAACAACACGCTCCAAAGGTGGCGCAATCTTACAGAGACTCAGTGATGGGTAATAATCAACCTGCTGGCAAAGAGGAAGACTGGGTGTCCGACGAAGAAGATGATGATCTGGATGAAGACCCGGAGTGCCCAGTGATCAAGGTCACAAAGGAGGATAAGATCCGCATTCGCAAGCCATGGCGGCAAACACTTATAGTGAAAGTGTTTGGAAGGAAGGTAGGGTACACATACCTTTCAAAACGACTCAATACTCTGTGGAGACCTAAAGGAAGAATGGAAGTAATAGCATTGAATGATGAATACTACCTCGTTCGCTTTAGCTCAATTGATGATTACGAATTTGCTAAATACGGCGGTCCTTGGTCAGTAATGGATCATTACTTGATAGTTCAGGATTGGAGGCCAAATTTCAATCCTAAAACTGACAAAACGGAGAGGGTTCTTGTTTGGGTTAGTTTCCCAGATCTTCCAGTTGAGTACTACGACACGCCGTTTATGGAGAAGATCGGAAGTCAGATTGGGGTGGCCAAATATGTTGATCAGGCGACAAGCATAGCATCCAGAGGAAAATTTGCGAGAATGTGTGTGGAGGTGGATATTACTAAGCCACTTAGATCTAAATTCACCCTCTGCCGGAGAACATGGCCAGTGGAATATGAAGGTATCCATCTCATTTGCTTTAAGTGTGGAATGTATGGGCATTCGGCTGATAAATGCAGCACTGGAGCTATGGCGGATGATGGCGAGGGAGATAGGCAGCATGGCGGTGCAACGTCGGAGTCCGGCGAACGAGTGAACAAGGAAACTGAGCCTTCATTGGTCATTAGACCGGAAATCACGGAGAGGTATGGAGCATGGATGCTGGCACCCAAAAGGCAATACAGACAAAATCTTGGTCAGAAAGGAAAGAACTCCATGAATGGAAACAAGGAAGCTCAAGGGAATCAAGGCTCCAACGGCTATAACAATGCTACGAAAGGAAAGAAGAATGAAATTACTAAAGGTAAAGAGACCATTGACCAATTTGTGGGTTCTGAGTCAAGATTTGAGGTGCTTAGAGTGGAGGAACAGGAGGAGATCTTGGAGCATATGGAGGGGTCCACTGTAATTGGTGGAACAGCAGAGAAAAATGGCCATGCAGACCCTAGTTCGAGCAAAAGAAAGGAGAGAGGGAGAAGACCCAATGTACAGGTTAATGAGAAACAAATTAATAATGGAACCAATATTAAGAAGGCTACTGTTAATACAAATGATAAGGCTCAAACGGGGAAGAATCTGACTACAATCGAACCAAGCCGCAAGTCCAAAAGTAACCAGGCAGCAGCGGAAACCTCTCATACCGTGGCTCGTGGGAACCTTAAGGACAGAACGACGGTTAGTATGTTAATTAATAATGACGAAGAACTTCCCCTTGCACATGGAATGGCGAGTGGGGAAGGTTCCGAACACTATGGTGATCCCCCTGATCCTCTTGAGAATCAAATGGAGGAGGAACCTTGGCATGACTGTCCGGATAGAGATCCTAGTGGTGGTGCCCTGAATGGGGTTTCTGCCTGAGTTTTCTTTCTCTTGTTTTTTTGTGTTGCTCGCCTTTGTCTTGGTTCCCATGATCATTATAACGTGGAATTGCCAAGGGGCGGCCTCTAAGAGGTTCTTGAGAGCCGCCATGTCTATCAAAAGGCAGCATAAACCTGATTGTTTTTGTCTGTTTGAGACTAAGTGTTCAGGTGTTGGGGCGGATGAAACCTGCATCAAGCTTGGATTTGATCAGTGGTTAAGAATTGAAGCTGTGGGTATGAGCGGGGGTATCTGGATACTCTGGAATAATGGTTTCCAGGTTCAAGTTACCAGAACAAATCCACAGTTTGTTTGTATGGATATTAAAGATGGGAACAGAAGACATTGGACTATTGCTTTTGTGTATGGGAGTCCCACTCATGCCCTTAGGCGCAACCTTTGGAAGGATTTGAGAAGGAGCCAGAATCCTACTAATCTCCCTTGGATGGCCATAGGTGATTTTAATTCTGTAGCCAATAGTGAGGAAGTTAACCGCCCCGAAACTTTTAATGACCGTCGATGTAAAGATTTTATTGAATGGATGAATAAAGAAGGTCTAATTGATATAGGCTATAGGGGTTCCCGGTTTACTTGGAGAAGAGGGCTTAATGCTGATAATTTTAAGGCAGCACGGCTTGATCGAGGTGTTTGTTCAGAAGATTGGATTGACTTGTTCCCAAACGCAAGTGTCACGCACTTAAATAACCTTACTTCTGATCATAACCCTCTCAAGTTGAATTTTTCAGAGCACAGGCGCTCAAATACTGCAATAAGATTCCAATTCCGTGCGGTTTGGGCCAAACATAAGCAGTTTGACAACATTATGCACCAAGCATGGAATTCAATGCATGATGGTGACTTTGATGAAAAGTTGATGGTAACTAAAGAAACTCTTACTTACTGGAGCAAAGAAGCAATAGGAGATCTTGAAAAAAGAAGGCGTCACCTTACTGCAAGGCTAAATGGAATACAGAGAGCTAAGAATTATGGGCGTAATGGCGGTTTGATTAAATTAGAAGCCAAGCTTAATAAAGAGTTGGAAGATGTTCTGTACATGGAGGAACTAAATTGGCACCAACGATCTCGGGCTGATTGGATTGCTTCTGGAGACCGTAACACCAAATATTACCACGCCATAACAAAAGTTAGAAAGGCAAATACTTTTGTTGCAGGGCTTAAAACTATGGAGGGGAACTGGATTGAGGACGATCGAAAGATGGTGGAGATGGTGCAAGATCATTTCCAAAAATTTTTTACGGACGAACCAATCTCAGCTGACCTAAGGTATGTGAATTATAATCATGTTAAACTTTCTGATGAAGACCTAAAATATTTTTGCAGGGAGGTCACAAAAGATGAGGTTAGGAAAGCTCTCTTTGAAATGGCTCCGTACAAAGCCCCCGGCCCGGACGGGTTTCAAGCCGGCTTCTACCAGAAGGCATGGAATGTTGTTGGTCAAGATCTCACAGATAAGGTGGTGGAATTCTTTTCAACGGCAAAAATGCCAGAGAATTGGAATGATACCCTAATTGCCTTGATCCCTAAGGTGAAGCATCCGGAGGTCGTTACTCAATTTAGGCCAATAAGCCTGTGTAACGTCAAGTATAAAGTTATGACTAAGGTCATCACTAACAGGCTTAAGGTTTTCATGAATAACATTGTTGGTGAAGAGCAGAGTAGCTTCGTACCAAATCGACAAATTATTGATAATATAGCGGTGTACCAGGAGCTCCTTCACACGATGCGAACCAAAAGAGGGGGAGTCAAAACGATGGTTATGAAAATCGATTTGGAGAAAGCATACGATAGAATTTCCTGGAAATTCCTTCGTGAAACGCTTAAGGAATTGGGTTTGAACGACCACTGGTTGAATATCATCATGGAATGTGTGTGTACGCCGCGTCTTGGAGTTCTTTGGAAAGGTGACCAACTTAACTGGATTATACCTAAGAGAGGACTTCGGCAGGGGGATCCAATATCCCCATATTTGTTTGTCTTGTGCATTGAAAGACTGAGTCGAATGATAAAAAATGAAGTGATCAACAAGAGGTGGAAGGGAGTGAAGTTATCCAGGTATGGCCCTGAACTGTCCCATTTACTTTTTGCTGATGACATGGTTCTTATTGCAGAAGCCTCTGTCGAGCAAATGAAGGTTCTAAAAAATTGTCTACATAATTTTGAAATTATGTCCGGACAAAAGGTGAGCCCCAAAAAATCCCAAATCCATTTTTCCAAGAATGTTGAGACTTGGCTTGCCCAAAAAATAACAGAAGAAGCTGGCTTTGCTAACACGGAGAACCTTGGGCGGTACTTAGGTGTGCCGTCGATTCATGGAAGGGTTACCCTTAATCTTTTTACTTCTCTCATTGAAAAAGTGGATGAAAGAATAGAGGGATGGAAGGGACGCCACTTGACATTAGCAGGGCGTGTGGTTCTGGCTCAAAGCATTCTTTCTGCTATGCCTTATTACATGATGCAGTCAATCATTCTACCGAAAGGAATTTGTGACAATATTGAACAAAAGATCAGGAAGTTCGTTTGGGGTAATGGGATGCACCTAGTAAGCTGGGAGAAGGTTACACGACCAAAAAGTCAAGGGGGTCTAGGGCTTCGAAGACTTCATGAAATGAACCTTGCGTTTTTAACGAAGATGGGTTGGAGACTAGTTACGGAGAGCAGACAGCTTTGGGTGAAAGTCATCATGGAAAAGTACATGCATGGTAAGGACGCCACCCAGGGATTTACGTGGAAACAAGGAGGCTCAAACCTGTGGAAGGGGATTTGCACTGCGAACAACATCCTTCATGAAGGCATTAGAATTATTGACTTCACTCAAGATTTCACAGCAAACCTTCTAGTGGACACCATTCCACTAGAAGACAGATTATACTGGAAGGAGGAGAGCAGCGGGAGATGTTCGGTGGCATCAGCATATGACCTGGCAACCAATAACCCACATCTGGAAACTAACAAGGTGTGGAACATGATCTGGAAATTAAAAATTCCAAAAAAGATAAGTGCTTTCATCTGGACAACCAAACATGGAAGGTTGATGACAAACTCGGAGAGGAAGCGTAGAGGTTTCACCTACGATGCAAGTTGCCCTTGCTGCAATGCTGCGGAGGAGAATATGATTCACTGCCTGCGTGACTGCATTAAAGCCAAGGAATTATGGGAAGTTTTCTTACCTAATGAGTTTAGCAATAAATTCTTTAATTTGGACTTTGATTCTTGGATCAACCTTAATATGACAGGAAAGACGAATAAGTACAAGGTTGGCAAGTGGAACGAACATTTCGCTGTTATAACTTGGTGGCTATGGCGATGGAGATGCAACGCAGTGTTTAAAGATGAAAACTGGGAGAGAGGTGCGAAAGTTATGTGGATCAGACAACAAATCAAAGACGTTCAGAATGCGTTTGAGAGACAACTACTCCCTGGACTTGTGGATAACGAGGAACGTGAGTGGTGCAGACGTCTGGAAGGATGGACTCTTTTCCAAACTGATGCATCCTTTATCTCAGGAGACCTGCTGACAGGATGTGGAGGAGCTCTACGTACGCATACTGGAGACTGGCTAGGTGGTTTCAGCTGCACCACCAGAACGACAAACTCGACAGAGGGTGAGCTCTGGGCTGTTTACATAGGGCTCAAGTGGGCCTGGAATTCAGGGAACAAGAAAATTCAAGTGCTTTGCGACTCGAAGAATGTTGTTGAGTGGCTACAAGGAGGAAACAAACCCAAGGGCGAATGTGGTATCATTGTAGAGCTGTGCAAGCAATGGTTGGCGAGAGAGTGGAGAATTGAGATAAATTATTCCCCACGAGAGCTTAATAGTGTGGCGGATCAGCTGGCCAAGATTGCTCCTCAAAGATCCTGCGACTGGATTGAATTTAATTCCCCTCCCAGTAGCATTGATGCTCTTTTGAGCAATGATCGTGTCTTGCTGTTTACTGAGAGAAGCAGCTAGCTAGCGGGGTATACCCCCTCCCCCTCTCCCTAAAAAAAAAAAATAGTCAGTTATCTTCTTTTGTTGACCGAGGATAGTCAGCTAGCTACATCTATCGTCTCTATTTCTTCAAACACCTTGCGAGCGTGATCCAGGTCCCCGCATTTCGCATATGCATCGAGCAAAGTTCAGCATGATATTAGAGCTGAACCCCAACCAGACAACGCCGACATGGATTTGGGTCGTCTGTAATCGTGCAAGGACACAGGCGCAGGCCTTGAACGTAAAGGAGCAGGGGTAAGGGGACGCGTTGAAGTTACCAGGTAAGGGGATGCGCCAGAAGATGAAGACATCTTATTGGAAGCTGCCGCCAGAAAAGATATTTCTTTACTATTGAGTTTTGGGGGTAAAATTGCGAAACAGAAGCAAAATGAAGAGCTCAAATATCCAGACTACATCAATTAGCCATCGACAGCTGAAACCACCATTGCCACCATCATCTACATACTCCAATTTCTTCGTGAGATTTGCCTATTTTGCACAAAGTTATGCATTGAAGCAAACCTTATTTTTCACAAAGATTTGCCACTAGGCATCCTTGCCGCAACCGCCATAGCTGCCACCGCCGGAGAAGACCTCCACTTCTGCTACTACCACCGCCTCCATAGCCACAACCGCCATAGCTGCCATCTTTGAACGCCTTGGAACTCTAGATGTGAAACCAGACCGAAAAGGTGAATGTTGAGTTCCTTGAAAACAGAGGTTTCCGAGACAAAAACATTCCTCTTCTTCATCCAGAATATGAGAATGCCGCATTTTGGAAAAGTGGTCTAGCAACATACTCTCTCTCCACCTGAACATTCCAAGCGTTCTTCCATCTCTCTGGTTCGGCGTACATCAGAGCACTAGATGTGGGGCATATACTGCTTAGATTCACATCGGAGAATGATTGCGAGCAGGTCTTGGTAAAAGAAATCACCTGTTGAAGCCTATATCTGATTAAGGTTTAGATTGAAATTGCGAATGGAGAAGGAGGGACGAGGGGTATTTAGCAGGGGATTGAATACGAACATGCGAGATTTGGGCTTCTATTCTAGGTGCTGCAAATTGTTGAAGCCTTATGTTCGAAGAGCTGCAAATTTGGAGGCTTGTCGAAGGCAGATGAATGCGAGAAAATGTAAGGGATGGGGCGACGGTGGTGTAGACGATAGATGTAATCAGTGGAGCAGGGGAGGCTAGGAGGGGGCTTGAAGAAAAAAATAAGGTTTGAGAAAAAGAACACGTGAAATGACAAAAACATCATTCATTTTAACGGTGAACAAACGAGAAAGTTGACAGAGGACTAAAAGTGTCCAACAACCAATAAGCGTGGCTACAAATTGATAATTTTTTTTATGGAGAACTAAAAGTGTTCAACGCCTAATAAATCTAGGACAAAAAAAAAAAAAATAACTCCAATAATTCAATAACCAAAACTATTTTTTCTTTTCAATTTTTAAAAGGGAAAATTGTAAAAAATGCCCCTATATAATATGCCATTTATCAATGTCACCCCTGAATTATGAGTAGTGTAAATATTGCCCCTCAATTATCAAAATGGTGCACATATAGCCCCTCCCGTAACGGACCTGTGGTTCCCCACCGCTGTCCATCGCTGGTACTTCGAATCAAGAGAGGGAAAAAACAACTAAATTACATATTTACTCCGACTTAACGGTGTCATACACTAACGGGGAACCACATGTCTGTTACGGGAGGGGCTATATGTGCACCGTTTTGATAATTGAGGAGCAACATTTACACCACTCATAATTCAGGGGTGACATTGATAATTGGCATATTATAGAGGGGCGTTTTTTACAATTTTCTCTTTTTAAAATAATTGTATAAGATAAAGGAAAAATGGGTTCACCGTTCATGTTGAAAACGTGGGAAAAAGAGAAAATTACTATAGGCCAAAGAGTTTAAATTGATCAATTAGTGAAATTATAAGGGTTAAATTGAAATTATACCCAAAAGGAAAGGATTAAAAGGAAAAGAAAACATGAAAGAGGAGACCCGCATGATAATTAGTGATAATTATAAGGATGTGATAGCAATTTTAGAGGAATTAATACAAACGAACTGGGAAAGCGGGATACTGTCCAAGCGGCTGACCAAAAAGGCATCGCACCTGTGGATCGTCGATCATTCAATCCAACGGTCCATGAAAAACCCTAATCTCATCTCACCCCCTGAACTTGATTTATAAGCCCCGCATTGCCTCTCTTCATTCTCTCCCTCTTACGGACTCTATATCTTTTCTTGTGCTCTCCAGTCTAGAGTCCTCTCACTCTCTCTTTGCATCTTGATATCGGTATGTGTTTCTGTTATTTGATTTTCACACTTAGCCGTGCTGTTTATAGGTTTTAATTCCATATCGATATGTTTTGATAACTAGATTTATGCTTAATTACTTGAATTAATGTTAATGATGTTGATTTTCTCGCTGTTTTTTAGGTGAAATTCGTGTAATTGCATATCGATATGTTTTTATAACTAGATTTATGCTTAATTACTTGAATTAATGTTAATGATGTTGCTTTTCTCGCTGTTTGTTTGAGGTGAAATTCGTGTAATTGCATATCGATATGTTTTGTTAACTAGATTTGTGATTAGTTATTTAAATTAATGTTAATGACGTTGCTTTTCTCGCTGTTTTTTTAGGTGAAATTCGTAGTTACTGGACTAGATTATACTTTAGCTGATTTGCATGTTACTTTTGTTACTTATCGATAGATCTGCTTAGATTTGGGTTATTTGATGAATTTGCTCTATTGATATCTTCTCTTTGAGGTTCATTTAATTAGCTCTATTGATATCTTCTCTTTGAGGTTCATTTAATTAGCTCTATTGATATCTTCTCTTTGAGGTGATAAGTGTAAAAGATTGTATGGAATCATGTGGTTACCATTTGAAATCTATGTATAATGGTGTTAATGGATTTGTGGCCAGCTTTTAATCGTGTTTAAATTGTTTGTTATAGATATTGATTACTGAATCTAATTTCATCATTAAATTTGAAGCTTTTATTGTTTGATTCCTTAGAGATTTTTGAATATTCATTAATTGAATTTGTTCACTGCGTATAACCTTTCTTTGTGTGTAGCCAAATCTGTTTAGTTGAGCCTTGTTCAGTTATCAATTAACTTTTCTTCATAAATTATTAACTGCTGCAACCTATTCTAGATGCATTATTACTAAAAGTGTTGATTTTATGTGTATTTGACCTTTGAATTTTTTTATAACAGTCACTTAAGTTTTTGTTTTACTTATAATGTTGTATTTCATGTGCATCACCCATTAACATGTTTTTTAAAAATGTTTTTTTTAACCATGGTAGGTTTTGCTAAATAGAACAGAATGGGTAAGGAGAAGGTTCACATTAACATTGTGGTCATTGGCCACGTTGACTCTGGTAAGTCGACCACTACTGGTCACTTGATCTACAAGCTTGGAGGAATTGACAAGCGTGTTATTGAGAGGTTTGAGAAAGAAGCTGCTGAGATGAACAAGAGGTCATTCAAGTATGCTTGGGTGCTTGACAAGCTCAAAGCTGAGAGGGAACGTGGTATCACCATCGATATTGCCTTGTGGAAATTTGAGACCACCAAGTACTACTGCACTGTCATTGATGCCCCTGGACATCGTGACTTTATCAAAAACATGATTACTGGTACCTCACAGGCAGACTGTGCTGTCCTCATCATTGACTCCACCACTGGTGGTTTTGAGGCTGGTATTTCCAAGGATGGACAGACCCGTGAGCATGCTTTGCTTGCTTTCACCCTTGGTGTGAGGCAAATGATTTGCTGCTGTAACAAGGTTAGCTTTAGTTTATCTATGAGTTGGTAACATATGAAATGTATCTACTATCCATTTTATTAAATGATGATATCTAACCTTGTTTACTTTGGTTTCTGCAGATGGATGCCACTACCCCCAAATACTCAAAGGCCAGGTACGATGAAATTGTGAAGGAAGTCTCATCCTACATGAAGAAGGTGGGATACAACCCTGATAAGATTCCATTTGTTCCCATCTCTGGTTTTGAGGGAGACAACATGATTGAGAGGTCAACCAACCTTGACTGGTACAAGGGTCCAACCCTCCTTGAGGCTCTTGATCTGATCCATGAGCCCAAGAGGCCATCTGACAAGCCCCTCCGACTTCCACTTCAGGATGTGTACAAGATCGGTGGTATTGGTACTGTCCCTGTGGGTCGTGTGGAGACTGGTGTCCTGAAGCCGGGTATGGTTGTTACATTTGGACCTTCTGGTCTTACCACTGAAGTTAAGTCTGTTGAAATGCACCACGAAGCCCTTCAGGAGGCACTTCCCGGTGACAATGTTGGGTTCAATGTGAAGAACGTTGCTGTGAAGGATCTTAAGCGTGGTTATGTTGCCTCAAACTCTAAGGATGACCCAGCCAAAGGAGCTGCGAGCTTCACCTCTCAGGTCATCATCATGAACCACCCCGGGCAGATCGGTAATGGATATGCTCCTGTGCTGGACTGCCACACCTCCCACATTGCAGTCAAGTTTGCTGAACTTTTGACCAAGATTGATAGACGGTCTGGTAAGGAGCTGGAGAAGGAGCCCAAGTTCCTGAAGAATGGTGATGCCGGTATGGTGAAGATGCTTCCCACCAAGCCCATGGTTGTTGAAACCTTCTCTGAGTACCCACCACTTGGTCGTTTTGCTGTGAGGGACATGAGACAAACAGTTGCAGTTGGTGTTATCAAGAATGTTGACAAGAAGGATCCAACTGGTGCCAAGGTCACCAAGGCTGCCCAGAAGAAGAAATGAGGATTGTTTGCTTGAAGGGATTTATTTGCTTTTGTTATTTAAAATTTTGTCAGACTTTTATGTTAGTTTTGTATTAGGCTCCAGATGTTCCTCCCATTGTGCCTTTCTTGCCCATTTTGTGGGTTAGTGATGGATTTTAGTGAGTTGGTGTGAATCTCTCCCTACAATGGGCTGTCCATTTGTAGTTTATTTTTAGGCGTGCAATAGTTTTTCAATTTTGTATGAGTTTAAAGTTTGAACTGCTAACTGATTGTGCTTGCTTTTCACATCTTTAAAAATTTCTAGCTTTAATTTGTAACTCTTCCTATGGTTGTGCCTCACAGTCAAATCTTAGCCTCGTGTTTTTCTGTGATCTTCACTGATTCGCTGAATAATACATTATAAAAATTAACCACAACTAATTGTGACTGCAACATCAGAGTAAATTACAAGGTCCAAAAGTATTCATGTCAGATCTCACGGTTCACATTGGTATAGATGGGAATATGGAATTAGAATGCAAAAAATACCGCAGAGAACTAACTGAATTTGATTTAATAAAACGTGATATCTAATCTATTTTAACAAGAAAATCTGTAACCAGAAAAAGAAGCAAAACAAAACTAAAGGCATTATCCAATCAATCTAAAGTGCCATGCTTGGCCTAGAAAATTCTCATCCCCTGTTCTCGTATCCATCAATTATAATTCTTCTTTATCCTCGCCGCTTTCTGCTTTCCTTTCTGCCTTTTCTGCTTCTTCTAATGCAAACAGTTTGAGTGACTCCACATCCCTTTGACCTATTACAACACAACGTGAAGAAGTAGGGCATATATGTAATGTCAGATTTTCTTCTACTCATAAATCCATCAGCACAAGCAAACATAGCAGATAATGTCCAAAATATCATCAAATTCCACAAATACAACAATTCTCAATCATTGGTTTGATCTGAACAACACACTTCTACAATTACCACAATAAGTTTTCATTTATCTTAAGCCTTGACAATTATTCCCTACCCTACAATTTTTGGTCTACCAACCCCTACATGATCAGTAATTAATTAGTTACATAATGACTTATCTTTAGTATTTGGACTCCGGTATTAGCTAACCATGAATTTACTTGAGGTTTTAAGACTTGCATATTTTTGACACAGCTCAGAGCATAACATTCCAATTTCCAAATCCATACCAGTGTAGAAGGCTTTTTTTTTTCATAACATTCGACATTGTATATGCAACTTTTAGGGGGCAAATGTCTCCACTTTTTTAAAGGATGAAGCACAGGTACATTTCCATTGTTTTTTAATTTAAACGTTATCTGGCCAAAATTTTCCAGGAGACAAGGGAGGGGGAGGAAAGTTAGAAATCACATGCATCTTAATTCTTACATATATGTTTTCATTAGATTCTGAAGCAGTAACTAACAGATGGTCAAAGGGTACAGATGGATGAAGGAAGGTAATGTTGAATGGAAGAGGAATGACAAGTGGGTAATTTCTAAAACTAGGGTTTAGGCTGTCATGACGGGTAAAGAATAGGGACCACAGTGAAAATACTCCCACAGAGAAAGCATGAAAATTACCAGTTTTAGCAACATGGCAATGCATACAATTTGCAGTTCTTAATGGTTATAATGGATGCAGAACTCTAGCAAAACATAATTAACTATCTCTGTTAAATCCACAATCTCTGTTGGGCTGGGGTGGTGGTATCAACCCCCGCCCCCGCCCCCGCCCCGCCCCAACCCAAATAGGGTGCCATGAGTTTGGGCTTGGAATTCAGGGTTTTCAGGCTCTACCCAAATAATGCACACCATAAATGACAGAAACAAAAGTAAAAGGTTCTCAACCTCTTGCTGATTACATGGATTTAAGCAGGAGGGAAAAGGCTATAAGAACTAGAATGACATTTCTCTACAATAATTTGCAAAGAACCTGTCCCCTTACTCTATAACACTACGGCAGTAAATATGTGGTCAATGCAAATGACTAATGTCCCATCTCATATAACCCCTCTTAAACAAATAACCATTCTTACTCAAATTGGCACCATACTAACTGAGAAAATAATAAATAAGTCAATTTCTCAGTAAGAACCAACTATAACAATGAAAGAAAGCCTTACAAGCACCCTCAATAGTCAATATAGAAATCTTGATGCAATTAAATGAAAGAAAGCAATTTCTTACCTTGATATTTGGCAACCTCTTCTCCATTGTAAAAGAGCTTGAATGTTGGATAAGAATGGATATCAACCTTTTGACATACAGGTTTATTTGTGCCACAATCAACCTCTCCAATCTCTATCTCATCCTCTCCTTCTGTTGCCTTTCCTACATCTTCCCATAATGTTCCCAAGTTTTTACTGGAAAAGTTAAAAAAAAAAAAAAAAAAAAAAAAAAAAATCAGGTTAAGGCTTACACTAAACCTTCTTTGATGCAGATATATAAGGATGTCTAGGAAAAAAAACTAAAGAGTATTACAATATCATGTGGTCAGGTCTTAAATTACTTATCCTAAAAGAAATCTGCATCCTCCCTTCACATTTGCACTACCCCACAAAAGGTAAGGGGAAAAACTCTATAGTCCAAAGAACCTATTTTAATAAGATTTAATCAGACAACCTAAGGTATCCACTCCATCACATAATGTCCTAAACATTACATTCCTGCTAGCTAATTATTTCAAGAGAATAATGATAACACAGAAGTCACATATCTAATCAGGATAATCTTAAGCACAGATATGAAACAAAGAGATGGAGACTGAAATTCTTACCAGTGCTTGCACCAAGGAACACAAAATTTCACGAACCAAGCAGTATGCTTCTCATTTATCTAAATGATGACACCATTTAAAACATATCAATTAGGGATCAAGAACAACGTAAGTAGAATTAATAAACAATTAAATAATGGCAGTGAGGATACTAACACCACGTACCATGCATCATTCTAAAGAAATGAACAAAAAAAACACTCATAAAAAATAGTTTAAAGCAAATAACTTATATAACACTGCATCCCCATCATTTTAATCATTCAGTTCTACACCTTAAATCTACTCTAAACCAATTCTTAGTACCATGTTGTGTAGCACACAATTGGTGAGTTCATATTCCTTTTTCTCCCCAAGTTGGGAAATCCTACTAGTCTACTACATAGTGATTCCGGAACTGGCTTGGGATGGAGGAATTAGCCATCTAGTATTTTCCCTTTTTCAGCATGATGTAAATCTATATTAAACCATTCCATTTGCTCACTCAAAAAAAGAACTAACAGTTCAACAATCAATAATGGAGAATGTGACACTAATGATTAAATTCTAATTTAAAATCAAAAGAACTAAATATCAAATTTCTCAAAGGAAACTGGCTAAAGCCAAATATGAAAAGCATCTGGAATTAAACCATAAACCCTATCTATTCCTGAAGTAAAACGTTCGATCTTTGACAAATAACAGTACCATCAGCAACTGTATGAACCAAAAAATCAAAATCATAGCTTCTTTATTGTTACCTTATCATTGAAGGTTTCAGCTGTGAGCGTAATGACCTCAGCTTTGGTAATATGCATACAGCTGTAGAGAAGAATTGAAGAAATCAAAAGAATGTAAAAAGATCTCATCACTGCTCTCTTCTATTGGTTCTCAGAATTTCTTCGTTATAGTCTAAGCCGATTGGTGTTGCAGTATTACACGAATTGATGAAGATGGAAGAGGGTGTTTGCGAAGAAAATCAGATCCCCCCAAAACCTCTGAATCCACTGTTAATTACTTTGGACACCCCGTTATTATGTATCAGTGTCAAAAATACCCTCAGCCTCAAAGACACTGCCGGATGGGTTTAGAAACCTGAAAAATGATTTCTGAAAATTGTTTTCGGCTTTCTAATGTTTGGATGTGCTTGGAAAATCAAGTCAATAGAATTCATTTTTCGTTGAATTTTTTTAATAATATTATTAATATTTTTATATTCTAAATTCTAAATAAAACAATTAAAATGTTTAATTATACTATTTTACTTATTTTTCAAATGAACAAAACACATCAAGACAGTTTTTCATAATGCAACCAAACATTGAAAATGAAGCTATTTTCTAAAAAAATAAGTCATTTTTTAGAAGTCATTTCCCAGGTTTCCAAACACACTTATAAATGAAAAGGTTTTAGGGAAAATGACTTATTTTCTAAAAAATCATTTTCTTGATTTTCAAACACATCTACATTTTGGTCTGTTTGCATTTTTGAAATTTTCTAAAAACAATGAATGATTGATTGTGTTAATAATCTAATCTAAAAACATAATATGTGCCAATACAAGTTATGTCCTTGATTTTTGTCCCTTTTTTATATACTAATAAATATATACATTTTGCTTTAATTGTTGTACATTTTATTTGTATTGGACAAAATCACTCTTACACCGTTATAACACCGTTAGTATTTAATATATCCACCAATCTTACTATACATCTACATCTATCATATCTTTTCCTATTTTTAATTATCATTTTATTAAAATTATCATATAACAACTAATTTAATTATAAATTATATTTTAATTAAATATTTATATGAATGTTAAATTATATATATATATATATATATATATATATATATATATATATATATATATATATATATATATATTGTTTTGATCACTACATTATTCAAATATATGATAATTCAAAAAGTAGCATCACTTTAAGGAATTGGCGAAATATAATTTTAAAGTAACTAATTTTTTAAATTTAGTTACTTAACAATATTTTAATATTGGGCATAGGTTTTCGTGCATCGCGCGTACAAAATGCTAGTAAGCAAATAAAAGTCAATAAAAATAATATAACTAAAGGTGTTAATATCACAATAGTAAATAATTAAAGCTCCGTTTGGAAAGCATGAAAATGACTTCTGGAAAATATTTTCTGAAAAATTAGTCATTTTCCAGAAAATATTTTCCTTTCTGGTGTTTGGCTACACAATGGAAAACTGTCTTTATGTGTTTAGTTCATTTTCCAGAAAATGAGTAAGAAAATAAAAAGAATTGAATACTTCAAAATTTTAATTGTTTGATACTTTTGATAAAATTGTTTTCTAAATAGCACTTTTTATATATATACTAGTTTTTTACGCGCATTGCGCGATTGGGATAATGCCTAATGTTTTTTTAAAAATAAATACTTTAAGGTATATCAAGACAAGATTATATTGGAATTGTTCATGCATAGATAATTGAATGTTGAATTTGTGTATTTAAATAGGCAATTCTAAGTTTACACATGCAAGATAATATAGTCAAGATTGATTATAATTGTCGATCAAATACGTGACATAAAGGAGAGCAAATAAAAATTAGGACATAAAATATTAAATATATACTAATATTGAAGAGCTAACTGCTGATTGCCAAACATGGACACTTCAAATATTAAATATATATATATATATATATATATATATATATATATATATATATATATATATATATATATATATATATATATAATAACATTTTAAAAATGTAACTTTTTAATTTTTAAATACAAAAAATTTAATATTATTCATATATTTTTTTTTTAAACTTTGAATTAAAAAAAATATCGCGAATCGGCTCGCGGGGCTCGCCGCCCCATGGCTTTGGTGGCATGAACCCTAGCCTGCAGGTTTGGTGGGCCAACTCGCAAAAAATTAGGCCCGAAAATTTTGCATGTGCATCCCTTGGAAAATGACTTCCAAAAAAAAAAAAAAAAAGGAAAAGTCATTTTTCCCCAAAATATACATATTTTCCTTTGACTAGTGCATCATTTTCCATTGACCACATTTCCCACCCTCTTGCTTTTTTTTTTTTTTGAAATTTTTCCCACCCTCTTGCTAAACACTGAAAACTTTGAAAACATTTTTCGGAACTCCTTTTTCGGGTTTTCAAACGCACCCCAAAAGTGAAATTTGCTCTTACATTTGGGTGTGTTTGGAAATCCGGAAAATGATTTATAGAAATCATTTTCCGGGTTTTTGGTGTTTGGCTAAGCAAGGAAAATAGGAGTCAAAGGAAAATAACTCAAAGTTAATGGAAAATCACCCCACTTTTCCGGAAAATGACTTCCCCTTTTTTTGGGGAAGTCATTTTCCATCTTCATTCAAATGTAGCACTTGCCATCTCCATGCATCCATCAACGCAAGAACAAGCTCCAACAACAAATCCATCACCAGAAAAACTCCACCGGAAACTTCCTCATCACTGGTTCCCGCATCGGAACCAAAGGCTCTGGTTTTCGATGCGAAACCCAGAGAGGTTTCCGATGACTGGTTTCTGCAGTACTGGTTTCCGATGTGGAAACCAGAGAGGTTTCTGCATCAGAAACCTGTGATGGTTTCTGGCTCGCAGCTGGAAACCAAATTCACTGGTTTCCGACTGCAGACAGAAACCAGTGATGAACTGAGATTTTTTTTTTTTTTTTTTGTGAAATAAATTCCTCTGATTTGTGTAGAAATGGAAGTGGTTGTTTTGGGTTCATGTGCTTATTTGTTTTGATTGAATTACTCTATTTTTCTGAATTGCAAGTCAAAAAAAAAAAAAAAAAAAAAACAACAACAACAACTACAGAGCATAACATTTTAGGAAGAAAAAGTGGTAGAAGAACACATCATGGTATAAAATTTTAAAAATGAACTTATCAAATAATATAAAAAGTAAAAAGTAATTGAAGAAATAAAAATAATTGAAGTATACAATTTTGATCATTTTTCTATTTATTTTCTGGAAACTAAACCAAATATACAAAGACAGTTTTCCGTTGTGCAGCCAAACACCGGAAAGGAAAATGTTTTATGAAAAATGACTCATTTTCCAGAAAACATTTTCCTAGTTTCAAACGGACGTTGAACTTTATAAAATAAAATATGACTAAAGTTTAACATAAATATTAGAATACAAATATGACTCATATATGTTTTTGAAAAAAAGTGTAAAATTGGCCCCCTAAGTTAAATGGATAGTGTAATTGGATCCAAAGTGAAAAAAAAAAAAAAAAACTTTATTCAAGTCCTTTAAATCGGTAAAATTGTTCAATTAAGTTCAATTTAACTTGTTTATCATGTTAAATCGATATGGTGTTGACATGTGTCCTTTTTATTTTTTAAAACAAATATTTGTTATTTATTAAAAATTAAAAATAGTATTTATTATAATAAATTAATTAATTAAAAAAAGAACAACCGCCAGCTGTCCGGTGCGTACAACCAGTGGCTGTTTTTTTTAAAACATTTTTAAATTAATTAATTTATTTATAATAAATAATATTTTTAATTTTTAATAAATAAAAAAGAATTGTTTTAAAAATAAAATAAAAATGACTCGTGTCAACACCACATCAATTTAACGTGATAAACAAGTTAAATTGGACTTAATTGAACAATTTTATCAGTTTAGGGGACTTAAATTAAGCTTCTTTCACTTAGGGAACCCGATTGCACCATCGACTTGACTTAGATGGTTAATTTGACACTTTTTCTTATATTTTTTAATGAGTAACTTAATAAATAGACATGTCATATATATGATTTATCTATTTCATTTTATTGAGGATAGTATAGACATATGCTATGGTTGGCAAACATAGCTGAAAAAAGTAGCTGAAAGCTGAAAAAGTATAAGCTACAAACGGAAGAGTTGTTAAACTAGTTTATTATGCTTAAATGTGTTTCGTAAAATTAGTTTTTTGATAAACTGATAAATGTAAAAAGATTAAAAAATACATCTCCATAAAATGTAAATAGTTGTAATTTTAAATAGGTTTGTTTACATATTAAAATTTAACATTTTGAAATGAAACTATTAGCATAATCATGATCTAGCATCCCATAATGAAGTAGCAATATTGTTACGAATCTCCTTCATCTCAATAGAGGTCTCACTTAAATTTTCGTTGATTGACATATTACTAAACTTTTATAAGGAATCAAATTATATGCTTTTTATTTGAGTTAAAGTAATATGAATATGATACCTTGTGGGGGTTTGGGAAAGTTCATTGATAGGGTATTAATTGCAATAAAAAAATACACGTGTATCGTGTGCTGATCATTCCCATCCAACAAATATAAAAGTAAAACGCATTTCAAAGTCATACGCTGTCATAACAGTGAAAGTAGGAATTCCTTTTCTCCCTCCTTATATATCGCACTTGATCAACCTCAAGGATGCACTGCACGCTACTATATGAGTACCATCAATACGACAATACATCTAATACAGTCCTTTAAAAAAAAGTAGTTAAAAAGAATGGTCACATTTTACCTTGAAATATGTGAGAAGAGAAAAATACCAAAAATGATTTAATTGGGAGGGGTAAATGATGTCATTGATTAAAAATAATAAGGATAAAGAACGTTACATAAGATATCGTTTCAAAATAAGCTATTATTTTAAGCTACTAGCGTTTCAAAACATTTTTCATAAAAAATAAAATATCACGGGGGAGGGGGAGGGGGCAAGGAAAATGTTTTCCAACAATCCAAACAAAGGAAAATACAGTTTTCTTCAAATTTAAAGAAAATATTTTCATTGAAAAACATGTTCCATCCAACAAAACACCTCCTAAATGAAGATTCATTGAGTGGGTCTAATGGACATAACGTTCGCTAAACCTAAACTATGTGCATGACAAGTGGACGTTGGACCCATATTAACAACAATTATGTTATGGATATGGGTCTACATTGCAAGGTGTACCCGTATTCAAAATAAACAATTTACATACTGAATGTTCACAATTTAAATTGTGAATATTCAGTATGTAAAATTGTTAATATTCAGTATGTAAATTGTAAACATTCAACATGTAATTTGTGTACTTTTGAACGCGAGTCCACCTTGCAAGGTAGACCCAAGTTCATAGAAAAATTTGCCCCATACTTAGGGACGGAGCCAGGGAGGGGGGGGGGGGGGGGCAGCTGCCCCCTTACCCCAACCCTACCCCATATATAATTTTTGTATGTATATATAGTACATGTGTTAGTGTTAGTATTAGTAAAATAAAACTATTGAATTGAATGCTAATAAGAGTTGATTTAAATTAGTTGGTTGAGCACATGTTGAGTTATGGTAAATGATAAGGGTTCAAATCTTGGCATTAACATAGTTTTAGGCTTCAACAGTTTTTTTGACTCCTTCCCTGGTTTCAACACAGTCACGTTTTTAATAGCTTTTTAATACTTAATACACGCACATATATATAACATTCTTTTATATTAATAATGAGATGTTTTTTTTTAAAATTATCTCTTTTGTTTTAATGTTTCGCCTTTACTGAAAAAAATTTCTAAATTCGTCCCTACTTCTTCGCTCCCCTCAACCGAATTTCTGGCTCCGTCCCGACCCATACTAGACCACGAGATCCTCTTCATGGATGGCAAGCTATGCAACCCAATGAGGATGATATCAATCTTTATACCATGAATCAGGTTTCACAGTGCACTATAGACCATATGTTGCATGTGTATGTGTCTTATATTATGAGTTTTTGAGAAATAAAGTACTTAATTCATTAAGTCATAACATGAAGCGATTACATCAAAGATCGGTGAAATGGTAAACCATTTCTAACAGTCAGACGTAGAAACAATTTTTCTACATATGCAGAAAACTTGATTCGCAAACTATATTACAAATTGGAAGCTGGACTCCTTGAAGGTCATTAAAGCTTCTTTAAATACTATATTATGAGTTTTTGAATCTTGTATTATAAAATTTTGTATCTTAAGAGTATGAAGTATGTACTTGAAACAAATTAATAATTGTGTCTTATGTTATGGATTTTTGTATCTTGTGTTGTGAAATTTTTGTCTATGAACACAAGTTATGTACATAAATCAGATTTGAAAAATAAGAATATATAACATGTACATGTGTCTTGTGTTGTGACTTTTTTGTGATTGTATTATGAAATTCTGTACCTTATGAGTATGAATTATGTACCTCGTTGTTTCAATTCACGGTCCATAATGCTATGTGGTCCATCCATGATATCAATTGCTGGAGGAGAGGTATATTACGAGATAGTCACCTTTGTCACCCCAAATACGATGCTTAGACGGAGGTGTAGCGAAAAATTTGATCAAATCAATAATTCATTTTTTGCGGAAGAGCAACAAGAGGAAGCATGAATTACATTAATTAATAAGATTTTGTGTTGTAAAAATTATGCTTTAAGTACTATCCAATGATGGTGACTCCCTATACAACCGTTATTATATGGTTTAAGTTTATGAAAAATTATGTCACATGTTATATTTATGCATTTTAAAAATATTTTAAATATGGAATATTGTAATTTTTCGTAGCAAAAAATAAAGAATTTCCTACCAAATTCGCGGTTACACTGGCACGACAGCGCTGGCGCAGAAAAAAGTACCTAAGTGGAAAACAGCACGAAATCGGCACGTACGCGTGAGAGCAGAGAATCCAAACCCGGTTTTGTTTGCACAAAATAAACCGGATTTGAGAAATCCATGATACGTCCGTAACAAAGCAAGGCAAATGCGACCCTACCCTCGACCCCGAGTCCGAGTCCCTGAGTCAGAGTCAAATAAAAACCTCAAAATTACCGATTAATGTCCCACAACACCTCCCATTCACTGTAAGTCTTCGCATCGTTACTCTATGCATGTATGTGAATTTGATATGGATTTTGCTCTTTCGTCTTTAAACTCTGTGGATTGATATTGAATTTTGATCAGATCAATTATTTGTTTGGGAGTTGATTTTTGTTGCTTGATTAGTTCATCTTTAGCTGCAGAAAACCATTCATTTCTCGGCAGGAGGGAGGTGTGAACATGGATTTGGTAGGAAGCTGCAAGGTAATCAGCTCTGGTTTAACACCTTATTTTTTTTTTTTGAATTATTATTTTCAATAATTTTTTTAGGTGAATTTTAATTTCGCTACCTGTTTGTGAATTTTAGACTCTTGACTTTGTGATGTGGATCGTGGTGCTTTACTTTGAGCAGAGCAGAAACAATTTAAAGTGAATTTTGGGCCTTGTGGAATTGCTTAGTATTGGGAGTTTTCTTGATTTTGCATGTATTCGTCCAAACAAATCTATTTTATCATATGGCAGATATAGTTATTTCTGTATTAGTACAGCAGAGCAGAATTTTGTATGAGACTATGAGTGGTTGATCATAATGCTCCAGATATGATGATATGCTCATAACAGTTTGTTATTGAATTTACATTTCTTTATATTTTAGAATTTGTGGTGAATCATAGTTTGTTTTATTTTTATTTTATTTTTTAATTAGGACTGCAAATAGATGTAGTCATGGTTTTGGAAGTGAGATGGAATGCTATTGCTTCATCTTTTAACTCAAACATTCTTTTCTTTAATGGAGTACTTGCTAATTTTTCTTTCCATATCTTTTGTCACCCTCCTTGGGAGGAATATTATTTAAATAAGTTTATTTTATTTGATTATGGTTAGGCTTGTTTCAAAAAAAAGAGTGAAAGCTATTTGAATTGTAAATGGTAAATTGGAAATGATATTGGGGTAGAATGACTACTTTAATGAAGAAATGCTTCAATTCCTGGGATTTTTTTTGGTTGCTTATAACCTAAAAAGCTACTACTTTGTGTTTAATCATCTCTATTAGGACAAGTTGGCATATTTCCGGATAAAGGAACTCAAGGATGTTCTCACTCAAATTGGTGTATCAAAGCAAGGAAAGAAGCAGGTATGACTCTCTCTTACATTGTGTAGAAAAAGATTGTATATCTACTTTTCCCAATCCTGAAGTGCATTGTATCATTTTCTTTAAATAACTTTGGATGGAGGCTTGTCAGCCTTGTACTACAGACCACTTATATTATTGTTCATTTGTTTGTCTATGTGTTTATGGTAAGAATACTGTACTGAAAACCTATAGTTGATGAGGTTTTCTATGGGAGCCCTTTTTGTAGGGAACCCTCCTTCTATTTGCATTCTATTTTAAGTTTACGTTGCTTTAACTTTTAGGAGTTAAAAAACTGTGTCATGGTGCCCTCACCAACTATCTTTTCTGTAGTGAGTCTTGCAAACTGTGATATTGAGACCGTACTTATACCATTGCTGGAATAGCCTTCATCCTTCATGAGAGAAACTGGGGTTTATGGTGCACTTACTGTTAAGCTGAAATCTTTGGCATCTCCACCTGTCTGCATCGTTGCCAGTAATGCAACACAACATATGTTACTGCTACTTCATGTCAATAACATCTTTATTTGTTTTGTAGGACCTTGTTGATCGGATATTGACTATCTTGTCTGATGACCGGGGTAAGCTGTCAAGGAAAGTACTTTCTTTTGTACATTAGTGCAAGGAAACTTATACAGGGTGACCTAAGTTGTGTATTTATTCTTTGCTAACGTAACCGACTGGGCTTAGTGTCAGGATCGTGGGCAAAGAAAAATGCTGTTGGCAAGGAACAGGTGGCAAAAATTGTGGATGATATTTACAGGTATGTTATAGTTATTGATGTCTACTTTTAGACTAAAGAACATCAAGGTCTAGTTAAAAAGAAAAAGAAAAAAGTAAAGGCCTAAATGTGAAGATTTTCAGTGGAAGTTATGTGCTTTGTATTTTTAATTTCAGCTTGTGTTTCTGGGCTATGGTCTTGTACACTATCAGTTCTCTAGTGATTGGAGATGAAAAAGTTTTTAAACTAGCTATGTAATATTATTAAATTATAATGATATGACCTATCTAAGAATATTGAATTAAGTATTAGATTATACATTTTGTCTCTTGTTATATTTCTTAATAAAAAGTATTATGAAGTTTGTTAATATTGATTTTTAAAATTATGTAAAAAAAAAGATATGAAATTTTATATTTTCGTTCCAGAGCTTAATAAGTATTTCATTTCTACATTTTTAGGTTGAGTGGGGAGAAGTGTATATTACATAAGCATGATGGGTTAAAATGTTATTGATCCCTATATAACAATGGGGAGTGTGAGGGGTCTGAAATTACCCCTCTTATGTAATGTTATTATATATCTGTTTTTGGCATGTCACATCCCATAATATTCAGGCCCATTTTAGATGGGTTTATTTTCAGCTTAGTTGGGCTTATCTGGTACTATACACACTTAAAAAAAAAAAAACCATTTTTCACTATAAGCCATTTTAGACCTGGTGTGTAAGAGTCCTGCATTATGCATGGCTTCCTTTTTTTTTTTTTTTTTATACTAGAAATGCTTATGTATTATTAATACTTGGGAAAATCTATAAAAAAAGCACTTGAGTTATACAAGATTGTGCAATTAGACCACTAAACTCCAAAAAGCTCCATTTAAACTCTCCAACTCACCAAAAAAGAAAAGGTGCAATTAAGCACTTTTAGCATCAGGTAACCTGTTGACTAGACTCTTTTAGCTTATTTAGTACTGATTTGGCACACCGAGTTAGCTTCTATGTATATTTTAAAGCTGATGTGGTGAATGTTAAATTTTAACAACAATAATACTGTAACTTAAAAAAAAAAATTCTATGAAGAAGAAGAAGAAGAAGAAGCTGTGAAATTTATGGTTGCTGACAACACTGTCGCTTCTACCTTTGATGTTCCTCTTCTCCAATATGAAGCGCTCATAAGTTGAAACTACACACTGGTTTTGCAACAATAGGAGACAAATGACTTATAAAATCTGAATCTGCCTAGGCATCTCATCTATTTTTAAAAAATAGCAAAAAATTCAAGAGGTAATGAAACTGAAACAATTGAAAAACAAAAAAAAAATGCAAACAAAAAGTTTTGGAAATTACTCGACTCAGGTTGCCATGGTAGAGAACATCAGAGAAGCTTAAACTGAAAACGAGAATAACAACCACCTTACTCTGCCTGGTGCCCTGAAGGGTTTCTTCCTTATCTTTGACTGTTGCCAGATGTGTATAGTAGTCTCAGATCTGGTATTTGACTGTTGCCAGATCTGGGAATGACTCGACAGTGGCTCAGGTGAGAACAACAAAATCTGCTATAAAAAATGAAGGAAGATGGCTATAGCTGGAGGAGTCAAGTTTGAAAATCCTAAATTTGAGCAGCATGATGCCAATAGTTATTGAGCTATTTGTTGATGGTGATGTTGGACCTCAATAAATAACAAAGCTTTAGCAGGAGAAACCCATCCATTTCAAGTGCTGTGTTGTTCATCACTGGAAAAATTCAGTGATTTTGGCAAATTGTGAACCATGTTTCATTGTTATTGGACCAAATAAAGTAGCGTTTTTTTTTTTTTTTTTTTTTTTTACCAGATTTTGTTAATGGAAAGCTTGAACCAAGTGAATACCTTCTATTTTTTGTTAATTATTAATATTAAAATTTAAATATATGCCATATTAACCCTAATGGTACAAGTGGATGCAACTCAATGGCTTTTAACCCTTTACCTAATGGTAACCTACTAAAAGCGCTTAATTGTTTTTTTTTTTTTTTTTTTGGTGAGTTGGGGGTCTAAATGGAGCTTTTTAGATTTCAATGGTGTAATTGCACAATCTTGTATAGTTAAGAGCTTATTTGACCCTTTTCCATTAATACTTTGCAATGTTTAATAATGTAAATATGTATGCATTTTTCACAATTCTTCCAATGATTAAACTCTTAGTATTAGTTATTCTATAAATGTTTATTTGGAGATTTTCACAATTCTTCCAATGATCAAACTATTAGTATTAGTTATTCTATAAATGTTTATTTGGAGATTTTCATAATTCTTCCAATGATCAAACTCTTAGTATAAGGTATTCTATAAATGTTTATTTGGAAGTGTAAAAAACGTTGAATCCAAGATATTTTATTAATGATGAAAAGTTACGAAGTATTATTATACTATAAATTATGCCGAGTAGTTGTTAGAATTATAGTGATTGAAGCATTTCTGCCCTTCTATGATACGGAGCTGCAGATAAGTGATGTGTACTCTGAATTATTAATGTTCTTGGTTATACTTCCATATATGGTTACAAAATGATCTTCTCTTTCTGTTTCTAGAAAAATGCAAGTCTCTGGAGCACCTGATCTGGCATCAAAATCGCTAGTCTCTGGAGCACCTGATTTGGCATCAAAATCGCAAGCCTCTGGAGCACCTGATTTGGCATCAAAATCGCAAGGATTCTCAGATAGTAGCAGTGCAAGGTTTAAAGATGAAATAGAAGATTCTTATAAGATGGATAAGATTCAATGTCCCTGTGGAAGTACCTTACAAACAGAATCAATGATTAAGGTACTAGATACTTGTATATTCCCTCCCCGTGTAAGGCTCCATTTGGGAGAGCGGTGATATTATAGTGGTTAGAGTGGTGGTGGTTAGATTAGAGAGGTTAGAGTTGTTAAAGATGTGTTTATTTACAAAAACAGTGGTGGTGGTAAGATTGAAATGATAAATTATCATTATGGATATTTTCATAAATATATTATTAATAATTTTTATTTAAAGTTCTAACAAATAAATAAAAATAAATTCCATTTAATGTATAATATAATAATTTTAACACACTTCTATTCTTTATTTATAATATTTTCGTAAAAATAATTTATTATAATCAATGTAGTTACTGATATATTAATATAATATAATATAATATAATAATTATATATAAAAAAAAACCTAGAAAGAAGCTGACATTGCCCAAGTTTCCCTTTGGGAGCATGAGGCTTCTCTAAAAAAAGAGGAACCTCATGCTCCCAATATCACAAGGGAGGTTGTGTGCGAAAAATCATGGCTTCTCGAAGTAATTTTTTAATAATAAAAAATAATTTAATTAATCAATAGTTGAATGGGCATTTTGGAGATTTTGTCTCCAAAAGGGTCTAGTGGGAATTTGGCCTATGGCTTTTGGGGCGGTGCGGTTGGCCAAATGACCACCCCAAATGGACAGCATCCAAATGAGTTTCTTTTAGCATTTGGAGACTGGAGGAGTGAAACGCTCCCACCGCTCCAAAAGCTGTCCCAAACAGGGCCTAAGCTATACCACATATAAGTATACACATAGATCTGCATACAAAAAAGCTCTTCATTGTATATACATACACACACACATACTCTAAACTGTTTGCTATGACCTTCTTCCCTTAATCTCAGCTTTGGATGTGTATACTTGTGTTGCATATATAGTATTTACATTTGAAGCATTTGTTTCTTTTATCTAGCTTCTCTACTTTCATTTGCAGTGCGAAGATCCCAAATGCCATGTGTGGCAACATATTAGCTGTGTTATCATTCCAGAGAAAGCTGGGGAGAATGGTATTCCACCAATACCACCTGGAACTTTCTATTGTGAACTGTGCAGATTGA
Organism: Ipomoea nil; assembly: GCF_001879475.1. Classification (NCBI taxonomy): domain Eukaryota; kingdom Viridiplantae; phylum Streptophyta; class Magnoliopsida; order Solanales; family Convolvulaceae; genus Ipomoea; species Ipomoea nil. The sequence continues at coordinate 3,966,031 of NW_017618262.1, read as the reverse complement.
GTCGTGCTGACCCGTAAGTGACACCATTTTCTTGGTTCTTCTTTACTCTTGAGATTATCTATTGAATTAATGGACTAGAATTGCTAATAATCCTTATTTAAGTGATGGAAGCCTTAACCTGGAGTTTCTAACTGTAACAATAGTATTTTTGTGTCTGAAGAAACAGATCTTCAAATCATAATCTATTCCTAATACTTCATTTCAATGCTCTTCAAGGATATCTCTCTTACATGCTTGCTTGAAGTTAAAATAATTTTAAATTTCTAAACAAATATTTTTTGGTGCAGCTATTGGGCACCAGTGGCAAATCCTTTACCTCCAGTAAAGCTGACTATTACAGATGTCCCACCTGATGGGTAAATATCTGATGTCCATTGACAATCTCCTAAAGTTTGCTTCTTTTAGATTTATTTGGCTTTATCTTTTTCTTCTTCAGTTGTGATTTATCTTTTCCTTTTTGGTGTACGCAATCTTTTTGGATTACTTTTCTGATTCATAAGGGGATTGGCTACCAGCTTTATAAAGATGATTCATTCTATGTACTTCCTTTATGGATTGTTTTGTAATTTTCAGTGTTAATCATATACAAAGTCTTATTTGATGTTTAAGTTTTGTAATTTTCAGTGTTAATCATATACAAAGTCTTGTTTGATGTTTAAGTTGTATTGCCTACTCACCTAAATAAGTTGGGTTGTAGGTTTGTCTTAGGAAGTGTTGTTTTCTCTCTTTCCCCTCCCCTTGTATTTGGTCTTAAAAATGTTATAGTTATGTGTGACATTATTAAAGGGGGTGTTTGGCAAATAGCTGTTAGTAGATTGGGTTAGCGGGTTTGACTATCTGATAATATTAGTTGGTTGTAGAAAGATGTTTGGTAAATTAACTGTTAGCTGATAGTTGATTACATGCAAAATGACCTTTAAGGGTATAATTTATTTTCTCAAAAAGTTGTTCGAAAAAACTGCTTTGAGCAACTTTTTGAATTTTAATGTTTTGGAGCAATAAGCTGTTTCAAAAAACTAATTAACCAAACACTCATATTGACTGTTTAACCAAGTCAAACAGCTAATAGTGGTCAAACAAGCAAAAATTAGCTGATAAGCTAACTATGTTACCAAACATGACCAATATTTTTGGTGATACTTCCACTGAATTTTATGAACTAGTGACCGGGGGGGGGGGGGGGGGGGGTGTTTTGCATATTCTTTTTGTGGGGTATAGGCAACTTGACTTCAAACTTGCATTTGTTGATTAGAACAAGCATCAAAATGTACAAGGATACATGATAATATGTTAACCTTTTTTTGCTTTATTCATATAAGGTATTTTTTCCATTAAATATCTTTGATATTCTTTTTTTCAGGTAAAACCTTTTAATTTTTTGAAATCCATAAAACCTTTAAATTAATATGCTTTGGTAGTAAGGTTTTCAACTTTTTTCATAGCTTTGGAATATGCTTTGGTAGTAAGGTTTTCAACTTTTTTCATAGCTTTGGAATATGCTTAGAAGAGTTTACATTTATATGTAATATGGGGTACAAAATTGTGTTTTGCTAGGCTGGTTGGGGAAAGTTGACTAAAATAGGAAGATTTTAAAACATTTGGACAAAAATGGTAAACTTTTGGTTTTTGGACAGCCCTAGTAAAATAGCTTTTGGGAAATGCGTTTTTGGTGGACCGGATCAAAAACTCATTCTCCAAAAGCTTTTCTACTTTTGTTTTATTTATTTATTTATGTTTTGGAACATATACCGCAGTCACATTTGTTTAAATAATTTTTTGAATACCATAAACGCAAGTGGGAAATACTTCACCTTGGGAGTTCCGCAGTATTTATAGGGGAGTTTGAGCCCTCTGTGAAGTAAAACGCAACTAGGAATTGCCTTTGGAGTCAAACACAACTCCCTTCCTTTGCTAGCAACTGACCAGCAGCCGTATACGCTACTGGTCGCTTTTTTGTTTTTTGTTTTTTTTTTGTTTTTTTTTTTTTTTTTTTTGTTTTTGTTTTTTGTTTTTGGGTTAAACGCAAAAGGGAATTGCGTTTGTAGTATGTACAACGGTGTACATACTACAAACGCAATTCCCTTTTGCGTTTGGACTTTAAAACAGAAAAAATGACAAATGCAAGTGGGAAATGCGTGTGGCGTGTAAATACGCCACACGCATTTTCCACTTGCCTTTATGGTATTCAAAAAAAAAAAAAAAAAAAAATCCAAACGCATTTACGAAATGCGTTTGGGGTATATGTTCATTTTTTAAAAAAAAAGTAGAAAAGCTTTTGGGAAATGCGTTTTTGATCCAGTCAACACCAAAAACACATTTTCCAAAAGCTTTTTTCCTTGGTTGTCCAAAAACCAAAAGGTTCCCAAAGTTAATTACTTATATTTTCCAAAAGCTTTTTTCCTTGGGTTGTCGACAATTTTAAAATCTTTCTATTTCAGTCAAAAACCCAAAGTTAATTACCTATATTTACATTATTACAAGAGTTGAATAGTTGATCCTTTTAGTAAATGGCTTTGTTCGGTAGAGCTTATTTTAGAGGTTATAGCTTATTTTAAGATACAAATAAGTTATAAGCCCGGCTTAGTAAAACATGGGGAGGTTAAAATAATACAGAGTAGCTTATTTTGAAATGCTACCCCAAGTAGCGTTTTAAGTTAAGCTCCTAGCTTTTTAATTTATTTTTTTCGATTTTTATATTTATTAATTTACAAAAATAACACCATCTACCTTTCATTAATCAAAATCCTAATATCTTATTTTATCTTTTTATGTCTTTTTACACTTATCAGCTAATTCAATAATTAATTTTACCAAACATTTTAATTTCATTAGTTAGCTTATTAGCTACTAGCTTTTCAGTTTTGCAGCTTTCAGCTAGTTTTTTAGTTAGGCGTGCCAAACAGAGCCAATATATGGCCCCCTTTTGATAGTCTCTTTCAAATTGCAACACTTCAAATGTATCTGCCAATATAATGTTTTAGAAACATGTAGGTAATGAGCATTCCTTTTAATCATAAAGGAATGGAATTGAATTCATTTAATCATAAAGCATGCTTCATGCACTGGACTACCCTTTTTCAAAATCATAATGGTAAATGTTAGACAAATTTTGCATTTTTTTTTAATGAATTTATTCATAAAATAAATGACACCAAGACAGTGGTTGGCACTTCGGCTGCTAGCGGGAGCTCAGTCATGACTTGAAATTAAGAATTTACAAGCTCATATTATATCAAAAGATTTGGACTCCAAACAAATTTACTTAATAGGGGGGTGCAACATCAAAATAATTTAATTTAACTGAATATTGCTTTCAAGTAAACTAGGCGGAGGTGATTTTATTGCCAGTTGTAATTAAATATCATCCCCACTCCCTTCCTGTTGAGGGTCTCCAGAAGGAGATGAGTTTGTGGTCAATAGGATTCATGAAATTGCTGTCTTTAACCCTTGTCATATTTGTACTGTAATACTGTCATCTCTTCAGTTTTGGTGTTCTGTTGCCATCTGTTCTCTTTGTTCCCCCCTTTCAATAACTTCTGTGTTCTTAGAGCCTCCATTTGTCAAAAAGAGATTATTCTTTTTAAAACTGTGTTATATGTATTCATTTTGTAGCATTTTCTAGGTTCTTTCTTATTCATATCATGTTTAATTTCTTGTAAATTTTCTTTTGTTCCATCCATTTATCTTGTGTAATTGTGTTACATCTGTAAATCTCAGAACAAACCCAGTGCAGAGTATTGAGAAAACATTTCAACTTACAAGAGCAGATAGAGACTTATTGGCAAAACAGGAGTATGATCTTCAGGTTTACCCACAATTCTGACTGATATTTTCAAACTGAAGTTTATTTGTGTGTTACTCAGAATGGTGTCACTTTCAGGCTTGGTGCATGCTTCTCAATGACACAGTTCACTTTAGGATGCATTGGCCTCTGTATACATCTCTGCAGGTCAATGGTATGCTCTTGCATAGAATCATGTTTGAAGATAGGCCTTTTCAAATTAATTTGAATTTTTCCCTTCAAAAAAAAATTAATTTGAATTTTATTTAGCTTAAGGAAAATTATCTAACTAATATTCATTCTTGAGAATAGGCTTTTTGGTTTACTCTAAATTTACTTTGGGTTAAGGAACATATAATTTGTGCTGGGTAGCATAGTCACTGTCCTATGTGCTACTGTTTCAGTTAACTTTTTGGCTAAGCATCATGTCTCTGTATGATCCAAATGGCTTCAAATGACTAGTTTATGCTGAACCACATCTCTGTACTCTGGGATTTGCTAATCATATTCAATCCAAATTAATTTTTTTTTTATCTAACACATTATAACCTACTTGTCCAAATTTGTTATTTTATCACACACTACATTTTTTTTACCTCTTGTCTACAACTGATTGCTATTAATAGCTTCAACCTTTTTCATTGAGACCTCAAACTGACTTTCTTAAATTACTTGTACCTCACAGGGGTCCCAGTTCGAGCAATAAACAGACCTGGCTCACAATTGTTAGGGGCTAATGGTCGAGATGATGGACCCATAGTGAGTTCTGACACTATGCACTAATTCTTTTATTGTGGCTATTTTTGTATTTATGTTTTTATTTATTTATTTATTTACTCTCATCTTGAGAACATATGCTGCTTATGCATTTATATACTCCTTACTGGGCTAGATGCTAATTGCACATTATAAGTTTAGTTGTACTTATACCCTTTGTAGTTAATTCATCCATGCTCCCTTTCATTTTCTTCCTTTGCTCATAAGAGTCCCACATTGAAAAAAAAAAGAGAGAGAGAATATATGGGTTTATAAGGCCATGGGTTAGGCTAGCTAATTGGTTGGATTCAATCTTTTAGTGTGGTTTGGCCCATGTGCATTATAGCCCAGTTGAGTGATGCTAGCCCAATCTTAGTTTATAACACATTAAAATGCTTTTGTGTGTTCCAATTTGCATTTAATTACTTTTGATTCTATCTGCTCCAGATAACACCATGCACTAGGGATGGTTTTAACAAAATCTCTTTGACGGGTGTTGATTCTCGAGTGTTTTGTTTCGGTGTCAGAATTGTAAAGAGGCGTACTGTCCAACAGGTATTTAGTTGTTGAAAGTGACACTTCTTTTCTCCATTAATTTTCATTTTTAGAAGCTTAAAGCTTTAAATGGAGCATGCACTGTGCTATTCTCCTGAAGGAAAATCTTTATGTTGCTGCAAGTTGTACATGTGCATACTTCTATGTTAGATCTATTATATTACTCTTTCACTTTATCTTCTCACATTTTAATAAGTTTTTGATTGTACAGTACATGTTAAAAAATAACTTACTTCGCATCTAATTTAAAACTTGTAAGATTTGATGTTGGTTTACTATTGCTCCTATCTGATTCTATGTTTATTTGGATCCTCTAGATACTTAACTGTATTCCTAAGGAGTCTGATGGTGAGAGATTTGAAGATGCACTTGCTCGGGTTTGTCGTATTGGTGGTGGGAATGCCACAGAAAATGCTGACAGTGACAGTGATATTGAAATTGTTGCTGACTTTATTCCTTTGAATCTTCGGTGCCCTGTAAGTTATATTTGAAAATTGACATCATGATTTTATAAAAGAACCCTTGGCGCTATTAGAGTCCCTCATACATGGAAAAGATGAAATCATAAATTGTATTATACATCTTTATGTGAAATTTCTTTGCAAAAATAAAATCATGTTTGTATGCTTGTGTATTTGTTCAACATGTTGGGGGTGAGACGGTGACACTTCTTATTCCTTGATTTCATCCACTAATCTGAATGGTGTTTTTGACTAGATGCTCTGTCTATCAACTTCTTTCACCTCTGCTTTTTCTGGGTCTCAATTACCACATTACAATTCTTAAATTTCTGGCAAGATTGTTCATTGTTGGGAATTGGAATTTAGGCAATACAACAAGTTCATATTCTTTTTTTGTCTGGCAGTTGAAGCATTACCATAGAGGGCATCTTTATCCTCCTTTTATAGCATTACCCTAAAGGATAAAAGGAGTAAAGGGTGAAATTGAACATTTTGTAAAATTTGTCATTGTCACTAATGAGATTCTACTCTAGTGAATTTGTTAAGTGCCAATTATTTGATTGTTGATTGTTTGAAGGGTAGGATGATTGGGTCCATTTTAATGGGAGAGACAGTGTTATATGTGTTTATTTTATTTATTTTTAACCTTCTGTTCTCTAATGACCATCACTTTTTAACTTCTGGATTGTGTGAAAAGTCACAAAAGCAAATTTTCATTAAATTAGCATCTTCAATGGGTATTGTTCTTAGTGACTCCACTAGCATACTTGTGATTCTATCCCACTGCTTGTCCTGTTTCTGCTCAACAGTTGAGGAAAAAGAATGTCTTTATTTTCTATTTTTAGAGATTCTCCAGTATCTTGCATGTAGGTTCAATAACTTAATTTAACTGTAATTCCTCAATTTATTTAACATTTTATTTTTTGTATCTGTTGTCTCAGATGAGTGGTTCAAGGATCAAGGTTGCTGGAAGATTCCAGCCCTGTGTTCACAAGGGTTGTTTTGATCTTGAAGTTTTTGTTGAAATGAATCAAAGGACGAGAAAGGCAAGTAGCTATGCATGAGAATCACTTGTTTTGGACTTCTACTATCATTAGTGGATGTCTCCTAGTTTGTGTGTGTGGCTTTTTTCCTTTTTCCTAATGATCTCTTATTATTATGAATGTTGTACATGTGCTTCAGTGGCAATGTCCCCATTGTCTCAAGAATTACTCTCTGGAGCATATTATTATTGACCCATATCTCAATCGAATTACTTCAAAGGTAACATTCACAGCTTTGGGTCTGGTTCCAAAAGTTTTTACCTTAAAAATGCTTGTATAATTTGTTGCTTTTGTGGTGCAGTTGAGGAATTGTGAAGAAGATGTGGCAGACATTGAGGTGAAACCTGATGGTTCCTGGCGGGCTAAGGTGGAAGGTGATATAAACAGTCTTGGAGATCTTGGACAGTGGCACTTACCTAATGGGAATCTCTGCATATCTTCAGATGCAGACTCGATACCAAAGCCTGAAATTCTTAAGCAGGTTAAACAGGATGGCGGTTCTAATGGTCATGGTGGTCTCAGAGTTGGACTGAAGAAAAACCCCAATGGCATTTGGGAAATCAGTAAACCTGATGATGTTCTGACAAACAAAATGCGAGATAATTTTTTCAGAGATCAGGATATCATTCCCATGAGCAGCAGTGGCACTGGAAGTGGCAAAGCAGGTGACGATCGCAGTGTAAATCAGGATGGCATTGGGAACCTTGACTTGCCTACCAACAATAGGATTGACTTTGAATCTGTTTCACTTAATTTCAATAGTGAGTATGGTATTAGTGATAGAAACCCATCTATACCATTGGGGGATGCTGAAGTTATTGTCTTGAGTGATTCAGATGAAGAAAATGAACCACTGATGTATGGAAATGTCCAGGGTAACAACAGGGCAGATGCTGCTAGAGTCTCTTTTCCATTGCAACAACATGGAATTACAGATTCTTATCATGAAGACCCTGCTCTTACTAATGAGGGCAATTCATGCCCCAGTTTGTTTGGTGCTAATAATGATGACTTTGGGATGCATACATGGCCTTTATCGCACAATACCCAGGGAGGTCCGGGCTTTCAATTATTTGGTTCAGATGCAGGTGTCTCAGGTTCCTTAGCTGTTGTGCAGCCTCACTCCATTGATTTTCCCAGTTCCATTGATGGCTATGAGTTTCCAATAGATGGCGCCATAGGATCAGTTGGTGTTGCACCTGAATCTTCTGTTGGCTGTCCTAATGCCAATTTAAATGATGGATTTAATCCAATGTCATTTGCTGGTGCTGATCCCCCTCTTCAGATATTTCTTCCAACTAGACCATCAAATGCATCAATAGACACTAGTACAAGAGATCAACCAGATGTTGCAAATGGTGTTCAAACTGAGGATTGGTTTTCACTTACGCTTGGGAGTGGAGGTATTGGGGCTACAGCTGATTCTGCAGCGACTAATGGGTTAAATTCAGATCAGCAATTGCAACCAAAAGATGGTGGCTTGTATACAATGCCTGATACTGGTACGTCTTTAGATCAGTTGTGTGTGTGTACTTTGCATGCCTGTGCCTCTGCAGATGTACATTGTTATGGTGTTTTCTCACACTATTTTTGCTCTGTGAACATAGGAAGGTTAGATTTACATGTGGCATTATGTGTTAGGATCATAACCAAATGGGTAAACAATGATGCAGGAGCTTAGAATTATGTTGTAGTTTTCTTTTTGAAGTACTATTAAAGTTCATCTCTCATAATTGGCAGAGGGCTATTTGGTGTCTGAAGTTGTTTATCTTGCTGGCTATATATAATGTTGTTTGATCTATAACGTCCGAAGATCCATCTTTGACTGAACTTATTCATTTATCCTGTCTGTTATACAGCTTCACTGCTTCTGGGAATGAATGATAATAAATCCAATAAGATATGCAGAGAAAGATCAGATAGCCCTTTCTCGTTTCCTCGTAAACGCCGTACAGCTACTGCAAGGCCAAGGACATACTTAAATTTTGATTCTGATTCCGAGTAGGGGAGCTGGGACTTGGGAAACAATTGGTCATTTGGTCATTTTCTAAAAGATCAATGTATGGATTGGATGCTGCTGCTGATTCTCCCAAAAACATGTTTGGTGGTCCATATTAACTGCTGTGTGCATATGATAAATGATGAAGGGGCCAATGAACATAGTGTGTCTGTCAGAAGATTGCTAGAGGGTGGTGATGGTCCCTCCCTGTGCATAATGATGTAGAGAAAACCTGACTTGTACGCTTGTCATTTTTGGAGTACCTACCTTTGGAGTCCCAATTTGGTGAGCTCTCTCTCTCTCTATCTGTCTCACAACTAAAAGGAATTTCATTATCTTCTTTTCACCTAGTTTATTTCCTCTCCCTTGGTTTTCTTGCAGGTTACTTTTAATCATGAGTTGCACAGTTGAGAACATCTTTGCCGACTAAATAGTAAATAGAAATAGTGGAACCGCCTCAACCATAATTTACTTTTTTGATCTTTTATTAGATAGATAGATGGATAGTTAGGAGTCCCCCCACCCCACCCATTTCTATTACTGTCATGAATTTTTGTGGTGTCAACAAGGAGAAAGATCAGAGCGCAATGGGAAATGCCAACCGTTGAAGAAACTCTTGCCATTATTTGTTAACCGCTGCACATTAAGCTTTACAAATATACTTTTGCCAGAACTCATAATGCAACCGGCGCCGTAAAAATGGTGCCCTATTTTGTTATTTGATGTATTATTACTTCGAACCAACTCAGACAATGCTCTCTTTGTAAGTTATTATAGAACTTTTCCTTCCCAATATCCTGACGTGCATTGAAACAAGTCAAATTTTAAGATATTAAGATATCAGAAACAAGAGTCTAGTCTGACTTGGCTATTATAAAACAATACAACACTGAACACTCTGGGCATTCATATTTCATATGCGTGCCAGATACTCTATCAAAATCATGGCACTCTTACAACTAATGCCTTTCAGTTTGTCAATCTTCTGGTTCCGGATCTAGAACTGAAAGAATGTCCAATGCTGATGAACCAAGGTGCAAGCCTCGAACTATCCCTCCATAACCAACCTTTATCTTGTAGCAGAGAAGCAATACCGAGTCCCAAACTGCTGTTCTTCCCTGAATTCACGCAAATAGGTAAATTACAAAAAGGTTTAGTGTATTGTAAACCATAAAAGTGCTCAAGCACTGTAAGGTCACCAGAAAAACCTATTCATATGTATAGGGGCTCAAGAACTGTGAGGGAGGGAGACACTTGCCTGTAAAGAGAACTGAGGCTTCTTGTCCCAGAACAAGGCAAATACTGGGGGGCTTTGCTTCCCAACAGCCAATACGCAAGCTCCTGGATGAAGCACTGAGGGGACACCTGAAGCAACAGCTATATACTTTTCTGGAAACCGTTCTTTAGGAGGCAAAACACCCAGAAATAAGGGGTTCTTGCTTGATTGAGATCCAGCATAAGCCGTAGGATCAACATGTAGCATCCACTTAGGGTGTTCTAAGAAAGCACAAAACAAATATAGGAGCAGATGTGAATCTGTAGGAAGGTCACTACTCCACTTCTTGTTTGAATTGTCATAAACTTCACCCAGATACTCATACTTCTTCACACATGTCCCTTCAGCAAGCTCTGTAAAAATTAGACTTTTGATGTCAGGCACCAAGTACTAATATAGGTTTTTTTTAGTTAAGGGAATGAGCACCTTTTGTCCTTGATTTGATCATTTGATGACATACAATAAATTACCCTTAATTTTTCACATTTGAGCAGGCATTAAATGATGATGAAAGATAAAAACCAAAAAATGCATTTTCTTTTTGGAACAAAAAGTAAAATATAATTTTGAAAGAGAAACAAAGAGCCAGTGCCACTGATGGAGGGATAGGGTCATGCAACCAAGAAATTGAATACAGGATAGAGTTGTGGACAAGTACAGAGGTCGCCATTGGGAGACGGAGCTGGCTTCAGGCGAACCAAGTGACAATAAAGTGAGTGGAGAGAGGAAAAAGAAGAGTTTGTTGGGCTTTGGGGGAGGGGAGTTACCAGACAGTGGTCATGGTTGAAGAGGAGATAAAAAAACAAGGGTGGTGGAGCTGGTATTTTGCTAGGATGCTGCACAAAGGTGGATAGGATGGATGGGGGAAAGGGAAGAAGAGAAGTGTAGGCTGAGGTTGCTGTGGCCTGTAGGTTTGACCTTGGGATTAAGGGGAGAGGTAGGGGTGGCAGATGGTGGAGCAGGGTGGCTGGGGGAACATCTAATTTCTGAAATAATAAAAGAAAGAAAAGTAAATCTATTTTTCTTTTGCTTTTCCAAAGGGCTTAATTTATAAAAACTGGAGGTTAACATTGCAATCTAAGAAAACAGAGAATGTTTTATCAACACAACTCAGAAAAATTAATTTTAAAAATTGAACCTTGATCATCTCAAGTCCTGAAAATTACCAGAGACCCTTATAGAGTAATGATCAGATTACCTCGAATTCTCCTTACAGTATAATCTGCACGAACACTACCTTGGGTAAGCAAGCCCTTTCCCCATTCTCCTTTCATCAAAGTAAGAAGCCTCTGATGCTCAGTTATAGCATCGATGCACTCTTGCACAACAGGGATTAAGGTGCTCTGCTGTGGGGATTGTTGCAAATTGCTAGGAGTCAACTTTGCTGAAATGAAAATCCACAAAAGATATCAAAAGATACCAACAAACCAAAAATAGTAATACTATTGACACCATTAAAAAAAAAAGGTGAACCAACTTACACATGCAAGAATCAAGGGTTTGAACAAGACTGGCACGCAGTTGGTGAAGAAGTCCATCTTCATCAAGAGAGAATGAGGATTGCCATTCATTAGTCATCCCAGGTGTGCAGACTATAGTAGTTCCAGCACTTGAGATTTCACTTCCCACTTGACTGACAGTAATTGTTATTCCTAGTTTAGCAGCTGATTGCATGACCTAACATAGTCAAATAAGCATGATTCAGAATCACAGAGATAAGCTGCTGATTGCAGCGAAGGCTTTGCCTTGTCCATTTAGTGAACCCTTGAGTGTGATAAGAGTATCACACCACAATTTACAAGTTCAAAAGCCAAATATGGTTAGCAAATGTTGGTGCATCTCTGCACCCCTTGAACAAGTTCAATGTATCAAGGTATAAAAACAGGAAAAGGATAGAAAGGAGAAAAAGTGATGAGATAGCCCACCTTCACGTGACTAGTATCAATTTTGTTAAGCAAGGGATTGAGAAGCATTGTGGAAAACCACTGCCTAAGATGGTCACGCCATCGTTCAATCTGTGGATATATACCAAGATGTTCAAAAGCTTCAATAGATTCTATCATTGACATGGGAGGAGGTAGATCACCCTCCCCTTTTTTTGGAGGAGTAGTGAACTTTTGTGAACCAGGGGACATCCTAACAGGCCTCAAAGGAGTACTTCTAGGAGTTCCAGAAGTGTTAGCTGAACTGGGCATGTTACCAGGACTGACTACACCAAAACCACTTATCGTGGGTGGTGGGGTGGACAATTTACTTGCCGATTCAGAAATTTTCTCATCAACATCAACCAAAAACTTTTCAAGATCTTCTTCTGTCATTATCTCTTTGTGAAAAGGAGCTCGCTTGTTTGACCAAGGTGAAGTCTGGAGAGAAGGTGGTTGTGAAGATGTAGGGACTAGAATCAGAGATTGGGAAGCAGGAGACTTGGATGGGGTGCTGAAAGTATGTATTTTAGACCCACTACTGGCACTTGATTTTTCACTACTCAGTCTAGCTGAACGGCTTGCACTGGAAATTGGCTGATGAACTGGGACAAGGGCATCTAATGGAGAGGTCATTTTGGACTTGGGAGGTTTCTTTGAAGATTCTACTGTGCCCTGTTCAACCTTTGGTTTAATTCCTAAAAGCCCTAGTTGTCGATTAGTCAGCCGCATCTGTTCCTTTGATCCTTTAGCTGGAGAAGTAATCATCAATTCTGTTGTATTCCTTTTTCTCCAAAGAAGAATAGCCTTAACAAGGGCAAGAAAAGTTCCAATTAAAAAAAAACCGGCAATGCTTTGTATCACTTTGGTAAAAAGACCTGAGCATGAAGTAAAGAAAAGGTCAGACCAATTAATTGCTTAGCTTAACCCAACTAAGAAGAAACTTTAAGCTATGTTACTTACGAGCAGTTTCTTGAGAAGCGTATCCAATTTTCAAACTTTCAACAATTCCATTTTCCCTAAAATTCAAATTCAAATAAAGCCATTAGCTACGCTACCTAAGATAATACAACTAATATAGACAATCCTGTTTCCCAAAGAAATAAAAATTTCAGTACACCATTCAGGAAAATGTGATAGAAATTACATACTTCTTTGGATAGGGATTAGTTGGGAGGGGGGATCATGTAATCACATAAATTAGATTTTTGTCCATATTTAATCATAATACATTTAAGAGTGCAACTATAAATGTGACATTGCAGCAAGCTAGTTGAGCAGAACTATAGCAAAATCATTTCCAGTAACGATGTATCGAACACCTTTTACATAATGAAATTGTAAATATAATACTAACACTTTCACCATGAAAATGCATTACTGATCATTTATAGTTTCCCGACTTTCCCCTCCCTATCTAACTCAAACAGGAATCAAAATCTCCATACTCCCAATTCCAAATCTATTGAGTGATGTTGAAAGACAATACTACAAACAAAGCATTCCTAGAACAAGCTCCAGTTCACAATACACGCCTGATGGAACTGTATTTCTGTAATTCAACATAATAAATGCTCCAAAAAGATTGCACAAATCATAAGAAATAAATAAATGAATGAATAAAGAATAAATTTTCCCATAAAAGCTAAACAGCAAACTTACACACTCCTAAATTGCTACAAAACCCTAATTTAGCGAACTAAGGCACAACAAAAAAGGCAACATCACATACAACACACATGAACAAATAATATTTGGGAGAATGAGAGACACGAACACATTGCACGCGCTGGAGCATACCTAGAGATGACGCTGAGAAGGGCAAAGGCGGAGGCGGAGGAGAGCGATAGGAGGAACAGGAAGGTGGACATGGAGGGGCGGAGGCTATTGGAGGTTAATGCGGCGGAGAGAGCCGGGTTTTGATACACCGTGAACTTCGAGGGCTTAGGTGGCGCCGAGCTCTGCTCTCTTCCTCCTCCACCTTCCATTCCTGAGTCGATAGCTTCACTTGCACAATTGAAAGCTGAAAAAATGGTGGCCTACCGCACAATCGCCATTAATGAGAATGCTATTCGCTTCGGAGTTCGCTTCTACAGCTTTCAGGCTTACCAAAGGAAGAAGAAAAAGAGGGAAAATGTGTTTTTCTTAGTTCCCCAAATCTTTTAAGATAATATCAATGAACCCCTTGTAGTTTGAGATTAATAACAGTTTCCCCTTAAACTTATTTTATATGTAATTTAATCCTAATTCAAAGTTCGAGTTTAATAGAATTAACCGATTAAATCAAAATCATAAGGAAAGGGAAATCCAAACAAACAAAACTCACTACTTTGCAAACACACCCTCCTCGATCACTTGATATCCACGTAGTCATCGGCCAAGAAGAGTTGTATCCTTGTCCAAAGCATGATCAAACATTCAAACTAGGGCTGTAAATGAGTTGATGTAAAGTGTTAGAAAATAATTAAGTTCTATGGCTCAAAATCCATTCCACTCACCATGATGCACCACATGCTGCTGTCCACCCACGTCGCATGCATACAGTAGCCTCCTCATTGCACGTCCCGCCGGAAGTGATGCCTTTCCTCAATGAGCATGCCGTATTTATCTCCTTCTTTCAATTGTATAAATAGCTCATGTTTCTTTGTTATCAAGGCATCAATATTGAATTCATTCTTTCTTCTTTCTTTTTTGTCCCCACGTAGAATACATATATATTTATATATATATTTGTTTTCTTTATACTCTTTTAGAGTTTAATATATATATATATATATATATATATATATATATATATATATATATATATATATATATATATTATATTTTCCCAATTTATTAATTTCCTACTTTTGTCATTTATATATTTTCCTATTATTCAACTTCTATAATTCTCAATTTTCGATTCTTCGCTTCCGCATTATTCCGCTATATTCCTAACAAGTGGTATCAAAGCGGTTTAATTGAGAGTTATTTTCAAAGATGTCAACTGTTACCAAGTTCGATATCGAGAAGTTCGACGGGAAAATTAGCTTTTCTATCTGGAAGGTTCAGATGGAAGCCGTTCTAACCCAGAACGGTTTGAAGAAAGCGCTAGCTGGGAAGAAGAAGAAACCGGCTGCAATGACAGATGAAACTTGGGAAGATTTGGATGACAAGGCACGTTCAACCATTCTTTTGTGCCTGTCTAAAGAGGTTCTACGTGAGGTGTTAAGTGAGACGACTGCGTCAGATTTATGGTCCAAGCTGGATACGCTTTACATGGCCAAAACTCTGGCGAACACGCTACGCCTGAAGGAGCGTCTGTACACAATCCGTATGACGGAAGGTACTTCTATTAAATCTCACTTGGATGAATTCAATTCTATTTTATTGGACTTGGAAAATATTGATGTTATAATTGAAGATGAGGATCGCGCTGTTTTATTGCTTGTCTCTCTCCCTAGATCATACACGCATTTCAAAGAAATTATGTTGTATGGTAATAGTAGTGATACCCTTACTTTCGACAATGTTAAGTCAAACCTATTGTCCAAAGAAAAGTTTGACTTTGAAATTAAGTCTGAGGACAAAGGTGAAGGCTTGACCGTAAGGGGTCATTCACTTGAATCAGGGAGTAGCAATAAAAATTCTAGATCCAAGTCCAAAGGACATAAGTCCAACAAATCCTGTAAGTACTGCAAGAAGCATGGTCATGATGTGACTGAATGCTTCAAGTTGAAAAACAAGCAAGAGAGAGAAAAGAAGTCCGCTGAAGCTAGTGTTGTTGAAAGTGATTCAGAAGGCGATGTTTTGTTATCTGTTAGCTCCGGTTGCAAACGGAGCGAAACCGAGTTGTACATTCCACATGTGTCCCCACAAAGATTGGTTCATTTCTCTGGAACCGGTTGATGGTGGAGTTGTCTTGCTGGGTAATGATACCCAATGCAAGGTTAGTGGAATTGGAAGTGTTCAGATTAAAACTCATGATAACGTTATCAGGACTCTTACCAATGTTCGGTATATTCCTGATTTGAAACGCAATCTGATATCCTTGGGTACCTTGGAAAGTCTGGGGTGCAAGTACATAGCTGAAGGTGGAGTTTTGAAGGTCATAAAAGGCTCTGTTGTTCTCATGAAAGCTTCTCGATCTGGAAGCTTGTACGTGTTGCATGGCAGTACTGTGACAGGTACAGTAGCGGTATCCTCATCGATGTCTGATGCGGATCTCACTCAACTATGGCATATGCGTCTAGGGCATATGAGTGAGAAAGGCATGCATATCCTGAGCAAGAAAGGTCTCCTTGGTGGTTCAGGTACGGGTAAATTACCATTTTGTGAGCATTGTGTTTTTGGGAAACAAAAGAGGGTTAGTTTCTCTACTGCTACACACCGTACCAAAGATGTATTGGAATATATACATTCCGATTTATGGGGACCGACTAAATTCCAGTCTATGGGAGGCTGTAGATATTTTATGTCTATTATTGATGACTTTTCTCGTAAAGTCTGGGTCTATTTCCTGAAACATAAAAATCAAGCATTTTCTATTTTCAAGAAATGGAAAATACTTGTTGAGACTCAGACAGGTAAAAAAGTCAAGAAGCTCAGGACAGACAATGGCTTGGAGTTCTGTGAGTCAGATTTCAATGACTTTTGTGCGGCAAATGGAATTGCCAGGCACAAGACCTTGCCTGGTAAACCCCAGCAGAATGGTGTTGCCGAACGTTTGAACAGGACTCTATTGGAAAGAGCTCGTTGTATGCTCTCTAATGCTGGGTTATGGAAACGGCGTGATTTTTGGGCCGAGGCCGTTTCTACTGCTTGCTATTTGGTAAATAGATCTCCACATTCATCCCTTGATTTCAAAATTCCAGAGGAAGTTTGGTCAGGTAATCCTGTTGACTACTCTATCTTAAGAGTTTTTGGATGTCCTGCTTATGCTCATTCCAGTA
Organism: Ipomoea nil; assembly: GCF_001879475.1. Lineage (NCBI taxonomy): Eukaryota > Viridiplantae > Streptophyta > Magnoliopsida > Solanales > Convolvulaceae > Ipomoea > Ipomoea nil. The sequence continues at coordinate 3,949,304 of NW_017618262.1, read as the reverse complement.
CGGGTAAATTGAACCCGAGAGCTGTCAAATGCATTTTCCTTGGTTATGCCTCTGAGTCAAAAGGGTATCGTCTATGGTCTCCTGATTCTCGGAAAATCATTCTGAGCCGAGATATCACTTTTGACGAAAATGCACTACTTTCTTCTGGAAAAGTTCCCAGTACAGATGAGACACAGAGTACTGGTGAGAAGGTGGAGTTTGAGTTCAGGCCTATTGATAGTGTTACTACTGCTGATGGTAATACTAAAGATGATGCATCTACTAGTGTCGCACCTCTCGTCGAGCCACTACGAGAGTATTCCATTGCTATGGATCGGCCTAGGAGGACAATCAAGAAACCTGCTAGGTATGCTAGTGATGATGAAACCAACATGGTTGCTAATGCTCTTTCAGTCGCATAGGAAGTTGATGGTGATCCATCCTGCTATTCTAAAGTTTTTCCTATTGCTAAGTTCAACCAGTGCTTGAGTTTAGTCGACTGTTCCAGTTATTAATTTCAAAATGGATTTGATCCAAGGTGGAGATTGTTAGAAAATAATTAAGTTCTATGGCTCAAAATCCATTCCACTCACCATGATGCACCACATGCTGCTGTCCACCCACGTCGCATGCATACAGTAGCCTCCTCATTGCACGTCCCGCCGGAAGTGGTGCCTTTCCTCAATGAGCATGCCGTATTTATCTCCTTCTTTCAATTGTATAAATAGCTCATGTTTCTTTGTTATCAAGGCATCAATATTGAATTCATTCTTTCTTCTTTCTTTTTTGTCCCCACGTAGAATACATATATATTTATATATATATTTGTTTTCTTTATACTCTTTTAGAGTTTAATATATATATATTATATTTTCCCAATTTATTAATTTCCTACTTTTGTCATTTATATATTTTCCTATTATTCAACTTCTATAATTCTCAATTTTCGATTCTTCGCTTCCGCATTATTCCGCTATATTCCTAACATAAAGTTTTTGATCTAAAGTTTTTGATCTATTTGTAGTGTTGTTGTAGACTTATAGTTGATGTGAAATTATTAACTTGTATAGAGTGCTTTGAACTTTGGACATTGATTTGTTTTTTTTATTTTTATTTTTTGCGTTTTTATTATTTTTTGAGTTTTGAAGCATGAATTAAATAGTTTTTATTATTTTTTGAGTTTTGAAGCATGAATTAAATAGGTCAAAATCAAGCCTAAACTCAAACTTGAGCTCAGTTTCGAGTCATGTCGAGTCAAACTTCAGCTCGAGCTCAAACAATCGAGTCACTCGAGCCGAGCTTGAGCTGCTCGAAAATATGACGAGCCGAGCTCGAGCTCGAGCTCCCCTGTTACAAACTGAGCTTGAGCTCGGGCTCGACTCAACTCGTTTACACCCCTAATTCAAACACCTTGATAAGGAATATACTCCGAATTACCGACCCTTATATACCGAGAACTTAATCGGATCGGACTCTATGCATATTGGGGTTTTTTTTTTCGACAGCGCGCCTAAACCAATCCGAACTGGTATTAAGCTTCTTCTTAACTTAATGAGCTTCTGCTTTGAACCCTTTAGGCTCGGTCCTGACCCAAATACTTAACTGGGCCCCGAGCCCAAGCGTCCAATACTTAAAGACGAATATGATAATGACGTTCGAACCGGATACATTGACCCGAAACAATTTACTCTTATCACACTAATTAAATAATGAATTTGTGAAAAATAGAATACGCACTATGCATATTACATAGTAAATTATATGTTTTGGTTAATTCGGTGAATTTTTTAAAGAAAATTATTAATAACTAAAACTTTAAAAGATGTAATATCCAATCCTTTTTTTTTGGGTGATTAGAAAAATCTACAATTGTTGTGCATGAAGAAAACCTCTTCGTCTTAGGCAAATTATATCGTGCACCGCGGTGCATAATCGATTATGCACCGCGCACCAAAACGATGTCGTTTTGTTAAATGAAAATAAACGGCATTCGTTTTTTGCCGTTCCGCACCCTTCCGCAAAAAGTAACTATGTTATTCAATTTCATTTCGTATACACTCAGTTTTGGTTCAACACAACTACAGTTTCATTTTGATATAACTACAGTTTCATTCGATATTTATAAACTCAAATATGTGAAAATATTATTTAATTTTATTTTATATACACTATTTTTTTTTGAATGCTTATTTTATATACACTATAGTTTCATTAAAACACAACTACATGATCATTTTGATATAATTACAGCTTCATTGTACAATATACACTCAAATATGTGAAATGTTATTCAGTTTAATTTTATATACACTGCAGTTTCATTTCACTACAACTACAGTATCATTTTGATATAACTGCATTGTCGGTTTAGATATACTGTAGTGTCAGTTGGTGTTTAATACACCGAACAAGCGGACTCTGTTAACGGTAACGGCGGACCGTTTCTTTACTTAAAGAAACGGCACCGTTTTTGACCGCGGTGCATGTGCACCACGGTCTATGATATAACGACTGTTTGTCTTATGACCCTAGCTACAAAAGACCACAATAAAATAAATTAATCTAAGTTGCATATAACTGTCCAGCTCACACCAAGAAGCCTAAAAGGCCAATCACTTCTTATTTAGTAGGAAAACACTCAAATGCAACATACATAAAGAAACCCTGACTACTGAAAAAAACTGCATCATACGAAATTTTGACATTAGCAGACTAATCACTTCTGCAGATTAAAGATTGCAAGCTTAACAACAACAACAAAAGCTTTCTAGTTCTAGAGACATTCCCATTGTTAGGAATCATTAGTACAAACTCAGGTTATACATATGCTGTCATAAAAAGTCTCCTCCTACTTACATACTTATCATGTGGAGTGAGCAAATTATTGAGCATAATTTCAGGATACAAACTAAGTTAAAGCATCATAGCATTACACGGGAATTAACGACATAAAAAAGCTTCAGATCTTGCTCACTGTTGGAGAAGAATTGGGGTTGGGGAGGCCGACTGAAGATGACTTTGATGCATCCGTTGTGACTGGCGGTGCCTCCTCTAGACAACTTTGTGTGTCGTCGCTTATCCCACCTATGCTCATTTTCTCCACCTCTTCCTGCGTGTATATGTGGATCTTCGAGACAACTTCACAGAACTCGCTGCATCATGCCATCAGAGACAACCAAATCAATTCAATCGTTGTATTGGGAAGAAACATAGAAGAATGAATGTATTGATATATGTTCTCGTATCCTAGGTTTATAGAGGAAACCGGTTTTTATCCTATAAATGATACTTGTGTAAAGGCCAATGGAATTAGAGCTACCACACATTAGGCTAAATATATTTGCCTGTTGGGGGCAACCCCAGTCAAGTTGGTCCAGTTGTTGACTTGGTAACCGCAACGCTACAAGTTCGATTCCCAACGGCAGTGGCCTATTGGCCTTCTTGGCTTGAGCCAGTCAACTATGGGCAACCTAAGCTGATTTAACTCTGGTCCTTTGACATGTGGGTTTATAAGGCGACTAGCTAATTGGTTGAATTCAATCTTTTAGTGTGATTTGGCCCATGGCATTATAGTCCAATTGAGTGATCCTAGCCCAATCTTAGTTTATAACAGCTGGCTAGGGTCACAAGGTGGGATTTACCTAGTGGACACTCTCGAGTAGTGGCTCTGGTTTCCCTTGTCACTCGAAAAAACATATATTTGCTTGCCAGTAGTGATGCTTTTAGATAGCCTAATGAAATTTGGAAGGCATAAGAATGAAATGCTCATTTCATGGAGGGGGAGCGGGGAGGGACTTACTGCCATGGATCGTCCCCAACGACCATCATGTCATTCTCACTGTCGGTGTACAAGATTCTCCATCCTTTGTTAGGATCACGCAGCAGGCCTTCCATTCCAAAGAGCTTCTCTAACTCGATGAGCAGGTCTTCATACCCGTTGAGTCTCGAGAGATCAATAGCCCTTCCAACCAAGCTCCCTTGTTTGTGAACCTTCACGAACGTATCAGATATCAAATACAGAGTTTGAAGTAAACAGCATAATTAGCGTAACGCTCCATCTGTCATTACTGAAGTTTACCTTAGTACAGCTCCTCTTACTAGAACCTTGAGAGCTCAGGGTGGAGGGCTCTTTGGTCAACGAGAAGCCAAATAGCTTACAAGGCCCCCCCGTTCCGCTCAAAGGGTCACTCTTCTCGTCCTTGAAATGGGCCTCGGGGGTTGCCAGTTTGGAAGGCTTTTCGAGGGGGCTCTGCTCACTGGTGAAATTTTGTATTGTACCCTCTTCCCTTCTTTTCCCGTTTTGGATGGATATCGGCTTCAATACATGATTTTCTCTAGGATAATCATTCATGTGTGGAAACATTACGGGATTCTGGCCAGCTCGATAGATCCCATTATAAGGTAAAAAAGTATTATTCCTCATCCCTTGAGAATCAAGATGATAGAAATTGTTCTTAGGGCTCTGATATGCTTGGAAAACATTGCAACCCTGTTCAGGTTTAGCCCAGGAACCGAATTTTACGTCTTTTTTCCCGGCAAAGGATCTCAAAGAGCAAATTTCTTGACCTTGCAAGACCTTTGGAAACCTATTCGATTCCAAAAAGCCTGTGTACATGGCTGGAGGTTGAGTTTGGAAAAGTTCACCGAGTTTCGTCTTTTCAATACCAGCAGGCATAAAATCCCGACGAGGCACAGTTTGCTGTTCAAACTCCGGGTGGCAGTTAATCTTTCCATAGAGAGGCGAGATTAAACCTATGTTTTCTTGACCTTGCAAGACCTTAGAGGATCTTATAGACTCCTCCATGTCTGAAAATCACATTTTTAGAAAGTTAAAAAATACTTAAATTTCCAGTGGAATTACTCGACGAAAATGATAACTTTCCTGATTATTAACAACAAAAAAAAAACAGTAGACCCATACCTGAAAAATGGCTTTCGTGAGGCAGTGCAGGTTGACTGGCCCGCAGTTTCTTCATTCGTGGAGAAGACTGGATGTTCAGTGGCGGTAATGAAACCGAAGAATCAATATCCCATGGAGAAACCCGTTCTTGATGATTACTCATCACATCATCATCCCATCTAACCTGTAACGTTTTATGGAGACACTTGTATCAAGAAGAAAATAAAGTGACTGCAACATTATACAACTGTGGCATAAAAAACGTTCACTTTTAAGTCTCGATACAATCTCTACTCGATCAATAGGGCAATATACTCGGTTTCATTTGGATCATAGAATAGTCGAGTACAAGTATGATTAAGAAGCATTATTATATGGAAAAATCAATATACCATCAAGCATCTCCACTTTGAACCGGGCCATCTATAAGGATCCAAGTCGCTTATTCCCGTCACAATACCGCTGAACCTGTAGTAGACATAAGAATTGCTTCTCTATATCAAAACTCTTCAATGGCAATAATATGTGATATATATTTACTGAGAAATTAAACTACCTTCGTTCGGGAGAATCGTCATAGTCGTATCTCATTTTAAATCTTGTTCCAACCGGGATTCGGTTATTGATGCTCTTCACGTATTTTTGGTAGGGTACAATGAAATCAGCATGGCTTGCCCTGCATCAGCATAATAAGTTCACGTGAGACATATCAAATATCTCCAATGAGAAGGGAGGCTATAACTAAAACCTCGAAACTTTCACTTTTGGTAAGGTTATGTTACATAACATTCCCTAGCCTTGTGCACTATTAGTAACTTTTCATTGAGCTAAGAATAATTATCTAGACCCTTTGGTTTACGGCACCCGTTACCCGAAGGTGCGGTCACTTTGGGTAAAACCCGCCTTGTGACCCTAGCTAGTAAAGGACCAGAAAGAGGTAAACCAGGTTAGGTTTGCACATAGCTAACCGACTCAAACCAAGGAGGCCAATAGATAGCTCCCAAAGGGTAGTCGAACTTGAAACCTTGTGGTTAACAAGCCAATTGTCCGACCAACAGTTATAACAAATACGGGAAATAGAGACAATTGAACGCATAGTACCTCAGGCTATAGAAGACATGGAATGTGCTCTTGCAAGAAACAGCATTTGTCACGGCAGAAAGAACGCTGGAATAAGAAGTCTGATTCTTAATGATTGATTCAGGCAATCCATTTCTCGGTCGAGCAGCTCTTCTTATTCCGAGTCTAAGATCTCCACCTTCTCCCCTGGAAAAACCATCTTCTAATTAACTTATATTTATTCAAATAACTCGGGACAAATATATCAAAACCACTCTAGATTAGCCCATTCGATCAAAACCACCAATATAGGTTGGCTTTTAAGAACAAGATTTGTACCTTAAAAAGAGAACCGCATCCCCTGACACCAGACCCTTTTGGCTCACGAAGATGCTCCACCCGGTGGTGAGCAAATGCCGCCTTGGCTGGCCTGCAAAAGGGGCATTACACCATTAAAATCCCCGAAACTCAATAGCATTCAACACGGTCTAATAAAATAAGCACATTAAACAAATCTTCCAATTTCCATATCGAAGAATATTCCAAGTTTTCAATCTAATAACCTCTATAGATGTGTCGGAATTTCCACTCCACTCCATGCAGGTCCTTAGCAACGAGCTCCTGAGACGGCCTTTGCTCTTTGTAATCCTACAATTCACAGCCCAGTAACAGTTTCATAAGAAATTTCGCTCTTTAATTTCCTAGTACTAGAACGAATGAATGAACATAAGTCACTGATGAAAGTCCAAAACAGAAACCGAACCAATGGTGGGAAACAATCTTCAGCAGCTCGGCGAGGAACTGAAAAGCCTCCATGGGTACTGGTATCAGAGGCCGTAAGGGTTTTGCAGAACATATGAGAGGTCAATTTTACGGGGGCAGCCCCCCCACCACCACCACCACCGTCCTCATCTATCCCCAAATCTCCATGCTCTTTGCCCTCCAAATTCATACCTACTGGCTGTATATATAGATTGCCAACACAGTCATATCCCAAACTAACTACTCCAATTTTCAAACAGTTTAAGGAATTCAGATAAAACTTTCAAAAACCTCCATGAAATAGAAAACCAACCACTTCCTTCCTCTCCAAAACCAATCACAAGAACATAATCATATATATAAAATACTAAAAACCAAAACTTTATACAATTAATTCAACTTAAGACAGCCATACCTCTGGTATAGGCAAAAGTGTCAGCTTTGTGTAGACTTCATCATTTTCCTTATTAGCCTGCAATTCAAGAATCAACACATCAAATCCCCAATTTTTTTCGATAACGAGGAAAACCCACAACCCTTTCGAGCGTGAGTAAACCTGACCCGCCTATGAACCTAACAAAGGACCACAACGAAGTAAACCAGCCTAAATTAGACATAGCTGAATAGAAGTAAATTAAAATCCCCAATTTTAGGAGCAAGTAAAAACACCCAACAAAAGGACTAATTTAAGCAGAAAGACTTACAAGAAGCTGAACATCCTGAACTGAGCAGAAGATCTGGGGGTGGAGGGGAAGGGTGGGCAGGTCCATCTGAAAGGTGGGAGGAAAGGGAGAGGCCTGCTCCAAATGGCCTTGGGGGAAATAGAGAACCACATTCCCTTTCTTGGGCAGGGAGGTGAGAGGGCCAGCACAGGCATGCCAGAGCTCCATGTAGATTGAAGATGGTGGAGCTGAGGAAGAAGAAGAAAAGGCATTTGAGGAGGAGGAGCATGATGAGGAAGTGGAAGTGGAGAGACCACCCCCCTTCTCACACTCTCCATTACAAAATGATGCATTCTTCTGCTTCTTCTCCTCCACCCCCCCACTCACTGCATGGTTCAGATCAATTTCCATGAAAAAAAACCCCAGTTGAGGTCTGCTGTTTTTATCACTATATCATCATAAACTCTCCAGAGGAGAAAACCAAAACCAAAACCAAAAACACCACAAAACAAAGCCTGGAAAAACACTTGAAAGTGGGGGTGGGACTTGGGAGGAAGAGCAATCAAGTGGAAAGTTAGAAAATTGGAAATGAAGTCAAATCGTATATATATATATATAAATATATAAAGGTAGAGTCTTTAAAGCAAGAACAGGAGATTAAGAGGGGAATTGAATACTACAATACTTCTCCCAAGTATAAAAACATCAAGAACTTGTAGTCACGGTATTGCTAGACGGATGAGGAAAGCGAAAGAAAGTTGTATATATGTGTATATATATATATACACATATATATAACAGGGAATTCAAAGCATGATTCCCCTCCCCCATTTTTCGTTCTGAGAAGGGGGAGCAGATGAAACAGGAGACGTAGACAATTGCTAAGGAAGCACAGAAGCTAAAGGCAAATTAAAAGAAAAGGCTTAAATGTGCTTCTGCCCTTTTCAACTTTTATATATATATATATATATATATATATATAATTTTTTTTTTTTTTGGGATGTTTCTCTGTGTGATGTGTCTGTGAGAAAGAGATGAGAGAGAGAGAGAGAGAGAGACCAACAGTGTGTTAAGTGGAGGGGACAAGTTAGGACAGTACAGAACCCACATAACTTAATCCATCCTTCCTCTTTTTGCTTTGCATTAGCTTTTCCACCCTTTATTTCACAAAAAAGAAAAAAACATATATCTGCACAGACATCTATACATTTTACCATTTGCACATATCTACATTCTACATTAATAATGTTTGTATCGGTGGTGGTTGTAGATTACAGTTGCAGACTTGTTCCCTCCCAACAATTAAAAAAAAAAAAACCTACAGTACACTTCATGTAGCTGTACGTACAAGCATTTGATACTTTTGGAACAACCTCCGCTAAGTTTGTCAAGTTATTCACTTGATAATCCGATCAGTATATGTAACCTATGTTGGTTTACCTTCTTGTACTGAATAAATTTATTCTTTATTTCTCTGATTAAAATAAATAAATAAATAAATAAATAATTGGTGCTTTTGCATTAAACATTTATAGCTCTATGTATAATCTTCAACTTGAATATTAATTAGTCTTGACCTCACATACATGGCTAAAAGTATTAGCTTGGCCTTTTCATTTGAATTGATGATTGATGATATTTGGAGTGAGGATGAGAGGTCCTCAATCCATCAAAATCATGAAAGGGATGTTTCCAATTGAATGGAAGCAATGCTCAAACTTTTTTTTTTTTTTTTTTTACCACAACAACAAACAACACTTAACTGCTCTTCCATTTTCTTACAAAACAAGTATACTAACCATATGTATTTGTTTTTTTTTTTTTTAAATAAAGGATGAATAACATTAATAACTACTGAAATAGTTCCGAAGACAACTAGGAAGAATAGACAAACCAAATTGAGAACTAAAGTGCCGTAACTAAAACATGAGAAATATGATTTGCTGATCGCTTAATACGACGAATAAAGTAACAAATTTGGAGACGATTTCTAAATTTATCTAAAATAAAATATAATAAAAGTCAATAATGTCGATTAATACTTAACTAAAATAAAATTTGTGTTTGTAGTATAAGTTACATTAAATGTTTATTTGTTTGTTTTACACATTTACATTTTCTTTTTAATTTTACCATTCACATTTTCCCTTTTGACATTTTTTAAAATTTTTTTTTTTTGAATACTATTAACTCTATTACAAGGTAATATCTATCTGTTCTATACTTTATCACAATCCTCTAACCTTTCCTCAAGGGGAGACACAGAGGTGCCATCTGAGCACAAGGTGGATGACCATTTTTTTTTCTTTGTACAGTTATATCTTATTACCAATTATACATTCAATATTTATCAATAAAATTGTGTCATTACTATGTAAAATGTAAAGACATGCATGCATGATACATATGTGTGTATGTAGTTATATATATATATATATATATATATATATATATATATATATATATATATATATATATATATATATACATACACACACACATATATATATATATATATATATATATATATAGTTTAACTTAATAGAATTTTGAATCAATAAATAATGTGTATCTATTTTAATACAATTTCTCATTTGAAAATTTAACATTTATTTTAAAAAATATAATCTTGCTTTTTCTAAAAGAGTTGAAATTTTCACATTTAAAAATTAAAACCTTTATTTTTTTAGTTTGTATCTTATTTGATGTGGTGCATTATTAACATATTGTAAACAAAACATTTTTTTATTGTATTAATATTAAAACTCTAATTTAAAAATTATCAAAGAAAATTTATTTGCATTTCCTAAAAATGTAATCATTTTGAAACACAATATCTACTACGTTTAATACATTTTTGAAATTTTATGTAAGATAATAATCGTTCTTATCATTAAAAAAAATCATCTCCTAATAGTTACGGAGTATAAGATTTATGTGTTTTTAAAATGCATTTCAATCATATAATTAAATTTATTCTCTTTTTTTTTTTTTTTGTTTATTTGACATTTTTTTTCAATCATACATTGTGCACATTTACAACTAGTTCTCTAAATAAGTCTAACGTACAAGTTCAATTTATTATTTGTCAGAATATATGTTTTAATCAAATATTAAGAGTCGAAATGTATAAAAAAGTGAAGGAAAATGGCACATCGTGGAGCTGTCTATTGACCTTCTTTGTTTGAGTCAGGCAGCTATAGACAATCTATATTGATTTACCGATCTTTGTAATTATTTGTCAGTTGAGATCACAATACAAACTTTATTTAGAGTACACATTTAGATATCAGTTACAAATTTTCTAGTAAATGAAATGAAGGTGTAGTTCAGGCACATGGGGCTAAGTTGTATTTGATGCCTTCCAACTTTATTCTTTTCCACCAATTATAATGTATTAATGGTTTTTTGCTCAAAATGCCACAGACAGATACCTATATTTGTTGATTGCCAAACTAATTAGCTATGCTCGAATAGGTAGAAAGTGAAGGGCGATTAAATGATTTTTTGACCTTGATTGCCAAACTAAGTTATGTACTAATGGGTTTTGCTCAAATGTCATACAAATTTTGGTCATGCAATGCTAATTAAATCATATCGGATATACACAAATTTAAGTGACACCGTTTTACGCGAAACAAATCTCAAATATGTAATACTTTTTAACAAAAATGTAATATTCTTTTATAGGGTAATAGGAATACAATTTTTATAAAATAATAATACTTTTCAAAAAAAAAAATTATCTATCTCATTTTATTTGTCATGTTTACTACTTATTGGTCAAACCAATTTGTTATTCTTTGTTTATTTTCTTTAATAGTTAATTTTTTATGATATTTTTGTTTTGTTTTTAATAATACTTTTTTAATGCAGTTTTTAAATATATAAATTTTATATACTAAACTTAATATTATGAAATTTTGAATAGTAAATAACTTCAATCAAGCATGCTTAATCAAATTAGACACATAAAATATGATGGTAAGAATAATACTTATTGACCAATGATAAAAAAAAAAATCATAAAATATTACATATTCACTTACAAAAATATTTTATATTTAAAATTTGTTTCAACGGTTTTACATAAGGCTAATTAAATTATAAAATGATTAGAGCACGTGTTGTGGGAGAGTTTTAAAGATTACTATGTCAACGTTATTATAAGTTTTCATTGAATAATATTAAATGCACATAAATGTTTACATAATTAATTTACAATGGTCGAAGCTAGGGTTTGTTTAGGTGTCTCCCTCCTTCTTATCAAAAATTTTTTTTTTAAAAAATTACAATAAAATCAATTAAGAATTCACAAGAGTTTAATAATATAAAGAGAATAACAATATAATAACAAATAAATATTTACGTGTAAATAGTAGCTTTTAAATTTCTGTATCATGCATTCATGCATCAACATGAAGGGAAAAAAAAAAAACAAACAAACAAACAAAACATTTTTAACACAAATCATGTGTTCTTTTCACCCACCCAAACGTATCATAATTGAGATCGATGCATCTATTTTGCTATATGCTTACAGCTTATAAGTAAGGTTTGGGTGGTATAAACAAATCAATTAATCAAATACTACAATACCAACAGTCCGACATGCTTCCTCTGTGTGTGTGTTGCCCAGGAGATAACTCAGAACCACTCACAGCCGTCCACGTGTTTAGATCTGACGGATTAGAAACACTAATTTAAAAAAAAAAAAAATGTGATGACATTTTCATAGAACATTGAAGTGCAAGTAAATTGTCTTAAAAGTGCAAGTAACAGTTTCATATAATGCACTTAAGTGCAACAAATAATGTACACTGAGCATCAATATTAAGTGCACCTAACATTAGTAGTTGCAGTGCAATTCTTCACAAGTTCATAGGTTAAAGTTGGTTCTCAGCTGATTAGAAATATATTCCTACTGAAACACAAAGAGGCTCGAACTTACAACTTTTCAAATGAAAGTCCAACCCGGGTACCATTAGACCACATAGTCCTGATATATATATATATATATATATATATATATATATATATATATATATATATAATCTGTTAACTGAATGTGTACATAATATATTAACTAATAATAATTATACATTTGACATGTTGTACATGTACATTATAATAGGAAGAGATGATTTCAATTAATTATGCTTGTTGTGATAATACCACTTGATTCATGAAATCTTGTGCTTGGTCTATAGGTAATATGATGAGAATATGAGTTGATCAAGACTTCATCTTCATAATTTATTGTTTTTGTTGTTATTGTTGGATTACCACCTTGCTAGGATAAGTAGTGCACTTTTAATTTGGAGAGTGCATTTATATATCCACTATACCCATTATGAGTTATGACATATCAAGAAGTTATTATGCATGTTTAATACATCTAAAATAAATGTCTGACAAAAATCAAACAGTCTGCATTTTTGTTCAAAATCAAAAATAAAGTGACAACTAATTTATTTGCAATAACAATATTAAGAATTAAGAATTGTATTACACGAATTAAATTCAATTTGTATAATGATTTTAAGATAACACAAAAATTTAATCAAGGTCTCTCGGTTGAGTCTATCACACAAGATCTTTCTAGTGACAGTTTATCTTTCATGTGTGATTTGCAGATTATTACATACGAATGTGAGAGTATATTCATTGCACACCTTCGTGTATTGACTGCAGATTTTCCTCATCTTCAATAAATAAATAAATAACCGTCCCCAATGCATTCTTCTAGTGAATGAAAAACCTCACTTAAGGCTTGCTTCTAGCGGTAGGATTTGATTCGATTCAAATCACGAACATTGGGGGTTTAAGTTTGGATTGAACCTATTTACGCAGAAATATACAGTTTTATATTGTATCTCGAAGCTAAACTGACTCAATTGAATTCTTCATAGGCCCGGAATAAGTTAATAGGATTCATGATATAGTCCGATGAAATTAGAAAATTTAAATTATCACAAAATTAACCGGGAAGGGGGGGGGGGGGGGGGTGGTAGGCAGCCGGTATCATGGGTGTGTTAGCAGTTAGGACTCAGTGAGTGAGTGAAGGGGCCCACAAGTCCACCACTCCACTCTGGTGTTTACACACAAAACACACACCTCCCCCTCGCTCTCTCAAGTCTCATCACTCTGTCTGCTGTTAAATTGTTACTATCAATCCTTGTTTTGCCTTTGCTTTTTTACTCTTCCTTTCCACGCGTCTCCTTTTCACTTGTTACCAATTTATGCCTTTACATCATTTTTTTTACCCCATAATTTTTTTTTTTTAACCCACAATGTATTACTCCGTATCAATCATTATAAAGATTGATACGATTCAAAACTTTTATAATTTTAAGGAGAGTTAATTACCGTAATGGTCCATTGATTATAATGAAATTATCAATTTAATTTTTGATTATTTTTTTTAACTAATTAAGTCCCTCAACTTTAAAAACCTTAACCAATTTGGTCCTCTGTTTGTTTGACCGTTAGTCAACCGTTAACTTGGGACAAAATTGGTAATTTTGCTATAGTCAAGGGACCATTTTGGTAATTAACTTTAGGGGTGGGTAATTCGGTTTAGTTTTCTCGTACTGAACCGTACCAAATCGAACCGAACTAATTTGGTTCGGTAATATAACGAACAACCGAATGATATTGGATTCTTGTATACCGAATGGTTCGATAAAAAATCGATCCAAATTGTTCGGTAAAAAATTAAACTGAACTGAATACTGTTTGATTTTTTTAAATAATAATAATAATAATAAAATAAATAAATAAATCCAAGTCCCTTACTGTTTGCTCTGCCGTTCAGCTCATATTCTCACGGGTATCTCTCATAAATGTTTTATTTGATTTCTTTATGATTTGCTACCAAAAGTTCTATGTTATGTGTTATGGTGTTTACATAGTCCATATCCAAAGTCTAATATATAACAAAATAGCAATCCCAAAGTTCAAATGGTATTCGGTTCGGTTCGGTTTTTACCGAACAAATTCAGTTCGGTTCGAGTTTTTACCGAACCGTTCGGTATACAAGAATCTATTACCGTTCGGTTGTTCGGTATATTACCGAATCTAACTAGTTTGGTACGGTTCAGTTCAAGAAAACTAAACCGAATTGCCCACCCTTAAAGTTAATTACCAAAATGGTCCATTGACTATAGCAAATTACTAATTTCGTCCCAAGTTAACGGTTGACTAACGATCAAACAAACGGAGGATCAAATTGGTTAAGATTTTTAAAGTCGAGGGACTTAATTGGTCAAAAAAATAGTCAATGACTAAATTGGTAATTTTACTATAGTCAAAGGACCATTTTAGTAATTAACTCTTTTAAAGAGAAAACTATACGTGCATTTCTCGATCTCAAGTTGCCCGAGCTCAGGGATGTATATGATGCTCAACAATGTGAGATTTTTTATATTGTTACACTATGTCAAAATATTATTATCTTCTTGAACCAAACACTCACTAAATAGTCATGTAAATTTTAATCATTGCTCTGATTGCCTGGAAACAAAGATCACTATGTAAGAGCAAGCCTATTAGTATGAATTTTTCGTTGATTTTTTCAAAGGTTAATTATATTAGAGGTTTCTTGTCTTTGATGGTAATTCTAAATTTAATCTCAGACTATTATTTTTATTATTTTATATCTCAGATTATCATTTTTTGGACACTTTTAGTCATTCTTATGACTTTTTCTATTTTTAGTAAGGACATTTTTGTTTCTTCATATTTTTCTTTTGTTATTTTTCCAGTTGCAACCAGTTTAATTGGTTTATGACTTTACTAAAAATCGGTTGAAAATATGGTTACTAAAAATCAGAGGTTACCTAAAGTTCTAAACCAATTAAATCGGTTGAAACCAGAAAAATAACAAAAAAAAAATGAAGAGACAAAAATGACCTTACTAAAAATAGAAAAAGTCATGAAAAGGACTAAAAGTGTCCAAAAAATAATAGCTTGGGATGTAAAATGGCAAAAAGATAGTCTGGGACTAAATTTGGAATTGCCACCAAAGACAATGGACATGTAGTGGAATTAACTCTTTTTTCAAATACAAGTAGGAGAGAGAAGGAAAGAGAGAAGAAGAAAAAATGAGAAAAAAAAAAAGAAAAGAAAAGAAAAGAAAAAACAGTAACCGACAAAAACTTTAAAAAAACAGGTCTTTACGTGCCCAGCTGGACGCACCGGTTTCCCACACGCGAATAAAGGCAGTCTCATTTGTTTTATTTTCTCATCCAATGGACCCACAAAAATTTTGATTTTGCAGGAAGAAAACCCACCAAAATACTCCACTCATTTGTTAAAAAAATCATCTCTTGATTTTTGTAGTGCAAAAAATCACCAAAAACCCCTATTAGGGTTGCTCTAAACCTCGGGGCAACACTACTCTTGCAAAGACAAACTGCTTTTAAGACGATGATTTATTTCACAATATAGTGTTCATGTTTCATATTATCAACTTTATTTTGAATGAACAAGTTGTTGGCTTTACATGGGGAAGCTGGACGGTGGGCCAATACAACCGTAAAACAAGTTCAAAAAAAGAAATAAGAAAACAATTTGACAAAATAATTACAAGAAAATTGAATTCAGAACCCTTTTCAGTGTGTCATAGAGAGTATTTATACAAGATTTCATGCCTTAAAAGGAAAGAAGAAGAATGAACAAATTTGATCTTAAGAAAATTTCCTAAACTGCAACACCTCTTTCCTAATGTTGAAAAGGGAAACCGACACCCGTTTGAGCGTACCAGCTCGACCGCCTTTCCGAGGCAAGCCGCCTAGCCCACACACACCCCACCTCCCAGTAAGATGTCTGGTCATTGCCCCTCCAGCCTCTTGAATAACGCGAGTACTTCACGAACTCTGAGTGCTGGAACATATTTTTGACTAGGTACCCTACTCGAGAGTATCCATCACAAGTGTTAAAAAAGTCATTAAATTTTAAAAAATATTACATAAATTCTCATTTCTTACTTTCAATTTTTACCTACATGATAAAAATATTTAATCCTTGTTTTTTTTTTTTTTGAATGAATATGAAGGAAGAGCAGGTGAATCCAGAGAAGGGAAGAGCGCGTGGGGATAAGACTGCAGGTTGCAGCGCAAGTGATGCGATCGGATGGCCTGCGCCTTTGCCGCTGCGGCAATCGCCCCCACATATACATTCCCATTCTCTCTCTCTCCACCGCTCATACTCATAGATGCGCATGTACACACATCATCCCTCGCTTTCCACCGACAAATGCCCTTCCACTTTGCTCATATTTACGGGACTGCCACCGGTGGAGCTCCCACTTTTTACGTTGGGGCGACTGACTCACTCTGCACCCGTCAGCCGGCAGCGCGCGAGTCGCTCAAAGCCTGCGCCGCCTACAGTGTTTACAGTACTTTTACTTTTAATGGGCTGTAAAATCATGGCTGTCAATTTATGGGCCCAAGCCTGTTTCAGCCCAAATCTTGTCATGCATAAAGCTTCTGTCTCTCCTCTATGTTCATGCAGAATGATACCAAATAAAGCTCTTTATTACATAATTTTTTCTCAATTTACCAGAATTTTACAATATCATATGTAATAAGAATTTTACAATTTATATATTAAATATTCACAATTTACATACTGAATGTCAATTTACATATTGAATGTTCATATACTGAATGTTCACAATTTGTAAAGTCGACCTAGGTTCACAAAAATAATTTTTTAGAAAATAATATATAGATTATATGAAGTAAAATTTTCCGTTACCTGTCATAATTTTATTGATATAAAAATAAAATTAAAAAAATTACAATCAATTTTTTTTAATGAATGAATTATGGTATAAAAAATAGAGGAAAAAGTTCGTCAAACAATTACTTTCACAAGTTACAAATTCAACTCCCAACATGAGCGGATTTATTGACATTCTTGGTTTGAGTCGATTAATTATAAGCAACTTAGAGTGATTTACCTCATTTTGATTTTTTGCCAGCTAGACTTATAAGGTGAGGTTTACTCATATCTCTCTAGAAGCAAATATATATGACTTTTTTGCTAGACATGTTTTATATATTTTATTTCTCACGTTTTATTTTGATTATAGGAGTATCCTTTTAAATGCTTATCAGTTCAGGTAAACTGAGTGAGTTTGAGCATAATTTTCATACTAGAAGATAGAAGGTCATGAGTTTTATTATGAGTAAATACCCAAAATGGTCCCTCGACTGTAGCTAAATTTACAAATTGGTCCTCGACTTTCAATTTCAAACAATTAAGTCCTTAACTTTGCAATTTTGACACGATTTGGTCCTCTATCTATTTAATTGTTTGTTGACTGTGATTTTTGAGGATATATATGTAATTTCATGGTCCATCGTCGATTTTTTAAGGTTCCGGTTGCATTTTCAAACCGCACTGTTACATTCGGTACTAGATTACTAATTTAAATTGTAAAGTTAGAGATTTTAAACCTAACTAGATTAAATTTAGATCAGTTGATGAGAATATTAGATGTTGTAGGTATTTATATATAAAAAAAGGATTTATTGTAAAATTTTGAGCTAAAATTCGGATGACATCATATTTGTCCAATGATTTTTTTTTTTTTTTTTTTTTTTTTTTTTTGCTATTGTCAATTGGGAATGATGCTATGGGTTGCATTAGCCATTAGGTATCCACTAACCAGACACTGAGACAAGTAGGTCACTTGTAACACAAGTTGTCTGAAATCTGGCTGTCCTTCATTTGAGACAATAAATCCAAGATCATTCCAACAATTTCTTTTCTTTTCATGTTTTTAAGAGAAATTAACTAGGTGAATACTGTTTTCATTTTGCTTGCTTTTTTTTTTTTTTTTTTTTTTTTCTTTTCTTTTCTTTTTGTTTTTTCCTTTTAATTATTCAAATCGAGAAAAACTCGCAGCCATTATGCGAAGATGTGTATTATATTGGATGAATATCACTATTGTATAGTACCCACCAACCCACCAGAATATTGACAATAATTGAACTCCTGACCTTATGGTACAATAATCATGCTCCACCTCCCGTTATCCTTTTTTTTTTTCTTTTCCTGAAACAAACAAACTATCATTCATTCAAATCATAAAGTAACACATTACAAATGATAGAAAAAGGGTGCGAAAATCACTCCGCCGGTATGATCATTCATAGAAACAACTTGCCAAGTTAACAAGTGGGCTGCCTGATTCAATGATCTTTTAATGAAAGATAAAAACACTTGAGTAAAACTGGCAAATTATGCTATGCATCCGTATGCACCATGCATGGTGCATACGGATGCAAAAACGACGTCGTTTTAATAAAACGCGCGTCTCCTCTTAAAAAAAAAATCAGGTTCGATTCCCAGCAACAACATATGAACTAAAATTCCATAATCGATGAACTATAATTCCATAATCGATGAACTATAATTCCATAATCTAATCTATGAACTAAAAATTCCAGAATGAATGAACTAAAATTCCATAATCTATAAACTAAAATTTCAGAATCGATGAACTACAATTCCATAATCGATGAACTATAATTCCATAATCAATGAACTATAATTCCATAATCTTTGAACTAAAATTCCAGAATGAATGAACAATATAATGTTATTGCTGGGAATCGAACCTGAATTTTTTTTTAAAGGGGAGACGCGCGTTTTTTAATAAAACGACGTCGTTTTGGCATCCGTATGCACCATGCATGGTGCATACGGATGCACATCATAGCGATTGAGTAAAACTACTCATAAAGTTTTTTATATCTCTAAGAATCAAGTGATATAATAAAGATCCCCCTTTCATGAAATTAATTAATTCCTTGGACAACCTGTAAGGAATCAGTTTCAACATAAACTTTGTCATAGTTGTGAAGTTTCCCAAAGGAATAAGTACCGAATATGGCGATTATGTGATGAAATTCATGTTGAAAATTATTTCCAACCAATACTCCAAAGGAATTAACAATGCAAGTAATTTAATAAAATATTTTTCTCCTTCAATTTTTTTCTTTTTTAAATACTAGCATATTTATTTCTTATTTCTTTTCAATTTTGTAGCATTTAGAGAGACAAGGAGGTTTGCTCTACCATCAACAAGAAATTGATGAAGTTGGAGACTATGGTCTAAGTATCTTATATATTGATGAATGGGTTAAAACAATACTTGATGTTATTTTTTGAATACTATTAATTCTATTACAAGATACTATCTGTTCTATTTACCAAACACTTTTCTACAATCAACTAATCAAACTCACTAACCCAATCGATCACTATTTACCAAACACCCTTTAACTAATATCGAAACGTGTCAAACCCTTTTTCAAAAAGGATGTAGACAACGTTCAAGAGACAAAAGATCATTTTTTTTTTTTTTTTAAAGATCGAAATCATCAAGAAACGGAATCTAGTTGACCATATGTAATTTCTCTTTATTAATATTTTTTTTACAAGTAACGAATAGTGAAAACACCTGGTACGTTGGTCACAAGCAGAAATGAGATGTCACACCAAGGCTTTTGTCTGGATGGAGCACAGATAGATAGAGTACAGTACGTGTGCAGTGTAGTGTAATGGAACAGCTTTATTTTATTAAAGTGACTACGTTAGTAATGTCTCTTTCATGGAGAAAGACATGAATCGCATGTCCTAAATGGGGACTGCTGAGGTGAATGCATGCCAAATTGCCAATTGCCAAGCAAACCAATACACACACACACACACACACACACACACACACACACATATATATATATATATATATATATATATATATATATATATATATTAGGTAAGAACTAACCTTAGCTTGCGAACTGCGAACTTATAAAGGATTGCACCGCAACTACTACATGATTGCATTGCTACAACTCTCAGACATGAAGAACTTTGCGATGCAATCATGTAGTAAGTGCAGTACAATCTTTCACAAATTCACAATTTGAGGGGGCGTTTGGTTCAGGTTATATAACATAACTAAGGGAATGTGACATTCCAAAGCTCACATTTTGGTGTTTGGTTCATATTATCATAGGGAATCTAACATTCCCAAAGAATGTCACATTCCCTCCACATAGGATTTTGAAGGGAATGTGATTCCCTTCAAAATCTTAGGTAATGTAAGATAACCTTGGTTATGTTATATATATATATATATATATATATATATATATATATATATATATATATATATATATATAATTATTTTTGTAATTATATATATTTTTATTTTTATTATGTTATGTTAGCATATAAAATAATTTTATTTCTCAAGTTCAAGATTTTAGTTAATATTTTAAAATCATGTAATTATATATGATACCGTTATCTTATTTATTTATTTTAACTTTTAAATTTATTAAAATATATGAAAATATGTTAAGGATATTATAGTGTGTAAAAAAGATAACCCTAAACCAAACATGATTATATTACATACCCAAATTTTAACCAAACACAGGAATCTAACATTCCCAGTAATCTAATATTTTCAGCAATCTAACATTCCCTAAGGTAATCTGACATTCCGTGAACCAAACGACCCCTGAAAATTAAGATTAATTCTGACATGATTATGGATCATTCGTGTGTGTGTATATATATATATATATATATATATATATATACACACACACACACACTAGTATAGAAAGAAAGAAAGAAAGAACCCTCGAGACTCATGCCGGCAATTCATTTATTTCTGTCATCATATCGTTTACTGTTCCCCTTGATGTGATCCTGCATCATATATGGACTTTTTACTTTGCAGTAAAGACTCTTTTTAAAAAAAATTAAATTAAATTAATAATTCCTTTTAATATTTGTTATTCACGTTAAATTCTAGACCCTTGCATTTGTCATATATATCATCATATCTTTCACTCTTATACTTGAAATAACACTACATTAAAAGATAATCACAAATTGTGATTTATCAAGTGCACATTTTTAAATATTATGTAAATACGATTTTTTTTTTTTTTTGTATAAAAAAACATGACAATGAGTGTAAATTTTCATTATTGAATCAAAATAAACACTACAACACCCCGAATACAAAATAGATTAACTAGAGATTGAATAGTTCTGATTAGGTAAATAAATTAAAGTAATGTAAATACTACAAATAAAATTAATGAGATGTGAGATTCACTACTACAGAAAATGGTTTTAACGTCGGTTAAAATACCCCATTTAACGTCGGTTATCTTTCGACGTCGTCTTAAAAGACGTCGTAAGTAAATGATACGACGTCGGTTGAACAACCGACGTCGTATGTAATATACGGCTTCGGCTTTTGATAAAAGCCGAAGCCGTATATATATATATATATATATATATATATATATATATATATATATATATATATATATATATATATATATATATATATATATATATATATATTTTTTTTTTTTTTAAAATAATTTACATACGACGTCGGCTTTTAGGTAAACGCCGAAGCCGTATATATTTATTATTTTTAAAAAATAAAAAATAATTACCCTACGGCGTCGGTTTTTAGATAAAAGCCGACGCCGTATATATATATATATATATATATATATATATATATATATATATATATATATATATATATATTTTTAAAATAATAAATATATACGGCTTCGGCTTTTAGGGGCTTTTACCTAAAAGCCGAAGCCGTATATATTTATTATTTTTTAAAAAAATAATAATTAACTTACGGCGTCGGTTTTTAGGTAAAAACCGACGCCGTATGTTATTATTATTATTTTTTATTTATATGCGTTTAATGTTTTCTACCCCACCTGTATCAATTTTCAAACCCTGCGCAGCTAGCAATTTAACATTCAACATTCAACATCAACTAATTTATTAAACTAATTCAAACTATTAAACATGAAACTAATATAAAGAACACAATTCATTAAGCTAATTCAAGCTACTAAACATAAAACTAATATAAGTACCACAATTCAACAAAACTACTAAACATTAAGCCAATAAACATAAACTAATTTTAAACGTAAAGTATCAAACTATTAAACATGAAACTAATATAAAGAACATAATTCATTAAGCTAATTCAAGCTACTAAACATAAAACTAATATAAGTACCACAATTCAACAAAACTACTAAACATTAAGCCAATAAACATAAACTAATTTTAAACGTAAAGTATCAACTAAGAAGCGTTTTATTAACCCATTCATCAATAAGAAGCTTAGACCATTTGTCTCTAACTTCATCAATCTCTTTTTTGTTGTAGTCTTTCCAAAGCCTACAAAGTTCAAAAGAAATAAAATTAATAAATAAGCAAGTATTTTTAAACATTTGAAGCCAAAAGATATATTAAGAAATTACTTGCCTTATCCATTCCTTTGCTTAGATTGTTGGAAACAATTTCCAACATGAACTTCATCACATAATAACCACATTCGGTGGTTCCCTTTTGTATAGCACACTACATTGAATTACAATAAAAATAAAATAAATTAATAAAAAAAAACAATAAGTTTGCATGTTTTACAAAGTGAATGAAGTACTTACCGAACATATAGTCCATTTTGGTGAACGATTTGGTTTCTTTCCACTCATCATGTTTGTTGCAGTCATACACCTATTAATATAAGACATAGAATATATATAAATACTTGGCATCACTAGTTTAATGATAACTACTAATTAATTATATAAATTTACATACGTTTCCATTATATGTTTAATGTCTTCACGCGGCCCATGACCAAGTGAATCAAACCAAAAAATTTCATTTAGTCGAGGACAAATCGCCATCAACATCCAATGCTCACTACAAATAAATAATTTATTAGTTTTAAGTGAATATAATATATAATAAAAATATATTATATATAAGTACTTTTATTTAAAACGTAATTAATACTTACTTGAGAACATATGAGGCTAAGTATACCAATTTCTTCCCCGACTGCATGGTGGCATTTATATATGATTTCCTGTCTTCCATATTATTCATTTGTGGTTGAATCCAATATGGATCTAGGAAGCCATACGTGTCTTTTGATGCCAACTCAAAACTAATGTAAATACCCCTATTCACAAACACAACAACATCATTTTATATTAAGTATCAACTAGTGCAATATATTCAATAACATCATCATGTATTATACACTTAGCTTGTTCACTTAAATTATTTGATAAGTTATATACTTGAAAAGGCAAATTATGGACAAGGATTCACCTAGCATGGTGGGTCTTGGTCCAAAACAACATCATTTTATATTAAGTATCAACTAGTGCAATATATTCAATAACATCATCATGTATTCTACACTTAGCTTGTTTACTTAAATTATTTGGTAAGTTATATACTTGAAAAAGGCAAATTATGGACCAAGATTCACCTAGCAAGCTAAGATTTGTTCACTTAAATTATGTATTATATTCATAATATTTGTTCTATATATCTATAAACTAAACCTTATTCCTTAATGTTCATACACAATTATTCCTAAAATTTCAAGATATACACAATAATATATAAACAAAATTTCATAAAATTCCACATATACACACAACAATTCATAATTGACCCACTAACTTATAAAATTAAATATATACACAATTATTCCTAAAATTTCGAAAATATACACAATAATAATATATAAAATTCAAAATTCAAAAAATATATATACATAACCATTTTTAATTTATAATATATATATATATATATATATATATATATATATATATATATATATATATATATATATATATATACGTACGTACCTTGCAGGAGAGGCGGCGACCGGCGACGACGTTGGGCGACGGCGAGGACGGCGGCTTAGGGCGACGGCGAGGACGACGGCGAGCGAGGCCGAGGCCGAAGACGACGGCACTGTTGCGAGCGAGGCCGAGGACGACGTCGACGTGCGGAGAGCGAGGTCGACGGCAGTGGACGACGGCTTAGGCGGCGGTGGAGAGCATCGGTGGCGTAGGGCGTTCGACGGCGGTGGCGTAGGGCGTTTGGAGCAGTGAGGAGTGAAATGTTGAGCTAGGAGTGCCGATCTGAAATGTTGAGCTAGCTAGCTTCATTATTATTATTTTTTTTAATTTATGTATACGGCGTCGGCGTTATACGACGCCGACGCCGTATACCATTTAAATATTTTTTTTTTAATTATTGGAGATACGACGTCGGAGATTAATTCTCCGACGCCGTATCTACTATTTTTTTTTTTTTAAAAAAAAATTCGAGTATACGGCGTCGGCGATATACGTCGCCGACGCCGTATACCATTTTAATTTTTTTTTAATTATACGATACGGCTTCGGAGATTTAACTCCGACGCCGTATCTCCTATTTATTATTTCTTTTTTTTTTTTAATTTGAGTATACGGCGTCGGCGTTATACGTCGCCGACGCCGTATACCATTTTTATTTTATTTTTTTTTAATTATTAGAGATACGGCGTCGGAGATTAATTCTCCGACGCCGTATCTACTATTTATTTATTTTTTTTTTAAATTCAAGTATACGGCGTCGGCGATATACGTCGCCGACGCCGTATACCATATATATATATTTTTTATTTGAGATACGGCGTCGGCAACGTATAACGCCGACGTCGTATCTCGTATTTATTTTTTATTTATTTTTTATTTAATATACGGCATCGGCCATACCAAATAACCGACGTCAGGGCCGGATTTTAAGTTGTGCAAGCTGGGCTACCGCACAGGGCCCCCAATTTTAGAGGGGCCCCAAATTTTAGAGGTCCAATATTTAATTTTTACCTAGCTAGTTTAGAAATAAAAATTAAAAGTTTTCAATTAAATTTAAAAGGTTCCATGAAGAGATGGTAAGAATGTGTTTTTATTGTATTTTAACTCAGAGGTCAAAGGTTCGAAACTTGCATGTATTGATTTTAAAAATTGTAATTTTGGTAGGGCCACATTTATTTACCAGAACAGGGCCACCAAAACTTAAAATACGGCCCTGACCGACGTCATATGTATTTTTTAAAAAAATAAAAAATAATTTTAAATATTTAACGTCGGATTTTCAAAAAACCGACGTTATAATGTAGACGTTAAATCCGTTTTCTGTAGTAGTGATTATCTTAAACACAAATTTTAATGGGTATTTTTATTTGATCTAAATTGTTTATCCCATGATAACACCTTACAATGCAAGTGGATCGTCAACTATCATAGTGAGTTGATTAACGGGCACGCAAGTGCATTACAGAGTTCAACTATAACAACCTATGACAAAATTTCTATAGAATATGGCTAATTCAGCTACTCGAAACCTAAGTAATTAAGCTGTCCGACAATTTTATTGACCTGCACAATTTGAATGAGAAGTCTTCTAAGAGCAACCCCATTAGGGTTTTTTGCTAAGTTTTTGAGAAAGAAAAAATCATGTATTATTTTTGAACAAATAAGGAGGATTTTTTTATTTTTATTTTTGGTATTTTCCTCCTGCAAATGAAGGTTCATTGTGGGTCCATGGTGTAGAGTGAAGAGAGGAAGAGACGCGCAGCTTTCGCTTGAAGGGCACTGCCCACGTCCAGCACGCGCCCACGCATAAACACTTTCGTGTCCCTTTTTTTCACTTTTTCTTTTTTTCTCATTTTCTCTTTCCTTGTTGGCACTGTAAAAAGTTGTATATATATACATATCACCTAATAGTAAATTTAATTAACCTAAAATAAAAAGCATTAAGAATTTAAGATGTATACCAATGGATTATCGGATAATCATTATCCAATTTCTTAGGATTAAGATTAACTTTTTAAGCAAGTGAAAGGATTTTAGATGGTTTTAATAGCAGGGAAGGGTGAGAAAATTTGGTGGCAGGGTGGTAGCAATTTAGAAACAGACACATCAAAGAAAGTATAGTTAGTAGAGTAGATGGAATACAGTTGGGTCTACAAAAGAAGATGAAGGGTAGTTTTCAATATGAAGGCGAAGGACAAGGAGCATCTACTTTAAACGACATCTGTGTTACCTGGGTTGCATACGTGGAACTAATGGGATTCCATGTCTTTCGTGGGCCTTCTGAAAAATGACACATGTATGCTAAATACGGAGTAATAAATATCGCAAATATCATGATTTATTATTGATAAAAAAAAATTAAAAAATTAAAATGAGAGATGGAATTAAATAATTCAAAATTCAAAATAAAATAATGAGTAAATACCTAAAATGGTCCCTCGACTATAGCTAAATTCACAAATTGGTTCTCGACTTTCAATTTCAACCAATTAAGTCCTTGACTTTGCAATTTTGACACGATTTGATCCTCCATCTATTTGACCGTTTGTTGACCGTGATCTTTGAGGATATATATGTAGTTTCACGTGCAAAGCTCAAGAGAACGCTCTTGAAGGTGACATCGTTGTTTCGGAGGGGGAAGTGTTTCTCCGCTTGCTGCTTGGGGATAACGAGCCAGTTCAGCTTAGAGAACGCTCTTGGAGGTGACAGCGCCATTTCGGAGGGGGGAAGTGCTTCTCCGCTTGCTGCTTGGGGATCCCGAGCCGGTTCAGCTTGCCTACATCGCTTAGAGTCACGGCTTTCTCGAAGAGCCACTCCAGGGACTTCGGCGATCTATCTATCAAAAGCTATAATCTCTCCAGCATGGGGTGCAGCGCCGGCAGTGGATTCAAATGTAACAGTGCGGTCTAGAAATGCAACCGGAACCTTAAAAAACCGACGATGGACCATGAAATTACATATATATCCTAAAAAAATGCAGTCAACAAACGGTCAAATAGACAAAAGACCAAATTGTGTTAAAATTGCAAAGTTAGGACTTAATTGGTTAAAATTAAAAGTCAACGACCAATTTGTGAATTTAGCTATAGTCGAGGGACCATTTTAGGTATTTACTCTAAAATAATAAGCAAACAATTTAAAGGGCAATGAAATATCAAATTTCTTTCTATTAATTAGTTGCTGGTGCACTATAACAATATTACATACTTCTATTAATTTATTTGCCCGCATGGGTAGCTCAACTGGTCATAGAGGTGAAACTTTGAAAGAATGAGCAGGGATCGAGTCTCACCAGCGGCAGTGTGGGAGCAACCTCCCAAAGTAAGGGGGCTCCTTGTGCGCAGTGAGCCCCACCTTTGATAGAAGAGTATAATATATTTGTAAGGAACACGATCCTTCTATCTAGATATATACACAAGTGATTTTTGGGCTATGATGAATTAATTGATCCAGATGCTCTTGATGACCGGTTGACCACACATCGATCTCCTAGGAATCATAAGTTCACATTGACCTTATTACACACTCATATACGAGTAGTTTTGCTGTGCATCCGTATGCACCATGCATGGTGCATACGGATGCAAAAACGACGTTGTTTTATTAAAAACGCGTGTCTCCCCTTAAAAAAAAAATTTAGGTTCGATTCCCAGTAACAGCATTATGTTGTTCATTCATTCTGGAATTTTAGTTCATAGATTATGACATATTAGTTAATTGATTCTGGAATTTTAGTTCATAGATTAGATTCTGAAATTTTAGTTCATAGATTATGGAATTATAGTTCATCGATTATGGAATTATAGTTCATCGATTCTGGAATTTTAGTTCATATGTTGTTGCTGGGAATCGAACCTGATTTTTTTTTTTTAAGGGAAGACGCGCGTTTTTAATAAAACGACGTCGTTTTTGCAATGGTGCATACGGATGCACAACATAATTTTCCCTCATATACTAGTCCGAGCTGGCCAACGGCCAACCTCACCTAGGGGCCAAGGTCTACCGTACTCTAGTATTTTTGAGCTTGTTTTCTTGGACTTGTTGGTCTAATATCTCTATCAATAATTATCTAATCATGAAATTTTTTTGTTTAAATATATATTGAAGTGTATATCTTGTCAAGCAAAACTTTTATGGCTAAAAAGTCTAATAATTGGGAGTAATCAAGTTGGTTAAACTGTTGACTTGGTAACTACAAGGTTACAAATTCGATTGCCAACGGGAGTGGGCTATTGGCCTCTTAATTTGAGACGGACAACTATGTGCAACCTAAGCTAGTTTACATACTTGTGATCATTTGATGGTTAAGGCCACAAGGTGGCCGGTGATGCGAGATTTACTCAGTATACACCATAGAACAGTGACTGTGGATATTCATCATCACTAAAAAAAAAAAGTCTAACACGGCGTATGGTTGGAGGGAATTGCAATTCCGCAGAATTAAAATTCCATCATTTTCAAGGAATTAGATGCCCCCCCCCCCCCCCCCCCCCCCCCCAGTATTTCAATTCCATGGAATTTTGGAAGAATAAAAATAACTTTGAGAAAAAATTACCCCTCTTTTTTAACCTAAACATCTCTCTTTCGATTATAACGTGTCTTCTCCTTCTACTCTCAACACAAAACATCAATTAGTAGTCCAACCTCAATCAAATACGTTTTCTCTAAACTCTCTTATCTATTTTATTACTTTTGTTATGCAATTCTAGAATTTATTTACAGCGTGTTACATAAAATTTCAAAAACAAAATTTGAATTTGGTCATTTATGATCTATAATAATAATAATAATAATAATAATAATAATAATAATAATAATAATAATAATAATAATAATCCCTTTCAATTCTCATTATACCAAACATTGAAATTGAAATTCTTAGTAATTCTATTCCTGCAAATCAAACACTGAAATTTAAATTACCACTTTATTCCCACATTATTCCTCTCTCATGAAATTGTAATTCTTTTTCCACCTAATTCCCTCCCTCCAACCAAACGCCCCATAAAAATTTGGGTCACACTTGTGTGAGACCGTCTCACAGATCCTTATTCGTGAGATGGATCGAGTCGGGTTGAATCAAAATGCAAATGTCATACTGCGCAAGGCATACGTATATATGCTCAAATGTAATACTAATCAGGAATAAATTTTTTGTTACTAATAAGGGAAACTGTAATATTTTTGAAGAAAAATGACATTTATATTTTGATATAAAAGTATTATATTTTTCATTAAAAGTATTACATTTTTCATAATAAGTAATGTTGACAAGTAGCCCTTACTTATAAGGAAAAATAAAATACTTTTAAAGAAAAATGTAATATTTTTAAATTGAAATGTAAAAGTATTACATTTATATTCTTATAAGTAACAAAAAAATTATTCCTGATTAGTTTAACAAACCGCTCCAATCCCTTTTCTTTCTCCTTAAAAAAAAAAAAATCTCTAACCCTTAGTTGTAAACTCATTAAAGATATATATATATATATATATATATATATATATATATATATATATATATATATATATATGTAATCGCACTCAGGTGCGAATGCTTCGCCCAGGCGCGAAATAGGAATGGATTCTGTCCGTCCACGTGTCCAGATCTAATGGATGAGAAACACTGATTTTTTTTAAAAAAAACGCATTGGCATTTTCATAAATAATTAAACATCGAAGTGCAAGTAAAATGTATTACAAGTGCATGTAAAATGTATTATAGGTGCAAGTAAAAATTTACACTGAGCATCAATACTAAGTGCACCTATAGTTCTAAGTAGTTGCACATATAGTTATAAGTAGTTGCACCTAGGTGCATGAATATTTGCGGGTGATTTTCAGGGATATTACTACCCACTGAACTCAGATCAATGAAAGTTAACAAGGCAAAATTACATGCACTTATAGGTGAAAGTAGTTGCACCTATAGTTATAAGTAGTTATACCCATGTGCATGAATGTTTGCGGGAAGTGAATGTTAACAAGACAAAATTATATGCACTTATAGGTGAAAGTAGGTGCACTTGTAAGTTATTTTACTTGCACTTCGATGTTCGATTATTTACGAAAATGCCACCGCATTTTTTTAAGCTATTAGATCAAGACACGTGTCGTGTACTGATTCGTTCGTATATTTCTTCTTGGGCACTTATTCGCACCTGAGTGTATCCCTATATATATATATATATATATATATATATATATAGGGGTGAGGTCAATCAAGGTAAAAGAATGTTAACTAGGAACATTATAATGATTAAAATGATTACTCCGTATTTCTTTATTTTATTCTACTTTTTGAAACAGCAAATAAGTTTGTCTGCTACGTTGGAAGGGAGTAATTATGAAATTACATAAAATAAAAATAAAAATATTTGACTGTAATAATGACAACCTCGCCTCACTAAAAGCAAGACATAAATGAAGGCTTTTGTGCTTGTTTGATATCCATATCTGTCTAGCTTAGCTTGCATCATGATATACAGTACAGCTACCTAAATATTAGTTGGTACATATTGATAGGGAGAGATTGAGGCTTATAGAAATATAATACAAGCTATAACACTAATAATGAAATAGAAATAATAATGTTATCTCTATTAGTCGAATTTTGGTGTGCCATCGGAAGGAAAGAGACTTAGACTAATGGACCATAAGGGGTTTGGTGAGCCAATGAATGATTTTTATGGGAGGGAAGGGTGCTTATTTATATTGTTGAAAGACTCACGGATGGTTGACAAATGAACGGCATTGGGCAACCTTGAGTTTTGGCCACACCTGTCCCCCCACTACTTTACTTCCAGCCCACTCCCATGCATAAGTGATCGAAGGTTCATGCCCTAATTTAATACACAAGATTTTGAGTGGCTTGGTTGATTAGTGCTTATGTTGTTATTATAAGTGGAAGGTTGTATGTTCAATACCTCTTGCCTCTTGGTAACACCTTTTTATAATATTTTGCTCCAAGCTTCCATATTTCCTTAGCTCAATAGATTTTCATTATTCTTATTGGGCCAACACCTCACCCATGGACGTCCCACTTGGACGATTGGGCCAAGGCTTTTCTAATAAAATGAGTCCCGGGGTCATTTGTCCCCATCAAATATAAATGGTAGATTTTCACATTTTATATATATAGCCGAAGGCCGTAAGTTCGAATCTGTGTAAAGATATTGACTCTTTGTGCTTCAGTAAATTGAGAAAATATGTATACATAAATACTCGATCAGATTTCTAAATATGTATTGTTACTATGATATTTTAATTAGTTACAAATAATTGTACTTTTTTTTTTTTTTGAGTACTTGGAAATCTACTAATCACTTAAGCATATAATATTATTAACTATACATGATTAGTTCTTAGTTAATTATTATATATTATATTGTGACCTATTTTATATACTAAAACTAGTACTATGAGTTTTACCAATTATACATGATTAGTGCATGAGCAATTCAACTGGTCATAGGGATGAAGTTCAGGATGAATTAATAAATAAAAAATAGAGATAAAATATAATTAAAAAAGGGTCCATAACCCTTTTCATTAAAATGAAATAATGGAAATAAAATCAATCGTTATGCGTTGGACCCGTGTCCAGCATGCTTGTTGGACACGACGTCACTGTTATCTTTTTTTTTTTTTTTTTTTTTTTAAATTTCAGACCGCTTCGTTATAGGAATATATGTTCATAATTTTATTACTATATGTTAATAACTGTACATTCATAACTGTACGTTCATAACTCTATAACTGTACATTCATAACTCCATAAATGTACATTCATAACTCCATAACTGTACATTCATAACTCCATAATTGTACATTCATAATTTTCGAAGCTTTATGTTCACAATTTTAGAGCTCTATGTTCATAATTTTATCACTATATGTTCATAATTGTAAGTTCATAATGTTAGAGCTCTTTGTTCATAATTCGATCAATAACTGTACATTCATAATTCCATACTGTAGATTCATAATTTCATAACTGTAGATTCATAACTCCATAACTGTAGATTCATAACTCTATAACTGTACATTCATAACTCCATAACTGTACATTCATAATCTTCGAAGCTCTATATTCACAATTTTAAAGCTCCATGGTCATAATTTTATCACTATATATGTTCATAATTGTAAGTTCATAATGTTAGAGCTCTGTGTTCATAATTTCATAATTGCATAACTGTACATTCATAACGGCATAACTGTATATTCATAATCCAAAAAAAATAAAATAAATAACGCCGTTAATGACAAAACGCGCGCGATTTTTTTTTTTTTTTTAAAACTAAATGACGCGTTTTTTTAAAAAAACGACGTTGTTTTGGACCCGTGTCCACAATTCATTGTGGACACGGGTCCAGGGCATAATTTGCCAAATAAAATTAAGCGGATAATTAAAGAAACCTCTTTTGGATAATTAATGGGTCAATTGTTGGGGAAAAAAATCCCATCACCTTGATTAGGAAAGTGCAACTTGGGCATCTTAATTAGCGTGCAAGACTCTTTTTAAAGCTAAATTAAAGCATTATATATCAGATAACTTTCATACTTTTTTTTAAATAAATATACTTAGATATTTTCAGTTTCGTGGAACTAATTCTAAACTCATAAACCCTGTCCTTAGAGTCACTATAGAGGTAAATTGTGAGTCGCACAATCGATTAGTTCAAACGATCAAACCTAATTTTCATGCGTCCACAAAGGATTCAACTCACACCTTCCATCCATCATATATATATATATATATATATATATATATATATATATATATATATATATATATATATATATATATATATATATATATATATATATATATATATATACTAGTATTTTTTTATGCGCGATGTGCAAAAAATAGGTACCCAATATTAATACATTATATTAAAATTTTAAATTTATTTAGATTTTAGATATTAAAATTATTCTAAATAATAATAGTAATAATGTAAATCATTTTTATAAATTTGATATTTATATTTTATGTAATAATTAACATATAACTCAAATATATAATGTGTATATATTATTATTAATGAAGAAGATAATAAAATATATGGTGGATGCATGTGCATGGTAACAATAGTGGAAAAGATAACGGTAGGGGTATGTTTGTCCAAAATATTTTAATGTACAACCTTTATAGCATAATGTACAAAAAAAACTTAACGAAAAAAATAGACATAAATCAGCGGATAACTTTCATTCACACTTATTATGTTTTTAGATATATATATATATATATATATATATATATATATATATATATATATATATATATATATATATTATGTATTTATGTTTTAAGTTAGATACGAATTTCGCATGTATTACCTACTTCAGTCGTGACATACAGACATCAAGTTAGACGATAAACAATTACGCTAAACTTTGTGGAGACAGATAACTTCATACTTGATACACTAGGACGACGTTAAACTACAGCTTCGTAATCATATTTCTTAACACGGGATATGATTATATGAATCTGCACCCGACACATCTAAAACAACAACCGATGAATTAGGTAGAGAACGTACAAACAATATGGATCGGACATGGGTTTGGATTTGTTATTTGTAGTGCTCGAAAATATATAAATTAAAGCACTTTATCAAATGATTTTGCAATATGGTGGGACTAGGGCTCCCATATTTTACAGCCCACAGACCAACAAGGGATAACGTTGTTTGGTCTGTGATCTGACGATTCAAAGCAAAATTTAAGGAACATGACATTGGGAACATCAAAAATCACAAATTTACAGGTAAAACGTAACATCCTTGTAAACCAGACATTTTGGCAACTATATATGTATGCATATATATATATTTTTTCCAGCAAAGCAGTGGTTGTAACTTGTGTCTCAATTGATTTGACGCCCGACACATCATGCTATTCATGTCTTTCCCGGTTTATACCGCAACAACCAGAATATAATTTTTGATTACTTTTTTTATTCATTATCATACTCTATTCGTTCCATTTTATGTGTCGAGTTTGGTTAACGAGATTTGACTGAAATTATTTTTAAAAAAATTACTCCGTAATAGAATAAGTAAAGAAAAATAATTAATTTAACCTATGAATAATAAATAAAACAGATAAAATAGAACAGAGAGAATATATTATTGCGTTTTTTTTAAATAATAATTAAAAGGTGGGGTGGTAATATAGATGAAGATTTGATAATCACACTTTTTTCTTTTACTTTTCATGTTGAGAGTATATAGTAATTAATGTCAGCAAACATTATAGATTGCAAGAATCTCTTACTTTAATTCACTCAAAACGGTGCGATATATATATATATATATATATATATATATATATATATATATATATATATATATATATATATATATATATATATATAATTTGAGATCAGGTGCGGGAAGGACTTCCCGTGCGGTTGGACTCACATTAAACATTAAACTTACACAATTTAAGTACACAAAACACGCACATTAAGTATACAAACAAAATACCTTCAGAATACAAACCCACACACCTTAAGCACAAAACCCGCGTATCTTAAGCACAACCCTCACGCACCTTAAGCACAAAACTCAAGCACCTTAATCACAAAAATACACGCATATTAAGTTTCAACAACTACTCACATTAAGCACAAACTCACGCACCTTAAGCACTAGACTCACACACCTTAAGCACAAGACTCACACACCTTAAGTACAAAACTCACGCACCTTAAACACAAGCCTCACACACCTTACTCACCGCACAACCGCACGGGAAACATGCACATGGAACTTCTATATATATATATATATATATATATATATATATATATATATATATATATATATATATATATATATATATATATATATATATATATATATATATATATATATATATATATATATATATGTGTGAGCATCCCATTAGGAGATTTAGGACTGATTTTTGAGGAGAAATGAGTGAGGTAGAGGAGAGAGAGTGATGTGAGAGAAAAATTGAGGCCTTTGCAGTAAATGGAATTTTTGGACGGAAATGTGAGTCCCACCTGGTTTTTGATATGCACTGTTTCTGTGCGTTGCGCAGAACTTGCGCGCTCATTGGGCGCGTTAAGCAATACTTTTTTTTTTATTTCAAATTTTGTTTTGTTTTGTTTTATTTTATTTTTTTTCTATCCCATTTTCTCTTTCCTAATCTGTAAAAACTCTTCAAAAACTTACCACTATTGATAGGGGTGTGCAAACTTCGGATAATTTTCGATTAACCGACCGAACTGACAAAGTTCGGTTAACTGTTTTCAAACCGAACTTTTTCGGTTCGGTTAATGGTTAAAAGAATTTTAAAATTTCGGTTAACGGTTAATTCGGTTCAAAAGGTCGGTTAACAGAATTAACCGAACGGTTAACCGAAGTTTTTAATATATATATATATATATATATATATATATATATATATATATATATATAATAATATAAATATAAATACTAATTTGAAAGTATGGATGTTTGGAGTTTATAATTCATGTTATTTATATTTTGTTATGAATGTATTATGATATGTATTTTATTTTAATTGGATTTATTATTTTAAGAGTTATTTTTAGAATTTTAAATTTTAGCTTTAAAAAGTTCGGTTAATCGGTTAACCGACCGATTAACCGAAAAAAATTTCGGTTCGGTGAATTCGGTAGAGCAAACTTCGGTTCGGTTAATGGTTAAAGGAAAAAAAACTTCGGTTAATTCGGTTCGGTTAACCGATTGAACACCCCTAACTATTGAGAATGCTTTAAAGGAGCTTGCACGTACTTCTCACTTATTATGTACGGAGTACTTAACGGAATGTCAGATTACCTTAGGGAATGTTAGATTGCTGGGAATGTTAGATTACTGGGAATGTAAGATTCCTGTATTTGGTTAAAATTGGGGTATGTAATATAATCATGTTTGGTTTAGGGTTATCTTTTATACACACTATAATATCCTTAATATATTTTAATAAATTTAAAAATTAAAATAAATAAATAAGATAACGGTATCATATATAATTACATGATTTTAAAATATTAACTAAAATCTTGAACCTGAGAAACAAAATTATTTTATATGTTAACATAACATAATAAAAATAAAAAATATATATAATTAAAAAAATAATTATATATATATATATATATATATATATATATATATATATATATATATATAATAATAATAATAATAATAAACTAACATAACCAAGGTTATCTTACATTACCTAAGATTTTGAAGGGAATCACATTCCCTTCAAAATCCTATGTGGAGGGAATGTGACATTCTTTGGGAATGTTAGATTCTCTAAGATAATATGAACCAAACACCGGAATGTGAGATTTGGAATGTCACATTCCCTTGGTTATCCTATATAATCCGAACCAAACGCCCCCTAAAAGTAATATGGGATTGTAGTATATTGGATTCCTAGTAGCCGTAGGGTTTGTTTGAATTGTCATACTGTGAATGCGCGTCTCGTAAATATTACTTATGATTGTCCTAAAATCCATTTTGAATAGATGCAATCAATATCATATCTCAATAATGATGGTAAACATACATTTTATTGAATTTGAATGTTGGACAATCGGCACCACTATTTGTAATTACTATGTTTCAAGAATTAAAACATGAAATATTATTAATAATCGATGTCATTGTTTTTTGGCATATATGCAGAGTAAAGTCCCGGAGAATATTACATAACATGCATGATGCACAATGAAACTACTGTGTTTTCAAGCTAGCCGAGTTTCACTATTCTCGATGGGTACTACTGGTCTAAAATACAAGAAAATATTACTATATATTGCAAAAAATCCAGTTGAGATGGTTAGACACTTGCTTTTGTAACTACAAAATTTCAAGTTCATTCGACTTCTATGAAAGTTACCTATTGACCTTTTCGGTTTAAATCGATCAACTATATACGACTAACTTAGACTAGTTCGCCAACCTAGTCCGAGATGCCACATGTTCAACTAAAGTCTTTGCCTTTTATGTCCATTTTAGAGTGATGGATTTAATTCATCCGGGGTGGTCCGAATTATTAAACCCGGATAAGAGTATATATGAAATAAATAACGTAACGCAAAGATATCGTAAGGTCGCAGGGACCGTAGATTGTATTGAATATCGCTAATAAGCTATTACAAGACTTGATTAGGACAATAATGCTATAAAATAGTAGTTTAGGAACATGTTGTGTCCTTGTTTAGGACAAGATGGAGGCTTTTATATCAGCTCAAAACCCCCAATCGCACTCCAAAAACCGAGGGTGGTTAGATCGGCCTGCTTTGACCGCGTCCCCTCCGGGACCGGGTCCAAAGCGGGTCGACTCGACATGGCCGAGCTCGGCCTAGCCGAGTTCACCATGGACCTACTCGAGGTCCATGGTGACGAGTTCGGGTGTACCAAGCTCGTCCGTGACTGGGCTTGGCTCACGGCCGAGCTGCCTGGGCCGACCCGGTCACGGCCCAAGGGGTTGGGCTGAGCATCCCGGGTCGCGGTGGTTCGGGTCCGTCTCTTCGGGTCAGCTTGCTCCGCGTCCAATGTATCCATCATAGAGCATCCACATCTCTAGATTATTCACCGTTTTTTAGGCAAAAAAAATGACAACGGCTCTGTTTGGCAGAACTTATTTAGGAGCTTATAGCTTATTGTAAGTTACTAATAAGCTATAAGCTCTGTTTGATAATGTTCTCAAAATAAGCTCTTAGCTTAAAATAATAGTTTATTTTGGAACGCTATCTTAGGTAGCGTTTTAAAATAAGTTCTTACCTTCCTAACTTTTTTTCCATCTTTATCCTTGTTATTTTAAAGAAATGACATAATTTACTCTTCCCAATTACAACCATTTTCTCTTCTCCTTTATTCACAACTTTCACAGCAATTATTATTATTATTATTATTATTATTATTATTATTATTATTATTATTATTATTCTTGTTGTTGTTATTGTTATTGTTATTGTTATTGTTATTGTTATTGTTATTGTTATTGTTATTATAATTATTATTATTATTATTATTATTATTATTATTATTATTATTATTATTATTATTATTATTATTATTATTATTATTATTATTATTATTATGAGATTTGCAACAATATTGACACTTCATTATGAGATGCTAGATCATGATTATGCTAATAGTTTTATTTCAAAATGTTAATTTTTTTAAAGACAAAACATTAAATTTTAATATGTAAACAAACTAATTTAAATTTTATGAAGATGTCATTTTTAGTCTTTTTACATTTATCATCTTATCAAAAAGCTAATTCTATCAAACACTTTCAATCCTAACAGCTAGTTTAACAGCTCTTCAGTTTTCAACTCCGAGCTTATAGCTCTTCAGTTTTCAGCTCCGAACTTATAGCTTTTCAGCTTTCAGCTCCTAGCTTATAGCTTTTAGCTAGGTTTGCCAAACAGAGCGAACATGGATGAGAGAGAGAGAGAGGGTGCAAGATCCTTTTGCAAATTAGTGGTTTTGTCAACTTGTGGGGCCCACATGATTGGGAGAAATACTGCCTGACTCACTCGTGAATACACAACCCATGCCCAGCTCGGGCGCGGGTTGTTACCTTTTCTGTTTTTATTTTTCATTTTCTTTAATTCAGTATATTTTGTTTTTATTTTTTTCATTTTTCTCTTTGCTAATCACACCTACAAAAACTCCTCAAAAATCACAAAAACCCCACTATTATAGATGCTCTTAGACCTACCATCCTAACCGATCATATTTCAAAAGGCTCACAAATGCTAGGCTGTTTCGTGCACCATAACTTCAACATTCGAAATAATGTGTTGTAATTCAATTTCATAATTGTCATGATTATTTTACTTTCAAAATGATGAATATAAAGTGCATACCATACCGTATATATAAAAGGTTAATACCGGTGATGAATAAATAAATAAATAAATATCCAGTGCACGCACGGAGGTGGGCATTGATATGATATGATACAAGTTTAATTAGTGGTTGGTGGGTGGAGCTTAGCTAAAATTTAGGTTAGATATAGTGTGTTTTGTTGAAATTTGAGATTGCCTAACAAAAGATATGTAATGTCTGTTTGTCTTCCTAAGAACCATTCATGTGCTGCGGTCACAATAATAACACTACATTTGTGGGGAACCGTTTCTGCATAATAATTTCCAACCCGAATTTTAAACATGTTTTGTCTCCCTACAAATTAAAGTACGCCTTCAGTACATGACTTATCGGTTACTTACTATTCAGTGTTCACTCCCACTGCCCTTCATATGCATTCATTTAATGTGCCCTCGCCCTTAACTATACCTAACATTGCGGAGTTGTCGACGATTATAGATATATATATATATACTCATGATCAAATGAGTGTACCCATCACCATGAGTCTGTGTTGACAAATCTGGTCCATTAAAAGCTAGAGATCAATGGTTAGATATGATCCATTATCAACTGTCTATATATATATATATATATATATATATATATATATATAATGACGAAATCTCTTATCAGACCATCTCACAGATATTCATTCGTGAGACGGGTTAGATTTTTTCTTTAAGTATTACATTTTTTTTCTCATAAGCAACTTTTCAATGCTTAATATTATATTTTAATTTGAATGTATTACATTTTTCATAAAAAGTATCACATTTTTTGTTATAAGTATTACACTTTCTATCATGAGTAACAATCAATCAATTTATTCTTGATTACTGTTGCAGTTTTTTCTTATTAGTAATTGTTCAACCCCTAAATATTATATTTTGATTTTAAAATATCATATTTTTTCTTCAAAAATATTACGCTCTCATGTCAAATTATTCCGTGGTCCAAGATACTTAATGTTCACAATTTACAAAATTGACTCTATTACATTGTAATATCTGTTCATCTATACTTTTTAACTTGTTGCCGTCACTAAGTCTCAATCTCATGACCTCCCATATGTGAGAGTCACTACATGTCATCTGAACACAAAATGTTTGGCTTCCTACTATTAATTTATTTATGTATTTATTCATTTATTGTTCAGATAATCTGATTTCAGAATTTATTGCCATTTATGATATGGGGCTTGTGGAAAATGTCATCTCGTAAAGCCAGTTGGGCTTATATATGATGGGTTGGATTGCAATGTCAAACAATTAAGCCCACGAAACCCAAAACTTTTCCCTTTTTATTTTAGGTGTGTCGTGCAATCGTTATACCGTGCACCACGGCGCACATAGCAATGTGCGCCCTACGCCTCTCAAAATGACGTCTTTTTGTTAAGTTGTGTGGGAAATTGACGCGACAAAGTGTATGCGTATTCTGTTATATAATTATGTACATTATGTTATATAGTTATGTACATTTTTAATACAATTATGTACATCTGGAACAGGGAATTTATGTGTATTATGTTAAGAATTTATGTGTATTATGTATTATGTTAAATTATGTGTATTATCTTTTCAAAAAAGACTGTGTATTTTGTTATAAAATTATGTACATTCTGTAATACAATTATGTACATTCTGTTATACAATTATGTACATTTTATTATACAATTATGTACATTTTCGAAACATGAGATTTTTTTTAAGAAGTTAACAGCCGACACACGAAATGTAACACCCCCGATTTTTACCATAATTTAAAACTTAATGGCAAGAGAAAAGCAATCTAATAAACCATTAACCAAAAGCGGAAGCAAGTCTATACGGGGGCATTATGCCACATCTTAAATACTAAAAGATGCACATGCGGGAAAAACTAAACCATTCATCAAAATATAAAGAGTCAAGGCACACAGGCCACACAAACAAACGTATAGACTAAGACAAAACTATCTAACGCTTCAAGTCTAGCGCTATCGGGTCTCTACTCAAAACCTGTAGAACAAGGAAAACATAACATGTGGATATCACCCGGTCAGCGAACATTGTTGGTAACCCATCAATACGCGTTAAATAACATATATAGGTAAGTATAAGTCAAAACCATTTTCGAAACGGAATACAGTATATATCATTTCAAAAGTCATAGAGAGAAGTCAACTTCAAAGGCTCACTCACACTCTCAAAAGGTAAAGGAAGTCAACATCCTTACGACAACAACAAGACAAGGATCATGAAAGACAATACAACTCGAGATGCATTCTACTGATCACAAAGTAGAGTACATCAAGACATGCTCATTAGTAAAGAATACACATTCACACATTGGCAACTACATGCCACAGTGACAACTACATGTCACAAGTTTCACAGTTCCAACCTTATGCCCTGTTCCAACCTTATGGCTACCCCCGGCCTTATTTCAGTTCCAACTGTTACCTCCGAGTGTCACCCTGTACTTCTGAGTCCAACCTTATACCGCCAGGGACCGTCGTCCCTCCTCCAACATACCACCTACATTTCAGTACACGAGGGTACTATTCATTTCATTCACACAACCACCTACATGTGAGCAAAGCTCAAGTAACAACCACCCACATTCAATCATAGTCACACAAGTCATCATCATTACCAAGAAGACTAAGGTTCCACAATAACCTTAATCAAGTATCAATCAAAGG
Organism: Ipomoea nil; assembly: GCF_001879475.1. NCBI lineage: Eukaryota > Viridiplantae > Streptophyta > Magnoliopsida > Solanales > Convolvulaceae > Ipomoea > Ipomoea nil. The sequence continues at coordinate 3,907,587 of NW_017618262.1, read as the reverse complement.
GTACAACGATTACGTACGTTCACGTCATAGGAATCAATCAATGGATCACAACAGAGATATGAAACCATACTCAACAACGAAGGATCACAATCCGACACCAAACGATAGTCAACACAAGTTGTCAATCTCAATAGGAAAGAACAAACTGCACACACTAGCATTTCAACATCAACACTCACAATAGGGTGCAAGCATATGTGATATATTTAAATAGGGCCAGTTCTGGCCGTCTTCTCTATTGGAGAAGGCGGCTGTCCGGTTGGAAGACGACCGGACGGTCGGATTTTGTCGCCTGTGACCGGATTTTTTCACCGGTGGCCGGAATCTGTTACCAGAATTGAAATGACCTGTAATAACAGGTCATTTATCAGTTTTTGGGTTTCATTAATCCAATTTGACATGTTTGAGGGTTTAATTGTACTTTTGTAAAGTTTAGGGGGCTAATTGATCTTTGAGGTAAAGTTTAGGTGTCTATTTGACCATTCTCTCTAAAAAAATGATATTTTTAGTCGTCACTCAGTCAAGGTAGAAATGTGGATTTAGTCCTTCAAATATTTGAAGTGTAAATAGTCTTTCAAATCACTTAATAAAATGACTGATTTAATCTTTGAAGATCAAAATTATCACTTTGATAATAATTTTTTTTTTAAAAAAAATTGTATTGCGAATAAGTAATTGGGGGACTAAGTGTGCAATGCTCACATTTAAAAGGATAAAAGTGTCATTTTATTTTAATCATAACCTTTTGAGTTATCTCAATAAGACTAAAGAAAAACATTTAATTAGATATAATAAATTAAATTTATATTTTTTTGAAAATAGCAATACAACATTCCTTTCGTTCCTTCCTAATTTCACCACCTTACGTGGCAGTTTTTTATTGGTTTTTTTATATGTGATTTTTGTTTTTGAGTTTTATATGTGATTAATAAATAGATTTTTTTTTTATAAAAAATATTGATGGAGTGAGACAAATCACGACACAACTCACCGATAAAAAAATTGTTGCGCCCATTACACTCGCTTTTTCTAATGCAATCATAATTGTATAGACCATGGTCCATACAATTGTGTGAACTATATTATTAAATAATGTATCTTCAGTACATAAATAATATATTTTTAATATATTAAAAATATACATTATATTTTTAAAAAGTACATTATTTGAATACTGAAAGTATATTATTTTGTATAATGTATATTTAATACAAGAATAATGTAATTTTAGTATATTAAAATGTATTTTTTGTTATAATCCACACAACACTGTAGGCCATGGCCTATACAATAATTTGACTTTCTGATACCGTTTATTTTTTTATTTTTTTTTTGTGTGTAATTTACATGTTATTACGCTAAAACAATATTTACCTAGTGCACACTTTCAAGTAATAACATTATCCTTTTTTTAAACAACATTATTCTTTTCGAAATTAAGAAATGGTTCAACTGACTCCGAAGCTATGTTTCAAGCATTGAAGAATGAGACGGGGGCCAACCCAGAAGCGGATACGTTAATCTCTGACGGCATTTCTCTTACGGCTCTTTTTTAGGAATTTGATCTTAACCACGTGTTTCGTGAAAGAAATCAGTGTGCTGACTTCTTGATGAATATGGGGCAAGACTCTCTTTGGGATACCTCGATTCTACCTCGTCCTCCTGATGGTGTGATTAGCCTCCTTGAGCACGACTTCATAAACGTTGTCACTAGAAGGATTTATTAATTTTCGAAGGTCCCTCATGTGCACCCAAAAAAAAAAAAAAAAAAAAAAAAAAAAACTAGTAATAAATGACTATATATCTACACATCATTGTGTAACATAATGTTTTATCTGATCTCAACAGATATTAATTACATCGAACTAGCAGAACATACATCATCAAAACTACTTCCCTCTTCAAATTAAAATATACTCCGTATAATTAAACAAATATCATTGAGGGGGTCTCCACTCTTCAGTTATCTCATCATCAGCCTCCGCACCCGCACGAGCGAGAGTCAGAGAGCGGTTAAGGTGGGAGCTTTCCGGCGATTCCGCGGAGGGGCTAACGGCGGCGGGCGTGGTGGATGAATAGTACTCACGGGGAGAGTTTTCTATATCTTCATCAGCTTCCATATTCTTATTCTTTTTATTCCTATTCTTCTTCTTCACTTCGCTATGCCAATACTTTATGATTTGCATCACATTCTCCTCCAATAATGCTCTTTTGTAATGTGACCCCATCTGCATATATGCATCAATTCAATCTCTTTTTCTTTCAACCATAAACTATATGTGTGTGTATAATTAAATATATAGAAATGGTTCACATGCGGTTGGTCTTCTCATGTGCGATAGAGCGGTTGCTTAGGTGCGTGGTTTTCCTTCTGGTGTGTGATTTTCACTCTTAAAGTACGTGGTTTGTGTGCTTAAGTGTGTCAGTATTGAAACTTAACGTGCGTCAACTAAAGCTTTAGGTGCGTGGTTTTCTTTCTCAAGGTGCGTTGTTTTCCGGTACGTGATTTGTATGCTTAAGGTACGTCAGTTGTTGAAGCTTAAGGTGCGCCATTTTAAACTTTAGGTGAGTGGTTTGTGTTCTTAAGGTGCATGGTTTGTGTACTTAAGGTGCACTATTTTAAAATTTTAGGTGCCTGATTTGTATGCTTAAAGTGCGCTATTTTAATGCTGCATGCCGCTCAATCAGTTTAGGTTGTCTATAACTGACGAACTCAAATCAAGAATGTCAATGTATATATAATTTTCACTGGGGATTGAACTTGCAACATAACATTGTTATTACCAAGTCTTGTGTATGTATATCCTTGTAAGTTAATTGGAACTCTATGATACATGCATTATGTATAATGGGTATATTACTTTGGACAATATTAATACGCATATATAATTATTTACTTTTAGTTTTTAATATATATAGAGTACTATTAGACTACAATTTTTATTTTTTATTTTTTTATTTTGGGGTGAGAACTACAAATTTATTAGCAGAATAGAAACATGAAATATGCATGAGAAGTGAGAAATGCAAACCTGAGTCACGAGAGCATATAGAGGTAGAGTAATGTAACTACATAGGATTTGAACCATCACCCTGCACATACAACATAATAATATCAGACATATATAGTTTCATACTCCAATTATATAGTATAGTGTTGTAGACAAAAATTAATTAAATATTGGGGGGAGCAAATTAAATACTTACGCTAGTACAACCCTAATGACAATTTTCTCCACATTCTCATGGTAACAAGATCTTATCCCAAATTGCAACTGAAAAACAATCCAAATCAGATCAATATACGTTATTAAAGTAACTTTATGAGAATTTTCCCCTTAGCCCAACTTCCCCCTGGCAATATAACTAATTGTTATATCATGGACCAGAGTCCATCATGCACATTGTGAACCCTGATCTTGATTATATATATGTAGATAATATATTATGTACAATTTCACATATTATGAACTTAAAACAATGTTCATGTACATAATATGTTACCTGCAGGTACCATAGTTCACAATGCGCATGATAGATCTTAGTCCACGATATATAATATAATGGCCACAAACACAATACGAAAAAAGGATATTGTAAAATAAAGAGAAGACATTTTACCGTGACCCAAATGAAGAACGCTACCTCAAATGCATTCTTTAATAAGATGGTAAAAAAAAATAACAATATATAGTTAGTGTTTGAACACAATATAAAAAGCATATGAAAACACAATATGAAAGGAAGGAAGTTAATATTGAATTACCATAAAGAGAGTGAAATGGAGAAGGGTCAAGATGAATGGAGGGTGATTAAACCAGAAGAGATTGTCATTGGGTTGTACCAAGGGGGATCCTTTGATTACTGTACTTTGGTTTTTTACCCCAAGTGCCATTTTTGCAACTATCACTTCTAGCTTGGTCCCAACAACCAAAACTATCTAACCAAGTAAAAAAACAAAACACATCAACTCATCATCACAACATTAATACTAGTAAATTAAGTAAAATGCTCCCGAATCACACAGCTCAACTGATAAGCTAATCAAAATAAGTTCATCATAAGTTTTACTTTTCTAATAGTCACAAGACACTAGTGTATAAGCATTTGGTGGCCTATAGGCTAGTTAAGGCATATCTTACGATTTACTTCCTCCACCTGTCTCTGAGCAGGAGCAGTTAGTGGCCCTTAAATTCGGGGTTGAAATTTATTAATACGGAGTACTTAATAAATCATTAACTGATCAACTAATCCAAAATAAGTTCATAACCTTTGCTTTATTACCCTCGGCCCAAAGCACTACTGTATAAACATTAGGTGGTTTGTAGGCCAGTTTATTAGGCACATCTTAAGATTTACCTCATCGTCCACCCGTCTCCCAGATAAGAGCAGTGAATTGAAGGACTCTTAAATTTAAGGTTCAAACTCATTAATACTAATAAATTAAACTAAGTAAAATAAACAACAAATCCAATTATACAGTCATTTATATTCATTTAAGTACTTACTATCTTGCATTAAAAAAAAAAAAAGTACTTACTATCAATGGTAGAAATGACACCCAAAGATAGACGTTCCAACCTGTTTCATTGCAAAAGGGAAAAAAAAATGAAAAATAAGTTTGAATCCGTAACCCTAATATATAATTATAACAATCTCAACAAGTTGATAAGTTTATTTAACATTTTTTTAACTATTAGGATACTCTTCTCCCAACTATTAGGATACTCTAAGGGGGCGTTTGGTTCAGGTCATCTTAGATTACCTAGGTAATCTGAGTCTGGTAATGTTATATTACCTTGTTTGGTTCAAGTTATAAGATTACCTGGTAATGTTATATTACCTGAAAGCTGATGTGGCGGTAATGTTTCAAGGTAATGTGATTACCCCCAATTTTTTAGGTAATCTTAGATTATCTTGAATTATTCCAACTTTGCCCTTGTTAACTAATCCTTATATAATAATAATAATAATAATAATAATAATAATAATAATAATAATAATAATAATAATAATAATAATAATAATAATAATAATAATAATAATAATAATAATGAAATTAATATATATATATATATATATATATATATATATATATATATATATATACAATATATATATATATATATATATATATATTATTGAGGACATTATTGTAAATTGATCCATATAACTTTGAACCAAACAAGGTAATATTATATTACACTATCCAAACCAAACACACAAGGTAATCTTACATTCCCAACATCTCACATTACCTTCCGGGAGGTAATCCTATTACCTGGGGTAATCCAAGATTCCGTGAACCAAACGCCCCCTAACTATAATTTATATTTTCAAAAATGAATCTAAATATATAACGAATTGAAGGTTTTTTCGAGTAAATAATTTAATGTACGTACCATGGACATCGACCAACAAAAAGATTACAACCACTAACCACATTAACGGGCTGTCCAAATAAAAAAAAAAAAAATTATTAGGCTGAGAAAGTATGTATAAATAGATATTACAATGTAGCAGAGTCAGTAGTACTAAAAACAAAACAAAAAATAAAAAATTAACAAGCTAGTTGTTAGTGTGATAATAAATTATGGTGACGAAAATTAAAATCAACAAATTAAAAATTAAGAAAATAATGCTTCCCGTAAAGTGCTACGAACAATATGACAATTGATATGTATGATTGAGTAAAAGTACAATTCACGTGCATACAGAATATAGAGTAAATTGGGGCCTTCGGCCCTTCCTTCTACCAAAAAAAAAAGAATATAGAGTAAAATATAATACTTTTATTATCGAAATTATAGAATTTTACTTCAAATTTAAAAGAAAAAAAAAAGTCACATTTCCATTTCCACACTTGGTGACTTTATTTGTGTTGACAAGTTCATACCATAGAGACGTCAGTCGAGGGCATCAAGGCTGGCAGTGAGTCAACTGTAGGTGGAGGACATATATATATTGGGAGAAATTTTCAAATAATTTGAAATATGTTTTTTTTTTTAAAGCATGAAGTTACGAGTTGTCACATCCATTATCTTTTAAAATTAGGAAAAATGACACTTTTTCCCCCTGAGTTATATACTTATAGCACTTTTTCCTCCTCAATTATTTAGGTAAGCACATTAGCCCCTTCAATTATTCTAAAAGTGGTGGTTTTTCTCCCTAATATATTAAATTGACATTTATACCCTTGAAATAAACATTTTATTTATTTTACTTCTCCAACAAATTATTGTGTATATGTAGGGATGATCATGATTCGGTTCGAACTGAATTGGACACTATAGCAATCGAATTAAAATTTTCCGGTTATGATTCAGATCTGGAACCCAATATTTGGATTTCAATTTATTAAAATTATGAATCAAAAAAAAATTGGATCCTGAACCGTGAACCGACGGTTCCGGACCCGATTCGCGATTTTGAACGGCTTTTATTTTAAAATTTTATTTTTATTTTAAAAATAGTCTAAATTCAACAATAAATGTATTTTATTTTTTCAGTTCGGAACATGAACCGTCCGTTCCGAGATTTTAATAAACTCTAAATATCGAGTTTCGATTTTAAATTGTAATTGGTATATTTCGATTTGAACCAAATTATGGTCATAATTTGTTGGAGAAGAAGAATAAATAAAATATTTATTTTAAGGGTAAATATGTCCATTTAACATTTTAAGGGGAAAAATAGCCACTTGAATAATTGAGGGGGAAAAAGTGCTATAAGTATATAACTCAGGGGGAAAAAGTGTCATTTTCCCTTAAAATTATAATGCAATATAACACGAGTTTTTGACTTTTGTATAAGACTATAAGATATGATGAACAATAACAACTAACAAAGAATCAATAATACAAATAAATAAATTATAAAATTATGTGTACATACATCATGAGAATGTACTGATTAATTTTATCCATTTATCTATGATCAAAGGCTGAAAATTAAGAGAGAAAAAAAAAATTTTACGGTGGCATTTTTGTAATTATGGCAATACATTTAAAAGCGTTTGATAATGCATACAAGGATAACAAATGATGCACAACATGAGTGCCCTAGTAGTACATGTCAATTTTCTATATATGCACTTCTAAATGTACTGTTGTAATTACTAAAATGTCTTCATGCTTTTTCTTAATTTTCACCCCTTGGTCATCCTATATGAAAATGTGATATTAGTACGCGCATTCCAGATGCTCTCTCTCCCCTATATATATATATATATATATATATATATATATATATATATATATATATATATATATATAGGATCAGGTTCCCGTGCGGTCACTCATCATTAGGTACACATAAATGCACTGCACGAAGTGTTCAAAAATGCACTATAATGAAATGTGTGTGTGTGTTATTCTATTCTTCATCATATGACAATTTTTTTTTTTTTTTTTTTGAGTTCTGTAATATTAATATTAAAAAAAAACACAAAAACGCGCACATACCTGATGCCAACTACAACTTTGAAATCATCTTCAAGAGATCGTTCTATATACTTTTGGAAATTGAAAGTGTTATTCGATGACAAATGAGCCTGCCCATTTTATTACAGAATTAAATCAATTACAGACTAAAATATAAAAATAAAAACGAAAAAAATAAAAGAGCAGAAATTTAACGCTCACCATAATAAATCCATGGCGTAAGGTGAGGTAGTCAACTTTAGCTACTGAATAAAAGAATTGTCGAAAGAAACATTTCTGCATTAATTATAACAAACAACATTATACAATGTCTCCTAAGAACAAGTTTATATATATGGTCACAATATGAAACATAATACTACTACATACAATTCGTATGATAATAATATAAAGAATGAATTGATTAACGAACTTAGATGTTACTTACAATCCATAGCAAAAGGCTAGTTGTTGCACAATCGTCTATATGTCTACGCCCAAACGTTGTTTGTGTTGTTAATCTGAACCGGTTAGGATCTACGTAAGATGTCACATGCAAATTTTAAAAATGCAAAAAAAATAAAATTAATTAGTGTGTCATTGTCATGAACCAAACATGTCATTTTAGTACCATTATAGTACTTGAAGGCATGCATACCATTGGCAGCCAAGTATTCAACTGTCTGTGTTTCTGTTTCCCATGATTTCCAACGATTCATCTGTTAATTATGTCATTGTAACAGCAATTAAGAAATACAAAATTGTAAAAAACTGTTGGGCGGAAGCCGGTGAAAGACCAAACAGTCCAACCAGCACCCGGTGATTATAGGGATTGTTGGGCAGAGCCTGAAGGGTCAGGTCTAATACCATCCCTCTAAAAAATGTAACAGTATAAAAAAATAAAGTTGCGTATTCGCTATTAGTTATAACTTATCAATTTATCGTACAAATTAATTAAAGCAGTAGCATATATAGTTACCTTAAGTCTTCCCAAACCCATGGTGATGACACAATACACAATCTGCATTATTGCCAGAACAAACATGAAGTTGTTCAGCTGATTAATACCGCTCTGTGATATCAATGAAGTCCTCCCCTGCCCAAACATTGTAACAAACAATTTAGTTCCCAAAAACATATGTTCGGTGACTTCACTTGAAATCTATAAAATTGTAACGTCAGAAAACAAAAAATATGTTTACTTATACAAATTTTCATTTTGAAAACCCGAAAACGCTTTAGTGTTAGTTGTAGCATATATACTTTAGAGTTGCAGTGATCTGAGGAGTCCAGTCCGCCGGCGAGATGTCTGGAGTGGCTTGGTACGAGGAAAACCGGAGTCGAAGAATTCCCAGGATTGGTCCATAAATAATGTTCCAAGGTTTTGGTGGTTTTAGTTGCCGACCCTGCAGCCCTATTGCAGGGTAACATGGATTTGGCAACGCTGTTTGGTATGCAAATCTTGGAAATTGGCCTCTGTAAGATGGCTAACAGAAGTGACAAGAATCCCAGCAACATCAAAACTGCACCAACATTGTAATAGTGAAAAATAACTAAGAATTATAAGTGGAAATTGATCAATAAGAAGTCAAGATCAGGCCAAAAGTATTATAAAAAAAAATAAAAATAAAAAAATGAGTGGACAACCCAACCAAGTTGGTCAGATTGCTAATTAGTAAATTACAAGATTACAAATTCACTCTCAGCAAGAATTACCTATTGGCTATCTTAGTTTGAGTCAATCCGCAATTTAGATGGTCCCGACTTTTTGTACAAACTCTCTAGTAATGATTGCCCGTCTCTCAAAAGTAAGAACCGAAAAATGAATAAAAATGGGAATCAAGATCGTACCTGACTTAAGCTTCTCCACTGCTTCAAACAAAGCAGTTTTCCTATGTTTTTTAAGCCACTGCATTAAGAAACACACAGAAAAACAAAAGTAGGATTCTTAAAAACACCTACAAAAAAAAAGTTATAAAATATACATATATGTATAGTTTTTGTCTTTGTTGCTTACATGAGAAAGGAGATGTATCAAGTGTTCGATCAAAAGTCCGAGTAATATAAATACGAAACAAACCGTCGCTACAGCCCAAGTCGGCGTCTCAAGCAGAGAGTGCGACGGACTGGCCGCTCCGCCTCCGCCACCGCCACCGCCACCGCCACCTCCTCCGTCGACCGCCATATTTCGCTACACAAGTACGATAATAGTACGATACTTGCTCTCTCTCTCTATTTGGCGGCAAATTAAAACCAGGCCGCCGCAGGAGCTATATATGGATATATAGCAAGATAGAGAGACTTGATCATCATGCAAGCTGCAAAGAGCTATACATCATGATGACGAAACTAAAACGTAGAGGAAGAGAATTCAGAGAGCTGCAAGATTCGCCGGAGTCTTTGGAGGTGTACTCATTTTTATTTTTATTTAAAAAAAAAATGACGGTCCGCCCATAGATGCCGTGAACTAATCAGTGAATGCATTAATTGTGCTTAATTTGACTTGGTTTACTATCTCTTGATTCAAGGATCCAATTTAATTACCTGCACGGGCTTAGCTCAATGGTTTAGTAAACAATATTTGAGAGAAAGATCAAGGTTCAAACTTTAGCGATGACAGTGTGAGAATTATGTCTACTTCTTTTATGACTTGTAAGTATTATTATTTTTAAAAGTTAATTCGTCTTTGACTATGTCTACTCTTTTTATGACTTGTAAGTATTATTATTTTTAAAAGTTAATTCCTCTTTGACTTTCAATTTAATCATAAGTGGTTTATTGACTATTGATTATTTTTTTTAAAATTTGGTCATTTAGTTAAATATCATTTTAATAAACGTTAAATTTAAGTGCAATAATGTAAAAATCATATTGAAATTAAAGTCGAGAATGAAAATTGGTAAAGATCAATAGTCAAAAGATCATTTATGGTCCAATTGATAAAATTTGGTGAATGTTAATAGTCAAAGTACCATTTCTGGAATTAACTCTTGTTTTAAATTTTGAGTTGTCAATGAAATGTCTTTTTAATTTTTTTCATTAATCATTAATGGATTTGTCAAAATTTTCTATTAATCTTTAAAAATCTTAATAGATCAGAGTTCTTAATGAAATTTTATTTCAAATTTCTTTTTTATGCTAATTGCTAAATAACACTCCAACTGCGAAGTTTAGTGATAAAATGTGTATATCAGACCATTGATCTTTATTAAATTATTTTATAATTTATTTTCTTCAATATTTGTTTAAGGAAGGTCAATGATTTAAATTTTTGTGTTTTTGAATGACGAGGGAATATCTTTGTGTTTCTAGCCACAAAATCATACGGTTGAAGTGTGATTTAAGTAGAAGAAAATAAATATGATATAAAGTTCTGTTATTAGCCCTGGTCCACTAAGATTTCTGCCAATCATATTAACAATAAATTTTAACAAAATTGTCAACAAAATGATTTCAAAAAAATACTACTTTACTGACAAATATAATACTCCTTATAACTTAAAAACCAACAGTCCGAATTCTCCCTTGTATATTTAAGAGGCAAAATTTACTCACAAAATATTTATTGCATATCGTAGCTCCTCAATATTTGGTAGTTATATTATTAAATTAACACTTATGACCCGGTTATTTGAAAGTTGAAAAAAAAAATTGATAGATTTTATGTTTTTGTTATAAAAGTCAAAAGGAATATATATAAAAATTCGATAGATTTAATTGAACGGCATAAAGAATAGAAATATATATGTTTAAGAATTCCAATAAGACCTTAAGTAATACTACAAGTATTATGGCTCTGTTTGGCAACGCTAAGCTAGGAGCTTATAGCTTATTTTAAGCTACTAATAAGCTATAAGCTCTGTTTGGTAATGTTCCCAAAATAAGCTCCTAGCTTAAAATAAGAGCTTATTTTGGAACGCTACTTTAGGTAGCGTTTCAAAATAAGCTACTAGCTTCCTAACTTTTTTTTCATCTTTACCCTTATTATTTTAAAGTAATGACATATTTTAACCTTATAAATTAAAACCCTTTCTCTTCCCCTATCCCAACTTTCACGTCAATCCCTTCCTTAGTTTTGTTTCCTGCTAAACAATTATGTTGAAACTTTAGCTTATTATTATTATTATTATTATTATTATTATTATTATTATTATTAATGTTATTTTAAAATTAGCAATATGGCTTCAATCTCAAGTTGAACAAGAGCCGCCAACTAATGCTCAAGAAGCATTCAATCGTGGACATTCTTCTCTTCGAAGTTGTATTGAGAGGTCGTTTGGAGTATTGAATAAGAGATGGAAATACTTGCTAAAACGCCGCAGTTAATTTAGTGAGGAGACCCAAATTGATGTTATTATGGCCACATTTGCACTACATAATTATATTCGGAAGAATTCACAAGATGACATGATGTTTAATGTGCCTGAGCAGCATCCAGATTACATACCGCCCGATGAACTTCAAGATTCAAGTAGTAATATTTCCATCAACGAAAATTTAAGTCACACCTCTATGGAGGTGAAGGATATTCGTAATAATATTGCTACTTCATTATGGGATGCTAGATCATGATCATGCTAATAGTTTTATTTTAAAAAGTGTTTACTTTTTTTGGAAGACGAAATGTTAAATTTTAATATGTAAACAAACTAATTTAAATTTTATGAAGATGTCCTTTTTAGTCTTTTTACATTAATCAGCTTACCAAAAAGCTAATTTTACCAAACACTTTCAATCATAACAGCTAGCTTAACAGCTCTTCAATTTTCAGCTCCGAGCTTATAGCTTTTCAGCTTTCAGCTCCTTTTCAGCTATCAGCTCCTAGCTTATAGCTTTTCAGCTAGGTTTGCCAAACAGAGCCTATATACTCCCAGATAAGTGCATCACCAGTTAATATCCAGACTTGGAGAGTAATGAAAGTCCTTATTACTAGGTCAAATCATGAATTATAAGTAATAAATTACTGGGACAACTGGGATCGAAGTTTCCTAGACTTCAACTAATAATAATCAATAAAATACAAAACGAAAACATATAACGACTCAGTTGTCACGAACGAATATATAGTTTTATAATTATGAACATATGAAGTTCTTAAATTATGAATATATAGTTTTATAATTATAAATATATAATTCAGTAATTATGAACATAGAGTTCTGTAATTGTGAATATAGAATTAAATAATTATGAATATGAAATTTAGAAATTATGAATATATACCTTTATAATTACGAACATATAGTTCATTAATTATGAACACAGAACAAGGTGGACACAGTTCCACAGTATACGATTGATTAAGAGATGATAGTGACGATTATGTTATAATTAAGGAAAACAATTATATTTCTTTTATAACTTAAAAACCCTAAAATGTCACTTTCCCTTAAATAAATCCTATGGTCGCGGATAATTTTGCATTTGAATTAATTTGTTTACTTGCATGATACTTCTAAAGAGAAAGTTGTGGCAGTTGAATAGCCATATATTACGTACCAGGACAAAATCAAATTTTGAATATTAACAATTGATATCCCAATTTATTGTGTCCATGCGTTCATTCGTTGGGATTTATATATAGGCTGGTAAATGGTTGTTAGTTGATAGATGTTAGCTATCAGTTGATTACGTTAATTAGAGAGTATAACTAGTTGATAACATTAGTTGATTATAAAAAAGTGTTTGGTAAATTAGCTGTTAGCTGTTTGGTATAATTTATTTTCTCAAAAAGCTAATTGAAAAATATGTTTTAAACATTTTTTTGAATTTTAATATTTTGGAGTTGATTTTTTAACCAAGTCAAACAATTAATATTGGTCAAATAAGATAAATTTGGCTGATAGGCTAATATGTTACCAAACAGGGCCATAGGCCTGTATGGTAAATGACTATTAGCTGACAGCTGTTAATTGATTGGGTTAATTAGAGGGTACAACTAGTTGATAACATTAGCTGATTGTAGAAATGTGTTTGATAAATTGGATGTTAGTTGATAACTGTTTGCTATAATTTTTTTTAAAAAAAAAAAAAAAAACTAATTAAAAAAGTTGCTTGGAATAGCTTTTCAATTTTACCATTTTGGAGTTACAAAAAGCTAATGAATCAAACACTTACAGGGCGTTTGGTTGGAGGGATTTTAAATTCCCTTCCCACTTAATTCCCACCTAATTCCAAAGGCCATTAAATTCCGTAGTTTGGTTGGAGGGAATTGCAATTCCATGGAATTGTAATTCCCCCATTTTCATGGAATTAAAATCCCATGTCCCCCCTGGTATTTTAATTCCTGGGAAAAAAAGATAGTGATGAGTCAAAATTACCCCTTCCTTTTTTAACCAAAAATTAATGTTTAACAACAATAATGGACATTTTTGACTTTATACTACTTATTCCCTTTCAATTCCCATGTATACCAACATTGGAATTGAAATTCCCAGTAATTCTATTCCTGTCAACCAAACACTGGAATTTAAATTCCACCTTATTCCCAGTAATTCAACTCCCATGGAATTACAATTCTTTTCCCACATAATTCCCCCCGTCCAACCAAACGCCCTGTTATATTGATTTTTTTAATCAAATCAAACAATTAATAGTGATCAAATAAACCAAAATTAGTTGATAAGCTAACTATTTACAAACAGGGCCATGAGCAATTCAAGTTAACTAAAGTTTTAAATTCGACTTCTCATAACATTTTTTTTTTTTTTTAGTTTGAATCGATTAACTATATACAACTTAAATTACTTTATTTTTTTTATGACGTGTCTATTCGAATAATGGTTGTGAATATTTCTACATCTCAAAGGATATGAATACATTATAATGCTTGAAAATTACTCCGAGATTCATAAATCCATTCCGCAATCTAGTACGGGCGACTCAAGACTCACTAGGGAATTTCGTTTTCTTTGGAATCGACCGTCATGACATTAAATATTGGGCGTCGTTTCTCCGCTGGCACCACAAATGACAAAATCAATGTCAAAAACTCGATCTTTCTGTCTTTTTGTTTGAAAAATATTTTTTCCCTCTAATTGAACATACATATTTAGAAGGTATTATTAGTCATAAATTGGGTTCAATTTTCTCTTATAAGATTATAATTTTCTTCATAAATAACTCTTCTATATTTAAATACTACATTTTGATTTAAAAATATTATGTTTTTCTTAATAAGTATATTACATTTTTTTCTTATAAGTAATATATAATCAATCTATCCATAATTAGTGTTACATTTTTCATTATAAATAATACATTTTTTTTTTATCTAAACCCGAACTGTTTCATGAAAAAAATAAATAAATTCGTAAGACGGATCGGGTCATAATAATTTGGATCTCATGGTATATGACTTAGTAAAATTATTTTCTGCAAACTTCTATTACAATTTTGCTAAAGTATATTATATAAGGTGTAAAGTATTGATTATATCTGTAATTCTTTTATGTAATGACACTTATTTCATGCATATTGTCTATTATAGTTTTCTTATTAAGTACTACATTTATGTTGTAAAGTATTATATATAATGTTTGAGTTAATACCCAAAATCGTCCTCGACTATAGTGGTTTTTCTCAATTTCGTCCTAAACGACTTTGGTGACCTAATATCGTCCCAGACTTTTGTGTTTCGCTCAATTTAGTCCCAGACTTTTGTGTTTTTGCTCAATTTAGTCCCTCATTTGTTATTCTGTCCATTTGGTGTTAAATAAATAGACAATTCAATAATTTTAATATTGACATTTCTTTACTCATAGACATGTGAACTGCGAAATCCCTTTTTTTTACGAATTACTCCCAGAATTACTACTAAAACTGCGAATATAAAATTTGATTTGCAGGTCCGGGAGTAATTCTGGGTGTAATTCGTACAAGAGAGAGGAATCTCGCACTTCACAAGTTGAAAATAAAGAGAGATCAATATTGACATTACTGAATTGTCCCTTAATTTAACACCAATTTGACGGAATAACAAATGGAGGACTAAATTGAACGAAACACAAAAGTCTGGGACGATATTAGGTCACCAAAGTCGTTTAGGACGAAATTGAGAAAAACCACTATAGTCGAGGACGATTTTGGGTATTAACTCTATAATGTTTAAAGTATTGAAGATATCTACAATTATGATATAATATGTTATTACTTTATTTCCTGCAATTTGTCTATTACATTTTTGTTATAAATTATTATATATTATAAAATATTATATATAAGGTTTAAAGTATTGATAATTATGGATTGGATCGACTTAGAAAATGAAAATATTTGCCCAAGTTATACATTTTCCTCACCACTTTGTAAAATTCGTTAGGTATGAATATGTTGGATACTTGTGACTCGATTTTTGAAATAATAGTTCTCCCCCCATCCCAAAAACATGTTTTTTTTTTACCAATGCACAAAGAAAATATTTTATTGCGAAGGAACAAGATATTGAGAAATTGCCCATATAGAAAATATGAATTATTATTATGAGTCTTTTCACATAAAAATGAAATCGATAGAAGCATATATAGTGATGCATGTGGATTATTCAAGAATCAAAATTGATTTGTTTTATGAAAAGAGGATATTAATGAACTTATGTGAAATGGTTTCCTGGGATTCAGCCAATTGTCTTGATCGTAGAATATCATTGAGAAACTACATTTATATTATGACCTATTTTAATTAGATCTGACTCGATCTTACAAATTGTTACTATACTCATGAAACGGTCTCACAGTAAATCATCCCTATTTAGAAAAATATATTTTATGCACCGCTAAATAATTTATTTATTTCTTTTATATATATATATATATATATATATATATATATATATATATATATATATGGATGGGGTAGCGTATCCCTGTTACAAGGAATACATACAACTCCCTATTTCCATTTTGTAAATTTGTATATCTACGTCGATCTTATTGAGGAATGGATTGAAAATTCTTATTAAGTTCGGAAGAAATTGTCATCAATACTTGAAACGTAATCTTCTAATACGTCTAAACAAAAATTGACAGACATTTTAAAAATTTCCTTGCAAACAATTATACGTAGATGTTGTTAGACATGCATAAAGAACGAATAATGGAGTCTGTTACACTTGACAACTTTCCATCCACTCTATATAAGAGCAATAACAATAATGATTTTTCTTGAGTTTTTGAGTTTATTTTTTTAGATAGAAGAAAGAGACTAGAGGGAAGAGACTTCTGCAAATTGTGGTTTTTTGTTGATCTCATTAATAAAATATAGAAAAATATACAGAGTTGGTGTATTAAAAAAATATAGAAAAATATACAGAGTTGGTGTACATATTGCACGCACCAGCAGAGTCTGCTAGACATGTAAATCAACAATGACACCGTTTTTTTTTTTTTTTCATTTTCAATTCTTCCTCTCTCTCCCCCTCCCTCATGTGGCAAACAAATTTTGACAAAAGGAATTAGACCGTTATAAAAGAAATGAATGATTTTGATCATCTCTGTCCCATCATAAATTTGGTTTGAAGCTTATCTTTTCAAATACTTCATATCACTGAACCTCATCAACATGGTTCATTGATGACCTGTGTGTTACAGTTGAAGACAATTGCTCCTATGTCTTGGGGCTTGGGCCATCATCTTTAGTTCTGTTTCAAAATATTTTCATAATTTATGAATAGTATTAGAGCATCCACATCTGTGAATTATTCACAGTTTTTAGAGTATGTCATCATGGAAGAGAAAGGGGTAAGAGAGAGAAAGTTGAAGATCATCTTGTAAGGTTGTGATCATACGCATGATATGTATGTATACATACAGAGTTTTTCAATCCTTTAGTCTTGTTTTTGCTTTAATTTTCTCTGTGTGATATGTATGTATTTTTGAAAAAAAAAATTAGTGCATAAATTTCGATCAAGGGAAACTTCAGTTTAAGAAATCACAGGCAGATTGTATTTTTCATAATTCAAAAATACAGCAAACAATTGTGAAAGAGAAAAAAAAAATCACAAAATAGAGAGAAAATTACCAATTTAGCGTAGGTTTTCAGAGAAAATCGAATATAAGCCGGAGAAATTGTTAGAATGAAGGAGAGAAAGCTGCAAACCAAATAAGAAATATAGGAGAGAAGAAATTATGGCTTTAAATTTTGACTTCAAAGGGCTAAATAGTTACATGTAGTCCAAGTATGAAAATAAGAAAAAAAAATAGGAATAAGGGCCAAATTGGCCACTGAACGTAACGCGAAAGTGCAATCAGGCCACTGGACTAAAAAAACGTGCAATTACTCCCTTCAACGTCTCAAATGCATTCAATTTCACCTATTAGCCGGTTGCAAGCCCTTCTTTCCGGTGGATTGCTGACCAAGATGATTACATGGCAATATTTATTATTTTCCTTTATTTTATTCTATTCTCCTTTCTTCATGCGCGTAAGAAACAAATCGGAATCCCCAAAGCCTTCAATCAGACATCAGAAATCATCAAACCTCCCTAAACATCTCACCCTCGCCTCCCCCTTTTCTCTCACCCCATGAAAAGTGATACTAATTACTAAATCCCTACCTTAAAACATACAATGTGTTCTTCCACCCTTCACTTGATATCAACCTTAGTTTCTAATGTTTGCCACATCTTTTTAAAAATCTAAGCTTTTTGTTGGAAATACCCACAATTTCCCACGTGTTTCTTGGAAAGAGATGCATAATGCTCTGTTCTTTTGGAACTTTTGGTTATATTTTAGCTGTTATAGTTGTACTTCCTCTGCATTTTTGGGTTTTAAAATCTCTGGGTTTGATAGAACCAAGATTTGGGATTTTTGCATTTGGGTTCTTGGAGAAGTATGGCGGTGATGATGTTGATGGGTTTGTTGTTCGGGTAATTTAGGAGATCACGGAGATGTTAATGTACCTGCCTGGACTGTTGGTGGGAAGACCAGAGGTCGCCGGATCTCCTTGTTGTTGTCGTCGTTCGGCGCTGTTGTTGCTGGTTCGTCGGAGCATCACCGGAGGTCGCCGCCATCCGCACAATGCATGATGACGCCCAGAGAAGTCTGCTTCACTGTGTACTTGATAGAGGGCGCCGAGAAATCCCCATGCATCAACGATTGGTCTCCAAAGCCGAAGTCGAAAACCACCTTGTGGGCCGTCGAGAAGAAACCACTCCGCCCCACGCCCAAACTCTGTACGAACTCTAAAGCGGAGGGGAAACCCACCTAGAACTCTAGAAGAATCACTTGCTGTTTGAGAAACGTACTGCCCTGAACGTAGATGAGCTTGGACTGCCAAAATGAATGAATTTATATTCGATTCTTATGGTTTTTATCCTCTGTTTGATGTTAATATGATTTTGAGTGAGGAGGCTTGCAAAGAATACTGCACAAATGGAAGAAACGGAGCTTTGGATCTAAAAGATGCATGTTGTTGGAAAAGAAAGCAGCAAATTAACAACAGAGATTAAGAGCTTGAAATCTATGGGCCGGGATGAAGAGAAGAAAAGAGGAATGGACACGCTGGAAGAAAGGAAAACAAAAGGAAAAGAAAAAAAAATTCTCATGTCATCATCTAGGTCAACAAGTAACCGGAAGGAAAGGGTGGGAACCGGCTACTTGGTGAAATTGAATCCATTTGGAGGGTTGAGGGGAGTAATTGCACTTTTTTTTTTTTTAGTTCAGTGGTCCAATTGCATTTTCGCGTTACGTTCAGTGGCTAATTTGACCCTTATTCCAAAAAAATATAAATACACATGACATCTCAATCAGCGTAAACTTGTTATTAACTTGCTAAATGCTAATTACTCTTTTTTATGGTTCATGGATGAATTTGGAGTTTATTTGAGTTGTGTGGTTTAATTGTTATCACCCAAATAATTCAATGACCTAGTACATTTTCCTTTTTATTTTATTTTATTTTATTTTATATCATTATAAGTAATTATGGAGAAAGTGCACAATTCCCTATCAATAATGGTAATGATGAATCAATAATGAAGGCAAGCAAAAACTTATTACACTTCCCTCATTCTAATTAATTATGGAGAGTGCCAATTCACCAACAAGAAGAGTATTAATAAGTATTTCTTCTTTCTTCTAGAGTTCAAGTACATATACTAAAAAATGTGTAAGACCATTTCATGTATCATTGTTAGTGAGACGGATCGAGTCAATATAAAAATGTAATATTTATACTAAAAAATGTAATGTTAATTAAGAATAAAATGTTTATTATCTATATGAGAAAGCTAAGTGAGATATATATTTTTGAAGAAAAATTCAATACTTTTACATTTTGATTTAAAATTATTATATTTTTCTTCATAAGTATTACATTTTCTCTAATAAATAACAAATACTTGTCAACATTACTTAATTATAAAAAATTAAAAAACTTTGATGAAAAATGTAATACTTTTCCATTAAAATGTAATAATATTATATTTTTTATCCAAAAGTATCACACTTTTCTTTATAAATAACAAATACGTTATTTCTAACTAATGTTATATTTTTTTTATATAAGTATTACATTTTTATATTGACATAATCTAACCTGTTTAACAATAAAAATCAATAAGAATAAGATTTTTTTTTGAATGCTACTAGCTCTATTACAATGTAGTATCTGTTCATATACTTTCTCAACCTACTGAAACACAAAGAGCCAATAACGCCTCCACTGAGGCTCGAAATCACAATCTTCCAAATGGAAGTCCAACCCGGATACCATTAGACCACATAGTCCTGGTCAATAAGAATAAGATAATTTCTCATAAGTGTCACCCTTTTGTCTTAATTGATACTTCGTAGCATTTAAAAGGCCGCAATCTTGGAAAAGCTCTCCTATTATTTAGGAAATTAAAAAGGCAAGTCAAAGTTTATGAATTTTTTGCCCACAAGTAAACAACGTTGTATTTCCCAAGAAACATGTGGGAAAATTGAAATAGTCATCAACTTCTAGCGCTTGCGCTCCCATGAACGAGGTTAGTTCTATTATATGTATTCACAAATCTTATTCTATCAAATTTATTTTATATTGTGACAGGTCCAATAGTAGAAGACTAATCCCTATCTTACTCTCAACCTGGCCAAATAATTTGTTCCATTCACATAATGGGGATCAAATTCTCAACTTCATGCTTAAAGGACAAGGTGCTGAACCAACAATCGTTATGTTATGGACTCGTGTCCAGTATGTATTGTGAACACGATAACGGTGTCGTTAGTGGCACCGTTATCTTCCACTTAAAAAAAAAAAAATTCAGACCTCTTCGTTATAGGAGTATATGTTCATAATTTTATCACTATATGTTCATAATTGTAAGTTCATAATGTCAGAGCTCTGTGTTCATAATTCCATAACTGTACATTCATACTTCCATAACTGTACATTTATAATTCTGTAACTATACATTCATAATTCAATAACTGTAAATTCATAATTTTCGAAGCTCTATGCTCACAATTTTAAAGCTCTATGTTCACAATTTTAGAGTTCTATGTTCATAATTTTATCACTATATGTTCATATTGTAAGTTCATAATGTCAGAGCTCTGTGTTCATAATTCCATAACTGTACATTTATAATTCCATAACTGTACATTCATAATTCCATAACTGTACATTTATAATTCTATAAATGTACATTCATAATTCCCTAACTATACATTCATAATTCCATAACTGTACATTCATAATTCTATAAATGTACATTCATAATTCCCTAACTGTACATTCATAATTTTCGAAGCTCTATGTTCATAATTGTAAG
This sequence comes from Ipomoea nil, assembly GCF_001879475.1. Lineage (NCBI taxonomy): Eukaryota > Viridiplantae > Streptophyta > Magnoliopsida > Solanales > Convolvulaceae > Ipomoea > Ipomoea nil. The sequence continues at coordinate 3,886,413 of NW_017618262.1, read as the reverse complement.
TTCATAATGTCAGAGCTCTGTGTTCATAATTCCATAACTTACATTCATAATTCCATAACTGTACATTCATAATGCTACAAACAAATAACGTCGTTAACGGCGAGACCAAATCAATTTTTTTTAACTGAAATGCCGCATTTTCCCTGAAAACGACATCGTAGCATTGTGGACACGAGTCCACAACATAATTTGCGCTGAACCACCATGCCAACCATGTTGGTTTTGGTTAATGTTTGTAGTACTAATATTAATCAATTATATAAGAGAATGTACTTTCAATACTCAAATAATGTACTTTATGTACACAAATAATGTACTTTTTATTTATGATCTACACAATAATGATTGAAAAGAAAATAAAATATTAACACAAGTCAAACCCATAACCTCCAGTGTAACAACACTATAAGTACCAATCATCCAAGCAACTCAAGATATCATGTGCAAGAATGTGAATGTTCTATTTATCCGTGTGAAGATCGTTGACATCTAAGCAGTGAGAGGATATGCACGTGTGTGACCAATAATAAAGACTAATTGATGTCGTACATTTGTCAATTACCCGGAAGACATCTACACTATAAATAGACAATCTTACTCCTTCCTTAAGACATTATCCCTTGACCCGGCCAGTACATCCCTCCTGATCCAGTGGCTTGTGGTCTTATCTAGCTCCCATGTTGAGCACTTAGAATGATTAACAATAGTGTCAATCAGCACTAAAAATCTTTATATATATTAGTTTTAGTCTATGATTATCAAGTTACTTTCACATTAACCAACCATAAATAATCACATTTATAGTTCAGAAGAAACCATGTTGTCATGTCGCATTGAACATCTCAATACTATTTCGGTAAAGATATATGATTTTGAATAAGAAATGTGACAATTGTGATGATTTTATACTAAAAAATTGGTGAAAGTAACAAAAATTGAAAGTCATGCACCAAAAGTAACAAAACTAATATTTTTTTTTATACTACTGACTTTGTTACAATATAAACACAATTAATACTTATGAATTAAATATAAAAATAATATAACAATTATATATGCAACCAAAAGTGAAAACAATTATTCTTAAAAATTTTTAAAAATTACTGATATCTTTAATCATGGTGAATATAAAAATTTAAATTAATAAATTATATATATAGACTTACTATCGCCTTAACCTTTTGATTAGGTAATACAATATATATATATATATATATATATATATATATATATATATATAGGAGCGCTCACATGTGGCCATGTTGTTAGGTGTGGTCATATGGTCAATTATAGACCATTAGATTAGATAGATCTAATGATTCATATTAATCAAGATTTTTTCCAGTATTTTCGCGCACATTCTCCTACCCAGAGAACTGTAAGGGTAAACTTGTCATAAAACACCGGAATAGGAAAAATCACATTGTTGTGTGTTTTATTACACTATTGGTGCATGTTGTCAACACTGTTGGTGTATTCTGGAACCCGACCGCTATAAATGGCCATTGTAATTACCATAACACGGGAATACACCATTGGTGTGTTTCACTGTGGTGTGTTTTATTACACTATTGGTGTATGTTGTCAACACTGTTGGTGTATTCTGGAACCCGCCCGCTATAAATGGTCACTGTAATTACCATAACACCCCCACTTACTAAAACGCGCGAAAATTCTCAGAATTACCACTGCCTTTAGATTAAACTGATTCAACGACCCAGATACGACCACACGACCATACCTAATGACATGACCACATATGAGCGTTTTTCTATATATATATATATATATATATATATATATATATATATATATATATATATATAGTCTTCGAACTCCCCATTTAAAATTTTCTGCAAGTAATTAAATAATTAAAATTATATCCCCAACCAATAATTCCATTATTTTTTATTTAAACAAATACAAAAACTTGAATTCCATATTCGGAGAAATTGACAGTAGAACCGATTTAAATAAGAAGTAAGAAAAAGTAGAATACCATTTAGTTTGGTCATATGTCCGTTCACATAGCACAAATCACAATGGAGTTAATAAAAATATTTCCAATTCGATCTATAACCTCGAAATCTCTATAATAAGTTATCTTTTAATTTCAATCATGACCAAACGCTCCATTATTTACAATCATTTCTAGATTGACTAATAAATTAATATTTATATTTAGATTAGGTACTAATACGAAAAGATAAATTAAAGTTTATAAGACGGCAGTGTATAATAGAAAACAAAAGTATCATAACAGATCTCCAAATAATTAATATGAGATAATAAGTTGATATCAAATTAGTTAAAATTAAACTCAAAGACTTATCAATTACTAATTAAGAAATTAATCATTAAATTTAAAAAACAAAATCTTAAATGTCTATTTGTACTTAATACAAGAAGTTTGCGCACTGACTTTGTGAAAACATGTCCTCCCATAGTGCCTAATACAAGGTGCCATTTTCCTCTCTAAACAATTATTGGATAATAATCGATTCTAAATTAGTTATAACTTGAAGTCGCAAATTATGCCATGGAATCGTGTTCACCGAGAATGGTGAACACAAGGCAAAACGACGTCGTTTTTAGGCAAAAAAAAAAAAAAAAAATCGCGGATGTGGAGTTAACGGCGCGCGTTTGATCAAATTATGAATTTTCTGTTATGAGATTATGAATTTTATGAAAATTCATAATCTCATAACAGAAAATTCATAATCGCATAACAGAAAATTCATAATCTCACAACTGAAAATTCATAATCTCATAACAGAAAATTCATAATCTTATAACAGAAAATTCATAATCTCATGGTTCCAAAGTGAATGTGTAGACATGGTTCCAAAGTGAATGTGCAGGCATGGATTCATAATTTATGAATGTCCGTGATTTCGGACGGGAATATGTAGGCATGGTTCCAAAGTGAATGTGCAAGCATGAATTCATAATTTATGAATGTCCGAAATTATGAATGTAATGAAAATTCATAATCTCATAACAGAAAATTCATAATCGCATAACAGAAAATTCATAATCTCATAACTGAAAATTCATAATCTCATAACAGAAAATTCATAATCTTATAACAGAAAATTCATAATCTCATGGTTCCAAAGTGAATGTGTAGGCATGGTTCCAAAGTGAACGTGCAGCCATGGATTCATAATTTATGAATGTCCGTGATTTCGGACGGGAATGTGTAGGCATGGTTCCAAAGTGAATGTGCAGGCATGAATTCATAATTTATGAATGTCCGAAATCTTTGTTCACCTCAAATTAAAGTGAAACCGCAAAATGTGAAAATAAAGAAGAAAAGTCACGCAATTAAAAAAAAAAAAAAAAAAAAAAAAAAAAAAAAAGATAATGGTGTACTAACACCGTTAGAACCGTGTTCACCATGAATGGTGAACACGGTTCCATGGCATAACGTCTGACTTGAAGTGGTTATCGTCACTAAAAAAAATTATGATACCTATATGTGCGTGTATTGGATCAAATGTGAATCATTTTTCAAGTAAAAAACTGCAAACTTTAATTATCTTGTTTGTTGATATGAGAATGATCAACAACGGTAAAGTAAGGGATATATGGAAAAATACGATGATATTTTAGCAAATATTTTAAAATTTAAAGTGTATCAACCAACTGCTCTAAACAATAAATGAAGTGCACTCTCTTAAGTGCATTTCCGCATATTATTAGATGCACTTTCAAAGTTTTAAATATTTGCAAAAAATCTTTACATTTTTTTCAAATTTCCTCACTTTAGAGTCGTCGATCTCTCTAGATCAACGTACAGTTAAAATTATTAATTTGTATTTTTATTTAGACACGGATTCTCATGTGATCTCATCTTTATATATATGATTATATGGGGTACGTGTATATCAATTTAATTTGTTATGGACATTGAATATATATTGTTTGATAAAGTCAAGTGGTCCAATCATGCCACATTCGTGGTGTATATAAAATTTAATTTGCTGCATTGAAATAGAAATATATATATGTGTATAATTTTGAACAAGTCATGTGGTGCATCCTTTCCTTAATCACCTCTCATCATAAGTCAGCGAGTGCCATATTCCCATTCCCCTAACGCGTATGTGAAGTCAAATTAAAAGTCACATTTTTACTTTTCCATTCTCCCTTAACTTTAATTAGTATCCTACTTATACTATATAACTCTCCCCATTTTGATAAGACCTTCGTCATATGCACCAACAAAACGTTCACTCATCAATTTTCTTTCAATTCCCTCTCTACAACTTCAAGCACTCTTTTCATTCCAACATTTTATGTGGTAATTCCAATATATTTTGATATATACATAAAAGATGGCGGGCGGTGGTGGAGGAAAATCGCTGGAGGAAACGCCGACTTGGGCGGTCGCAGTGGTGTGTTTTGTTTTGGTTGCGATTTCGATTGTGATTGAGTATATCATCCATCTCGTAGGAAAGGTTAGTTATTGGTTTTGTCCTATATGCTATTGCTCTTCATCTTTTTGTTAGATCATGAAATGTCTGAGAAAGCCCTAACTATATAGAAGCATATTTAAAGCTGTATTTCATTTGCACTGAGCTGACCCAATTAAGGGACAAAGTACTGCGTATATTAGTTTTTTCATACGTGTGAGAATTTTGAACTCCTGACCTCATGAGAGTGCATGGTCACTTACGCCAATTAAGTCGGTTATTGTTATTTATTTTTAATTTCTTTTCAAGAACCATGAATGAATGCTAATATTCATAACTTTTTTGTTTTGAAATTTGTGTGTGTATTGCAGTGGTTGAAGTCCAGACATAAAAGAGCGCTGTATGAAGCTCTTGAGAAGATCAAATCAGGTTTTTGTACATATATACTTTAATTTAGCTGTATGGAAATAAAAATAAAAAATTTAATTGTATTATTTTAATAATTTGGGGATATGATGGGGTTATGCAGAGCTTATGCTGCTGGGATTTATATCGTTGCTGCTGACAGTATTGCAAGAGCCAATTTCCAACATTTGCATCCCCGCAAGTGTCGGAGACTCGTGGCATCCATGCAAGAAGAAGGGAGAAGCTGAAAAGTTGGAACCGTCGTCGTCTGAACACTGGGAATTGTCGTCCGAGGAAAACAGCCGCCGGAGACTTCTCGCCGCCCCAGGAGGAGTGCGGCGTGTTCTGGCGGCTGCTGGTGGTGACAAATGCGCTGCCAAGGCATGCACACCCCCTTTGACCAATATTATTTATTTATTTTTTGAGTACTACTGACTCTGTTACAATGCAGTATCTATTAATAACTATTTTCTCTTTAATTAATTAATTTATTTATTTATAATTATCTTTAATCACTTGTCTCTTACTCTTCAGGGAAAAGTGCCTCTCATCTCCGCCGATGGTATTCATCAATTGCACATTTTCATCTTCGTTTTGGCTGTTTTTCACGTTTTCTATTGCATTACCACTTTGGCCTTAGGGAGTGCCAAGGTAATTCCATCCCACAAGATTATCGATCAAAATTTTCTATAATATTGATAGATACCAAAAATTTACTTAAATTGTCATTTAAAACGAAAGAAAAAAATATATTTAAAATTCACTTCTTATTGACGATTTTAGATGAGAAGGTGGAAAGCCTGGGAAGAGGAAACAAAAACAATCGAATACCAATTCGCTCATGGTAAAACTCAATTACAAAGTAGTGATGTAATTGTGGTTATATTTTAAAGTATTAATTAATTAATTAATAATGTATGTTTTTTTAGATCCAGAAAGATTCCGATTTGCTAGAGAAACATCATTTGGAAGAAGGCATTTGAGTTTTTGGACAAAGACGCCCATTCTTCTTTGGATCGTAAGCATTTTTCAATCATTGATCGAATTGAATCTACGGTACACATGATATATATATATATATATATATATATATATATATATATATATATATATATATATGCATGTATAATACACGTGAATATATACATATAGATTACGTACAGAGTTGTATGTATATGTGATTGCGTGATACAGTTTATGACTTACGAGTCGTATATGCATCATCACACATGCATCGATGGTGTCTTGATTTCTGGCAACTTGCCAAAATTATGGCTTGTTTGGACCATTCCTTAAGACTAATTAATGATTGTAATAATCAATGATAGATACGTAAAAACGGAAATGAGCTAAAAGATATATAGCCATATAGGAGCCTATAAATAGGAACTATTCTTTTTAATTAAGACAGCTAATTTCCTTGTTCATACTTCACATTATTGGCCGGTTTGACTTCAATTATTTTTATTTTACATTATCTAGAGATAATTAGCCTTAAAAATAAAATATTATACACTTCATTCTTACTAATTTTTTTTTTTTTTAAATTCCTCTACTAGGCATGTTTCTTCAGGCAATTTATACGCTCCGTTCCGAAAGTTGATTACTTAACACTCAGACATGGATTTATCATGGTGCGTCAACATAGAAATTTACTTAAATGATTTTATTTTTTGATTAGTATATATGGTAAGAATAGGTCAAACTAAAACTGAGCAGAACACTAAGTCTCAAACAAAACTCACAGGCTCATTTGGCACCTCAAAGCCAGACCAAATTCGATTTCCAGAAGTATATCAAACGATCACTTGAAGAAGATTTTAAGGTGGTTGTAGGAATCAGGTTGGTGATTCATTTCTACATTTATCAAATTTCATTATTTAAAAATAAAAAAACCCTTAATTATAGCTAAACGTTTGTGTATTATTTGTTTTTAACTAACAGCCCAATAATTTGGCTGTTTGCTGTTGTGTTCCTTCTTTTCAATACTCATGGTAAGTAATTATCACTGCATGCTATACAATAATATATAGATGTTACTATACATAGCATGTTTTCATTCTAGGTAATTGAGATTTAGTATATATTATTGTTCATTAATTATTGGATTAGTTTGACTAATCTGAGGAATATCATATCTTTTTGGATGGGACAGGCTGGTATTCTTATCTATGGATGCCATTCATTCCCTTGATTGTAAGTTGCTTTCTCTTTGTCAACTCTTGCCTGTTTGTACATGATCAAGTTGACTTAATGCAATCATACACATCTCATCTTCGTTTTATAATAATTAATATAATATTTTTTGTGATTTTTAGTTTGTATAATATTTAATTATCGAGTTGAGAAATAAAATTTTGAAATGTTAAGGGTAAAATGTGGTTAATATTATATTAGTTTCTTAGTCAAACGGTTTGAGATGTTTCGAATAATAATGGTGCAGATCATCTTGTTGGTTGGCACTAAGTTGCAAGTGATCATCACGAAAATGGGGCTAAGGATTCAAGAAAGGGGCGAAGTTGTAAAGGGCGTGCCTGTGGTTGAGCCTGGCGATGACCTTTTCTGGTTCAATCGTCCTCGTCTCATGCTTTTCCTCATTAATTTTGTTCTTTTTCAGGTGCATATATATATATGAAAAAAGGTTTAAAAATTTATTATTACATTCCATTATATCGAAATTCTAATGTCATAACGAATATGTTCATATATTTTTCTTTTTTTCTCACTCAATGCAGAATGCGTTTCAACTCGCCTTATTTGCTTGGGCTTGGGTAAGCAAATGGCAATTATTTTTTTACACCAAATAAATACAACGAGAAAATAATAACTATAATTATTATAATTATAAAAAATTTAAATTAAAATTTAACCTCTTTTTTTTTTTTTTTTTTGTTTTTTTGTTTTTTTTAGTATGAATTTGGAATAAGATCGTGTTTCCACAAGCGTAAAGAGGATATCGCTATCAGAATCTCAATGGGGCAAGTCCACTTTTTAAAGAAAACTTTATCCGTTGATTGTTTAATATATATATATATATATATATATATATATATATATATATATATATATATTTCAAATTATTATTAACACATAATAATGGTTGTTGTTCAGGGCTCTTATACAGATTCTTTGCAGCTATGTTACCCTCCCTCTATATGCCCTTGTGACACAGGTAATTAAATCATTGTCTACTAAAAAAATATATGAAAAAATTTAGAACGCGGATCAGTACCACTACTGATAATACTTAATACAATTATGTATCTATAGTGTAAATTGATAGTTATATAGGTCATAATATTTGACACACACACAGATACACAGTTATATAAGTCATAATATTTGACACACACACGCACGCACCATGTTATTAATTAGTAACATTTTATAATAGTAAAAATTTAAAATTGTTATTATTGTGCATGTGATGTGAAAACAGATGGGTTCAAACATGAAACCCACAATTTTCAACGAGAGGGTAGCAACGGCGTTGAAGAAGTGGCATCACACGGCGAAGAAACACGTGAAGGAGAGCAGGCACAACAGCGCCGCCGTGACGCCGGTGTCGAGCCGGCCGGGAACGCCGTCTCACGGCATGTCTCCGGTGCACCTCCTGCGGGGCTACTACCGGAGCGACCAGGCGGACAGCGCTCAATCGACGCCGCGAAGATATAACTCCGAGTTTGAACAACACTGGGACGCCGCCGCCGACGACCATGGCTCGCCTTCTCCCACGCGCTTCCACAACCAGGGCGGCGGCGGCGGCGACGATGGATCGTCTTCTTCCTCGTACATGCACCAGATCCAACTAGGTCACATACGACAAGATGTACGGTCGGTCCATGATCCTAGGTCGTTGCAGATGGTTCCTGTGCCGCCGCAACATGAGATCAATATTGAACATAGCGATTTTTCGTTCGATAAGATGGTGAATTAAACTCACATTTGCCAACACCTTAATGTAAATGTTACTGTTAATTAATTTACTGCAACTACCAGGACTATGTGGTCTAATGGTACCCGGGTTGGATTTTCATTTGAAAGATTATGACTTCGAGCCTCAGTGGAGGCGTTATTGGTTCTTTGTGTTTCAGTAGGTTGAGAAAGTATATGAACAGATACTACAATGTAATAGAGCCAGTAACACTCAAAAAAAAAAAAAAAAAATTTACTGCAATTAAAATTTATTTATTTTATAAACGTCTTCTTTTTACTAATTCAGTCTCTTTTCATGTTCTCCACACGAGCCCACTAAAAACCCAATTTATTGCAAATTTATTTTCTTCTCTCACTTCCACTCTCTCTCCCCTCCAACTTGACCCAAAAAAAGCCCTAAAAAACTACAAATGGTGATGGTCTAAGAAGGATCCCAAGCTTAGGCAGCCTATACCTATACAAAAGTCAACTAGTAACCCTAAGCATGGCTAATTAGTCATATTATAAAATATAATTACACATGCTATACTAACGTATTAGGAGTAAAAATGACTCTCAAAGTCAACATATATGAGTGTGATCACACTTGTATAGTTATATAAATAAGGGTGTGATCATTAGATCTCTAAGCAACTTGAGAAATGTTGCCTTCCAATAAGAAATTACAAATGGCGTAGAAACACTACACTTTGATATAAGCAAAATGTTAGTACCAATTTTATGTTAGCAAAATATTTTGGCAAAACATGAAGATCGACTTGTAACAACAAATTTATTTATCTCTTCAAAGTGAAATTAGTAACTTGCGTTGCAAGAAATGTAACTTAGAAATCTTGGACAAAAAGGTGACATGTTTTTTTTTTTTTTAAGGATTCAAAATCTCAAGATTATTCCTCTATCAAGAAGGGTTCAAGATCTCAATTCAACAAAGATTGTGAATAAATAAGTGGTCTATTTAAATGGAGAAAATCAACAAGGCATGTAGAGCAAAAAATTCAACATTCAGAGAGATCATAAAGCTTGAGGAATTTTTGAGTTTTGTAGTTTTTTCTTGCAAGTATCCATCAACAATTGATTGTTATTCTAAGTACTTAGCTTGTAATGATATACTAGGTTGGGGTTACAATTGGTAGATGAGTTTTTACAATATCTAGTGAACTTTGATTTTCTATAGTATGTTAGTCTCTTTTTCTTTTTTCTTCATTGCTTTTGTTAATGTTGGAACGAGTGTTGAAACACATCGACATTTACTAAGTCCATATTCTACTGTCATGCAATCGTTATATCGTGCACTAGGGCGCACAAAATGCATTGTGCGTCCCGTCCTACCCAAAACGACATCGTTTTGGTGTATTGTCCAAAAAAAATTCTCTGTTTCGAAACACATAAACTCATAACAGAATACACAGAAATTTATAACTAAATCTAACATGATACATAATACACACAGAAACTATTAACTAAATACACAGAAACGCTTAACTGAATACACAGAAACTCTTAACTAAATACACACAAACTCTTAACTGAATACATAGAAATTCTTAACTAGATACACAGAAACTCTTAACTAAATACACATAAACTTTTAACTGAATACACAGAAACTCTTAACTGACTACACAGAAACTCATAACACAATACACAGAAACTTTTAACTAAATACACATAATGGGATTTGAGCCGTTTGGACGGATGGAGTGACATTAGTAATTAAAACGCGCACGTTTTATGTCTGGACGCACATTGCTATATGCGCTGTTGTGCACGATATAAATTGTCCTGTCATGGTGGTTTTTCATATTAAAATTAGGTCAACAAATTTTACGCAAATTAATTTTCTTTCCTTCTCTTTCTCTTATATGTTTACTTGTATATTCTCCTCGGCTTTTAATTTATTAAATTCATTGTGACACTTCGTCGATCTATTCAGGTGTTGACTAACTAACACCCAAAATTGATTAAACCCGTCATTCCGTCAAGCTGTCACTTATCATCAGTCATTTATAAACATAATTGACATTTATCAACTTAATAATTACCTTGTTTTCTCAAGTTGAATAAAAAAGTTAAGGTTATACTAAAAAATTTAAAATAGTTAATGTATCACATCCAACCTACTTTCGAAATAGGTTCAAAGATTATAAAACATAACAACCATGAGAGACAAATTATACTATATAGACTATGATTCATATTGCAATGTAGTCTAATATATTGATAAATATTTATTTTTAATATATTGAATATTTATTAATTATTATTAATGTATTGAAGATTCATTTTTAGGACATCTTTGATGATAAAGACTAGAAGGAGAAAAAAGGTTATTCTCCAAATTAAAGAGAACTTTCTTTAATTTTTGAATAAAAAGACGGATTTAGCGTCACGTGCCAATCGTGTGCTGCGTGAGGGACAACATGTCCCCTACCCACTGCTATATTATTATTTTTTGTTTTGTTTGGAGATGGCTCGATTTATTTATGAGTAAATACTTAAAATGGTCCTTCGACTATAGCTAAATTCACAAATTGGTCATCGATTTTCAATTTCAACCAATTAAGTCCTTAACTTTGTAATTTTAACACAATTTGGTTCTATGTCTATTTGACCGTTTGTTGACTGTGATTTTTGAGGATATATATGTAATTTCATGGTTTATCATTGGTTTTTTAAGGTTCCGGTTGCATTTCCAGACCGCACTGTTACATTCGAATCCACTGCCGAAAGCAATCTACCAAATCCGGTCGCTTTTCTTCATCCTCTATTTTGATTCAATGTAGTTGAGTTCGTACCAGAGCGAAGAAGACAACGTGTTTCTGAACCGGTGCAACGTCATCCAGGAGGCCTCCACGTGCTCCGACGAGAGCTGAAGGTTCTTCTGGAGATCGTCAATCACGGTCAACAAATGGTCAAATAGATGAAGGACCAAATCGTGTCAAAATTGCAAAGTTAAGGACTTAATTGGTTAAAATTGAAAGTTGAGGACCAATTTGTGAATTTAGCTATAGTTGAGGGACCATTTTGGGTATTTACTCTTTATTTATTTATCTTTTGGAAACCTTTCAATTTTTTTTTATTTTAAGGGTTTTTTATTTTTATTTTTTATTTTTAAAATAATAATATTGTTACCTAAATTTATTTTTATTTAAAATCATAATTAGAAATTATAATTATAAAATTGAAATTATTAATTATAAATAAGTGAATAAAATAATAGATAATCAGTAGGAGTGTGAAAGAGTATGGCCCACACAAAAGAAAAAAAAGGTGGGAAGGATTGAAGAGAAAATAAGAGAGGAGATAAGACAAGCCATCAACCCAACATAACAAGATAAAGTTACGAGGCAAATATTTATGTGGACCATGGTCCACACAGCGTTGTGTGGATCATAAAAAGGTACATTTTTAATATATTAAAAGTAAATTATTTGTGTACTGAATATACATTATTTGATAGTGTATAAAAAAATATATTTTTTATGAATATAAGATATATTTTTAATATACTAAAAATACATTATTTGTGTCCGAATGTACATTATTTGATAATATACAAAATAATATATTTTCAATTCTTAATAATATATTTTTAAATAATGTACTTTTTAGTTGTGTTAATATGCTTTTTATTTGTGTTCCACATAGTGATCCATAAATAATGATGGAAGCTACGAATTTTATTTGTGTTCCACCAATCCTTATACTATGGACCAGGGTTCATAGTGCATTGTGGACTCTGGTGCATGTGATATGAAACAAATTAGTAATTGTGTCTTATGTTATGAATTTCTGTGTTTTGTGTGATGAAATTCTGTGCTTATGAACATAAATTATGTACCTAAATAATATTTGTAAATATATAAAATGTGTATATTTCTTGCATTGTGATCTTTTGTGTCTTCACAGGGACGGAGCTACTATGGGGGCACCTGTCCCCTAACATATATATATATATATATATATATATATATATATATATATATATATATATATATATATATAAATTATTAATAGTTTGAGTACTTTAGTTGGTTAAACTCTAAATTTGATTTTAAAAGGTTTATGTCATAAGTTCAAATCTCATTAGCAACATTTTTCCTCCATAATGCTATGTGAATCCTGGTCCATTATATAAATTACCATAAGAAAGGGGGATACCCTACATATACACACTACTTGCCTCAAGTGAGGTTCAAACCTGTCACTTCCCACTTAGGGGAACAACCAGGTACTAGTAAACCACAAGCCACTTGGTATGGCATTATTTTACTTAAATAAAAAAAAAATCATTTTCGATTGCTGTTAGTTACGTAAACATATGTTCATAGTTTTATAATTTCACATTCTGGATTTATAGTTATGAAATTATGGATGTATAGTTATGCAATTCTGGATTTATAGTTATGAAGTTATGGATGTGTAATTATGCATGCAATTCTTAATATATAGTTATGAAGTTATAATTTCACATTCTGAATGTATAGTTATGAAGTTATAGATGTGTAGTTATGCAATTCTAAATGTATAGTTATGAAGTTATGGATGTGTAGTTATGCATGCAATTCTAAATGTATAGTTATGAAGTTATGGATGTGTAATTATGCAATTCTGGATTTATAGTTATGAAGTTATGGATGTGTAGTTATGCAATTCTGAATGTATAGTTATGAAGTTATAGATGTGTAGTTATGCAATTCTGGATTTATAGTTATGAAGTCATGGACATGTAGTTATGCAATTTTGGATGTATACTTATGAAGTTATGGATGTGTAGTTATGCAATTCTGGATTTATAGTTATGAAGTTATGAATGTGTAGTTATGCAATTCTGGATGTATAGTTATGAAGTTATGGATGTGTAGTTATGTAATTTTTTTAAAGTCAGACATCAAAACGACGTTGTTTTTGCAATCGTGTACACCATGCCCGGCAATCCAGCATAACGCTCAATATTCCACTCAGTGGTCCATAGAATACTAATGGAAGCTACGGACAATGGGCCTTGTCGGTCAATTTTCTTTCCAGCCTCCACTACGGCCCATCTTTTGCTTTGCTTTACTGTGTGCTCTGCTATCTCTATTCCCGTTTCCCGCCGCCATTTTCCCTCTCTTCTTATCTATTCACAGACTACTTTTAAACTTTTCTCCTTCACTATATATGTCTGTATCGCTGCATGCAAATCAGATTTCGCAGGGAACACAGAAAGGAGAGCGAATTATGGAGTCGTTTGAAGGGATGCTCACAAAGCTGGGTAGACAATTCTATGCGGTGGTTTGTTTGGCTGCGGTGTTGCTCTCAGCAGTCTTCGTTCACTACGTGTGTGCTGATGAATCCGATTCTGATTCCGATGAACGGCGCCGCCGTGATCGCACCATGAAACGTTTCCGAGCCTTGCACGGCCCTCCTCTTCGTTCAAGCTACCGCTAGATTTTTTTTCTGCAACTTTTTATGTATAGAAACTATTAGACTATAGAGTCGAGAAAAAGGAAAATTCAGGATGTGAACTGTGTAATATTTGAATTTTGTTCATGATAATAAACTCGTAATTGAATGATTAAATATTCAATAATAAATAATAATTTATTTTTCAAAAAAAAAAATTCAATAATATACCTCAATTTTCGAAAATACTCCGTAACATTTTAATGGTGATTGAAACGTTTCCCTCCAGATCTCCCTCTTTAGATGCGCTTTCGACGGTGAGCCCTCCGTTTTCCTGTGACGAGTACTGTGAAGCGAGCGAGGAACAATGCGAGCAAGGAAGAGAGAAGAAGAAGAAGAAGAAGCGCCTCTCCCCTTTCTCTCCCGATTTCCCTTCCAGAATTCTCCGTCGCCGGAAAATTCAACGGCAGAAAGATGAGCGTGATCGACATTCTCTTCCGTCTCGATGAAGTTTGCAAGAAGTATGAGAAGTACGATGTCGAGAAGCAGCGTGCCAACAGTGCATCCTCGGAAGATGCCTTCGCTCGCCTCTACTCCACCTTCGAGTCCCAAATTGACCTCGCGCTTAAAGTCATCTTCTCTTCTTTTTCTTATTATCAATGTAGTAGCGGTTTGCGAAACAACTTATAACAATTGTTTTTATATATATTTGTTTGCTTTTTTAGAAAGCGGAGGCTGCGGAGAGGGAGACAAACAGGGCTGCGGCTGTGGCCATGAAGGCGGAGGTACGGCGATTGAAGGCTCGTTTGTTGGAGGAAGTCCCAAAGTTGCAGAAACTAGCCCATAAGAAGGTTTCTATTATTCATTTCTGTATTTTTATGTGGTTGCTTCATCATTTCTTATATCTTATTCTTGATCCTTATTGAAGGCAGTATATTATATTCAAAATATGTATTTAATGTAATCAGATGATCTGGAGACTGGAGTCAATTTATGGTGAAATATACTTCCAGGATTGATAAGTGAAATGAGCTTGGTCTCAACCTTAATTCCATACAAACTATAATTCTTTAACAAGAAGGGTGTTCAACCACAAAGGATTGGTTATAGAAATAGTGAAACTATATTGTTCTGTTGAGCTGAATCTTTATGATGGATTTCACAATAGTAATAGGTTGGATGCTTCGTTATTTTATTGATTTGTATGTTGTTATCAATGTAATTTGAACCTTTGTGTCATTCTTAGAACTAAAATTGGAAGTTATATCTGATTAACAGGTTAAAGGTGTCTCACAAGAAGACCGTGCAATACGTGAGGACTTGGTACTTGTACTGCCTGAGAGGATCAAAGAAATACCTGATGGCACTACAAGTGAAGCCAAGTCTGGAGGTTGGGGGGGCTCATCATCTCTTAAAAACATCAAATTAGACTCCGGTAGGTGATGGTTGCCACCAAGTATCTCCTTAGACTTCTTTTCTTTAATATTTTGTTGCAGGTTTTCTGACTGTTAAAAATTATTTTCAGATGGGAAAATGGATGATGATTTCTTCCAGCAGAGTGAAGAATCTAGTCAGTTCCGGAATGAGTACGAGATGCGGAAAATGAAACAGGCTTGTAACTTGCATGATCTATTCTTATGCATGTTTTGTTTTCAATCCTTTATTGGTTTAGCAATATGAGCTGATTTCAATATCATTTAAAACTATATATCTGATATGTTTGCAGGATCAAGGATTGGATTTTATTTCAGAAGGTCTAGACACACTGAAAAATTTGGCTCAAGATATGAATGAGGTTAACTACCCTGCTCTTTCATCTGCCCACAAAAAAAAAAAAAAAAAAAAAAAAAAAGGAAATATAGGGAGAAAATAAAAATTTGTTGCATTCCGGTTCAAGGAAAATGAGATCTAATTGTTTCTATTTTTTTCATTTTCCATTCTTTTTTCAGGAATTGGATAGACAAGTTCCCCTGGTTGATGAAATTGAAACAAAGGTTTGCATGTTTTTGTTGTGTCCTTTAATTGATTGCATTATCAGACAATAGTGGAGTATCAAGATCCAATGCACTTCTTGTGTCTTTGCAGGTCGACAAGGCAACATCTGAGCTAAAGAACACCAATCTTAGACTCAAGGAGACTATTAATAATGTATTTGTTATTTATTAAAATGCAAATAAATCTGGTTTCTGACCCTTTTATGACTTTTAGAACCTTCTCATGTTCTTATTCATTTTCTAAATTTATTCCAGCTTCGGTCCACCCAAAACTTCTTTATTGATATCATTCTTATCTGTATCATTTTGGGGATTGCAGCCTATTTATACAAGTGAGTACCTTAACTTTCTCCTTGCTCCTCAGTTCTTGATAGTTGATAGCAATACCAACATTCCAATTAGCTGCTTTTTTTTTTTTCTCCGTTTGAATGCATTGAGGAACCAGCATAAATGCGAAATTATCAAATAAGTGTTGTAATGAATCCCAACTTTCTTTATGCAGTATACTTCAATGATTACCTTGGAGCTTCATTTATCATGGCCTGGCAGTGTCCACTGTAATTCAGCAATTGCTGCTTCCTGCTGGAATGCCCTCGGGAAAGTGAACTCAATGTTTGAGGATGTACAACTGGCAACTTTGAGAATATCAATTTGCACTAACCTACTTCATTCTAGATTCAACTGTTGTGTTGTATTCAGATTACTGCGAAATTGTTTACGACTGCCAATATATAGCACTGTTCACACACCAATTTTATTTATCCAATTTTGCCAACATGAGCTAGGCGGCGTCTATTTTTATATTGGGATGGTGCCATGGTGGTGTGAAATTCATTTTGATGCAGTATGAATTTTTGAGAACCTTGTTCACACATTATTGCTCAAATACTATTGTTCATATCAATTCTGTATTTGTTTTGTACTATTGGCAATTTGTATCAATAATGTGAATGCCAGCATTCAATTTGAAGCCCGATGAGGCAATGGAGATTCTGATCCCCATTCTGGTTCTTCTGGGCGCAAGAATTTGCTATATGAATATTCTCTTTTCCAGGTTTGTGCTCATAAACTGCTACATAGTTGTTGTCACTATGGAACTGAGAGGCAGCTCTAGCAATGTTCTCCATTGGAATGAGGCCTTGAATAATCATGGCATATATCAGAGGGCTATGATCTTTTGTTAGCCAATAGTTCGAATGTACATCTCTCACTGGATTGTTCACTGATGGGAGCCCCTCGTTCTTTGGAAGGTAACCTTGCAATCCCTGAGGACTTGGCTGAACCTCCAATGCTGCATTCTTTGACATGTTGCCTTTTTTTCTAACGCGACATAGTACCCAATCATCCAACTGCACAGGAAGCATCATTTTTAGACTATCAAATTATCATACACGTCTTTATCATTTCAATGTTCTCTGATAATTTGAATCTAATATTGTGTTGACATAGATGCTATGTTCTGCATGCAGTAGATCACACTGATAAAAGCATATTCATATCTGCATCGTGTTTAATATACATATACCCTACATTGATTTTGCAAGATAAGAACTTTCGCTTTTATGTTGCCAGAACTGTTTTATTCACATTGATTTAAGGAAAAGGGAAATGCTGTCAGGATTTGTTTAATACTTACTCTCATGGATCTTGTTACTCTTGCAGGCTGCTCAGCTATGTCTGGGAGTCTGTACTCCATCATGTTCCACTCAGTCTTGTGGCCGATTGGTGCCTTTCCTTCGTAGAACACCAAAGCTTTCTTCACTCCAATTCTTGATCCATCAAAACCAAGAATAGGTTTGTCTGATCCCGTAGGCTTCCAGTAACCTGAAGTTGCTGTCCTGTTTGGTCTTATTCCATTCGGATACTTCCTATCCCTCGGACTGAAAAAGAACCATTCATCTTCTCCAAACAGAGCCAGCTCTTTAGAACCGGGACAGATATCAGAATCAACAACTAACATGAATCATCTGTACTATAATGTTGTCAAGCATACACAAGAATCACTTACCAGGTAGTTCCCAGGGGTCATAGTTATACAGCTCGATTTCTGCAACAATGGCAGCTGGGAGGGGGCAGGATTTCACCTTGTTGAGCAAGTAATGATTGATCAGCTCCTCGTCAGAGGGGTGAAATCGGACACCGGGAGGGAAATGGAAACTGGAGATCATTGGTGGTTCTTTGGCCATGTAAACTTGTGTTCTGTTTCTTTCTTTGCACAGAAATTGATTGCATTTTACAGTACAAATTCAGTTTTTACCTTGCAGTGTGTATATTACAATGTACTACCAGATGTAAACTTGTAGGAAGTATTTAGGTCCTTTTAAGGACTGAAACCTTGTTTATGTCGAAATGGTCAATTGTTTGGATTTTTGTGCTGCTATCAAGGATGATAAATCTTGGGGAATATTTGATTTCTTGGTTACGTTTCAAAGGATTGCCAATTTAGATGGAGATAAAACAAGTTAGTGTTCATTAATAATTAATTATTCATGCAGCCTTGTGGGTGTCGGAAATCGAAAAGAGAGAGGCTAATATACTACTGTTATGAATGAAGCAACATTAAAAAGAAAATGTTACTTGTCTTAATTGAGTGTAAATCTTAAGCAACATTGCACAATTTGATATAAATATCGACTTTTGGCTGTCCGTGGGAGTTGTTTATTAGTTTTTTTTTTTTTAATTTTATTTAGTTGATTATGGACATCTTAAATTGGTTTATCTCTCTGTAGTGATATTAATTCAAAATGCACATTTAAGTAATGATTACATGATTTTCCGTATATTAAAAGAAAGGCATCATCAAATATGTCAATTTTTACATCACACCAAATAAAATATTTGTATCAAGAGAAACGTAAAGGAATTCTCAATTCTTAGTTCTTCCATCAGAAATTCCTCAACCCACACTATCATACGAAGGATTAGGCTTGAGATGTATCCGCATGGGTAGCTTGGTTAAGGCAAATTATTTTGTGAACTTGGTTCTACCTTGCAAGGTTAATCTGGATCCAAAAGTATACAATTTACTTACTGAATGTTCACAATTTTATATACTGAATGTTCACAATTTACATACTAAATGTTCATAATTCAAATTATAAACATTCAGTATGTAAATTGTATATTTTGAATCCGAGTCTACCTTACAATGTAGATTCGAGTTCATGGCATAACTGTTGCTTAGTTAATCCATGGGTAACAAATTGTGCGTAAGGACAATATAAGACTTGAGATATTGGCTGTCTTTAGCACAATTAATTAACAAAGTCCTAATATTATAAATCATAAAACTAGTACAACATGAGTTGATATTCATGATAAAGATCGACAAATCTTAACGTAGAAAATAATCACACAAAGCAAATTTTTCACGGACTATAATATATACAGTATATAGTAAGACTTGAAAATATAACTTTGAAAAAAATTAAATTTAAGAAATATAAAAGCTGATACATTGTGTTTTTTTTTAGGATAAGAATTTTAATAAGAAAAAAAAAAACACTTCAAAATTGAATATCCTTACAAAGCTTGTGCATAGGAAAAGACTAAAGTGTAACAATTATTCGGAAGGCACTCACTCCATCCAAATCCAATTCGGAACAACCATCATATTCTCACAACAACAAACCGGACCCCCACTTCACACGTGGCACAATCTTCACCCTTAAAATTCCAACGTTACAACAAGAAAACAATCGAAGCAACCCCAACGACCGCCGCCGCCACCATGCCATGCACGTCCACACCCCCAACAGCGCCGGAACTGCTCGTCGGCGAAGCGTCTTCGCCGGAGACGGGACTGTCAGCCGCCTTCGCCTTCTTCTTCGACTTACCCGGCGCGGGGGCGGCCGCCGGAGCCGGCGTTCCAAAGAGGCTGATGGGAAGAAGCACCTTGTCGACCTGATACACCGCCAGCTGTCCGTCGCTGTAAACGGTGTTGGCCACCGTGGAATCCACCACGCCGGTGGTGACGTTAACCTGGTTCCCGGCCGTCGTCACGTTCAACGGGAACGACCCGGAGCTATCCCCGGCCTGCGTCTTCAACGGGTTACTCGCAGTTTGGAACTGCGACATTGAAAAGAAAGACGAAAGAACATGAAACTGAACCAATTCCACCTTTTCCTGATCGGTCAGAGAGTTCAGAGTACCGGCTTTCAGGCCGGAAAAGGCATTATCCGTCGGGGCGAAAACCGTCAATCCCTGGTTGGAATTATTGAGTTGATTATTGATCTGATCAGAAACCTGGGTGATCTTAAGGAGCCGCATAAACGTGGTATACTGGCCGGCCTTTTCGAGGATCCTTGTAATGTTGGTCGGACCGGAAGGCGCCGGTCCGGCGGCTTGTGCTTCAGCTAACCTTATGGAACAACATTGGAGAGCAACTAGGAAGAGGAGAACAAGGAAATGCTTCATTTTTTTGTTTTTAATGTTTTCTTGAAGAAAAAGATGAATGTGGAGAAGATAGAGAGGAAAAGGAATGAATTGAAGAAGATGGGAGATGGGAGAGGGTTTATATGGAGAAGAAGAGGGAAGGAAGTAATATAGTTAGGTGGTGAGGAAGTGGTCTATTGGTTGGCAAACCCATTAGTACACCCATCTTTTTTTCTTATCAATCAAGTTTGATGAGGGGTCACAATTCTAGTTTCAACATTTACAATTTTGCTTCTTACTCTTTCTTTTTCCTTATTTTCATTTGCCTTCCACATCTAGTAAAAAACACACTAATAAGTACATATACCAAATCAAATTATATACTTTTTTCGGACACTTAACTAAATTCCACTAATCTTTGACTTTATAGTTGTACTAGTTATCACACGCGCATTGTACGAATAGTCTATGTTCAACGTATATTTTTAAATTAATGTTTTAGAATATCCTGACGTATGTATATCAATGAAAGATTATCAAATTTTTCATAAAAGTAAATATTTTTCAAGAATGTATAACTATGACATGTGGCAAAAATGTTGGATTAACTAGTGCAGTAATAACAATTTTAAAGGGAAGCACCCTCACCGGATAGTACCCTAAGCATAATTTTTGCAACACAAAACCCTATTAATTGGCGTGATCCATGCTTCCTCTTGTTTCCACTTCCTTCATAAATGAATTCTTGATTTGATCTAGCCTCCTGGTGTGCTTTACTACAATTTTAGTGCATTGGCACAATGCACCTCCAAAAATAGAACTAAATCCTCCTTCCCCAAAAACACAATGGTAATAGACATAGTTTCTCATCTGTGTTGAATATATACTATAAATTAGGTGTATCGTTTCATCAATGCCCAATGCGTGACTCCTATTAATTGACAAATGTTCATGTTAAATTTTATATTGTATTTTTTTAATACACTCTAACATATCCATAGTATATATTTAACAATACGTCGACTTTGATTGGGATGAGGTTCGAACTTAAGACCTTTCTTATGAAAATCAATTAGTAAGTTAAGAATAATAAATAGTTAACGAAATATTTCGTTATTAAAATTTATACTAACTGAATCCAAGGGTATTTAGGAAAAGTAAATAATATAATAGAGGGCCGGTAAATTAGGAAAAATAATAATAATAAATACTAAAATCAAAATAATATGAACAATTCATTTTAATAAACAATTACACCAATATTTTTTTAGTTCACGTTAGTGATCTAACTTTATTAGCTCTTATTAGATTTGTATATTGTAGATTAGTAATGTGATTAATTACTAAGTGTGTCATACTATTAGGTTGATTATATAATTTTTGTAAGATTTCCTAAATAAGTATTGTATTTTTGTATTAAAAAATTATGGAGAAATCACACTTTTGATCCCTCAATTTTTAGCGGATATGTAATGTAGTCCCTGCTTTTCAATTTGAATATATTTGATCCTTCAATTATTTCAATCGTAGCCAATTTAATCCTTCTGTGAAATTTTCCTTTAACAACCATTTATGGCCCGTTTGGTTCACGGAATAGGCCGGAAATGGCATAGCATCCCCAGTAATAGGCATATTGTTTTGTTTGGTAACTATTTCTATTACAGGAATAATATTCCTGGTAATAGCCTATTACCTCAAATAAGGTAATAACTATTACTAGGGCCCCCCTGGTATTAGCCTATTACTGAACGCTCAGGAATAGGTTTTAGAATCTATTTTCTTTTTTACCACTTTCTTTAACCTAATTTTTTTATCCTATATATAAATTTATCCTATTTCACCACCGCCGTCGCCACCACCACCACCACCATCGCCGCCCCCACCACTGCCACCCGCCACCACCACCACTACCACCCCAGCACCACCACCGCCACCACCACCATCACCACCATCGCCGCCGCCGCCGCCACCACCACCACCGTCACCACTACCACCGTCACCACCGCCACCACCACCACCATCACCACCACCGCCACCACCACCGCCACCACCATCACTACTACCCCAGCACCACCACCGCCACCACCATCGCCGCCACCACCACCACCGTCACCAGAACCATCACCCAGCAGCACCACCGCCACCACCACCACCGCCACAACCGTCGCCGCCCCTACCACCACTGCCACAACCGTCACCGTCACCACCACCACCACCACCGCCACCACCATCGCCACCATCACCACCACCGCCGCCGCCACCACCACATATTTTTATAAGGGTATTTATGTCTTTTAAAACATATTTCATTTCTATTCCTTAAATCAACCAAACATTGTAATATAATTCCTAAAGTCTATTTCTTCCGTGAACCAAACAATAGAATACAATTCATATTCTATTCCTTGCCTATTCCATTCCTTATGGAATAGCATTCCTATTACCTAAAAATTCATTCCGTGAACCAAATGTGCTGTTAAAGTAGTGACTTTTTAGGAATTTCACACCCCACTAATTATTTCCCCCCAATTAAGTTGAAATTAGTGGGATGTGAAATTCCTAAAAAGTCACTGCTTTAAATGGTTGTTAAAGGAAAATTTCACAGAATGATTAAATTGGCTACGATTGAAATAATTGAGGGATCAAATATATTCAAATTGAAAATCATGAACTATATTGCATATTCGCTAATAATTGGGGGATCAAAAGTGTAATTTCACCAAAAATCATTATGCATCTCGTATAAGACTCTCACACAAGTTTTTGTGTTCATTTGCACAATTCATTTATCTATATTTTGTATTCATTAGTTACTTGTAATTTGGTTAATTAGTTATTACATATTCATCTTTTTGGGTGACCAAAGAAAGCCATAACCACTATTCGAAAGTATGCACTGGATAAACTCCACATTATAACTCTAGCCAACAAAGAACCACAAAGGTAAATAAATCTAAGTTACGTTGTAGCTGATCGACTCAAACTAAGAAAATCAATAGGCCACTTCTATTGGGAATGGAACTTGAAATCTTATGATTCATCTTTCTTACTTCATTAGTGTTGATGAATGAAAAGTAAAGATGAATGCTATGTTATGAATGAAAGAAATCTCACGATCTCAAATACCTAATTTTTCCCTGCATATATATATTATTCATATGAAAACAAGTCTTTAGGTGTGGATGTCAGGACAAATTATGACTGTTGATTACGTATTATGACTGTAAATTATGTTAGATCTAATGGTTATTATTTATTGATTTGATGGTGTGGATTTAACCTCATGTCTTCGCCTAAAGCCTTGTTCTCATGGAATTAAGTACCAATATATATGTGTGTGTGTCGATGAATTAATATAGGTAGTTTGCTTGGAAATGGGGCATGTAAAAACGTAAAAGATGTCAAACTTCAATTATATTTCCTCCGAGTGGGGATATCAACCTGCAGACAAAGTTGTGTATGATTGCTTTGATTTCACTTGTGTCACATTTCTGGAGCTATCATTGCTTTTCCCCCACAAAACTTGAGAATGAAGCTTTTAATTAGTATTTGGAGAGGGTGTTTATATTATAGTTTAACAATTTGAGCCCCCACCCCCATTTAGCAACAATTTAATAAAAATATGATAATTAGGCTTCCCGTGAAAACGGACCAACTAATCTTATCTGTCTATATCTAAGATAATGATCAAGAGATGAAAATTAAGGAACAAATGCAATGATATTTCATATGTATTTATAAACACTTGACAAGTTGACATTGCATTTTGAAAAAGAAAAATTAAATGTCCGGTTAGTTATCCACGAATGCACTATTAAACATTTTTTAATACACAATCGTAATTATAGAAATGTCACTGCATTTTTTTCTTAATTTTCTGCGTCTGATCATCTTAAATGAATGGATGAAATTAGTCCGCACATTTTCAGGAAAACCCAATTCTCATAAGAGCTAGACCTATATATATATATATATATATATATATATATATATATATATATATATATATTAATGAAACTTATTTATTTGTAAAAAATGACAATAAAATTTTAATAATAGTATATCTTTCATTGAATCATTAACGTCATGTGGCGGACGTAATAAAAATGTTCCTTTTTAGGGAATGGTTCAACACTCTCAAATTAACTAGATTTATGGAGATGGAAAACCGTGTAAATATCCATCACAATTCACTCCTATTTTTTAAAAAATTAGCTTCAATATTTTATAATTTTAATTAAATATATTATCAGCAATTACCTAAAAATAATAACAAAACAACAGCTATTCTTCAATTTTATTTACAAAAGCTAAGACTTGTATAAATTTTGAACCCTAAACTTGTATAGATTTTATAGAAGTCAAATATTTAGACTCCTTAAAAATGGATAGATTCCTCTTTACCATTTTTAGCCACTGGTGTTCCCATTTTGATGATTCGAGCAGTTTGAAATTTTTATACACATTTGAGCACTATGTGCCGTGGTGTCATGAACTAAATATATTTTATCCTTACGAATAAAGTTTAGAGCAAATATTTAAAAGATGAACGCAATTACTAAAAAAAAAAAAAAAAAGAGTATTAAATACAACGATAAGTACCCCTCTTGGGGGGGGGGGGAATTATACCGTGGTCTGAACCAACGATAAATGCTGATTTTTAGTATACTAAAAAATTATTTTTAGAGTTAATTACCAAAATGGTCCCTTGACTATAGCGAAATTACCAATTTGATCCTTGACTATTTTTTTTAACCAATTAAGTCCCTCAACTTTAAAAAATTTAACCAATTTCGTCCTCCGTTAGTTTGACCGTTAGTCAACGGTTAACTTGGGACCAAATTGGAAATTTTGCTATAGTCAAGGGACCATTTTGGTAATTAACTTTAGGGGTGGACAATTCGGTTTAGTTTTCTCGAATCGAATCGTACCGAACCGAACCGAAGTAATATACCAAACAACCGAACGATATTGAATTCTTATATTAGACTTTGGATATGGACTATGTAAACATCATAACACATAATATAGAACTTTTGATAACAAACCATAAAGAAATCAAATAAAACATTTACGAGAGATACCCGTGAAAATATGAGCTGAACGACCGAGCAAGCAGTAAGGGACTTGGATTTACTTTTTATTTATTTATTTATTTATTATTATTATTATTATTATTATTATTATTATTATTATATTTTTAAAAAAATCAAACTGTATTCGGTTCAGTTCAATTTTTTACCGAACAATTCAGATTGGATCGGATTTTTTATCGAACCGTTCGGTATACAAGAATTCAATATCGTTCGGTTATTCGGTATATTACTTCGGTTCGGTTCGGTACGGTTCGATTCGAGAAAAACTAAACCGAATTCCCCACCCCTAAAGTTAATTACCAAAATGGTCCCTTAACTATAGAGAAATTACCAATTTAGTCCCAAGTTAACCGTTGACTAACGGTCAAACTAACAGAGGACCAAATTGGTTAAAATTTTTAAAGTTGAGGGACTTAATTGGTTAAAAAAAATAGTCAAGGACTAAATTGGTAATTTCACTATAGTCAAGGGACCATTTTGGTAATTAACTCTTATTTTTAATATACTATAAGTTCATTAATAAACATGAACATGCAACACTAAAAACGAATCTTCAAAAAATAAACCTCCAATACACTAAAAACGAATCTTCTAAAAATGAACATGTATGTTAGTAGTGCAGATTGGATGATATAATAATCGCAAATTATTTTGTAGACTCGAGTCCAAATATTCACAATTTACCTTTTAAAAATTTACAATTTGTATACTAAACACACAATATTAACATATATGTAATTGATTACATTGTTTTGTATTAACACATTAGGATTTTACGACTCTATATTATAATTTGAGTTAATACCCAAAATCGTCCTCGACTATAGTGGTTTTTCTCAATTTCGTCCTAAACGACTTTGGTGACCTAATATCGTCCCAGACTTTTGTGTTTTGCTCAATTTAGTCCCAGACTTTTGTGTTTTTGCTCAATTTAGTCCCTCATTTGTTATTCTGTCTATTTGGTGTTAAATAAATAGACAATTCAGTAATTTTAATATTGGCATCTCTTTACTCATAGACATGTGAACTGCGAAATCCCTTTTTTTTAACGAATTACTCCTAGAATTACTCCTAAAACTGCGAATATAAAATTTAATTTGCAGGTCCGGAAGTAATTTTGGGTGTAATTCGTACAAGAAAGAGGAATTTCGTACTTCACAAGTTGAAAGTAAAGAGAGATCAATATTGACATTACTGAATTGTCCCTTTATTTAACACTAATTTGACGGAATAACAAATGGAGGACTAAATTGAGCGAAACACAAAAGTCTGGGACGATATTAGGTCACCAAAGTCGTTTAGGACGAAATTGAGAAAAACCACTATAGTCGAGGACAATTTTGGGTATTAACTCATTATAATTTATATTCACAAATCTCTTCTACATGTTATGTGTTTTGATGTTATATTATACTCCCTCCATCCCCTTTTATGTGTCTGGTTCAATTAACGAGACTTGACTGAAATTATTTTTAATTCAATTCTTCATAATATTAAGTTTAATATTAATATATAAAATTTATATATTTGGAAACTACAATAAAAGTACTATTAAACTCAAAAATCTATTTTTTTTAAAAAAAAATACACAAAAAAAATCTAATTTAAAAATAAGTTTAAAAAAAAAAAAAAGAATAAAGAGTTGGTTTAATCAATGAATAGTAGGTAGGACTGATAAAATAAGACTGAGGGAGTACATCATTTAAGATCAGGGTCCACCTTAGTCCATGGTATAACAACTCTATAATAATTGCTTTTTTTGGGCCATAGAAGTATTATTATCCTAAACCAACGGATCTTATGTGCTTTCTCAATGGTTGAAATGATGCAATCCACACTAATTAGTAATTACTAATATTCCACACGATGCATAATTGCATATAACCAAACTGGCCCTATCAGTTGTTATTACGTCCATTTATGTATTAATGATAATAATTAAATATTAACTAAACACCATCTATTGATTTCTTAAGATGCAGAGTATTAGCTGTCATAAAAGTTAGATACAATTGCTGAATTAATCATACAAATCTTAGAATCCAAGATGAGATCGAGTATGACAAAGGGCAAAAAAGTAAATCCATGCTGGAACCCTCCCTACTGACTATATTTCTACAATATATAAACTGGAGAGCAATATACATAAACCTGGATTTTCCTTGGGGAATACTGGAAGAGCAGTACTGGTGGCATCTAACCAACAGGATGAATATTCGTGGCATCCCCGTCTGCTGCTCGTATCTAACCGACTTTTTCTGCATCGGCTAACGCCACCTCGGCTTTTATCTTTTCAGGGACATAATCTGGCATAAATAGCAATCGAAGAAGTGTGAAATCAGTAATCGTAAAGGAAACTGAAGTCATCGTGGCTGTTGAATCCTCGAATCTAGAAAAAAACGGTTAGTGATACGATACCTGAGAGAAAGTCGAATCTCTGCCTTTTGGAAACAACGGATGCTGAAATGAGAAATGAGAGCATTAGTGCATCTCAGCAAAACTGGGATAATGAATAGGAAATGAGTGGTCTCACAGAAAATGTTGTATTTCCTAGTAAATAAATTTATGAGCTATACAGAACTTACAGAGATGGTGATATCCAATATGAGGCTTACGATCCAGAAAAGCACAAGCATAAGCCTCCTTGCAGAATAGCTCAAGAAACTTTTCCTACATCCAGCAAAAGAAACCCATAAGACACGCAGTGCATAGCAACGTGCAAAGAAAATCAAATGAAGTTGCTGCTAAAAATAAAACTTATTTTGTAACTCAATCCAGCAAAAGAACTATTCATCTCATATCAATCAATGTGCTAGGCGAGATGCCACCGACTAGTCGACTAGGCGACCGCCAAGGCGATGAGTATTAATGTGCTAGGCGATGAGTATTAAATAAATAAAAAAGTATATATATATTGAAAATATCTTGTCTTGGGCAGCCTATTTGCTGGCCTATTTACTTTAAGTAGATGAATAGTTTTTCCTAGAATAGTGAAAAGTCTAGTATTTATTGTATATTGAACTTGTCTTGGGCAGCCTTTTTGCAACCCTATTTACTTCAAATTGTCTTGAGAAGATGAATAGTTTTTCCTAGGGTAGTGAGAAGTCTAGTATTTATTGATAACATGCCAAAGTGAGGTAGTGGGCTTTGATCGGAACAGGAGGACGACGCTGGAGCACGAACCGCGCCGCCATCGGAGCCACCACGTGCCGGCGCGTGAGGCAGATTCCGGCGACTTCTCCGGTTGGAAATTACACCGGTCAACTCGCCTTAGTGTGTAGGTTCTGCCCATGTATGTTTTGTGGAGTATTGGGTTGTATTCTGCACTTAGGCGAGGCGAGCACACTAGGCGTTCGGTCTCGACCGACCGGACGACTAGGCGTTGCCTTGATAACACAGGTCTAATCTAAATCAAGAAAAGGACAAAGTCTCGAAATGAAACTAATTCTAAAAATCCCTGAGCTCACATACATATATCCTACTGTGCCTCACATCCCACCTCAAATCCCATGCCGGGGGTTGAGAGCTTATTGGCCCTTGAAGCTCTCCCAAGAGCCAGGAACTTCAAATGACCTTATCTTGCAATTTAACTGGCAGTGTTGTGGTTTTATAAATCTCACAATCAGCTCTACACTGAGGCAGTATCCAACTCAAGTGCAAAACAAATCATTTTCATTTCTTTCAGGGAACCACAAAATTCCTAATAATTTTTGTTGCATTCTCAATTATCTGAGAACTACATGGTTATCATGCTGACTTGCTCTGGGACATATATCCACATTGAAAAGATTAGTTGTTCACAGAATGAAACTAAACCCTTTATCCACTTGTTACTTCAGCAGTAAACTAAAAGTCTAAAACTATCCCATAATCAATGCACATGCTTTAGAAGTATAATTTTACTCAAAAAGTTAGTCTTATGGTTTCATAAGACTTAAAAAGACAATATCAACTTTTGCTGGGAAAAGCACAAGAACAATTTCAGAGATTACAACATGAAACTGCATTATATCATGAAATTGATCTTTATTTTAAAGTCATTGTTTCCCTGCCAGAAGAACAAGAACGATGCACAGGTCACAGCCAACATGAAGTCTAGATCTACAAGATCCCATGTTGCATCACAAAGTCCACCCTTAACATGAAGCTAAATATTAAAAGCTAAAACAATATTCTCATCATCATTACTCAATCACCAAAAATAGGTTATAAAATCCATTTTACATACTTGAATCAGTTAACGTGTCTCTAATCTAAATAGGTTGTTCATCCAAGTAAAATAACAATGCATGTTCAGTAACTACAGTTAACAAGCAAAGCAAGAGATTCTACCAAAATGAAAGTTCACATTTTCTACAACAATTCAAACCTAATACTAGTCAAACTCCATAGTCCTCTTGGGATCATGGAGACACTACACTAGACAGATAGCCCACTACGTTAAACCTTGGACATCATGGGGATCATCACCCCATGACCATATTGATACTATGTAAAATGAAGAATATATTCTGTGAATTGAATTGATAACGTGCAAAGAGATACAGCCTTATATAAAGGAGTTCAACACCAAAATAGGTGGAACAGATAGAAAGCACTGAAGACTCTAACAACACTATAACAAACTATTAATAATAAGAATAATATAGCTGGTCCAATATGTAAATCTTGGACATTACACTATAGAGCAACTATACACTGGTGATCATCTATGCTTCCCTACTTCAACATCATGCAAAAGATAAAATATAATACTACAATGAATACCAGATAGCGAACAAACAAAAGAAAATGGAATTTGGAATGTCTATGGATGGATTACCTATTGAATGGTGTGAGTTTTTCAACTACTTATTTCTACTGATTATAGGATAAGTTCACGAATGGGCATTGCAGTCCTCACTAGATTGGGCATTCTTTTAAATGGAACACCAATTATATTCCTACCTGGACATGATATTTGGCAATTAATGCCATATGGCACTCTTTATAAAGATTATAGTCCATAAGAAATAGCATACCTATTTCATTGCTCAGCCAAAAAAATCAAAATAGATCTTTCCCAGACAAAATAAGTGGCAAAGAGTAAAATAGTACTATTTATTTAAATAAATGCTTCCTATTTACCTTAGCCTAAAATTATGAACATCATGTCCAAACTGATGATCATGGGTACAACGAATATCCATTTCCTATTATAGAAGACTTTGATTTAATCACTCATCATCAAGGTTTAAAAAGGCTAGTTTGGGTATCGAGGTGTTTTGTATTAGAGAGGTGGGGCTTAAGCCTCAAGGCACTTTGAGGTGTAACTGTGTAAGCCTAAAAATAGACCCGAAAAAGATCAATAAGAACTTTTAAAAGTTCACCAACCAACTAATGATATAATCTAAACCAATAAGCATCATTAGAAGTCATAAAATACTAAACAAAATTTCATAGCCGAGCACAGGGTTGCTGGATTGAAGGCTTGCTAATCTTCTTTCTCTTGTCACTCATCTTTCTATTGTTGATCGCAAGCTCGCAAGTTGCAGGGCAGAATGCGGGCTCACTGATCTTCTTCCTAATCTTCTTTTTTTACCCATTATTACGGTTTAGAAATTATGGGTAAACTTTTATTGGATTAAAAATAAATTGGGCCGACGACTTATAGCCCAAAAGTTCCCAAAAAAGGCCTACAAAAGCCTCAAGGGCGCACATTAGGGCATGCAATGCACCCTTGTGCCACTTGTTCTCACCTCAGGCTGAGGCACGCCTCAGCAACACCTAGAAGTAAAACAAGTACTCTAATGTATGGATGGCAAACACCTATAAGGCTACTTTTTTTGTCAAACTAAAAGCTTACAACTTGCATATTGGGACTTCTAGAAGTTAAAAATCTAAACTTGAAGTCTAGGTTTATTCTGATTTTTAGCTGTTAGGAAAATTCAACTAAACATATAAATCAGTATTGAAAGAATTAGGTGATGTATCAAATGGCCTGACCCTAAACGAGATGCTATAATTTTTGAAATCTTCTAATATTTTCCATCGGATTATGTTTAAGAATTCACAGGCACTAGTTGCCAATGTCTTTGACTTACTACCAATTTTTATAAAGCCCCTCCACTTATACAATATTATAATGTATCTGATAACTTGATTCTTATGAATGCAACAAGTTCTATACTAAAACTCAAACATGTAAAATATTACTCCATATATTCAACTCTCTAAACTGCACAAGTAATATGTACTATATAGGCAAACAATGTATATAAGATTACTCCATATTCAAGCATAGGCAGATAATGTATCTAAGATTACTCCATACATTTGAGTCCTTAAAACATACATATGCTACCTACTATATGCAGGATAAAGTACCTAAGATTTAAGAAGAAAACTTGGTTAAGATTTCAGGCATACCGTGGCTTTGTTGATGACAAAAGTTGCTTCTTGAGACATTTTAAGTTTAGAATTTTCACTCTTTATCATCCTACTAATTCGACTCATTGGAAATGTATACAATACACTCTCACACTTATCATAATCATCAACCTCTTCCTCTATCATTTTCCTTTTCTCCGACACTATGTTATTGTTTTCCCTATTAGCGTCACCACCTCTCTTTGCCCCATTTTCTACTTTCTTTTCATGACTTCTATCCTGTTTCCCTGTTTCAACTTTCTTTGGTTGCTTGCTCATTTTATCATCCATTTTATCCTTGCTTAGCTGACTACTCTGTCCATTACTCTTGAGCTTCTTTGCTACAACCTTTTCTCCAGCATCTTCATCTTCATCAGCTTCCTCTAATTTTCCTTTCTTCTTGATCTTACTGTCCTCTTTCTTGTCCTTGCTTGATTGACACTTATCACCACTAACCTTCACCTTTTTAGCTACTTTCCCTCTAACCTCCTCATCCTCTTCCTGCTTATTCTTCCTCTTCTGAGTCTTCTCATCTATTTTTTTGTTGCTTCCATGGGTTGAATTCCCATTGGGTTTTTCCTTTTTTGTATTATTTTTTGTCTTTCCTTTACTCTCCTCCACTTGGCTTTTCTGATTCCCCTTCTGCTTGCTATCCTTTGCTCCATTGTTACCACTGCAAGCAGTCTTGCCACTGTTCTTTGCGTTTTTCAATACCTGTTCTTTCTTCCCTTCACTCTTATTTTCTTTCTCCTTCTCCCCATTCTTCTTCTGCTTACTCTTTTTCTCTTCATTCTTAGTGACCTTCGCCTGCTTAGCAGCTACACCCCCATTCTCCTTCGCCGCATCTTTGCTATTTTTCTCCTTGGTTTGTTGAGATGTACCAGCATTGCTCTTCGCCTTTTTCACTACCCTCTCACTCTCCTTTTCTTCCTCCCTTTTGTTCTTACTACCACGCTTTTCCTCTAATTTCTCTCCTTTTCGCCGCCGATTGCCATTGCCATTGCTCTTAACCTCCACCTCGTCCTCTTCCTCTTCCGTATCATCTACAATTTCATCACTATGGAACTGAATTCCTCCGTTTTCTGCCTCCTCCTGGTCTTCTTCTTCTTCCTCCCCTTCCGTATCGCTCACCTTTTCTTCAGAGACGAACTCAACCCCTCCGTGTTCTTCTGCATCGCTTACGTCGTCGTTTTCCGATTCGGTGCTTGAAGATGGTACCACAACGGTCTCAATCTCCTCGTCGTTGACCCTCGCCGCCCCTCTGGAAGCAGTGTTGGGGCTCTTTTTGCTCTGTGTACGATTTCCAGACATTTTTTTGCTTCTCGTTCTATCGGTTACTCCTTCATTCTTCGCCATCTCTCTCTCTCTCCCTCGGCGCTGCAAAAGAGCCGAAGTGTTGTTTCCAACGGGTTTATAACTGGGTTTTCACTTTTCATAATAGGATCATTTGGGCTTGAACTTGCGGCCTTCTTTATATATTCAGGCCCAAATCTCTTTTATGTAGTTTCTGAAATTGGGTGAACTGCGGTTCAAGCCCAACTAGTAAACTACATAGACGAGGCATCATGGGTCAACCCATAGGCATAGCCCATAGGTGACTTCGGGGCAAATTATTCCGTGGACCAGGGTCTAAATGTTCACAATTTACCTTTTAAAAAATTCACAATTTGTATATTATGAACACACAATGTTAACATATATGTAATTGATTACATTATTTTATATTCACAAGTTCCTTTCAAATACTACAGTCACATAATATTAACATATTCGGATTTAATGACCATATATTGTATTCACAAATTTCCTGTGTTTTGACTTAGAAATGCAATTTATATTCTAGAAGTTTACAACTCCAATACTAAAAATACACAATTTATACGTCGTTTAGAACCAAAGTCGACCTTCTAAGGTGGACCTTGTCCATGGTATAATAACTTTAACTTCGGCCTAACTCCTAAGGCTCGATCTAGCAAGGAGTATATGGATCAAGACGTTTAAGGAATGTCGAGAGACACTTTATTATGACTATAATAATAATATATATAATAATCACATTTGAATAGTGAAAACGTGCACCTTAAGAGTTAATACCCAAAATCGTCATCGACTATAATGGTTTTTCTCAATTTCGTCCTAAACGGCTTTGGTGACCTAATATCGTCCTAGACTTTTGTGTTTCGCTCAATTTAGTCCTCCATTTGTTATTTCGTCAAATTGGTGTTCAATAAAGAGATAATTCAGTAATGTCAATATTGATCTCTCTTTACTTTCAACTTGTGAAGTGCGAAATTCCTTTTTCTTGTACGAATTACACCCAGAATTACTCCCGGACCTGCAAATCAAATTTTATATTCGCAGTTTTAGGAGTAATTCTGGGAGTAATTCATAAAAAAAAATGGATTTCGCAGTTCACATGTCTATGAGTAAAGAGATGCCAATATTAAAATTACTGAATTGTCTATTTATTTAATACCAAATGGACAGAATAACAAATGAGGGACTAAATTGAGCAAAAACACAAAAGTCTGGGACTAAATTGAGCGAAACACAAAAGTCTGGGACGATATTAGGTCACCAAAGTCGTTTAGGACGAAATTGAGAAAAATCACTATAGTTGAGGACGATTTTGGGTATTAACTCTGCACCTTAATTATAAACTAGATGCCTTCCAAGGGTAGTACAACAATTATGATCAGACTATAAATATATATGAATGACACTAAAAGTCAAATTCAACCATATATCATTATTATGACTTTACTATAACCAAATTCTATATTGTGTATGATCTATCTTATACGCATCAAATATTAATTAGAACCCATGCCATCACCTTTTACCAATAGGTATGTATAAAACGTCAGTTATAAATATTGCAATTAAACAAGTGGTTGCAACTGAAATTTTGGATTTTATTGTGCTGCTGTTTATGGATGGCTTATCTTCTAGTGTTTAATTTGGATCAATATCATACGATAAAGTCTTGGGCACAGCTAGCATGGTGGTCTATGCAATGTCACAAATTAAAGTCTTTGGTGTATACATTAATTTGATTTAATTTGCACCTTTTAAAAGAAGTCAGAATACACGGCTAAAGGAAAAAAGTGAAGTGTGAAACATAGTAAAATTTGTAGACAAAAGGGTTCATCACAGAATCTTGACTTGAGTTGTTTGCAGCAAGTAAAAATATATGATATTGTCTATCTTCTTCTATTTTTCTTAGTAAAATGTGTTCATCTAATTCTAATAAAAAGTTTTAAAATTTTTAAATATTATTGGAAATGTTAAAAAAACAATATTTCTGAGTGATTCATGTATATTTAATGTGATAGAACGAAACAAGAAGTTATGGGACATAAAAAATATTCTTTTGATTTTCACTTTTTTTTTGGTAGTACTTGATTTTCACATTATTAAACGGTTTGTACGTCATCTTTAAGTACATAAATATTTATGTTTTTATTTTATTTTTTAATTTGTGGGTAAGTTAAGTTAGTCATGCTAAGTAATCACACAATTAATGAGGGTTGGTAAAAATTGAATGAAGAAACTACCATAATGCATGCACATGTCAATAAAGTCAGAGAAAACATATATAAATTCTCTTCCGTTCAATTCTTGCCTTCTTGGCCTCCTATCATTTTCTTTTTAAATTGTTTATGATTACAATTTTATCATATTATATCTTGAATCTCATGAACTCGTCATCTATCAAATTGTACTCTTATATGCATTAAGAGTACGTCAAACCCAAACTAAAATATAATCATCGATCTATATTCATGCGGCAGGAATCAAACTCCACCCACTTGTTTTTTTGTGCTACGACTAAAGAAAACTAGCAATTAATATTTTGAGGGTACGCAATGGGTAAACATTAACTTAAGTATAATCCACAAACTACACATAAAAGTAAATCGCATTAAAAAGATCATGTGTGACGAACTCAACTGAAAATGTATTAATAATATAAATCAAACTCATAACATTTAAACACAAAAATCATGTTTCACCCATTCCGTCATGCTTTTCGGGTTGCCCAAACGCCTACCACTTTCTTGGCATGATGATGAATTCCGATCCTCCACTCCATGCAATTTATATGGGATACCAGCAACCCCCAATTAATTACCGTAATAAATGAAGTTAACAAATCTTTTAATGTGGTTGGAAAACGACAGGAGATTAGCACTAATCAGTAATCATAGTTGTTTTGCCTATACTCTGAATATAATTAAGCTCCCCCTATGTCCGGATCTTATTCTTAATTAATTAATGTACTATTTTATTGGTAAATTATGAAACCAAATATAGTAGGTAAACTTACATGACAAACTAACTAACCTCACATAGATAGAGTAGTTGTGTGTTACTGAATTTGTGTACTCTTTGTATCACAAATATTGAACATCAAATCAAATATAGTATATATGCATTTAATAATTCTTTATTCTCTTTTGTTTCTACACGGTATATTGAAATTTTTTAAAAAAATTCAAAATAAAATAAATAAATAACTCTTAAAGAATTTAAGATAATGACTTTGTGGTTTAGTGACACGAATTTACTTGCTCAAATAGAAATGCAACTATTGCAGCCCAGGGGTTCGATCCTGTGACCTTCCCTCGAGGGGAGTCACAGAGGTGTCATCTGAACACAAATGTGTTTGTCAGTAATTAATTATTTTAGAAAATACATTTTCTTAAATTATTATTTTTTAGAAATTTAATTAGCAAAAAAAGAAAAACATAAAAGCACAAATATTGAATATGATGAGATAAGGTTGAGGTGGTGGAAGGGGGGTAGGTATTAGTGTAACAAGTGAACTCAAACACCATACGATAATGTTCCAAGTTTGCCCACCGACACTATCATTCAGTGGTTTCCAATGTAGTGTGTACGTGGTCAAAATAATATAATTATAAATTCAGACCGACTTTGATCAATGAGCACTGCTAGGTAGTAAAGTTGGAGACAGACCTAATAATCCTTTCTAAATAATACTCCATAATATTTTGGCCATTAATTTATTAGACCCATTTTTTTCTTCAAAAAAAAAATAATGATTTGATTATTAGGTTGAACTAACCACACATAATTGAATCAATAAGCACTTGATAAAAACTGGTAGATGACAAATCTAATCATTTTTATTTATAATATAATATGACAACATTTGACCAATTTTAAAATGGTCAGAACAAGAGTTGTGGACTGAATTTTGGTGATTTTCAATCACTTTTTAGTGGTTGAATAATTGATGATTTTCAACGGTATTTCTAAATATTAAAATTTAATTTAAAAATATTACAGTATATTTTCTCAAAAGTATCATATTTTACCTAATAAGTATTACACTTTCTCATATAAGTAATACTCTGTAATTAGTTTATCCTCATTAGTGTTATAATTTTCCTCAAAATATTACGTTTTCACTCATAAGAATAATAAGTTAATTTATCCTTGATAAACATTACACTTTTTATTTATAAATAACTTTTCAACTCAAAAGTACTACAATTTCTCTTATAAATATTACACTTTTCTAATAAATAACCATCAAGTATTTATCAATAATTAATATTATATATTTTTTTTTATCATAAGTCACTGTTGGAAATTATGGAATTTCCGACCACCTAAAAATGATCTTAAATCAAGTCGAAAGTCTTATTCCGATCACTTTGATATCTGGAAAAACCTTTATTGCTATTTCTGACTACGTTTTGTTTTTGACTTGATATAAAATCACTTTCAGGTGATCGAAAATTCCATAGTTTTCAGTAGTAAATATTACCGTACATTATTTTTGTCCATACAACTTAACCTATAACAACGCGCGAATAATAATAATATTTTTCTTTTTCTAGAAAAGGTAATCAACTAATCTCATATATAACACGTTACAAGACATAGTTTGTCACCTAGTCCTAAAGTCGTACACATGTCGTGTCGGTAACCTAACTCGTAGTAGTATTTCGACTTTGGAGCCAAATTTTATGAATTACTTTGGTCCCACAAAAGGAACAAAATCACCATATATCACATGGCCTTCTTTCTTAATTACGGAAACAATACATTTTATGCAACTTTATTCAAATTAAAAACTTGTGTTTGGTCCGATCATCACGTTATTCCAGACACCTATCACTCTGCTAATACTTTTTTTTTTTTTTCTTACCCCAAATACTTTTTTTTTTTTTTCGAGTACACAATTAATGTGGAGATTACAGGGTATGTGGGTGGGATTTGATTTCGATTTTTTATTCATTTATTTTTATAATTTCACGTTGAATTTAAATTATTTGCTTAAATAAAAAAAATGTTATATTTTTTTTGAAAGGAAAAAAAATGTTATATATATGTTACGTTAATGAACTTGTTGCTAATGACTAAGTGAGAAGTTTTAATTTTTAGTGCTTATTAGTTATTAGGTAAATCTCATACACTTTGTACTCTAATGGTATATAGTGACTCTTGCATAGGGAAGTCATTCTTAGTGGAGGCACAACTTGAGAAAGTTGTGAAATATATTTAATCTATAATGTTTTGTTCAATTTAATCTTTCTATCTTAATTTTGTTCACTTTAGTCCCTGTACTTTTAAAAGTGAAACAATTAAGGACAACAGATGATGTGGCGCTGACATTATATCTGTCGCGACATCATACTTACATGCCAACTCATATATTATTTGATAAATATTTAAAATTAATTATTTTTACCACCAATATATTACAGTAATATATCGAAAATAATACATAAATATAAGTTATTGTCCTTAATTGTTTCACTTTTAAAAATACAGGGACTAAATTGAACAAAATTAAGATAGAATGACTAAATTAAACAAAATACTATAATAAAGGGACCTCATAGGTACTTTGACCTAATTAAACTCATGCTCAAGTTATTCAATTCAATAACCCTTTACAAGGGAGAAGTCTTTTGATGAATCACATATTCAATATGCTTGTGTATACATAGGTTATAAATAGTATAATTATATTATTTTAAGGTCGATAAACCATCATTATTCATTTTAATTATTTTCAATGAAATCCAGTTGGTTTAGTATAGGGAAAAAGTATTTTTGGTCTTTTGGTTTATTTACAATTACAATTAGTCATTTTCGTCCTTATTTTAATATTTAATATAGTTGTACAATATAATTTTAACTTTGTACGTAGTAGTAGTTTTTGCCATCATATCCAATAAGACATGTCACTATATAAAGTTCGAGACATTTTTCAGATATTTTAGTATTTTTATTTTTGTCTAATCACATGTTTTCCTCATCTAGTCCATTAACCATTACATATTGAGACTAATCTTATTCGTGACATTACTATTTATTAGTAGGACTTTAAAAGTGGCAAAACAAACCTCTTGTTTATGTCAGATTGGATCTCAAGGTTGACTTTGATTAAGTTAGAAGAGACTTATGTCATCTCATCCACATCTCAATAGGTAGATATATATTTTATTACTATACTTTAATGTTTTAATTTGTGTGAAATAACTAAATCCAAAAAAAAAATAACATTAATCTTCTTGCCAAATATCATGTGATTTGACGACATCAAATTAGCTTACATAACAAACCTTGGCAATTTATATCGTGCACCCGGGCAGACATTGCATTGTGCGCCCTAGTGCAAAACGATATCGGTTTGCATTTTTTTTTTTTTTGAAAATTCCGTTTTTTCGTGTTTGCGGTTAACTTGTTAAAAAAAATCATGTTTGAAAATGTATATAATTGTATACTAAAATGTACATAATTATATAACAGAATACACATAAACTTTTAACTGTTAAAAAAACTGTGTGTTCGAATGTACATAATTGTAAAAAAAATGTACATAATTGTATAAAATAATGTACATAATTATATACCAGAATGTATATAATTGTATAACATAATGTACATAATTATATAACATAATACACATACACTCTGTCACGACTCCCCACATAACTTAACAAAAAGACATCGTTTTGAGAGACAAGGGACGCACAGTGCTATGTGCACCATGGTATTGAGTATAACGATTGACAAACCTAGGGATCTTGCAGTGCAGCTTTATTACATTTTTTTTTTTGTTTTTTTGTTTTTTTTTTTTAAACTTTTAAATACCCATCTAGCTACTAATATGTGATTCGGACGCATGGAATAATTTGTCCCAGTCGCCATTTTCGCAGTAACAGACAGTAATCAAAGAGTGAGCATAATATACAGAAGTTGCAGAGGAGGAGGAAGAAGATGACGTCGATGACGATACAGTTTGTTGCGACGTCGTCACGTGAAGTGTGGATAAGATGCGGCGTCTTACTCTCCGGCACAACCTAACTAATGACAACCTTAGCGTCTTGGAGTTAAGCAACGCCTAACACAAACACTAGAAGAGAGTTAAGGTATCCGCTGAAGCAAACAACTAACCTTAAAAGACAAACAGTACAGTGCTTCCAAGAAACCATTCACTTTTTTGTGTTTTTTTGGGGAAAAATCCCAGTTTCATACACAAGCATAATCGCCATTATAAATATTCGATCACTCGAGGAAACGTTCTGTCAGTTACCAAAGATATTGAGATAATGCGAGGAGGAAAAGGTGCAGTG
The DNA here is from genome assembly GCF_001879475.1 of Ipomoea nil. NCBI lineage: Eukaryota > Viridiplantae > Streptophyta > Magnoliopsida > Solanales > Convolvulaceae > Ipomoea > Ipomoea nil. Next base: position 3,845,776 of record NW_017618262.1, on the reverse strand, counting down.
GTGGTGGGACTGGTGGCTCTGCTGCAATGCTTGGCGGCGATGACGACGGCGTTTGCCGCCACCGTGACGTATGACCACCGTGCATTGGTCATCGACGGCAAGCGGAGACTGCTGCTTTCCGGCTCCATTCACTACCCTCGCAGCACTCCCGATGTACATTCATTCATTCCCATCTCTCTCTCTCTCTCTCTCTCTCTCTCTACATAGTATGTATAATAACGTTGTTTTATACGAATGGGAATGCAGATGTGGTCGGACTTGATACAAAAATCCAAAGATGGAGGTTTAGATGTCATCGAGACTTATGTTTTCTGGGACTTGCATGAACCATCTCGTAACCAGGTTCTATTTGATCGAATGTTGGTTATTATTTTCCATTTCTGGGAAATTTCTAGTTTTAGATATTTGGAATCTTGCATTTAGATTAGTGATTTGAGCTTCTCTGTTTATTATTATTAAGCTTACTAGTTGAGATTTGAAGCACAAAATTGGATAGTTAAAGAGTACTGATATATGAGCTGGTGACAAAATTCTGCAGTATGATTTTGGAGGGAGGAAAGATTTGGTCAAGTTTGTGAAATTGGTTGGGGAAGCAGGTTTATATGTTCATCTCAGAATTGGGCCTTATGTTTGTGCTGAGTGGAACTATGGGTAAACATTTTTTTGCAGAATTTTATAAAATTTGGAATTTTTAGTCCTTTTTTCTGGGTAATCTGAGAATTTTACCTAATAATGAACAGTGGGTTTCCTCTCTGGTTGCACTTTATACCTGGAATTGAACTTCGAACCGACAATCAGCAATTCAAGGTTTCCATTTCACTTTCGGTTTTTGAGACAATAGTAGCTAAGCTAGTTTTGGTGTTTTAACAAGAGAGTTTGTGTGTTCCAGTCTGAAATGCAGCGATTCGTTACCAAGATTGTGGACATGATGAAGCAAGAAAAACTCTATGCATCTCAAGGCGGTCCGGTTATATTGTCTCAGGTACTATATATCTAATTGTGCTGGTTTCTCTGATCTATGCAAAGCAAGTAACGATTTTTGGAATGTGAATTGATTATCTGATCTATTTATTGCCCTTTTTCTGCAGATCGAAAATGAGTATGGTAATGTTGCTTCGAGTTATGGTCCTCGTGCTAAATCGTACATCAAGTGGGCAGCAGATATGGCTACTTCTTTAGATACAGGGGTACCCTGGGTTATGTGCCAGCAAGCCGATGCTCCAGATCCTATTGTGAGTTCCTTCCTGGCTTTAGTATATATCGAATTTTGATTTTGACAACATTGTTCTGAAACATTTGCAAGTTACTGATTAAACTTTGGATGGTGACAGATAAATACTTGCAATGGGTTTTATTGTGATAATTTTAGCCCTAATTCCCCGAAGAAACCAAAAATGTGGACAGAGAATTGGAGTGGATGGTAAGCATTCCTTTAAGATATGAATTATATATCTTTAAGTTATTTTTTCAACTGGTTTGATTCTTTGGAATATTAGGTTTCTTGCATTTGGTGGTCCGGTACCTTACAGGCCTGTGGAAGACCTCGCTTTTGCAGTGGCTAGATTCTTTCAGCGCGGTGGAACGTTCCAAAATTATTATATGGTACTTTGTGTTTTCAAATGTATATACCTTATAGTTTATGAACATTTTTATCTGTGAAATAAAATTATCTTTTGCTATATAGTATCATGGAGGAACTAACTTTGGTCGGTCCACTGGAGGGCCCTTTATCTCAACAAGCTATGACTATGATGCTCCGCTAGATGAGTATGGTATACATACTTCTCAATCTTTGATATAATATTATTATGGTTTTCTATTATAATGTTAAATTAATCTGTTCTTTAGCATCTGGTAAAAGGGTTTGAAACGATTTTATTGTGTACTGCAGGCCTTCTAAGACAACCAAAATATGGCCACTTGAAAGATCTGCATAAGGCTATAAAGCTTTGCGAGGAGGCTATGGTTGCAACCGATCCTACCACCACTTCTCTTGGCTCGAATTTGGAGGTTCGTAGCCACGAGGAACCTTTTTATAGTCTAGGATTATGGGACATATATATATATATACGTTTTAATGTTGTTTTCCATCGAGGCTATTGTTTTCTCCTTTCTGCATCACATACCTCATTAGTACACTAATATTACCAAACAGAGCTTATAACTTATTAGTAGCTTAAAATGAACTGTTTCGTGTTTCAGGCCACAGTGTATAAGGCAGGATCAGGGTCGTGTTCTGCCTTTCTAGCGAATTTTGGTACCCAATCTGATGCAACGGTTAGCTTTAATGGCAATTCGTATCACTTACCTGCTTGGTCCGTGAGCGTCTTACCCGACTGCAAGAATGTGGCACTCAATACTGCAAAGGTTCCACTTTCATAAGAATCCCGCAAATTTTCTCATATATGTGGTTAATTAATTAAGTCATCAAAAGACGATTGCCCGGAGTCTCAAGTGTTTTACTTTGTGGTGACAGATAAACTCTGTTGAAACCATCACGAGATTTGTGAGCCAGTCTCGAGTGTCTCTATCTGATTGGAGCTGGTTTAGAGAACCTGTCGGGATTTCTAGCAATAATGCATTTTCAGTATCTCGGTTATTGGAGCAAATAAACACTACAGCTGACAAGAGTGATTATCTGTGGTATTCTCTAAGGTATATTGGTTTTGTTCTCAAAAACATCATATATATCCGCAAATTATAGGTGCTTCTGTTGTTTTGGATAGATGATAACTGGCTAGGCTTTAATTTGCAGTATTGACATCGAAGGCGATGAGCCATTCTTGCAAGGTGGATCTCGAGCAACTCTTCATGTGCAATCACTTGGCCACGCACTTCATGCGTTTATTAATGGAAACTTTACAGGTAATAATCACGTTTTCTACCAAGCATTTGTGATATCGATTAAAGAACGTATTAGTGTTTTCCAGGTAGCGGGAAGGGCAGCAGCAGCAGTGCTAAAGTTGGAATCGATGTTCCTGTCAACCTCGTACATGGGAGAAACAAAATTGATCTCCTAAGTTTAACCGTTGGACTACAGAATTATGGAGGGCATTACGATGTACGAGGGGCAGGGGTTACTGGTCCCGTGCAGTTCAAAGGTCCCGATGGTAGCTCAGCTACTGATCTTTCCTCGCATCAATGGACATATCAGGTAAAAAAAAAAAAAACTTATCTCGTAGTTTAAAACGTTAAATGGATACGTGTATTGCTTTCCACTTATCGTTTTCGAAAATGCAGGTTGGGTTGAAAGGTGAAGAATTCGGGTTGTATAATGGAGTTTCCGAGCTCTGGACATCAGAATCTAGTTTACCAACAAACCAACCATTGACATGGTACAAGGTAATACTTAGGTTGTTTGTTTGGAGTTAGTTATTAAACTGTCATGTTTTGTTTTGTTTTCATATTCAATATGTGGAGTGCCATTTTCACTGTCACAACTGATTTTATTTCTTCAAACAATGCCTATAACATTTAGAAAATCGAAATGGGATAAGAATGTTTGAAAGCATTCTAAAAGGTAAAATTTTCACATTGTTTCAGGCAAATTTTGATGCCCCAGATGGAGATAGTCCTCTTGCCATAGATTTTACGGGGATGGGGAAGGGCGAAGCGTGGGTAAATGGTAAAAGCATAGGACGATATTGGCCAACTTATATTTCTTCAGATGGAGCTTGTACTGATTCTTGTAACTATAAGGGGCCGTACCACGAAAAGAAATGTCTCAGGAATTGCGGAAAACCATCCCAGACCTTGTAAGGATTTTACTTAGTTATAACTTACTGTGATCACTATATCGTTCGTTCTTAAAACCGAGCTGCATAACTTCTGCAGTTACCATTTGCCTCGTTCGTGGCTAAAACCAAGTGGAAACGTCCTGGTTTTACTCGAGGAAGTGGGCGGAGATCCAAGCCAGATATCGTTTGCAACTCGAGAGATAGCAAGTGTATGCTCGAGAGTTTCAGAGTCTCATCCGAGCCCTGTAGACCTGTGGACTACAGGTAACGAAGGTGCCCCCCGAAAGCAATCTGGACCGACCATGTCCCTCGAGTGCCCTCTTCCTAATCAGTCCATTTCTTCGATAAAATTTGCGAGCTTTGGCACTCCTCATGGGAGTTGTGGAAGCTATAGCCATGGCCAATGCAGTAGCTCCAACGCTCTTTCCATCGTACAGAAGGTTCGTTAAGTCCAACTTTAATTTTACCCTCACTTAATCTTGTTCTTATTGATCTTCACTTTTTACTCCCGAATTCTCACAGGCTTGCATTGGATCAAGAAACTGCAGCCTGGGTGTCTCGATCGATACATTTGGTGACCCGTGTGTGGGGGTTACAAAGAATTTAGCTATAGAAGCAGTCTGTACATGATGGGGTAGAAACTAGAAAACTAGAAATAGTATCTCCAAATAAAGAAAAGCATATTCATTACTTCTTCATCAAATCCAGCTTTTTAATGACAATTAGAAAGAATTTCTTTATTCTTTAATCTTTATTAGTACATTTATTGGTGATCAAACATTATGTTATTATGATTATTATTATATTGTGCTAATCCCAGAAGGTCTTTGGAACCTGCAATGCTTGCAGAGAGGCGAGTAGAGCGATGGGGTTTGGTATTTGTCTTCCCCGCCCATCATAGGCATAGGCACGCCTCTCTTGACCGGGCTCTCGTATCCTGGCTGGTAAGTCTTGCCCAGAACGCCTTCCACAGAATCGGAGAGGGCGAGGAAGTTGAACTGTGTTTCGAGGTGAGCAAAAGCATTATCTGCAGGTATGTGGTAGTTGTGAGACCTGTTTTCTTGTTCTCCTATGGGGACAACCTTAGCAGCCAATTCTAGGAGCCCAGAGACTGTGAGTTTAACTGTGTTAACATCATCTGTTCTCTCAACCACCACTGATCTTGCTTCTCCTGTGTTGATTCTCCACTCGGCTTCCCCGTCTGTGGGGACGTTTATGGTCTCCCCATCCCACTTCACCATTAGGGAGTCCACACTGTCATCCCATTTTGAGACTCTCTTTGCTGCAAGGACTAGAGTGTGGGAATCAAACATGACAGCAAGTGCTTGAACCCAGGTGAAATCGCGAGTCCTCCCTTGTGGTCTTGTCCCTATCAAGTGGGCATTGATGTGGAGGTTGTCATCTGAGACTATTGCAAAGTCTGCCCCTTTTGCTCCATGGAAGTAGAACATGACTCCATCGCCCCCCACGAAGCGCGGGTCGTAGCACAGAGAGCCATAGCCACTGCACTTTGGCTTTCTCCCTGCAATGATAGATCACAAAAAGGAAAGAAAAGATTGGTGAATTGTCTAAACTCTTGCTGTTGGGCCGAGGCCGGTGAAGGGCCAAGTACAGCACCAGGTAGTTCTGAAGGGCCAAATCCAACACCAGGTGGGCCTGAAGGGCCAAGTCCATCACCAGATGGCCCTGAAGGGGTCAGTTCAGCACTAGGTGGACCTGAAGGGCCAAGCTTAGCACCAGGTGGGCCTGAAGGGCCAAATCCAGCACCAGGTGGGCCCTTCAGTGGGTTTGAAGGGCCAAGTCCAGCACCAGATGGCCCTGAAGGGTCAGTTCAGCAGGTGGGCGGTGGGCCTGAAGGGCCAAGTCCAGCACTTGCAAGAAAATAAAGTTGTGCTTTCGCTACGAGCTAGAGTTTTTGGCGTAGTGATAAGCGCTTGATCCTAACAGTTAAATTAGTTATATAGCCTTTAAACACAATTGAAGAAAGAAAGAGAGAAAGAGAGAATTTACATTTGCAGACAGCTTCACACTTGCTACCACAATTGATAAAGCACCCCTTCTTCTTCTTGTTCTTCTTGGGCTTCCTCTCAGGGCACTCAGCAGGGCAGGTGAGTGTCTTGTAGTAACAAGCTCCCTTCGCTTTGCAGAAGGCCCGTTCTTCCCCCGATTTTGGCACTTTTGACAACATTTTGTAGTGCGTAATATCTTTATCGCTCTCCTTATCATTCCCATTGCCATTCCCATTACCATTATTGCCATTTCCATTCCCACTCCCATTGTTGTCATTCCCGTTGTTGTTGCCATTGTTGCCATTCCCATTGTCGTTGCCATTATTGCCATTTCCATTCCCGCTCCCATTGTTGTCATTCCCGTTGTTGTTGCCATTATTGCCATTCCCATTGTTGTTGCCATTGCCTTTGCCTTGAGACTGGGCTATGCTAGCTTGCAAGAAGAGAAGCAAGAGAGCCAATACAAGGCACAATCTTTTCATATCCATCTTCTTCATTTCAATCATCCAAGTATGTTACCACTTGAATGATGTTTATGTTCTTTTGTTTGATGAATGCATGAAGAGAATGAGAGTTTAAAGGGAATATATATAGGCTAAAGTCATGCAACTTTATCTTGCAGTACAAATCAACAGCTGGAAAGCTCCATTTTTTGTGGAAACAATTACTGAAAACCAACTTTAATTTCTTCAACTGGGCAACTTTAATTTCTCTAGAAGTAAAGTATGTCAACTTTCTTAATCAGGCTCGCAATTGAAGTTTTGACTTTTGAGATTCCATTTTATGAATGAATTCCTTCTCCCCTAAACAATTAATAGGGTAAATATGGCCGAAACTCGTGGCTGAATGGGTAGAGTATAATTCTTGTACTTGAAGGATACGAGTTTGATTTTTGTCAACACTTTCTTAATTGAATTTATCGAGTCAAATTTTATCCATTACAGTGGTTGTGCGTTTTCTTATCACCCAAAAACTAATAGAATCGATAATAAACAATAGTTAAATTTATGAAACAATAGTGATATATGACTCAAGTGGGAGGATTGAATCGTTTAAGCATAAGAGAATCGAATTTAAACCATTTGAATAAAGTTACTAATTTATACAAAGTTAAAACATTGAAGATGAAAAATAATACCTCTCTAAAGTAATACAATTTACTTCATTAAAGTGCACTCTTGAAGGAAAAGAATGAAGAAAAGTTGGCATGCTATATATCTCAATAATGTACTAAAATAAGTTGTGTCAAACCGACCATACATGACGTTAGAAGCCAATTTAGGGTTGCTCATATGCTGCCTTTGCTTCATAGTTTAGATTATGATATAAAAATGTAAGTGGCTGGCTTTTGGTAGTTTAAGCGCCATGATTTCGATTGCTAATTTTGGATTCAACTTTGCTTAAGCGTTGTGAGACGAGGAAAATCTGTAATTACTATATGAGGATGTGCACCGATAAATTTTATTTTCGTGTAATAATTTGTAAATCCGCACAAGAGAAGTAATTTATATTAAAAAAATCTTGTACGGCAAGCTCGACAGATAAAGTGTTGGCCAAAATCAAACTTGTGACATTTTGGTATGAGAATTATGTTTCACCTACTTGACCACCATTTTTAGCTAATGAATTTTAATTTTACAAGAAAAGGGCCAATTTTGATTTGGTGTTTTCTGATTTTTTCTTTTTTTTTTTTTAGTAAGGTACAGAATGAATAATCAAATATTCAATATTTTTTTTGAAAACATCAAATATTCAATATGATTCCACAAGGTTTGATTTTGTTCAAGTAACAAATTCTAGCTAATGGAATGAATCATCTGATCAATCTAAAGATCATTTGGATTCTATTTTTTTTTTTTTTTTTTTTGAAGAGAGATCATTTGGATTCTATTAGAACAAGGATTTGGAATACCACATTGATCAATTAAATAGAGATTTAACAACTAAAAAGATGAATTCCCTTGGATCTTTTATTTCTTCAAATGAATCAAAAAGAGAAAACTAGATCGATGCCTGAAACAAATTTATGAGTATTCCTCAACGTCTCAACTATTCAAGGAACATGAAAATTGATGATTAATCACTTGTTTTACAAAGAAATGGAATAATTTCTTGGGAGTACTCTACAAGATGATTGTATTGGCATTACAAAGTTTGTTTTTTTTTTTTTTTTTAATAGTTTGAGAAGATGCATTGAAAAGTTGAAAGTTTCATTTTATTTGACATTGATGAATTTTTTAATCAGAAGCATGTTTTTCAGTGACGATTTACCTTCCAATGTGAATTGCTTCACAATATAAAGATGGTAATGAATTTCTTGAGACTTTATAAACTCTAATATATTTGGGCTAACAAAACAAGATTTAGGAGTGTATCCATTATAAGAATTAGGAATTTAATTTAAAATTTCTAATAAAGCAGTTTGCAAAAGATACAATTTGAACATCTGCAAAACTAATAAATGTAGAAAAACTATTACGAGATTGCAAACAAGTGAGTTGAATGATAAATAGATAAAGAAAAGAGCATTTTTACAACCTATTTTATCTTATCATTCATCATATGATGTGATTGTATTAATTCTCCTTTTCTTCTTTTGCTTCTATTGAAAAACAGGAAGATCAATTTTTGGTCGTTCATAAAAGCTGGAACCTTCACCAGTTGTTGTGATGATACTTGATGTTCCTCCAAATTCAGGCACCATTTTCAAAAAGTAACTATGCCTACACAACAATGAAACTCCCCCAGGTTAGGCAATATATATGGTACAGAAAATTCTACCATGCTAGTCCAATATTAGAAACCGTTACTAATAGAGCTGTCAATGCGAGCTTGCAGTGCGAGGCCCGCCAGAGCCCACCTTTGTGGCGGGGCGGGCTTCGCCCCCCTTAGGTCCGTAGGGATGGGCGGGGGGCCGCCATTTTTTAAATTTTTTTTAAACTATGTGTCTATGACTTATTAATAATATGCAGTACAATACATGATTGTACTAGGTACGATCAACAATATAAAAATTTGCTATATAGAACGTTTAGAATCTCATCCCCCTTTGATGAACCCCCTAAACAGAAGGGAAAAGGCAACACATACCACCGTGTATCAGCGGTCAGTTCAGGGTGAAAAGCAGTAGCTAGCATGTTCCCTTGTTTTACAGCAACGATCACTTTCTGCTCAGACTCCGCGGATTCCTGAATCATATAAAACAATTAACGATTGGTGGAGGCAGAGTGGCAGACATCTTGAGTGTATTAGGAAGTAAGGAAATCAAAGAACATCATGTGCAGCAATCTAAGCTCCTAAGTGGTACTTTCCATGCATAGCATGTTAGATCATGATAAATTGATAATGGACCATGGTGAAAGAATTGCATAGGACTTGCACCTTGAAGTTAAACACCAATGATTAACTAAAAGCCTCATTTCATGCACTACAGATAAAATCCCTTAAGTTCCTACTGAATACCATGCAGAGATGAGTTCAGGTGCTTTATTGTGCTTTGATAATGAAACTGAACAAGGAACTATAAGAGAAGATAGTAGTTTAATTTGTAAATACTCTAAAAAATCCACTTTCATATTCTCACCCTCATCTCTCCACCCCCAAAACAGATTCTTTTTACTATGCAAGATGGCAGTCATGTTTTGGCATCTGGATGCAATATTATGAGCAAATAAAGCATATAAAATATGGAAATGTGAACCCTTGTTAACTTGCATCATAGAACATGTGTGGGAAAACAAAAAAGGATAAAAATGAAAAATGGTGCACCTGGAGATCAATGCAAAGATATTCCATTTCTAACTACACTGGTTAAAATAGAGTGGTGAAGGTCATAATTGATGATAACATGAACATGTATACACAGTTCACAAATCTTCAACCAAATGGCAAGATGACAAGTGAACCGAAAAGTGCACAATAGTCATGGAGAGAGCTCACTAGTTGCTCTTCAGTAGAAGAATGAGAACTGACAGTTATCACAGATGAGGCTGGAACATCTGCCAGAATCTCAACATCTGGGCCTACTTCAAGGATTGCAGGCGCACGAATAAAAACAGCACGGAATGTTGGAGGACCACCTTCTTTGGCTGCAACTTCAGGAATAGCGAGCTCGGTCTCAAAGCTTTGAATCTATTTGACAATGGTATTGTTGAAATAATAGGTTAAGAGTTCTTGTGTAGGTACCATCAAGTGTAGTTTCATCCACAATGCATTAAAATAAAATCAAACTATCAAAGTGGCTGAAGAGCAATTATGACACAAGTACAAATCAAAAGTTTTAACTGACCTATTTATATTCCACAACATTGTGAACTAAATTTACATAGCAGAATTCTTTGTTAAAATATTTTTGTGCTATTCTATTAAATTGGCAAAACATATATGCATCACATTTAAATTAAACTATGGTATTGGGGGCATGGAAATAGTCTGTTAAAATTTTAAGAAGTGTGAGATCTTCAACATCTTTATATCTTCCTTTGCTTGTTCCTTCCAAGTCAAAACATGTGAACTATATGATAATATTTACCAGTCATTTATTCCTCATAGAGTAAAAAATACTTCTTAACTATAATAACTTTCAAAAGTAGAAGAAAGTTTTTTTGAGTTACCTGGCTTCCGAAAAAGTTTCGATGAACAGTACAATCGAGGCCACCAATGAGTTCCTGCCCTCCAGTTTTCTGCCCTGAGAAGGAGAGTGATAGACTCCAACATGTAACATTTAACAAAAACCAACCATGCCATAAAAAGAAACAAATCTCCAACTTCTGGGAATTCAAGCAGATAACAAAGAATAAACTAGTATATGTCATGCAACAGAAGAGCTGAACACAATTATAATCCTGAGAATTTTTTAAAAATTAAAATGTCTTAGGATTATACTACTACCAACATGTTGGCAAACCATGTGTTACAATGGTCTTTTCTAAAGGGAAAAAGAAAGCCCAGAAGTTCAAAATAATGAAAATAAATGCAAGCAATGTAGCAACAATTAAGCAGAGGTAGTACAATGCATATAGTAAAAAGGGATGTATGAAATTCACTTGAAACAAATATGTGCATTATCTTATATATTTCCAATAACATTTGACTCAGGAGGGCAAAGTGATAAACAGTTTACTGGCATTCTCTGCACAACAAGAAATATTTAAAGTAATCACTCACCAACTGCTTTATCTGCCAAGAAAATAAGGCCTGCACAAGTCCCCCATACTGGCTTTCCCATTTTCACAAACTCGCGCAATGCAGGAAACTACAATTTTAACAACAATTAAACTACGAGAATAATCATTCCATGACATATATTCATATAGGCATGAAAGTCAAAAATAAGCAAATCAAGAAAGTTGAATAATGTTACACAAAAATATGACCCTTTGGGAAAATAGGGGGGAAATTTTGCAAAGTTTCAAGTTTCCACCTTCTGGCAACACCCTCTCCATTCATAAACTCAAAAGAAAGTGAAAGGAAAAACTGAAAATGAACCTCTGTGGCAACCAAATCAGTACGTCATGTTCTCAGTTAGATGATAAAGCATCCAAAAAAGAGTGGAATCGGATATAGGATTATAATAGTCATTTTTATTTATGTTCACAAAATGGATTCCCCCATTCTTCCATTTCTTGGGCTGTGATCAAGTCTTTCTGGGTTTGGTTCTAGAATGAAGAGGATAGAGGATTAGCACTTTAGCAGCTCTTACCTCTGTTCCTTCTAGCACAACAGAGAAGTAAAATTCTAAAGTTTGCACACTGTAAGGCTACTATTCTTTCCAATGGAATTATGAACAATAAAAAAAAAAATCCTGGAAGATGCATACGCAACCAATCAACCCAATATGAATATGGGCATATAAAATACAAGTTTGTGTATGAGTAGAAGGGGTAAAGAGATAAACCAGGTTGTGAAACTCGGCGAGCTTAGCCATGGTGGTGCTTTCACCGCCAGGGATGATGAGGGAGGAGACACTCTGCAGCTGCTCTGCCTTCCTTATTTCTATTCCCTTCACTCCAAGCCTCCTCAGCGCTGCCCAATCAAATTATACAATCCATTCTCAGCAAAACAGTTGGTTCATCCATCCATTCATTTTACAGAAAATCCATTGGTGCGAATTCAGAGATATACCATACCTGCTATGTGTTCGTTGAAAGATCCCTGTAAAGCTAGCACCCCAACTGCCATTTCTTCCCTCTGCCCTCTCCGCGCCAACAGAATGTGAAAGTTTTGTAGAGAGAGACGGCGCTGTTATGGCGAAGACGACAACCAGAAACACGTAGAGTGCTTTCCTTCACGGAATATTGAGACCAGGAAAAAGGGAAAACAAAAACCTACTCCCTTTTTCTTTTCTAACTTTTATGTTATTTTAAATTTTAAATTTTGATGGCCGCAGCCTGAGCCCTCCCCTCCTGATTCCCTCAAGACTTCAAGTCTTCTTCAGACCTCAAAGGCGGTTTTTAACTAGGTAAGGTACCAAATTTAAAAAGGATAAAGTATTTTTAAAGATTTTTGAAGGCGGTAGAGTCGTAGAGAAAGATTCTATATCTATAGTTGACTTATAATTAATAGTTTGTAAATACAAATGTGTTAAAATTTTTAAACCCTAATCCATTGTATAACAATTAGGTGGAAGCATCCCCAGATAATGTACACAAATTTATATAGAAGATAAATTGTAGGGGTTACAATTTTAGCCAAATTTAAAACATTTAACTTGTTTGGTAAAATAGTTAAGTCTATTTTAACTTATCTTCCCACTATTAACTTTTTGATTTGGCTAAAAAATCAATATAAATGTTTGATTAATTAATTTTTTTGTAACTACAAAATGCTAAAAATCAAAAAACTGTTGAAAGCAACTTTTTCAATTAACATTTTGAGAAAAAAAATTATACCAAATAGCTATCAACTAACAGCTAATTTACCAAACAACCTTCTACAATAAGCTAATGTTATTACTCTTATTAACCAAACAGCCTTCTAACAACCATTTACCGACCTTAGTATGACCACAAATACCGCCTTAAGCTTGATAACAACAACAACAATAATAAAAATAAAATAATATAATAATAATAATAATAATAACAACAACAACAACAATAATAATAACAACAATTTTCATTTTCATTTTCATTTTCAAACCAATGAGCAATTTATATAATAAAAACATAAGATGAAACAAAAGCAAAGAGCAGCATCTTCGTAGTGTCTTATAGAGCACCAAGAATTATGCTGTGGAGTTTTGGTATTTCCAGAAGAACAAAATGACTTCAAGACCGACCAGTATTTAGGGATTTTGATTTAGCTACAAAGTGGAGCCCTCTCATATGTGTGTTTACTTACATAAGCTTGCCTTGTTGTTCAGTTTCCTCAGCAAAACAACACCCCCTCCTCTTCCTAGTTATCATTCTTTAAACATGACAGCAAACTGGACACAAATAAACAAGTGTACAATAAAATTCATTCTGTTAGCATCAAGTGAAAGTGAGAGTGAGAGTGTATCCGCCAAGTGGCCATTACGCGTCCATTTGCAGTTTCATTCTCTGGCACCAGCAATCATACTGAGGTATGGATCCGTGATCTCCGATGACCCACTCGTGTTCTGATACATCCCGGAGACTCAACCTTTGCCTAGGATCTGCACAACGCACACCAAACTTAGGGCCGAGTAAGAGATTCCAAACCAATCAAATCAAAGCCACAAGATGGTGGGAAACAAAATGAAATGCAGAAGCCACAAGGCAGACCTTTACAGAGAATCCCTTCAAGCAAATTCTTTAGAGGAGGATTTAAATCGTCAGGAAGGCAAAGAGGGTCGTTTACTATCTGGAGAATGGGTGAAGGGTCAGAGATCCAAATAAAATGACGGATAAAAGGATTGTTACCACTAGAGGGACAGCTGAATACCTTATCATATGTGTCCTGAAGCGTGTCTCCAAGAAATGGATATTTTCCCAAAACCATGCAATATAGGGTCACACCAACCGCCCAAGTGTCAGCAGCTTTTCCATGATAAGTCAGACCCAAGCAGCACTCTGGTGCAGTGAAAACAGGAGTTCCAGGAGACCGGCGGAGCTCATCGTCACCATTCTACCAAAAATAAAGGCAGAGAACATAAGAGAGGTAACAGCTTGTTTACACCACTTTCCACACACAATGAACATTCTAGAAAAATTGGGATCCCTATTCTATATACTTAATATACTTGTAGGGGTGTTAGCGAACAGAGCTTTCAGTAAACTACTCGTGTTCGTGTTCGGTAAGCGTTCGTTTATTAAGGTAAACGAACATTAACAAACAAAATTTAGAGCTCAGTTTATAAACAAACAGAGTTTGAACAATTATAAGCTCGTTTGCTAAGAGATCGTGAACAAGCTCGTTTGTATTCGTTTAATATTTGTTTGTATTCTCTTTGTAGTTGTGTTATTTGTTTGGTTATTTTTCGCGAACATATATTATTTCTTGTTCACGAACGAATTATGATCATGAACATGTTCATATGTTTGGTTATTTAGCATTCACAAAAGTGTTGATGAATGTGAACGAACATGTTCGCGAACGTTAACAAACACTAATGAACGCTTAACAAACGAACACGAACAGGATTTTCAAAAACCTTAACAAACGAACACGAACAACCTCCGTTCGTTTATGTTCGGTTCGTTAACAGCCCTTATTAGTAGTGCAGCAAGGAACACAAAAGGACAACGGGTACAAAAACTTAACCAATTAACAGGAGCAAGCAATTACCTCAAAAGCCTGGCTGACACTAAAATCAGCAATCTTCACTGTGCCAGTTGCAGAAACTAAAAGATTATCAGGTTTAATATCCCCATGTATTATATTCTGTTCAGGAGCAGATACAGAGAATTATTAAAAAAGGAGATAATACTTTATATAAGTAAGACATATCTCAGTTAAGCTACATAAGAAACAACTAGGGATACATAAATGACATCAAGAACAATAAACTTCCATGTATTTATTATATTCTGTCCAACAACATATAGAGATTAATAGGAGACACCACTTTATGTAACATGTAAAGACAAATCAACGTTAAGCTATATAGGAAACAAATTAGTCATAAATGACATAGTCAAAGACAGAAAAAGATTCCATGTATATGTGTGTACCAGGGCCAATGAATGCTGATTAAGTTAACAATGATAACTGTATCCATCATTTGTAAAACTCACAAATAGCGAATTGGAAACACCAAGATTAATAACTCAAAAACAGATAATCCAACAGAACTAAACTATGTCAAAATATGCATGATTAGAGTACATTAAAAAAAAAACAAATTCACGTAATAATAATAGTAAAAAGCAGTGCATCACACAGTTGAATCATACATGAGAATGAAGATACATTAAGCCAGAAACTATATCCCGCAGGTATCTGCGTGCAGTGACTTCTCCAAGACCACCACCTGGTGAACCAGAACCTTCGAAGACCCATTTGCCCTCCACATATTCAAGAACTGGCAGAAGAGAGAAAGATTACCAGCGGGTTAGGAGATATGTATCGAAGATAATAGTACAAGACGGAGAGAGGTCAACTAAAATATGCAATAATCTGAACATTGTAGGATAGAAGGCAACAGAGAAGTAAGGAAGCTGCAAAGAATACCCATATAGAAGTGATCGGTTCTTGGGTCATCAATCACCTCAAAGAGGTGAACTATATTGGGGTGGCTTAGCATTTTCATGATCAAAACCTGAAGGAAAAAAAAAAAAAAAAAAAAAAAAAAAGATATATAATCTGTAATCCATATTCATCTTTCTAAATCAAGATAAAGCCAAGTGAAACAGTTGAAGTAAAAAATAAAAATAAACTATATAATCTATCCCTTAAGACCAAACGTAACGAGACGCATCTAATTAATATCAGGGCCCCAAAAATCAATAAATGCCATTGTCATTAACATAACAAAACCAAGTATACCAGCAAATTTCAACTGATATATGTTCAATCATAAATGCATAATTATATAGAATAAAAGATAATTCAGCAGTTCGGAAGCCACTAGGTACAGAACATAATATATAAGAAAAATTGTCTAACGTCTATAAGAGGATCCGAAATTTAAAAAAGTTAGTGGTGAAAATTTAAAGTTCAAAAAATCAAATTGGCCCCTATATTATGCCTTTTTGGTTAATTTTGCCCTATTTTTACTGACAAGATTTAAGTAGTGAGTCAATAACTGATTTCTTCTGGTTGGGTAAAAACATATATATAAATGATTATTTTTTAACTAAAGGATTAAATTAAACCGTTGCTGGTTTTCTAAATTGCAAAGGTGATAAGGCAGTAGTAATCCAGAATAGATAAAAAAAAAATACAATATAACTAACAATTTTTACCAGAGGAGCTAAATTGAATGAAATTAGGCCAAGTTATTAAGATCTTGGCAGGAAAAAACATAGGAAACATAGGGGCAAAATGGACTTCTTGTCGAATTTAAACTCACCCATGACCTAGAAAGACGATGTAAATGCAAGCAAAAGTACTTAACGGAAAGGGAAAAAAAAAAAAGCGCAATTACCTCACGAAGAACATCACTCATGGCAGTCTCTGATGGGGCAACCCGCTGCTTACGCAAGTGAGACTTGTGAAAGGCCTGTGTTCAAGAATTAAAAAAACACTGAATTAATTCCTCCTTGTGACTCCACTTATCTACAGCATTCAGTTCAATATGTCCCTAGATCAATATTACTGCATCCAGATTACAAAAAATTCAGTATTGATTCTTTCCGCAAGATGTCTTCTCACCATGATTATAGAATGCATTTAATGTGTATCAAAGAAAATACTGATTTATAATTTTCAATGATCAAGCTATAGCTCTCAAGTTTTCAAGCCAAACAGTCCTAAAACAAATTTGAGCATGTTGTTATTGTTCAAACTTGAGCGTAAACTACTCAGAATTCTAAGTTTGTTTGCAATCATAATAAAGATCTCACCTTTACAGCATAATACTTTCCATCTAGAGAGCTTTGATAAAGAACCTGTGACATTAAAGGGCATAAAACTAGAATATAAATACTGTTAACCAAGATTTGCGATACAACTGACTGACAATATAAGGAAAAAATTGCATTCAACTTACCACTTTTCCATAGCTACCAGAACCAATCTTATATTTATGAACATATTCATTAACCATCTTGCTCCCGTTTTCATCCTAAAGGAAACCAAAAGGCCAGTGTTACATAGGAGAAGACAATCTTAGCAACATAGAGTCCACAGAATAATAACACCAAAAAATTACATCACATACACATGGATAATGAAGTAAATCAGCACACAACCAGGTATGATGTAATGGAGCCACTAAAAATGATGGGAGATCTAACAGCACACTGTACATTCAAATACAGACACAAACACACACACACACATCCATCAACAGGTGAGCTCCATATTGGAAGGAATGAAGGATTTTCTGCTTTTGGAATTTGGATACTGAACCAGTGGAGCACAAAAAAAGTAGTTATTCACAGTTCAGATATTAACCTATATTCATCAAGAGACAACCTTGGGCAGGATAGCAAATTAAAGAAAGTTAGGTGCACTTTGAAAGAAATTAGGAAGATCATGACCCAAAACTGTAAACAGAAATCCACTTACCAAGAAAATAAACAAATTTAAAGTAAAGAAAATTTTGACTTATACAACTCCATGCAATTGTTTGACGAGATAGGTCATAACATAATCCATACCCTGACCATTTCAGTACAGAATGGATTATCACTTCCAAGCAATCAGCAAACATATAAGCAATGAAAGATGAAACTGGTTTTGACCCTGTTATTACCTCTGAGCGCACCAATCTGTGAGTTTCCTTAACAGGAAATTCTCTACAAATAAATCCATTTTCAGCTCTGCTTAGGAGAATATCCTCAGAACGCCTGACTGGGCTCCGATATTCGCCATCATCTCCATTACCAGTATCAATCACATCATCACCATTATATGAGCCAACATCATCGTCTTCCATATCTTCTTCCACATCTTCATCCAACAAGGGTTCCTGTGAAGGGTGGGTGCTCAATCCCAATCCCCTGTTGGGTCTCGGCCCATTTTTAGGCTTTCTTAAAAACGAGAATCCAAAACATCCACAGCAACCCATCTCCGTCACTCTAACAACAGGCTGTCTCTTTGTGAACATCAAAAAACAAATCTGACTAAACTATAAATCAAATCAACAAATGTGGGTTCAACACCTGAAAATTAGCAACACCTATATTAATTTCAGAAAATTGAGCAACACAAAAGAAATAAAAACTACTCGTACCATGCAATTCAACCAATACCATATTCATAATTGTGCAGGCATACACATATACATGGTATGATTAATTGAAAATGAAAGCTAGGCAATAACCTTATAAATAAAAAACTGTGATGTGGGGTTCAATCCCCAATCAACTCTACTGTTCAAGAGGATGCCATTCAGAAAAGTGAAAGAAGCAGTTAATCAGATTGATCCCATTACGATTGAGCGCAGACATCTTGATAGCTCCAGCTTATTAACAATAGAGCAATAAACCAGAGCAAGTGGCAATCTCCTCCTCCCCAGAGCCAACGCCCCCTGCCAAAAAAAAAAAATCACATTTGACCTAAAGCAACAAACCAATCAACATGGAAAAAAAAAACAAAAAGATAAAAAGACAAAAAACAAACGTATAATCAAACCAATTAATAAAAAAACTTCAATACGGCCAAATTGCATTTATAATTCTAATAATAAAGCTGCCATCAAAGAAAACTCATATGTGCCGACCAACCGGATTCTGGAAAGCGAAATAATACAAATAAATTAACGTTCGAGAGGGCTGCGTATTCTTATACATGTATGGGTGCAAGCAACCGCAAATAAGCAAGGCAGGAAGATTAAAAATCAGTAAAAACTCATAATTCTCGTACCGATTGTTAAAAGGTGGGGACAGCCATAGCCGAATTCAACAAAAAGGATCAAGAGCGCGTTTGGCGAATTCCGGAATTCCAAAACCCTAGATGCTAATCCACCACGAATAAGAAAAATCGGGAAATTCTTTTTTTTTTTCTTCTTCTTTTTTGACAAAAAAGCAAAAAAAATATTCAATTGAAAACAGGGGAAAAGGAAAATTGCGCGGAATTAAAACCCCGTGCTTTGGATGATTTGAATTTTGAAAGCACTTTCCGGCAGGCAAAGGTGTTGACGGAACGAGGGGAGAGAGATCTGCGGCGAATATATATGGGGAAAGGGGGGAATCGATGGAACCGCGAGTCCTTGTTGTCAATACGTTGAAAGTAAAGGGGTATATGGGGAATTTGGGACCGGAAATTTGTTTCGAATTTTTAGGGATTCTCAACCGAACATTTCATTGATTCCACCGAATAAACCCCCGAAAAAAAAAAAACTGATGAGTTGAATTTTTTTGACTTTTTAAAATATTTTTTTTATATTTTGTTTTCAAAAAAAAAATTATTTTTATTTTTGTATTACTCCGTATATATTTAACTTTTTAAATTTTATATTACATTCTTTATATAAGTTGAACCTCTAAAAATAATTAAACCATTGAGAAAAAATGGTTTATTTTTTTAAAATTCATATTACATTTTTTTTTTGTTTTTCTTCTCAAAAAAGATTCAAATAATTAAGGTATTGGCAAAATTTTTGTAAACACAAAATAACACCTTTTTTTTTTTAATGCTACCGACTCTATTACAACAAAGAGCCTACAACACCTCCATTGAGACTCAAACTCACAATTTCTTATATGAAAGTCTAACCCAGATGTTATCTATGCACAAGGTCCTTGGCTTTTAAATGCCAACCATTACATAGCTCAACCATGTTAAACAATAAAAATAAAAGTTTAAATGCCACGTAATCATTTTTTTCCCTAGGTACTTGACTTAAAAAAAAAAAAAAAAAAAAAAAAAAAAAAAACTAGGTACTTGACTCTATTACAATGTAGTAGAGCGCTCTGTTTGCCACGCCTAGTTGAAAAGATAAGTAGCTAATAAGCTAATTGATTGAAATTAAAGACATAAAAGGGATATTTTTATAAATTTATATATCGAGGGATCAGTTATGGTGCGCTCCCAGGTGAGAAGTTAGGTTAGATCTGAGTCGTTGATCAAATCTAGATCAACGGCTCAAGTCAATGAAAAATGTATTTAAAAAAAATGTGCATCTTCAAATGCATCCATCTTCTTCATGTTTACTCCAAAAGATAACAACCCCGCTATTTGTTATTATATTGATATTATATTTTTTTTCTTTTGAATTAGATCATTTTGAACTTGGGAACCAAAACTGAAAAAACACAACTGTGCTATTAAATGAAAAAGAAAACTGTAAAAATAACGCACCTTAAGAAGGAAAAAACAATGTACCTTAAGAAGGAAAACGAAGCACCTTAAGAAGGAAAACAATGCACCTTAATTAATAAGGAAAACCACACACCTAAAGCTTTAGACCGACGCACCTAAAGCTTTAGACCGACGCACCTAAAGCACACAAACCACGCACCTTAAGAAGGAAAACCATGCACCTAAAGCTGTAGACCGACGGACTTAAGTTTTCAACAACAAGCACACCTTAAGCACACAACACAAAAATTATGCACCTTAATAAGAAAAACCACACACCTTAAGAAGGAAAACAACGCACCTAAAGCTTTAGACCGACGCACTTATGTTTTTAACAACTGACGCACTTTAAGCACGCAACACAAAAATCATGCACCTTAAGCACAAAAACCAAGCACCTTAAGAAGGAAAATCACACCCTAAGAAGAAAATTCACACACCTTAAAATTGACCTAGATACAAAAAGACCAATTTGTCACGGCGTTTTTTAATCATTATTAATCCTGAACGTTGATTTAGGTAATATCAATGGCTCTCATCTCACCGTACGCTCTGCACATGGGCACACCATTTGCATTTGAACCTAATTCTATATTGTGGTATATATATATATATATATATATATATATATATATATATATATATATATATGATTAAATAATAATAATAATAATAATAATAATAATAATAATAAAAGAGCTTGATTACCTTGGATGATTACAATGGAAGGATGAACACGTACGATAAAGAACTGAGAGGAAAAAGTGTTTAGGAAAAATACACGTATGGCCCCTAGAACTGAGAGGAGAAGAGTGTTTAGTAAAAATTTAGATATTAGGTTTTGATTTAAGAAGGATAAATAGTGTCATTTTTGTAAATTAATAAGGATAAAAAGTCTATATGGCTCTGTTTGACAGAGCTTATTTAGGAGCTTATAGCTGATAAAAGCTTATAGGTAGCATTTCAAACTTAGCGTTTCAAAATAAGCTAGTAGCTTCCTAACTTTTTTTTTTTTCCTTTTTATCTTTATTATTTTAATGAAATAACATCATTTACCCTCCCAATTAAAAACCATTTACTTCTCCCAACTTTCACTACAAATCCTTTATTATTATTATTATTATTATTATTATTATTATTATTATTATTATTACATTTTTAAAGAGATGACAAATCCTTTATCATGTATTATTATTATTATTATTATTATTATTATTATTATTATTATTATTATTATTATTATTATTATTATTATTATTATTATTATTATTATTATTTTGTTAAGATTGATTATTTAATATATATGATGAATAGGATGAAGATGTTATGTGATGCTAGATCGTGATTATGTTAATAGCTTTATTTCAAAATGTTAAATTTTAATATGTAAACAAACTAATTTAAATTTTATGAAGATTTCATTTTTAGTCTTTTTATATTTATTAGCTTATCAAACAGTTAATTTTACCAAACATTTTCAAGCATAACAGCTCTTCATTTTCCAGTTCATAGTTTATAGCTTTTCAGCTTTCAACTAAGTTTGCCAAACATAGTCTATAACTTATTTTGAAACGCTACTTGGAGGAGCGTTTGAAAATAAGCTATTATTTTAAGCCCTTTTATGTTTTACCAAGCATATAAGTATAGCTTATTTATAACTTAAAATAAGTTATAAGCTCATAAATAAGTTGTACCAAACAGATTCTAGATGTGAACATTAAAATGTAAAATTATAAAGGAAAATTAGCATCATACGGTTGAAAATTTTAGTAAACATTTTCAATGCAAAAGAGATTATTAATTTTCTTCCCACTATCAATAATATTTATTATAAATAATTGCTAATTTTTTTGAATGTTACTGGCTCTATTACATTGTAGTATCTGTTCATATACTTTCTCAACCTACTAAAACACAAAGAACCAATAACACCTCCACTAAAGTTCAAACTCACAACCTTCCAAATGAAAGTCCAACCCGGGTACCATTACGCCTCCATTGCTAATTATTTTATCGTTTATAATAAAAGTTGACATTGGCGCAGCAACATTTGAAATGTTTATTTAATTTTCAATTAAGTTTGCCTATTAATATTAATTTTACTATATTATTTAACCCTTATATATGTGGGGGCCGGGGCCAGGGGTGCACACGTGACACGTGTGTGGGTACGTGCATAGTTTTATACATATTCTGTTGGATATGAAATTAAAAATGGTGAATAACACACCAACTTCAAGTAAACAATTAATTGAAGCACCAAAATATAAATATTGGTTTTGACTAAGAAAGTCGTGGGAATAAACTCAAACACCATTTCTTAATTATGTGGACAAAATTGCTATTTCCAAATAAAGATGTTATAGTGGGTTGAGACTCAGAAATCAATCCTAACTCGTATTATTATGGGTTTTATTTTTCTGAGTTGGCCTGTATTGACACTTTTATTTTTAAGTGTCAAGATTAGTGTAAATGGAAGGAAGCATTAAGTAACAACCAATAAAAACATGTTTAAGTGAGATCCTCGTAACAATTAAAGATAGTGAATTTATGAATTCGATTACAAAATTGGCACTACGATCTGTTTAGTCATTTGTATTATTTGGTAAATGACATTCTGACAAGATTTTAACGAATTTAACTGTTTCAGTTATATAGCCTGGTCAAAACGTTAATTATTGTCTAGTTAACAACTTATTCGAATGGCATTTTGGAGAAAAATAACTTTAGAAACGTTACAATATGTAATGTTCATATTCATCATTTTGTCAAAACAATATTTTGTTCCCAAAATGCCCTCAAATGCAGTATCTCTCCCAAAGGGGAGAGTTATCTAACTCCCAAATGTGGGTGAAGATAATGTTGTGCGGAATCTGCTCAGCTTCAAAAGTAAGCACGAGGCTCCCATTTTATAGGGGAGCATCGTCACGTTTCATTATTCCAAAAAGGCTGAACCTCAATCCTAAGGGTCCCCCACATCCCGACCCGACAGAGCATTTTGAGAGGATGCATCGTCACGTTTCATTTTCTTAGAATTGGGTGATGTGCGTGTTACTTCTTCTTTACTTTTTTTTTTTTTAATAATAATTATATTATATTAATAAATTTATAAATATTAACAATAAATATTATTTAAAATATAATTAGATAAATTATTATATAATTAACAGTTATTTTTATTTATTTGTTTAAATATCTACATTACTTAATGCATTTAATTTTTATGATTACTAACTAATAAATTATTTTTTATAAAACAAACATGTGTCTATTAACTACTAATCATAAATAGTTAATTTTACTAAACCTCTTTGTACAAACCGCTAATACAATATACTTGTCAAAATTGTTAATACAATCAACTAACTATTAACCATTAAATGCCAAACAAGGCTATTGTAGATTTATGAATAATCTATCATGGCCCGCATGGATAGCTCAACTGGTTATAGAGGTGAAATTTTGAAAGAATGATAGCTGAACACAGAGGCTAGACATTTGCTAACTGTGCATAAGGACGGTTTGGTTGATTAATTTTTAAAACATTACTATAATTTTGGAATACTCCATTAATTGAAAAGTTCATTCCCTTATTTTATAAGGGTTTCATTTCAAGTTCGTAGAACATTACTCAACAAACAACAATATTGATAATTATGAGGCAAACACGTGCACATGTTGGATAGCAACAAATTAAACTTTATGAAACCCACCCTCTATACTTTTGATATCCCCACCAAATGGCAAACAGTTGTATTAAAGTAGCATTGTCACGTTTTATGTAATCTTCTTGTTAATATTTCATCTTAATATAGGGGAAAATATAAGAAATAAATCAAACATAGAATCCTAGATATGGTGTGTTTGAAAACATGGAAAATAATTTTTAAAAATCATTTTTCAAATTTTCAGTTTTGACAATGAAGAAAAATGAGAGTCAATAGAAATTGATTTATGGTCAAAGGAAAAACAAAGCCAACTTTATGAAAAATAACTTCTTTTTTTTTTTTAAAGGGGAAGTCATTGTTCAAGATTCACATTTCCCCTCTTATGCTGCTTCTTCATCTTTCATAGCTTGTCTTATTCATCTTCTTGCTTCCAAAGAGAAACCGTAACTTCTTCACCTTCTTGCCCACGGTCAGAAATTAATTTTCGATGATCATTGCTTTGATTTTCGACTTTCAAAATCAGATCTCTGGTTTTCGAAGCCGGAAACCAGAGTCAGAGCTCTAATTTCAAGCAGGAAACCAGAAACTAGAGATTTGCATCATTTTTTCTCAATAAACAACACTCATTTTATAGCATGAATGACACTCAAATTTTTTATTTAATAAATAACACTTTTTTAAAAAAATATATAAATACACTCATGATTTATATTTTTTTACTCAATTTTAAAAAATGAACTAAACACACAAAAACTATTTGCACCACTATATTCAAAATCAAACCGAGCCGTTTGCACCATAGAATTTGAGAATTGTTTATCCTATCCCTACATAGACAGTTAATCTATAGTACATTAGTACCATACGGCACTTGGTTTACACAATTACACTTCCATATAAGAAACTACGGTGGGGATAAATTATTGTGTGGACCATAGTCCACGTAGCTGTGTGGACTATAAATGCAGTATACATTTTTAATATACTAAAAGTACATTAGTTGTGTAATGAATATACATTATTTAATAATATATAAAAAATTATGTACTTTCAAATAATGTACTTTTAGTATATTAAAAAGGAAAATACTTGGTGTACTCCATTTTATATTCCCAACTTGTACAGTTGTACTCCCTCTCACATGTTCTTGATGTAGACATTTTTGTGTGGACCCACATGATAAAATAATCAATCATTGTTTGCCAAAGGAGTATAAGTAAGAGAGTAGAATTTGAAAGTATACATAGTAAAAATTTATTAAAATGTACTTTTTATTTATAGTTCACACAAATGTGGGGACCATGGTCCACGAAATAATGATTGTCAATTGGGGGCAATTTATATCCTACACCACGGCGCGCGTTGCACTATGCGCCCAGATGCAAAACGACGTCGTTTTAATTTTTTATTTTTTTTTGAAATTTCCCGCCCCAGTGAATGGCAGTAGTTTTTCCTTTAAAAAAAAATTCGCTGTTCAAGAATGTACATAATGTTATACTAGAATACACATAATTGTATACATGAATGTACATAATTATATAACAAAATATACATACTTTTTTTAAAAGATAATACACATAATCTAACATATAATACATAATAAACATAAACTTTTAACATAATACACATCAACTCTTAACATAATACACACAAATTTTCTGATTCGAATGTACATAATTGTATAAAAAGAATGTACATAATTGTATAAAAAATGTACATAACTGTATGAACCAATACACATAACTGTATGAACAAATACACATAACTTTGTGAACAAATACACATAATTTCAGCAACTTCCTACCACACCTCCCAAAACGACTCCAAAACGACGTTGTTTTGGGAGGCGCGCGGCGCACAGTGCTATGTGCGCCGTGGTGTAGGGTATAACGATTGTCAATTGGGACCAACATACGAAATACTACCTAGTTCACACTGTGGATTGGGCCACACTGCGAAAGCCCTGTCTGGTGTTACACACAATTGCACCATCAAAACCATCATCCCAAAAGCCCACAATACCACAAACGGCAAATTATGCTGTGGAACTGTGTCCATCTTGCAAGGTGTATATGATTTTATTTAAAACTGTTCATAATTATGAATATATATAGTTTAAAAATTATGAACATATAGTTCTATAATTATGAATATAGAAACAATAATTGTGAATATGAAGTTCAAAAATTATGAATATATAGCTTTATAATTATGAACATATTGTTCTGTAATTGTGAATATAAAGTTCAATAATTATGAATATGGAGTTCAAAAATTATGAATATATAGCTTTATAATTATGAATATATAGTTTAGAAGTTATGAACATAGAACCGTGCCCACCTTGCATGGTGCACACGATTCCACAGCATAATTTGCCACCACAAACTTATGGGGAAAAAATATCTTTCTTGTGATTTAAGAGAATCTTGTAATCTAAATATACTCCTATAGCCCCATTTTATTTTATATTTCTGATTTGGTTAATGAAATTTGATTAAATTTATTTTCAATTTAATTTTTATAATATTCAATTTAGTATAAGGATATAAAATTTATATATTTAGAAATTAAACATTATTAAGTATTAAACATTTAAAAAAAACAAATTTAAAATCAATAAAAAAAAAACAAAGATTAAAGGGTTAATTTGATTAATAAATAAAAAATATGACAATTAAATTGAGACTAAAGAAGTACGTGGTACTAATTAGTAAAGTTTTTATGCGGTGCCTTAATCTAAGTAAAAAGCTATTTGTACTCTCATAAGTCATAAGCAAATTGTTTTTGACCACCCACTCTCAAAAGATACTTGTACTTTAAAAAGCAAAGTTTGATCCAGACGTTTTATAAAATATATATATATATAAACTCAAATACGGTCATGTCTTAACGTGCGATCGGTGCACCATACCTTCCTATACCTAATTGTGCGTTTTTGAACACTGTGTAGTGCGTTTATACATACCTAATGATACGTTTTGTGGTGATGTGTACCTAATGATGTGTTTTTTGGTGCATTGGTGCTTTTTGTTGTTGTGCATTTCCTAACACTATTGGTGCGTGTTCACATACCTAATGGTGCGGCCGTATTGACCGCACTGAAACTTGGAATTAAAACACAGGATACAATTATAGTTGTGTATGAAGATAAATTTGACAATTTCATAATAGGTTGGACACTTGGACCCCATATTGTTTGTTAAGGGAGGTGACTTTATTAGGGCATACCCAAGAGAAATTATGAGTAGGAGAGTTCAATCTATGAGGCATTATTAAGAGCAGCAGCATCTTTTATTTTGTGAAAGCTAACATTTTCCATGATGGTGTGCCCCATTAACAATGCTGATTAAGCACTCAACCACTAAATTACCCGACATGGACACGGGGAAAAGACAAGAGACCTAAAGCCTGTAAAACCGTGCATACAAGATTCTCCCACTAATCAAAGGATTAGCACTAATTAAACCCCCTCAAATTGCTGCAACCCTTTTTTTTTTTTTAAATAAAATAAAATAAAAGCTGCCCAGCAAAACACACCCCACCAACAAGATAGGCTCCTTTTTTTTTTTTTTTTTTTTTTTTTTTTTCAAAATGGGTAAGGGTGAGATGGAGAGAGACATGGTCAGAAGGCTAAGATTTGCCATATAAGGCATATGTGCTTTCTGGTATAGTTGTAATAGTGGGGATTGAAATATCAGTCATTCACATGCACTCACATTTCTGAAAATACCATTTCTCTTGGCATAGCCAAAAGCCTGTTCCTTACACGCAAACAGAAATGGGGAGAACACAAACACATTACAATTTTTGGAAATTACACTGTCCACCATTTTTGTTCATCCATGCCCCTGTATTTGTTCCACATTTAGATTGCACCCCTCATAAAAAGACCAACTTTTTGCTGCCCTCCTCAACACAATTTCTCAATTTAGGGATTCCCAACAGTGCCACAAACTCAGTAAAATTAGATACAGGGAAAAAAAATCAGGATTTTGGTACAATGGTGGTGGAACTCAATGTAAATGAGGAGCACATAGAAAGCATATGTCTACAAGGATGAGAATAACTAACAGGTTAGTGGAGAAACCATTGCAGGGATGCAGAAAGAGGATGGGGGGAAGAATATTATATGAAGTGCATTATTCAAGGAAGCACCTATAAAGTAAATTCAGATGATAACAATAGGCGTTAGTATTATTTGGGTGTTCTGTGGATGAGAGTGAATCAGGTAACACATAAACAGCTTGAAAACTTGAAAGCCAGTCAATTATCAGAGCATAACAAGGAATGGTGAACATATATTACGAAAGGAAAAAGAAGTAAAAAAAAAAAAAAAAAAAATGAAAAGAAAAACTCAACACTTGAAAGGGATAGAGGTTAACTCAGGTTACAACAAATATTGTAAATCAATGTGTGGAATAGTACCTAAAAGCAAGGTCAGATGCAGAGACCTCACCATTCTTTAACAACCCATAACGGCACAGTTGTAAACAAAGACCCCAGAGTGCTCCTTTACCCCAATGACCTGCCAGTCCAAGGTTCCATCCTTCATAGTTGATCCAGGAGACCAAGCACTCAAAACAATAGCTTCACCTTCTGGACCCCTTTGACCTCCCACAATGAGAAGTCTTTCTCCACATGATCTGAATGCAAGACCCCAACCATTTGAAGAATCAGCTCTCACAGGAAGTCTTCCCAACACGTCCCACGAGTTCTTTTCCATGTCATATTTCTTTACCATGTTGGTTAGATACTCAACTGCAAACAGTTGGTCCCTAACAACTGCTACAAGTGGAGGTGCCTGGGCAGCTCTATTAACATTTGGATACATGCCCTCTATTTTTCTCCACTTCCTTGTCTTTAGATCAAACTCCTCCCCACAAGTTAATGAGTCAGTGACACTGGTCATCCCACCAATCACATAGAATTTTCCATGCATGAAGAAACCAGAACACAACCGACGTGGGGAGTGCATGTTGGGTAATATCTCCCATCTACCAGTTGAAGAATCATAAAGCTCAGCAGACTTTAGTACATTCCCATTCTTGTCGCTTCCCCCAGCAACAATGGCAATCGATCCAAGACTACCAGATGCAAACAAACAACGAGGATGGTTCATAACATCACACTTGGCCCAATTATGCCCAACTAAACTGTACTTCCATATAGCAAAATCAAACAATTCGCGACCAAAAACAAGCAACTCACTTCCCACAGCTAACGACTCCTTATCAGCATAGTTAAAACAGTCATCACATGGTATTTTAGGCAATCGGAACCATTTATTTCTAAAGGGGTCAAAAGCTTCCCAACCCCGGGGGTCAGCTACCATATAAACCCAATGCTCAATAATTCCCAAATGTCTTCGCAACTCGTATAAATACCCACTTTTAACTAACAAGTTGAACCTTGAATTTAAGCACGACAGGGAAGCATAATCTGATCTACAAGTCCGAGCTAGACATGTCAACGCAACATCATTATGTAGACCGGTAAGGAGAGAATCATTTGATCCTAACTTATAGCAACCATCTTCCTCTCCACCAGACCTCATTTCCAAACCCTGTTCATTGTCCTCCAGATGAGCACAATCAGGTGAGGACTTATTAATCCTATTGGAACAAGAGATATTCAATTTCTTAGTTTCATGGGCTTCAAAACCCATGCTGTCAAACTTTCTCCGGCTAAGAGCCTAAGACAGCCAAAATGGCAGCCCTTTTAAGTTTAACTATTTCCAATCCAACAGCAAACCCCTACCCATTTTCTCAGAAAAAATTATTACGATTTGGTCGAGGGACAAAAACTCCTCTATTCCAACTCCAGCAAAATTAGCGAACCTCTGATCAATATAAAATCAAACTACATTCAACAGTTCCTAATAAGGCCTCAAACTGACAACAGATTTATCGAACCCTCACTCCCAAGCTGGATTTCTCTATCAACTAATCCAAATAGCCTCAAATGATCATTGGCTGAAATTAAATACGAAAATACATAAATTCTCTGCCGAACAAGAAAAGTGATATACGGATGAAATTTCTAGGTATTCAGGAAGAGAAATAGAGAAAGGTTGGGATCCAAACCGGAGTTGAAGGGGTATCCAGATCGCAGGTGGGAATCTGACACTGCTCTGCCCGGTCAGATGCGTGGGAGGCGAAGACGAAGCGGAGGATGCGTTTCCACCGGAGAAAGAATAGCGATTAGATCCAATTCACGAGGTACGTAACCGGAAAACATGCCGGAGACGATTCCCGGCGAGCATTTAACCGAATCAATATTATGAGAGAGAATTTTAGAGAGAGTGAGATTGCGGCCTTGGGGTTCGGTACTTTCCAACAGGAAACTGATAGGGAAAGAAAAAGAATGAAACGGCAAGTATTTAGCGCAACTGCGCTATGCTATTTTTATTCTTTTTTTTTTTTTTAATAATAATAATAATCAAAGCAGCGGCCAATTGGATCTGTTTTCCCTTTGGCTAAAATGTGCAAACATTAGAAAATTCATTTTGGCTGAATGCTTACTTTGGTCCTTGTACTTTATACAATTTTCCCTCTATCACCTAGACTGACCAGATTCCTTGTACGCATTAGTATTTAGTCATTTTTACTGAGCCATTGAATCACCGTAATTTACATCATCTCAAATACTCTGTCAAGTTGGGATGTGAGAGTCCGTTGAAAATTCAACCTTTTTGGGAGATGAAGAAAAAAAATACTAAAAATAACACTTTTGTTCTTGATATATAGGAAAATAAAAATTTTTCGTCAATTCTATATATTAATTGGTTATTTATCAAGTATTAATGTTACCGATTTGACTAAATCAAATATTCAAAGTTGGACAAATCTTCCCCAAAAAAGGACATATGTTTTTTACCAAATACCCCTATTATTTTAAGATGACCAGTAATATTGATACTTAAAACAAAAGTTGTCCAAATAATAATAGTTTAGTGGACAATCACATACGTTGATGGTTTGAATTTGGGCTCATTATACTTAGAAGTGTATAGTTTGACTTGATTTTTTTTATAGGTTTGAGAGCGAATTTATAAGATTTATGATATAGTTCGGTAAAAATAAAAACGTTGATTTTTTTTTTTTAAGTTAAAATTATCGTCACTTTTTTTTTTTTTAGAAGAGGTGTTAATTTCGAGATGAAAATGTTGTCCATTTGGAGCAAGAGTAATATCATTCATTCATTCGGATCAAGAGTAACATTTGCTATATATGGAAGGCAATTTGAATGCCTACATCTAACTCAGCACCACTTTTTTTTCCTGATTTTTTTGTTGTCAATTTCAAATTTTGAATTAAAACGAATAAGTAAAAAAAAATAAAAAATAAGAGACTAATTTCTTCTCTCAAATACTATCTAGGCTATGTTTGGCAAACCTAGTTGAAAGCTGAAAAGTTATAAGGTATGAGATAAAAACTGAAGAGCTGTTATGCTTTAAAATGTTTGATAAAATTAGCTTTTTGATAAGCTAATAAATGTAAAAAAACAAAAAAGAACATCTTCATAAAATTTAAATTAGTTTGTTTACATATTAAAATTTAATATCTTGTCTTTTAAAAAAAAAACTTTTTGAAATAAAATTATTAACATAATCATGATCTAGCATACCATAATGAAGTAGCAATATTGTTGCGAATCTACTTCATATCATAATAATAATAATAATAATAATAATAATAATAATAATAATAATAATAATAATAATAATAATTGCGGTGAAAGTTACGTATAAAGGAGAAGAGAAAATTATTTTAATTGGAAGGGTAAAGAATGTCATTTCTTAAAAATAATAAGGACAAAGATGCAAAAAAAGTTAGGAAGCTACTAACTTATTTTGGAGCGCTATCTAAGGAAGCGTTTCAAAATAAACTCTTATTTTAAGCTATGTTATGAGCTTATTTTGGAAACACTATCAAATAAAATTTATAGCTTATTAGTAGGTTAAAATAAATTATAAGCTCCTTAATAGACTCTGCCAAACAGAGTCATACTGAACCATTGATCTAAGCTCGGGTTACAAGATACCAATTTGAATTTTGAAGTGGGCAGACCAATTTGAAGACGGCGTTTGTAAACTTTGTCAATTAAGAGACCAATTTGGTATGACAGTAATTAATTATGGGCTGTTTAATTACTTCATCGATTCTTAAAATTTGTGGAAAACAACTTATTTATTTGGTTGATGGGAGCATTTATTCCTTCAAATTTGAATTCATCAAAATTTTACAAAATGAATTTCGTAGACCGTCTTTAGTATTTTCAATTTCACATCCAATGATAAGAAATATCTGAATATCCAACCTCGTGAGACCAAATTGTCCTTAGGTAGCATTGGTTCACAAAATGTACAATTACCTTAGGTAATAAGATTACTCGAAAAATATGCAAATAATTCAATGAAAAATTGGTTGTTAACCATTTTTTAACCAAAATATTTTGATTCAGTTAACAATTAATAAATTTTAACCAAACAAGTTAATATTATATTCACACACAAAAAAGAAAACATAAGGTAATCTTACGTTCCAATATTTCAATTACCTAAGGTAATCGATCTTAATTTATTGAGCCAAACACGCCCTTATAATTCATTAGTTTTGTTATATTATTTTTGCATATGAACATGCTAGTCTTTGTACTCTTATTTACTAAATACGGAGTACTTTTTTTTTTTGTGTGTGTTTCCGTCTCAAGAAAAAAAACCCTTTCTTTTATTTTGATACATTCTAAAAATATATTATCTAATATTTTGAATAAATATAATAAATAATTATATTTTTCTCTTATGAACACTTGAGCATGAATGAGCCGTCACCATTCACCAAGGAATTCTCAATTCTCACGCTATTGGAAATCCAAATTCAAGAATAGTGGAAGAAGTGATTCGATTGCATATTTGCATTCTTATATGCCTATAATAATCTAATAAAGAATATAAAATTTAATTTTTAAGATTATTTTTAATTCACTTTTATTCTATAAATTAGATTTATTTGTCATTTCACTTTAAGTTTTTTTTTTTTTTTTTTTTTTTTTTTTTCCATAGCATCCCCTATTGGTATAATATTATTGTTGTATGACCATTTTCTATTCTCCGTCATAAAATTTGTTTAGATGACGTTAAATATGAAGGTATTTCAATCTTTTGATACTAATAATAAAGAAATTTATTTAGCAATGAGTTAATCTCATTTTTGTCATAGATTTATAGATGTTATTCCATTTTTAGTTATTTTTTTTAGAATATCCACCCATTGGTCCTAGCATTATTGTGGCAGGGTCATTTTTAGTCTTCCGTAAAAATAATCTGTTTAAATGACGTTAATACATATATTATTTGTGTATATATACCAATACATGTTAGTAGTAGCTTAGTATTAATGTATTATAGATATTTTATTTATTTATGTATATATTGTAAAAACATAGTATAAAATGGCAAATTATGCTGTAGGTCGCGGTCCATAATGCATTGTGGTCCAGACATCAAATATGCATTGCGGATTCATTTTGATATAACTACAGTTTCGCTGGACAATATACACTCAAATATGTGAAATTGTTATCCAGTTTCATTTTGTATACATTGCAGTTTCATTTCAACACAACTACAGTTTCATTTCAATTCAATTACAGTATCATTTGATAATATAATAAAAATAATACGTGAGACAGTGTCAGTTTAGATACACTATAGTGTCTACTGTTGTGGACCATGGTCCACACTAAAATTGCTAGTATAAAATTTATCAAAATTATTTACATTATTATTAAACAAAACCTAAATTCTTATTTATTTATTTATTTCTCTATAATTTTTAAATACGATGATTAGAATTTACTACCTTTAGGAATTGTAAATTCTAATTTAAACTAAAATTTGTAATTATTTTTATTTATTAATATTTTAATATTGAGCATGAACTTTTGCGCATAGTGCGTACAAAAATGCTATTAACAAAATAAATATAAAAGCGTAGTGAAAAATATATAAGACTATAATTCTAAACGAACTTGTTAAACCGTGTACTGCAACTATATATTTCATCTTTTGTTATTTGAGAAATATGAAGCTTCTGTTGTTTCCAGGCATACATAAGAGTATAGTGTTTACTAATCTCATAAGGCTACAAAATTAAGTGGCAAACATTAAACATGTTAACCAATGTAATTTATAGGTTTGATTAATTGCTAAATTGAACCTTTAAAAATAGGGAAAAAATAGTGGTTTTGATTAAAAAAAATGTTTAACAAAATTGCACATTGTACTTTTGAGAGTAGAGCAATCAAACATAGGCCTAGTCCGCCTTGCACTATTGGAAGGTGGGGGGGGGGGGGGGGGGGGCGTTGATCCAAACTCCAAAGTGGTGAGCCTTACATGACGTTTGGTTGGGAGGAGGGAATTAGGGTAGAAAAGAATTGTAATTCGGTGAGAAACGAATAAAATGAAAATTTTAATTACATTGTTTGGTATGCATGAATATAATGATTGACAATTGAAAGGAAAGAATGAAATAAAGACTAAAATGCCCTTTATAATAATAATAATAATAAGAAAAGTAAAATAGACATTTATAATGTAATTACAATTCCATAAAGTGTGAAATTGCAATTCTTAGAGTAGACCTTATGAATTGCAATTCCCTTAAATCAAATCATGGAATTACAATTCCAGAGAGTTTAGTAGGAATGGAATTACAATTTCATCCTACCAAACACCCCTAATGATGAGTTTGCCAAATCATGGGCTTTGGCAAGCACCATTGCCTCATTTTGATAGTACTTACAAAAAGGGAGAGAGTATAACTTGCAAACTAATGACATTTTGGTAATGAGGTTACCTCATGATAGATCATTTGCGGAACAATATTAGGATTCTTCTCTAGTTAGATGCAGTAATTAAGCACTCAAATGTAGATAGTGAGGGCGTATGTGGTCTTCCTATCACGAGTTTCTTGAATGTTTCCAGAAACAAAAAGAGAGAATATTTATGTGCTCAAAAAATGAAACAATATTTATAATATTAACGATATCAATACATTTTGAGACGATGTACCAAAGATTGTTAGCTCTAATTTTCACAATATATGGTATAATAAAACATACTCATGTCATAAATCCTACAATTCAATAACTTTTTTTTTTAAATGGTAGTAATTGCGAGAAACTCATTTGATTAGAACAAATCAAGTAGCTAATTATTGGTTCCATGGCTAAACTACGGAGTAATGACGAAATGAGATTTTGGGGATGAAAAATTAAATTCAATACTACGTAATTATTAGTGACGAATAAAGAATAGTACAAATCATAACTTCTGCATACAGTGAATTGACAGCAATGAATCAGTCCAAAACAAAGTCCAAAGATCTGTGTGTATACATCATGTATATGTATTTCAGTGATTGCACAAAATGGTACGAACCTTGCAGTTACAGGATGTCTCTCCGGGCGGCGTATCCGTACTGCGATCGGCGAATATTCTGCTGCCGCTTCTTGTAAACCAGCGCGCCGAGCCCTACGACGCACACGCCGGCGATGACTCCGACAGCGATGCCTGCTTTCTTACCTCCGCTCATTCCACCGCCGGAAGATTCACCAGCCTGTAACTCGCTTGCGTGGCTAACATCGTTTGCATCATCAGCATCGGGAGCTGGAGCAGGGAACGGAGACGGAGTAGACTCCTCCGACGGCGAAGCGTTAGCGTTTCCTGGAGACGGAGCTGGAGAAGCAGGCGGAGGCGACGGGGGAGAGCTAACGACGGGTGCAGGTGCTGGAGACCGGTCAACCGGAGAAGGCGGAGTAGCCTGCGGAGAGGAACCTACATCGGCGCCGGATTCTGGTGCCGGCGCCGGCGATGGCGCATGTGAAGCGAGAACATGCTGAGTAGAGAACAGCTCCACGAAGAGAATCGCAAGGAATAGCGTTCGAAGCGCCGCCATTGCCGCCGACATCTTAGCTAGTTAGCTCTGCAAATGTGACTGAAAAAAACGAAGCAATAACAGATCAGTGGTAGGAAATCAAGCTCCAGAAGTTCAGATCTGAAGAAAAACAGAGATTGTTCTCAGCAAAAAATGGCGATTATTCGCGAATCTGGAAGATTGAAAGCGGTTAAGAAAGCTGAAGAAGAGATAACCTGGGCGGGGGAGGATAGATGCGGAGAACGTGGATTGACGGCGTGAGAAGAGGAAGAAACGGAGCGGATCTATCCACTATTCCGTGAGACGGCTTAACGAGTTAATGGCAGAGTGGCAGTAAATAAAGACGGACGGCAGTAATCCACGTGTACAACGCGTTTGCTTCGAAAGCTATATTCCAGCAGTGATTGAAAGGAGAATCTGATAGTATTACCTACCGCTTACTGTTATAATAAGCTTCTTTTTTGAATCCCCGCACTCAGTCAGACAGAGCATTTGGGATGATATAAATAACGGTGACTCAATGACTCAGCAGATAGGAATATGTCCACTTTAGACATAATCCTGACACTGTCGTTACCGAGGCCGGGACCTTAATCACTTCTCCCAAATACAGCCTTCTGAATCAGTAAGCAGATAGGGATATGTTCACTTTGAACATAATCTTGATATTGTCGTCGCCAAAGTTGGAATCTTGATCACTTTTTTCAAATACTGTCTTCTGAATCAGTGAGCTAAGCTCGTGTGGGTTACTTTTATAATAAGCTAATATGGCGTTTGGTTGTGAAATCGGGATCAAACTTTATTTTAGGCAATTTTGGTATTTATCAATGGAAAATGGCAAAAAGCCTAACTTGTTGGCTTATTTTTTATTTTTTATTTTTAATGTCACGTGAAGCTTGATTTTTGTTATGGGTATATGGTTGGTTAGGTTTTGGAGGGACTCCCTCTAAAGTATGAGGGAGTTCACATGGTATGTGAATTGTAGTCCGCAGATTTTTGGGCATGCACACAGAAGTTTGGTGTGATTTGGGAAAACATGACTTGAGAGTTAAGTATGAAAACCTCGTTTTAAACTTTACGATTTAAGAGTTTCAAGTATAGTATTGGAATTTGAATTCGATTTTACGATTAAACTTTAAATAATTTATTTCAAATTATTTCTGTATTAAAAGAATAACGGAGGCACCGTGGACCCTGGCAATATTGGGTTTCGTATTCAAATAAAAACCAAACACGTCAATTGTTATAGTGTGAAATAGGGTCCACCATGCGCATGGTGGATTCAATTCAAATTATGTTCGTGCAATTAGTGACTTACATACATATTACAATCAACATATTATGTACATTTAAATTTATTTACATGTATATAATCAACTAACTAAATACGCATAATATGTTAACGGCAGATTAGAGGTGTCAAAGTGGGTTGAGGTCCGCATGCCGACTCTAACCTACCCACGGTGGGGTGGGTTAGGGTTAAAATTTTTTGATTTGCGAGGAAGGGGGCCTCACGGCCAAGTAATATTTTTAAAAAATAATTTGTTTATTTTTTTGAAAAAATAAAAAAAAAATATTGTAACTCATTATTATATTTAAATATTTCAAAAATATTCATACTTTTTAAATCTTATTATATAATATTGTCCAATATAAATATAAATTAATACTTGGACAATATTATATATATATATATATATATATATATATATATATATATATATATATATATATATATAAATTGTAATTAGAACATCATTGTCCAGCAAATTAGAGTACATATAAATTCAAATTTATATGATTTTTTCTATTTATATATTAAAATATAGTATGGCATGTAGTATGAGTATCTTTTAATTTTTTTTTTTAAATTATAAGCTAGTTTGCCAACCCGCATGGGACGAGTTAGGGCCAAAGAAGTTTGGCATGCAAGCTTCACGGGTTAGCTCGCAAAATTTATAGCTCGTTGCTAGGTAGAATTAGTGGGGCGGGCCGGCTTGCATTGACACTCCTACTGCAAATATATAATCTGAATATCGTTTTATACCAAAGTCTACAATGCTAGGCGGACCTCGATTCATAGTATAATTTGCACAAAAAATGTGAGAACTAGATGGTGTATTGCCTTGATCATACATAGCTTGGGTTGCATCTTTGATGATGATTCGTTTAGAATCCATTTGGGAACTCTGGTGATGTCATTTTTCATATTTTTCAAAGTTTGGCTATCAACGAAAAATACTAATTGCGGTTGAACGAAAAATAACTCATTTTGATAGAAAATATCTTTTAACTTTTTTACTCGGAATACATTTTTTAGATTCTTATCTCACACTTAATTCTCTCTCTTTCTCTCAATTTGAGTGGTGTCAAATGGTCAGGTTAACCCGCAATTTGTCTAATTATTATTTAAACTGTAATGGACTAGTCCAATTAAAATATGAGCATGCTTTGAGTTGGACCAAACAATACAAATCATGACTCAATCCAATCCATAACCCAAAACATTAAAAAAAAAAATTTATTATCAATTTCTTTAGTTTAGAGTCATTACATTTATCAATAACTAATTAAAATATGAATTGGGTTAGACCGAACCAAATAATAAAAATCTTAACCTGACTCATAACAAAAAAAAAAAAAAAATTGTTCTTAAATTTCTTTAGTTCAAAGTCATTACATTTATTAATTTTAATTATAATAAATTATACATTAAAAATTCTTTACTTATATATTTTTATTATAATTATTATTAATCTTTAATTGTAAATTTTATTTTAGTAAAAATAATAATTATTCCTTTCCCTACTTATTCATCGCCCAACACTCATGAATGGAAAAACAAGGATTACTATTACTATTATTACACCAAATAAACAACCTACTTTTACAAAAATCTATTCTCCTTTCTTAATGTTTGAACAATTTTTTATTCTTAGAACCAAACTGCCCTTACATTTTATGAGAAAACAATGTCAATTTAAAGAAATTCATTGAATAAGATTTACTTAAACACTGCATCTATAATTCCGTAAGGGCAATAATGAGCACTGAGCAGGATTGGTATTACCCTTTTGAAAAAAGGACAAAATTGTTGGTGCTCATTTGTCGATTAGAAGACGCAAGGGAAAGAGACCTTTCATTTACCGTTTTCAGAAAACATTAATGTTACAACTTCCATAGAATGTTGCTGTCAAAACTTCCAAATGTTACAAAAAAACTAAAGAGGAATCTTACATTAATGTTACACGTCTGCTCTCACAATTCATCATTCACTTTACCGGAAGAACTTTTGACGTCTTCTTTGACTTCGGTCTTCTCAGTCGAGGTAGAGGTTGATGGCTTCTGGAGCTTGAAGGGGATAGCAGCGTGTTTCTTAATAAACTTGTAAAACGCCACCACTGTCCTGGCGGAGTCGACAGCAATCTGCAAGATCAAAGAGAAACTCGGTTAATTGAGAGAGGATGAAACGAGCAACCAGGAAGCCTGGTGTCGAGATAGGTATAAAATATCACATACTGGATCAGAAGACTTGTTTCCGGCTGGGAAGAAAAGGATGGTTGGAAATCCCTCAGCCTGCAAAAAACCATTTAAACAAATTTCACGTTATCTGGAATGTTGAATTTGTCTTGCACTCTAAGTTCATCTAATTAAATGCGCAATAAAATAAAAAGAGGAAGAAGGTATCAAACATCAGAACAATGTGATCATTTTTGTTAACTTCATAACAAAACATTTAGGCTTGGTTTGGTAACATAGTTAGTTTATCGGCCAATTTTGACTTATTTGACCACTATTAACTGTTTGACTTGGTTAAACAATCAATATGAGTGTTTGATTAATTAGCTTTTTGTAAACAACTTACTGCTCTAAAATGCTAAAATTCAAAAAGTTACTCAAAGTAGCTTTTTCGATAGCTTTTTGAGAAAATTATTTTGCATGTAATCAATTATCAGCTAACAGCTAATTTACCAAACATTTTTCTACAATCAGCTAATGCTATCAACTAGTCAAACCCACTAACCCAATCAGCTAACAACTATTTACCAAACACCCCCTTAGAAATTTCTTTCAATCAAATTTATGGCTTAATACTTTATAAGTTACCTTAGCTTTAGGGTGTTCATTTGTTGATCCATCCATTTTAGCAATGACAAGAGACTCAATGCCTCGTAAGTGCTTGGCAAGCTTGTTGTATGTTGGTTCTAAAGCTTGGCAATGGCCACACCATGGTGCATAGATCTATGGGAAATACATAGTATATATTAGAGTTATAACAAAGGGAAAACAAATATAAGAAATTATACAGCGAGCATACACACCTCAAGAAGAACATCTTTTGACTCATCCAAAACTATTTCGTCAAAATTATTCCCCACCACTATTTTCACATCCCCTTCGTTCTGTATTTATAAGAAGATGGAAGGGAGAGATGGATAAGCAGAACTAAACTGGAGGTAGTGTCCAACCACGAGCCACAATGCATGATAACTTACAGTCTCGGGAATGGGATCTGATTTGTAGAAAGGTTTGAGCTTGTCTTCCACAAAGTTAGCAGCAAATTCCTGATGGAATGAAATGCAAGAGACCTTAGTTCAATAACCAATACAAATGTTGATCAAATGATTAAGACACAAGAGCAAGAGAGTGGACACTTAACCTTAATCTTCTCGACTGTAATCTCCCCATCAAAGATATATTTCTTAGCATCTTCAAGTCCTGAGTATCCAATTATCTAGAATAAAGAAACTGAAATTAGAGATGAACTTACTGCCTCCTTTTTAAACCTTTACAATCATGCAACAAAAGATAGGAAATGAAGTTTTGTGAGAAGTGTAACCTTTGCAGTATCCCCTTCAACTCCAAAGTAATTTGCTACAGGCCTTCCAACATCTTCATCATCAATTTTGATATACACAAATATAAGCTGAATTTAGTCAGGAAAACAAAAGAATGATGTTAGTTAATAGAAATTGCATATTTTGCTTTCAGCAATTTTCAATTTACAAAAATATCATTAAAAAAAATCATAACTGAAGCAAGGGCTTATAGACATCTAAGCACCAGCAATTTGAGTTCCATTATGAAAAAAAAAAAAAAAAAAGTGACTTATGGTTGGATTTTATTTGGCCATAACTGATCAAACCAGATTAGAAATAAACAATTACTCATGCAATTTCCATTTGTTGGATTTGCATCATTCTAGAAGCAGGCCTTGTAACCAACATCTTTCAAATGGGAAAGCTTGTCTTAGTCATTGTCTTTTTAAATTTTAATCTAATTTACATACTAACTAAAGAGTAGTGCTACCCACACCTCCAAAATTTTCCCCTCCTAATCTCCCCTCCTGACATGACACTTTTTTATTGGATGGTTAAGGTTTAGTCTTTGATAACAAGTTAGCTGGGTCAAGCAATTCATGGCACCCAATGGTTAAGCCATGTCCGGAGGGGAACAAATCATTTCGCTAACTAAAATTACATGCAAAAAAGAACATTACATAATTTTCAATTACAGAATGTTAAAGCACCCAATGCCCTGTACTGAAAAAAAAAAAAACAACTCCCAAGAGTTCCCTAACAATCTTAAATGCAGAAGTATTTTCCAGATTTAAGCTGCACTACTTTATGATGTTTATATCAAACTCCTATGCAGTAGAAGGAAAAGAAAAGAAATGGAACAGGCTTTCTAATGATGTGATGTGTCTTCATATCCTGAAAATAGGAGGAAGGAAGAAAAAACATTAACACAATTTATCTCTTAAGAACATCTTTTCTAGATCAAGAATAAATTTTCTATTCAGGTGGTATGATGGCAAGATTGTGTGTGTGTTTTTTTTTTTGTTTTTTTTTTTGGGTTTTCCTTTTCTTCTTTTGGATGGTTGTAGTACCTTTCCCTTGAAGTATCTCGCAGCATCTTGGAAGACTGGGAAAAACTTTTCTGTATCATTCGATGTGGTAAATAGCATCACCTGAGAATACAATGGTGTGAGTCAGTTCAATATGCAACACAACTTATGCCATCTGAATTCCTTCATAAGAAAGATATCTCTACACTTGATGACCACAACTAAAACCTAGTCTAAAATCCTGAAAAACATATTACCTGTTTCTTAATTTGACTTTCAAAGATTGAAGGTGCACTTTCTCTAGTAAATGTTGTCACCAAAGGAAGCTTGTTAGCAGAAATAAATCCAACAATAGCAGACTTTGTGAAGATACCATCTGTAGTGAATGTGAGATAATACCCAATGAATCAAATGTCATCTCCTTTTCTTTAAAACTTTCAAGACTTCCTAAATTTGAGAGGATCCAATTTTAGAATCTAATTGAAAAAATAAAAGATAAACTAACCATAATGGGTCACTTTCTCTGCTTCCTTTTTAAGCAAGACCAAAGAGGGGCGTTTTGCACTGGGTTCAATGTGGAAAAGTTTCGCGATATTAGGATCATCTGTTTGAAAAAAGTTAAAATTATCTTCTAGTTTTGAGGCACCAGCAAACTCCTCACTTGAGGGACCCTGTAATTGTTGGGACAAGGGTAGGAAAAAGGTACATACATAAGAGGACCAGAGGCACAGAAAAAGACGTATACTTTCAGCATCTCAATCATGGAAAGTATTATGGATCCCATATAATTGTAGTGTCAGATGGAGGGACTTGCATTTAATGATTCTATTATTAAATGTTTCTATGATAGTGTGGATCGAGATAAAAGAGCAAATAGCACATTGAAGCAGTTCTGATGCTGAAAGCAATAAACATTTATAATGACTAAGTAATTCAAACACAATGAAGGTAATGGAAGTAGGCAGATGTGGCCAGCTGGGTTATGTATATTAGGAAAAAGATCTACCAGAGCAAAAAAGGACAAGATAAAAATGTCCACCAACTCAGGTTCAAAGAGATGGAACACTGAATGGCAGTAGAAATACTATTATCATGCTGAGACTTTAGACTTATGAACATAAACTTCTTTGGAAGATATTGGTCATTTTCTAGATAAGAGACTCCAGGTTCTCTCCCGTCTCCACAATGCATTTTCCAATATAAACTTAAGAGACTCAGTCAATATAATTAAAACCATACTAGTATACATGCAAAACTTTGGCTCTTACTGCATATTTAGACACAACTTTGTACCATTAGGATCACCATAAAAAATAAGTATAAAACATACCACCAATGAGTCAAGGAATCCCAAAACAACTCTGTTTTCAGCAGTTAATATTCGCTCTGCATCCTCAGTCGAAGTAATATTATATACTCCAGGCCCAACCTTCTTCTTGATCCAAGTCACAATTGCATCTCTGCATGTGGCACTTCTTGTCAACCTCCAAGGCATATGTAATTAAACAACCCAGCAAGAAAAACTAAAGGAAAAGATCACCCCTTCCCCCAGGCACACTAAATAAGGCTAATCAGCTGCAGCACTTGTCTTAAGTAAGAACTAATTCTCTTAAGTAGTAAAGTTCTTTTTGTATTGTTTCAATTTTCATTTCAGTGAAATAGGAACGCGTGAGACTGTGAGGGAAAGACTTACTTTGTTCTTTGGCCATTATAGGGTTTATGCTCACCGTCAACAAAGAAGAAAATAGTAGGAAAACCCTCGACCTCATAGTTCTCGGCAAGCTCCCTCTCCTCCGTGGCATCGACCTTAGCAAGCGCCACATTCTCTATTTTCAGTTCAGTCGCAGCGGCAGCGTACTCAGGCGCGAGAGCCTTACAGTGGCCGCACCAGGGTGCGTAGAACTCCACCATCACGAACTTGTTACTGTCCACGAAGTCGCTGAAGTTCCTATCTGTCAAGACAACGACGTCCTTATCGTCGACCTTGGGGCCGTCGTCCACTTCCTCCTCCTCCTCGCGACCGAATCCCTGCGGAACCTCAAAATCGTCGTAATTGTCGAAGTCTTCATCGTCGTCCTCAGGTTCGTCGTCGCTTCCGAAGTGGTGAGGATCCGATTGGTGAGTGTGCTTCGCTGCGCCATCGTTCTCGTCGTCGGATTCGAGGAAGCTGAGGTCTTCGTCGTCATCGTCGGTGGCGGCGGTTTTGGCCAGAGACGGAGAAGCTAATAGGGAGAAGAGTAGAAGAGAGGAGAGAGTGAGGAGAATGAGCTGACGCGGCATAATTAGATGACGAGTTGACTCAGTTTTGACTATCGGCAATCGGAGTAAGAATGTAAGATCGACTGTGAACTGTGAAGTGTGAGATCTGATACGGAGGTTGTCAGTTGAGGAGGTGGGAACGACGTATGGGGATCGAATCGAAGAGGAAACAA
This sequence comes from Ipomoea nil, assembly GCF_001879475.1. NCBI lineage: Eukaryota > Viridiplantae > Streptophyta > Magnoliopsida > Solanales > Convolvulaceae > Ipomoea > Ipomoea nil. Next base: position 3,801,770 of record NW_017618262.1, on the reverse strand, counting down.
GAAACGATGCCGTTCTGCTGCTATCATTCTCATGTCCGATGAGAGTCAACCATTTGCTTAAGGGCATCATCAAATAGTGGATTTTTTAGGTGACTTTTAATGAGTTTTTGTAAGTGTGATTAGAAAAAAAAAAAAGATGATAAAAAAGAGAAAAAAAATAAAACAAATGTTAATTTTTTTTAAAAAAAAGAAAAGTAAAAGCACCATTAACCATCATTACACGCGCCCGCTGGACATCTATTGTGGCATTCACGTGTACCGCGCGGGATTAGACTTAGAGTGCAATGTGTCCCACTTTTTTGAAAAAAAAAAAACGAAATTAGCATGAGGAACTTGGACATTTTCTCTCTTCCCTCTCCCTTTCTCTTCTTTGTTGGTATTTTATCTTAAAATCCGTGAACAATCCTCTTAATAGGGATGCTCTAAGGTGGTGAAATGGTGTTGTACAAGATTAATGATTTGGAATTTGGAATAAATTATAAATGATGAAACATAAATTGGAATTATTATACATGAAAAAAAATACATTTTTAGTCATTCAATTGTTTATTACTAATGGTTTTAATTCTTAACTTTTTAGCGTTATATACCCCTAACTTTTCAAACAATTACAATTTTAATCCCTGAAGAAACAAAATTATTAAACTCAATTAAAATTTTATTTAGTATATGAATATTTTTAAAAGTTTATTATCTATATTCGCTATAACTTTTTTAGATTTGATATTTTATCTGCAAAATAGAGAATTAAAAATCTTCTACACTAAATTTTTCTTCTTCAGGATTGTGGTACATTGTTTCTATTTTTCCTACATGGAAATGGTAAAAATTAAGTTTTTTTTTTTTAAATCAAATAAAATATCAAGACTAAAGAGGATTATAATTAAAGAATGAAAGTAGTCAAATAAGCCCCTAAACTTTATAACAAAAGTTAATTAGGCACCTAAATTTTTTTTTTTTAAAAGTGCAATTAAATCCTCAAACATTTCAAATTGAGTTAGTGAAGCTCAAGAACCCGTAATGACCTGTTATTACACAATCATTATTGTGTGGACCATGGTCCATACAAGTCATGTGGACCATATTTTGTCTATTATAAAATAATGTACATTCAGTACAAAAATAATGTATATTCAGTACAAAAATAATATATATTGTATACAGGAGATATACATTATTTTTGTTCTGAGTGTACATTATATTGTATAATGTACATTCAGTACAAATATAATGTACATTTAGTATATTAAAAATGTACTTTTTGTTATGGTCCACATAACATTGTGTGGACCATGGTCCATACAATAATTTGCCGTTATTACCAGTCATTTCAGTTTAAGCATCAGTTCCGCGAAAATCCGACTACTCATTTCAGTTCATGGTAAAATCCGACCATCAACGACATGTCGAGCCGTCGCCATCTATCAGAGAAGGCAGTTGCCTTCTCCGGCGGAAAAGACGACCAACTAGCCTCTTGGAACCAGCAGGAGGGAAATCAATGACTTGTACCTTCTTCTTGCCTTTCTTCTCCGCTTCTTCGCTGTACCTTTGCTCAAGCTTCTTCCTCATCACTTCCATCTTCAGCTTCATTGAATTCTCCGACGACAACTTTGCAGGAGGAACTGCTTACTCTCTTCGTCGTTGAACCTCTTCAGATTGATCTCGCCGGTGACGACATTCTTTGAATCACTGCCGTCGTTGTTACTGAACTTTTCATTTTCATCCCCGTGCAACTGGTGTGTATCGTCGCTGAAGATGATTCTTCTCCGAGCGTTCATAGCTACTGGATGGAGGGGTGAGAATGACCGGAGATTAGAGGACGGAAGGTGTAGGGCGCTGAGTGTTGTGTAACTGTGTGTATATATATCAAGTCTAACTTTGTATAATAAGTAATAACAATAAGTTAATTATTATAATTTGTGATTTATTATAGAGTTAATACCATCCGAGTTCCTCCAAGTATTGTGGTTTTGCCACGTTTAGTACTAAACTTTCAAATTGACTATTTGTGGCCCTTCGACTTTCAAATTTAACCATTCGTGGTCCAAGTGAACCACCCATGGTCCTTCAAGTTTCGAAATTTAACCAGTCATGGTCCTCTTAAAAGGACCATGGTTGGTTAAAATTTAATAGTTGAATGACCATGAGTGGTTAACTTAGACCACTGATGGTTAAATTTGAAAGTCGAAGGACCACAGATGATCAATTTGAAAGTTTAGGACTAAACATGACAAAATCACTATACACGGAAGACCTCGAATGGTATTAACTCTTTATTATATTATTCAGACAATAAAATTCCAGTTCGTACTTTATTCATCCATTCTTTTTCTCTCTAATTCTTTATTTTTATCCCATGCTTTATTAGGTATAATATCTAGGTGACAGAATGACAAGCACTTATATATAGTATTCTCCTTCTATGTATATATTATTGGATTTTACTATATATGTTTATTTGATAAAATTGAACTTATTATCTCTACTGTGCTATATGGCAATTTATATATATCGTGCACCAGGACGCATATTGCATTGTGCGCCCTGATACAAAATGACATCGTTTTGTACTTTATTTTTTGAAAATTTCGCTTTCCGCATCGGTCGTTAACTTCTTTAAAAAAAAATCTCATATTTCGAAAATGTACATAATTATATAAAAGAATATACATAATTGTATAACAGAATGTATATAATTGTATAACAGAATACACATACTTTTTTTTTTTTGAAAAGATAATACACATAATCTAACATAATAATTAATACATAATACATATCAACTTTTAACATAATACACATAAAGTTTTAACTCTTTAAAAAAAATCCCTATTTCGGATATACATAATTGTATAAAAGAATGTACATAATTGTATAAAAAAACATACATAATTGTATAACATAATGTACATAATTATATAACAAAATACATATACACTCTCTTGCGTAACTCCCCACACAACTTAACAAGACGTCGTCGTTTTGAGAGGATTGTGTGCTATATATATACACCTTCCGTCCTCTGATCTCCGGTCATTCTCCCGCTCCATCCCGTAGCTACTACACATTCCGTCCTCTGATCTCCGATCATTCTCACCGCTCCATCCAGTAGCTATGAACTCTCGGAGAAGAATCATCATCAGCGACGACGCACCCCAGTCGCACGGGGATGAAAATGAAAAGTTCAGTTTCAACGACGGCAGTGATTCAAAGAATGTCGTCACCGGCGGCGAGATCAATCTGAAGAGGTTCAACAACGAAGCGAGTGAAGCGGTAGTTCCTCCTGCAAAGTTGTCGTCGGAGAATTCTTCAATGAAGCTGAAGATGGAAGCGACGAGGAAGAAGCTGGAGCAAAGGTACGGCGAAGAAGCGGAGAAGAAAGGCAAGAAGAAGGTACAAGTCATTGATTTCCCTGCTGGGGGTTCCAAGAGGCGGCTAGGCGGCGGAGGACGACGTCGTGGTGGTTGCGGTGAGGTGAATTCAAAGATTAGCGTCCGAGAAAGGGTGCTTGCGAGTCTGAAGAGGATGAAGGACCAAAATGGGAAGCCAAAGTACACTGTATATGCAAAGAAGATTGTTGAAGAAGATTGATGTAGTGAAGACAATTAAAATGGTTCAGATCATATGTGATTTTGTATCAAATGAATTAAACTTTATTTATTAAGTTGTTATAAGAGTGTATGTGATGATGATGAACACAGTTTCTATTGCATTATACTTTATTTCTTGATAAAATAATAAGTTAATTTCATGAAACCAGCAATTTGACCTAATTCAAGTTGTATGTATGTATATCATAATTCAATTGTTGTTAATTATTTGTGAAATTTTTGGGTGACAAGGAAACCCTAATAAGCCACCACTAGAGAATGTGCACTGTACTATGAGTAAACTTCACTTTATGACCTTACTCGCAAATGACTACAAGCTAAGGAAGTAAAATAACCTAGGTAACCCATAGTTGACCGTCGGCTCAAACTAATTAGACGAATAGGCAGCTCCAATTGAAAATCGAACTTATAACACTGTGGTTACAAGTCAACAGACCAACTTGGTTGGGGTTGTCCCAATTATTGTTAATTATTTCTATTTGGTGATGTTGGATATGGTATAATATTATTGAATATACTGAATTTAGTTATTTTTTTGTTAATATCGAAAATATAGACTATCATAAATTTTTATCCATAAAAGACGAACTTTTTTCATTCCCAGGACCCCACACCCCGACTCAACAAGATAAGGGATGAATGGATGATTAATCACGGTGATGACTCAACAGTTCATCATTAGGTGGGAGGATCATTATTATCCCGTTATTATAATTTTTTTTAGTAACGAGTGAAACCCACATTCATTATTTGAGAGTATGCACTAAGTAATAAGTCACATATTTTGACCCTCGGCAGCAAGGGAATAACTTCTTTTTATTATATATATATATATATATATATATATATATATATATATATATATATATATGGAGATGAGAGGAATGAAGAAGCTTAATTATTTAAAATTATCAATTTTTATAAACCGATTTTTTAAAATTGTCACTAAATTTGTGTCGTTAAATCATGTGGACCAATGTCCACAATTGATTTATGGTTAAGGGAAAATAAAAGAATTTATGATAACATCTATAATAATCTATATTCTAGATATTAACAATACATAAATAAATTCAATATATTCAAAATTTTACTAATTTGGAAAAGTAAGTGATGTAAACTGATACGGAAAGAGTGTAAATGACTTATCACACTGGACCAATAATGGGCATATACCATACCATATATAAACATCATGAAATTAAAATCAACAACAATCGAATTATGATAGAAAGAAATTAAAACATATAAGATTTGATTGCAAACCGTATCTATACCTATATGAATACAAATTTCATTTACACATACAACTTGAATTAGGTTAAATTGTTGATTTTTTTTTCATGAAATTAAATTCCTTTTTATTTCAAGAAATAAAGTATACTGATGGATGCAGACAACGTAAGAAAAACTATTGCATTTTTCTGTTTTTTTTGTTTTGTTTTTGTTTTCCCGTGCTTTTTTTTTTTTTTTTTTTTTTTTTACAAGGGAAGGGGTTTTTTTTTTTTTTTTTTTTTTTTTTTTTTTTTTTTTTTTACAAGGGAAGGGGATACCCATACAATCTGTGCCTACACTGAGGCTTGAAACCTAGACCTCCCACATAGGGGAGCAATCCAATACCAGTGGACCACCACTTGGTTTTTATTACGCGCTTTGCACAAATAGGATAATGCCCAATAATTATTTTTAAATAAGCATTTCAAATTATAACAATGCAATATTATACAGGAGATGTTTATGCATAGGTAAATAAATGTTAAATTTGTTTATTTAAATAGGTATTATAAAGTATATAAATGAAAGATAATATATGAGAGATTGATTATAATTGTTATTAAAATGAATGTTTGCAACTTTGTAATAACATTAGTCTAAATACTTAGAGATTTTTATATATCATTGTTTAGGATTTTTATAAATTGACCAAATGTGCTCATTCTCTAGCAACTTAGTTATAGTAATCAATTGCTATCCTAATTCATTTCTATAAAGGATATATTTTTGTCTAGATATATAACAATTTTGTCATTTTGGAAAAAAAAAGAAAAGAAAACACAATAGCATCGATTGTATTTACACATTATTGAAGACCGGTTTTTTAGCAATAACCCAACGTGAGTTAGCGTTTGACCTTGGCTTTTGTTGATAGTCATGTCATATGCAAGCATCAACGGGAATTGTTTACGCTGGAACTTGAAGGGCAATCTCATCAAGCATGTCATATCTCGAGCTTGGGCATGTGGTTTCCACTATAGTTGCTATGAGATTGTGTCCACACTTCAACAAAAACTGTGTTGGAATATCGATCTCAAATGAACTGTTGTTTATAACCCTTGCAATCCCATCTCCGATGTATGCAATCCATTTTGAAAACCAATCTACTGTCTGTCTATCTTCTTCTGAAGCTAAGGTCCGTAGTTTCAAGTTCTTGGTGAGCCTTAATACCTTGCAATTTGTCCATATGTATGAAGAATTAATATTTGCTCCGACAACTACTGGTCTTGTTGCTTTCGGGATAACATGTAGGATCTATTTAAAATCGCCGCAAAAAACTATTGTCATTCCACCAAAAGTCTTTTCAGCACTACCCGGTATGGAGAACCTCAATAGATCCCTCATGGTTTTGTCCAAAGCCTCAAAATAGTGTTTGTGCGTCATTAGTGCTTCATCCCATATTATCAATTTGCTACTTATTATAAGCTCAGCAAGGTCACTGTCTTGCGATATATTGCACGTGGGATAGAATCTTCGTTCAAGGAGAGTGGTATAGCAAATCTGGAGTGCGTCGTCCTGCCTCCCGGCAAGAGCAAAGATGCTATTCCACTAGAAGCAACATTCAGAACAATATCACCGTGACTCATTATCTTTAACGATAACATTCTCCACACGAACGTCTTGCGTGTTCTTCCGTAACCATACACAAATAACAATCCACCTCCATTGGAATCAATATCATTCATCAGTTCATCACAGAGTCGTAAACATTCTTTTGCTCGTCGGTCAATTGTGTTACAAATGTTTCATGCTTTGTCTTCAACGATTCCTTGTCATACGCCAACTCTTTAGCTATCAACATGTTTTCACTCAAACCTATGCTAGTTTCGTTTGGAATTGGCTGTATTTATATGGAGTAAGAGTCAAACTTCTTGTAGCTGTAGTTTTTGTTAGATGTGGTACTTAGGTATGTCACTTGTATATTGATTTTAATCTCTTTTAATTTTAAAACATTTCATTAACAATAACATAGAATATTATTTTCTACATAAAATGGAAAAAATATTTAACAAACATCAAATATTAATAAGAAAAATTCAAACTAATAAGAAATTTCTTTTATACGTACAAATTACATTTTTTTAAACTCAAGTGATCCAATTTTGGCGGACTAATTATAAGCCCATAGGCCATATAACCTCACAACTAGAGTCATTACAGAGATAAACCGTGAGTTAGACCGGGGTATGGGGGGCCCTTAGATTGAAGATTTAACCTTTTGAAAAATGAGATAAACCGCGAGTCAAGCAAACTCCCATTTGTCTAAAAATATGAATTAATCCCATTTATCTATCACAATCACTAAATCCCAATTATAATGGGATTGAGTCTAACCAATTTTCCCTTATTCATTATATATATATATATATATATATATATATATATAAGTGTTCACGGCATTCACTATTACTGCATATAAATGTGTTCAAGTCGGGGAAGGAAATATTAGAAGCGCTCTGTGTCTGTCCGAAAACACTCAATAATCCTTCCTTTCTCGATCAATGGATATTGAAAGTGCGTTTAGGGCTACGTTCGGCATCGAGAAAGAGCAAGATATGGTGGAGTTGATCGAAGCTGCGGTGAACGTTGCGGCTTTGATTGTCCCTCACAAGCTTAAGAAGCATAGAAGCAGAATCGTGAAGTTGTTGTTTGATGAGGATCCAGCCAATTCAACTGACGACTTCTTTTCCGAAGACGAGTTGTGTTTCGACTCCGACGACGATGATGAATTATTGAAGGGTACTTCTACGCCTGCAAAGAACACTTCCCATTCCCCAGAAATCAAGAAACTAGGGTTCAAGAAGGTTGCTGCTGCTCCTCCTCCAACGCCGCCATTAATGATCGTGGGTCGTCAAGATAAGTCAATGGAAGCCACAAAGAAGATGTTAGGGCGCAAGTACCCTCAAGAAGATGAATTAGTGAAGGTTACTTCTACGCCTGCAAAGAACACATCGCATTCCCGGGAAATCAAGAAACTAGGGTTCAAGAAAACTGTAAAAGAAGAGTTGTCTCCTCCTCCATTATTGATGGTGGGTCATCAAGATAAGTCAATGGAAGCCACAAAGAAGATGTTAAGGCGCAAGTACCCTGAAGAAGAAGCGGAAAAGAAGACGGCCAAGAAGAGAAAGATAGATTTCCCTGAACCTGAAAAGCATTGCCACAATCACAGTAAGGCCAAGCTTTCCGGCGGCTATGTCCGACGACTGAATGCAACTATCAAGAGTATAATGAATTGAAGGCCTAACATAGTAAGCCGAACCCAAAGTCCAAATATTGATATTGTATCCAGCCAAAGTGCCAAACTAAACTATGTAATTTAAGAACTAAGTGTGGCTTGATCCCAGAATTCAAGAATATCAAAACCTGGGTAGGTAGGCGGCCTTAATAGATTATTACAAGGTTCAGCTGCGATTTTTAATCATTTTTTATACCCTCACATCCATGTAGGCAGATTTATTCTTTTATATTATTATTATTAATATTCACTTTTCTTAATTATATTATCTAAAAATTTCGTTTGTTCATGAGGCGCTTGCTCCTCAAAACATTCATGTTTTGTGCTGCTCTGATTGCCATTTCATTTTTTCAAATTGGCACTGAGCTTTGAAAGCCTGAGCATTTTATCTTAACCCAACTTCTTGCTTCAGTTTTGTTGGGTAGGGGTTGGTGAAAAGCAAAGTCCAGTACCAGGTGGCATCCTAATAAGTTTATTGTGAGAAGTAATGTGAGGGATATAATATAGACTCAATATGTAATGTAGCACCCTCTTCTGTTGTAGTGTATCTCATATAGTACTCAAAAGTTGCAGTGTGTGTGTAAGTTCCTTGATCTTAATTACATGCTGCAAATTAACCTGCAATTAATATTGTTGGTCCATGTTGCGAGTCTGAAGAGGTTGTATATGCAATTAACCAAAATGAGAAGCCAAAGTACACTGTATATGCAAAGAAGATTGATGTAGTAAAGATAATTAAAATGGCTGGTTCAGATCATATGTGATTTTGTATCAAATAAATTAAACTTTATTTATTCATCAGTTGTTATAAGAGTGTATGTGATGATGATGAACACAGTTTCTCTTGCATTTTATTGTCTGCATCCATCACTATACTTTATTTCTTGATAAAATAATTTAATTTCATGAAACCAGCAATTTGACCTCCTAATTCTAGTTGTATGTATGTATATCATAATTCAATTGTTGTTAATTTTTCAAAATTTTGAGTCACAAGGAAACCTTAGCCACCACCCTAGACCGTGCACGCACTGTACTAAGTAAGCTCCATTTTATGACCATAGCCAACAAATGACTGCAAGGAGATAAATAAACATAGGTTCGTTACCCATAATTATATTGATCGGCTCAAACCAATAAGACGAATAGGCCGTTCCAATTGGAAACCAAATTTATAACATTGTGGTTACAAATCAATAGACCAACTTGGTTCGGGTTGCATGTCCCAATTGTTGATTTGTTGTTAATATCCATTTGGTGATGTCTGGATATGGTATGATATTATCGAATATACTGAATTTATTTATTTTTTGTTAACATCTAAAATATAGACATTATCATAAATTCTTATCCATAAAATACGAAATTTTTTCATCCCCAGGACCCCACACCCCAACCCAATTTAACAAGATAAGGGATGAGTAAATTACGGTGATGACTCAATGGTTCATCATTTGGTGGGAGAATTAATATTCCTCGTTATCATATATTTTTTTAGTGACGAGTGAAACCCGCATCTATTATTTTAAGTAGAGTAAATACCCAAAATGGTCCCTCGACTATAGCTAAATTCACAAATTGGTCCTTGACTTTCAATTTTAACCAATTAAGTCCTTAACTTTGCAATTTTAACACGATTTGGTTCTCCGTCTATTTGACCGTTTGTTGATTGTGATTTTTGAGGATATATATGTAATTTCATGGTCCATTGTCGATTTTTTAAGGTTCCAGTTGCATTTTCAGACCGCACTGTTACATTTGAATCCACCACCGAAAGCAATCTGCCAAATCCTGTCGCCTTTCTTCATCCTATCTTTGGATTCAATGTAGTTGAGTTCGTACCAGAGTGAAGAAGACAACGTGTTTCCGAACCGGTGCAGCGTCATCCTGGAGGCCTCCATGTGCTCCGGTGAGAGCTGCGGGTATTTCTGGAGATCGTCGATGACGGCGCGGGCGCCAGCGTTAATGCAGAAGTGTTCGAAGGACCAAATCGTGTTAAAATTGCAAAGTTAAGGACTTAATTGGTTAAAATTAAAAGTCAAGGACCAATTTGTGAATTTAGCTATAGTTGAGGGACGATTTTGAGTATTTACTCTTTTAAGTACATGTGAACTAAATAAATCGTATATTGTGACACTGACCGGCAAGAGAATAACTTATTTTATTATCAAGATGAGAAGAAGCTTAATTATTTAAATTGATGCATAAGCCAAATTATATTCAAACTAGTATTTTCACCCGTGCAATGCACGTAATGGAATTGTTGTAATATATTAAGAATATTTAAATCGATATATAATTATTTAAGAGTTAATTTCACCAGAGATCGCTTATCTCTTGAAAATTCCAAATTTAATCATAGACAATAGTTATTAATTATTACGATTTATTCTATATCATAATTCTTACGTTAATATTCTTACTATTATTATTAACACTTAATTACTTTTAGATATTATTATTACCACTTATATTATTATTATTAGTTTCTTTTCAAGTTCTGTTAGTATATAATGGCCGTGAGGCACAATAATAATATAACAATAATTAAATATCCTTGTATTGTATTCCGTGAGTCACAATAATAATGTAACAATAATTAAATATTCTTCAATTCTATATTCTTCTAGGATTTCTATTACCATCATTAATTATTCTCTAATTTTCCATAATTAAATAATTTAACCCATTATAAAGAGAGATTATTAAATAATACACAGGACATTTTTTAATTAAAAAATTTAAAAATTCATTAATAAAAGATAAGGTTCTGATAGTTTTTTCTTAGAAAATATTTAATAAAGAATTTTTTTTTAGAAATTAGTGGGCCAAACCGCCGTAGGCGGTTTGCGGTGGATAGATCTCAAAAAAATACGCGATTTCAAAAACACATTTGTCCAAAGCGGACAACCGAGTCAAAAGTTATGCCTTGCCGAACATTTGACACTTTACAACCTATAAAAAAAAAATTAATCGCCGGTTCAGCCAGCGAAGCAACCGCGGAGGAGGCCGATTCCGGACTTCCTAGCCGCGGCCAGCGGCGCGATAAAAAAATTATTATTTATTATTACGGGGGTTTGAAAAATATTAACCCAAAATGTATATGTGTTGTTTTTGTTTTTAACCCAGAATTTTTGTACCAATAGAAAAGTAGAAATCAATATATTTTATAAGGAAGAGAGATTTTTTAGGAATTGGGCGGGAAGTAAAAATTGCAGGATTTTGTTTTTATATATGGTATAGAAGTATAGATGTATAGATAGATAGATAGATTACAATAGGAATTATATTACAGTATTTTATAATATTAGAAAAAAATTTTAACCCAGAATTTATAGGAAAGTATAAATCAATATATTTTATTAGGAAGGGAGATTTTTTAGGAATTGGGCGGAAAGTTAAAATTGCATGATTTTGTTTTTATATATATAGTATAGATGTATAGATAGATATATAGATTACAATAGGAATTATATTACAGTATTTTATAATATTAGAATAGAATTTTAACCCAGAATTTTTGTACGAATAGGAAAGTAGAAATCAATATATTTTATTAGGGAGATTTTTTTGGAATTGGACGGGAAGTTAAAATTGCAGAATTTTGTTTTTATATATAGTATAGAAGTATAGATGTATAGATAGATATATAGATTACAATAGGAATTATATTACAGTATTTTATAATATTAGAATAGAATTTTAACCCAGAATTTTTGTACGAATAGGAAAGTAGAAATCGATATATTTTATTAGGAAGAGAGATTTTTTAGGAATTGGGCGAGAAGTTAAAATTGCAGAATTTTGTTTTTATATATAGTATAGATGTATATATAGATATATAGATTACAATAGGAATTATATCACAGTATTTAATAATATTAGAATAAAATTTTAACGCAAAATTTTTGTACGAATAGGAAAGTAGAAATCAATATATTTTATTATGAAGGGAGATTTTTTAGGAATTGGGCGGGAAGTTAAAATTGCAGGATTTTGTTTTTATATATAGTATAGATGTATATATAGATATATAGATTACAATAGGAATTATATTACAGTATTTTATAATATTAGAATATAATTTTAACCCAGAATTTTTGTACGAATAGGAAAGTAGAAATCAATATATTTTATTAGGAAGGGAGATTTTTTAGGAATTGGGCAGGAAGTTAAAATTGCAGGATTTTGTTTTTATATATAGTATAGATAGAAGTATAGATGTATAGATAGATAGATTACAATAGGAATTATATTAGAGAATATTATAATATTAGAATAGAATTTTATCCCAGAATTTTTGTACGAATAGGAAAGTAGAAATCAATATATTTTATTAGAAAGGGAGATTTTTTAGGAATTGGGTGAAAAGTTAAAATTGAAGGATTTTGTTTTTATATATAGTATAGATGTATAGATAGATATATAGATTACAATAGGAATTATATTACAGTATTTTATAATATTAGAATAGAATTTTAACGCAGAATTTTTGTACAAATAGGAAAGTAGAAATCAATATATTTTATTAGGTACAGAGATTTTTTAAGAATTGGGCGGGAAGTTAAATTTGCAGGATTTTGTTTTTATATATAGTATAGATAGTATAGACGTATAGATTGATATATAGATTACAATAGGAATTATATTACAGTATTTTATAATATTAGAATAGAATTTAAACCCAGAATTTTTGTACGAATAGAAAAGTAGAAATTGATATATTTTATTAGGAAGAGAGATTTTTTAGGAATTGGGCGGGAAGTTAAAATTGCAGGATTTTGTTTTGATATATAGTATAGAGTATAGATGTATAGGTAGATATATAGATTACAATAGGACTTATATTACAGTATTTTATAATATTAGAATAGAATTTTAACGCAAAATTTTTGTACGAATAGGAAAGTAGAAATCAATATATTTTATTAGGAAGGGAGATTTTTTAGGAATTGGGCGGAAAGTTAAAATTGCAGGATTTTGTTTTTATATATAGTATAGATAGTATAGATGTATAGATTGATATATAGATTACAATAGGAATTATATTACAGTATTTTATAATATTAGAATAGAATTTTAACCCATAATTTTTGTACGAATAGGAAAGTAGAAATCAATATATTTTATTAGGAAGGAGATTTTTTAGGAATTGGGCGGGAAGTTAAAATTGCGGGATTTTGTTTTTATATATAGTATAGATAGTATAGATGTATATATTGATATATAGATTACAATAGGAATTATATTACAGTATTTTATAATATTATATTAGAATTTTAACCCAGAATTTTTGTACGAATAGAAAAGTAGAAATCGATATATTTTATTAGGAAGACAGATTTTTTAGGAATTGGGCGGGAAGTTAAAATTGCAGGATTTTGTTTTTATATATAGTATAGATGTATATATATATATATATATATATATATATATATATATATATATATATATATAGATTACAATAGGAATTATATTACAGTATTTTATAATATTAGAATAGAATTTTAACGCAGAATTTTTGTACGAATAGGATAGTAGAAATCAATATATTTTATTAGGAAGGGAGATTTTTTAGGAATTGGGCGGGAAGTTAAAATTGCTGGATTTTGTTTTTATATATAGTATAGATATAGATGTAGAGATTGATATATAGATTACAATAGGAATTATATTACAGTATTTTATAATATTAGAATAGAATTTTAACACGGAATTTTTGTACGAATAGGAAAGTAGAAATCAATATATTTTATTAGGAAGAGAGATTTTTTAGGAAATGGGCGGGATGTTAAAATTGCAGGATTTTGTTTTTATATACAGTATAGATGCATAGATAGATATATAGATTACAATAGGAATTATATTACAGTATTTTATAATATTTGAATAGAATTTTAACCCAGAATTTATAGGAAAGTAGAAATTAATATATTTTATTTGGAAGGAAGATTTTTTAGGAATTGGACGGAAATTTAAAATTGCAGGATTTTGTTTTTATATATAGTATAGATATAGATGTATAGATAAATATATAGACTACAATAGGAATTATATTACAGTGTTTTATAATATTAGAATATAATTTTAACGCAGAATTTTTGAACGAATAGAAAAGTATAAATCAATATATTTTATTAGGAAGGGAGATTTTTTAGGAATTGGGCGGAAAGTTAAAATTGCATGATTTTGTTTTTATATATATAGTATAGATGTATAGATAGATATATAGATTACAATAGGAATTATATTACAGTATTTTATAATATTAGAATAGAATTTTAACCCAGAATTTTTGTACGAATAGGAAAGTAGAAATCAATATATTTTATTAGGAAGAGAGATTTTTTAGGAATTGGGCGGGAAGTTAAAATTGCGGGATTTTGTTTTTATATATAGTATAGATAGTATAGATGTATAGATTTTTATATAGATTACAATAGGAATTATATTACAGTATTTTATAATATTAGAATAGAATTTTAACCCAGAATTTTTGTACGAATAGAAAAGTAGAAATCGATATATTTTATTAGGAAGAGAGATTTTTTAGGAATTGGGCGGGAAGTTAAAATTGCAGGATTTTGTTTTTATATATAGTATAGATTGTGTAGATGCAGTCAATATATTATATACCTTAACGTAACTACCTTCAGTATGTGCCTATTACAATTAACATATTATGAACATGCAACTTACTTATTATCTACTTAACTTCCATCCAACGCGTTCCTTAGCTCCTTAGTCCACAAATTCCAATGCTCTTTTTGCCCTTTAGAGGTGTTATCATAGCAATACTTAGTGGAATCTTCTTTGGTTAAGGAGAAGAGCGGAATAAGAAGTATTTGTCGAACCACTATAAAATTTCTTGTATCTTATTTTTACTTTTATTACTCATTTATTATTTGAAAACTAACCTACCTCATATTTACACACAATCACATTAAAATAATAAAACATTTGCTACGATTTTTTAGGCAAGCTTAAGCCTTACGCTGCAAGGAAACATAGTTTAATTCCTAGCTTTGATTTCATAAACTCAAACTCACCTAGAGTTATGTTTATAAGTTTAAAAACTGTTAAAAAATCTATTCAACCCCGACCTTCTTCTAGACTTTTTACTTATCAGGGACCAACAATATAATTTAGAAAAAAAGGTAAAATTGATCCCCTAAGTCATAACGATAGTGCAATTAAGCATCTAAGTAAAACAACCTTCATTCGAACCCCCTAAACTAGTTAAAATGTACAATTGAATCCCAAATCAACCTATTTGGTAAGTTGGTGCTTCTCGTGCTGACACGTGTCTCTTTTTTTAAAAAAAAAAATGTAAAGATAAGTTTTTTACTTTTTAATTTTTTTTAAAAAAAAAACCTTTTGAATTATTAAAATCTTAAAAATTCTGAGGTTCGAACCTTACACCTCCCACTTAGGAGAGCAACTCAATACTAGTGAACTACAAGCCACTTGGTAAAAAAAAATAAAATTTAACTAAGAACATGATTTTCTAAATAAAATGAAAAAAAAAATATTTAACAAACATTATAGATAAAAAAAAATCCAAATTAATAAGATTTCCCTTTTATACAAATTACATATTTCTTTTTATTTGCAAACCCAAACCAAACTTTACTATTCGTAATCTTAATTTATTTCTCACATTTTCATTGTCATTCTCCAAATGTTCAAAACTGAGCGCAAATTTTCATTTTCTAAAAACCTTTATACATATCATCTTGTTGTATTTAGAGAACAAATTAATCATCGATAATGTGAATTTGACACTTTTAGAAGATTCAAATATGATGTTTTAGTCTGAAGTCGATTGTACATGAATGGGTAGAGTTTGCTTTTTATGCATGTGTCGCAGTTTCATTTTTGAGTTCATTCTACTCCTTAATATTGCATATCGAAATAAACTAAATTAAACTTGCAATTACATAATATATATAGACTCTCATTGTTGCGGCAAATTATTGTGTGCACTGTGGTCCACATAGTTGTGTAGATCATGAATGTAATATACATTTTTAATATATTAAAAGTACATTATTTGTGTACTGAATGTACATTATTTAATAATATATAAAAAATCATGTATTTTCGAATAATGTATTTTATGTACACAAATAATATACTTTTAATATATTAAAAATGTACTTTTTATTTATGCTTCACACAAACGTGTGGACCTACCATGGTCCATAAAATAAAATTTGCATTGTTGCCTTTGTGGCTTTCCACTACTATTACATTTCTCATTATAAAAAAAATGAATTAATCTCATTTTTTTTTTATCACAATGACTAAATCCCAATTATAGTTGGATTGCCTGTAACTAATTTTCCCGCCATTCACTATTACTGCATATAAATATGCTCATCGACATTCACAAGTCGGAAGAAAACACTCACTGGGAAAATAGGGATCGAAGTATTAGAAAACCCTACACTGAATAATCCCGACTTTGTTGATCAATGGATGTCGAAAATACGTTTAGGGTTATGTTCGGCATCAAGAAAGAGCAGGATATGGTGGAATTGATCGAAGCTGCGGTGAGCGTTGCGGCTTTGAGTGTCCCTCAAAAGCTGAAGAAACATAGAAGTAGAATCGTGAAGTTGTTGTTTGATGAGGATCCAGGAAATGCAACTCAAGACTTGTTTTCTGAAGACGAGCTGTGTTTCGATTCCGACGACGACGAGGATGATGAATTCTTCAAGGTTACTTCTACGCCTACAAAGAACACTTCCCATTCCCCGGAAATCAAGAAACTAGGGTTCAAGAAAACTGTAAAAGAAGAGTTGTCTCCTCCTCCCGTGCCGCCATTAATGATGGTGGGTCGTCAAGATAAGTCAATTGAAGCTACAAAGAAGATGTTAAGACGCAAGTACCCTGAAGAAGAAGCGGAAAAGAAGACGGCCAAGAAGAGAAAGATAGATTTTCCTGAACCTAAAAATCACAGTAAGGCCAAGCTTCCCGGCAGCTATGTCCGACGACTGAATGCAACTATCAAGAGTATAATGAATTGAAGGCCTAACATAGTAAGCCAAAGTCCAAATATTGATATTGTATCCGGCCAAATGCCAAACTAATCTATGTAATTTAAGAACTACGTGTGGCTTGATCTCAGAATTTAAAAATATCAAAACTTGGGTACCCTTGATAGATTATTACAAGGTTCAGCTGCGATTTTTAATCATTTTTTATACCATCACATCCATGTAGGCTGATTTATTCTTTTATATTATTATTAAATTTTAATTGATAAATCCCTAATTCTTTAATCTTCAACCTAGGATTTTCATATTATATATTTGTATGTATAATGTATATATTGTCTGTATGACTGTGTTTATCAGTTTATGTATATAGCAGGTTTACATCTCGAAGTTGCAAAGCAGTATGAATTGAACTTTGGGTAAATGCATAAACAATTCTTAATCTAAGACTGCAAGATTTCCACATAATTGACATAAATTTAAGACTCTTAAATTAGTATTAATCCATGTATCTGTAATCTGTCTATCTAATCAACTAAAAGTAAGGTAAAAAGCAGTTTACTAATCACATTATTGCCATATGCTATCGTGCTTTGATAATTGATATGGTTCAAGAGTCTGTACAAATTAGTGTTGATGTGTAACTATGTATCTGGGTTGTTTGCGGTGTATTGTGTTTATATATGTATATGAATATATGATGTTCAGTAACATTGCTATTGAATTAATGATGGTATTATATGGAGCAAAAGTGATAGCAATTAACAAATTGTTATTTAAATTCATATATGAAAATTTACTTTTAGGATTTATCTAATCAAGGTAGTCACGGAATCTCAAGTACAAGGACTGTCCTGAATATTTTTGAATTTGCATATCCGACTCCACTCAAAAAATATTTGGATCTGCCCTTGCTAAAAGGAGAGATAGCCAAATTTGTAACTCCATTAGCACACGAGTTTAAATTTATTATTATTATTATTATTATTATTATTATTATTATTATTATTATTGTTGTTGTTATTGTTGTTATTGTTGTTTCGTTGTATGTTTGTTAGTGAAATAAGTGAATCCATAATACAATAATTCATAAAATTTATTCATTCTACAGAACCATAATGGTATATATTTTTAATTCTATTACTTATCTATTTCATTACAAATAAAATTTTTATTCCCTCAGAGTGGTAGTAATTGAGCACTGAAATGATTTGAAGATGAAATGCTCTAATATGGTTTACTTTTTATGACCATTGCTTTGAAATGGTTTACTTTTTTGTGCTTAGTTTTTTGGCCATGCTTTTTATTATTATTTTTACTTTTCCTATCTGCACTCTAGCTACCATTCAGTTTATGTTAAATTGTTAATAGAACTTTTTGTTACCGTAGGAATAGTACTTGGTTCTTGTGAAAATTTGTAATATATAAACCACAAAACGTGTATACTAACACTATCACATTCATTGTCACAATAATCACTGCACTCTTAATTTCATAGTCACAATAATTAACGCATCCAAAATATATGTCAAGACAATTTTGTGTCACTACATATTTGTCAAATTTGTACCATATTATTTTCTACCAAAAACATCAGAAAAATTTCTGTTGGGTAATATGGTTGTAAAATCCCAAAATAATAATAATCCTACGGAAAGATTAATATTATATGGGAAAACAGAAACTAGGAAGGAAAAGGTTGAGTGTTTGGGGTAAAGGCTTTAGCACGAGTTCGAACACAAGGTTCTTTTCCTTAAAACCTTATTTGCTACCTCCCACACGTGCTAGGAGCGTTGTAGCCTAGGTTTCCCAGGATAAAACGTGCTACGACTCTTTGTTTAAGCACCTAAACAAAGAGCCCGGCGAACAAAACAAAGCTGGAACACAGCTGGGGAAAGAAGAGAGTAGAAGCAGAAGTTTTGAAGCTGAAAACTATACTGGAATTCCTTCGTTTTTCTCACTGTGTGTATAAAATGCTTCTGCCCAACCTCTTCTTTATATAGGGCTCGTTGGAAGGGATAGCATTCAACATGGCAGTAAATTGGGATTAAAACCAATTGTGTAACACCTGTAACGGTCACCCACTAAGTAGGATTAAACTCAGAATTTAAAATTGGAATTAAAACAGTATTAATTCCGTAACAGATGAGTTTAATCTGTACAACAGGCTGAACTTTCGGGTTTCAGACCGTTGGGGTGCAGGTTCACACGAGAGCACACGGACCAGCAACACGAGAGTACATCTCTCGCGTGCACTGTGGTGCAACCCGAGAGTGCACTGCTCTCGTGGTCACAGATGCACGAGAGTTGTGCTCTCTCGCGTGCACTGTGGTGCAACCCGAGAGTGCACTGCTCTCGTGGTCACAGATGCACGAGAGTTGTGCTCTCGGTGCACCACAACCTCTCGTGCTACACACGAGAGTAGGTGCTCTCGGTTCGGTTTTGGCCGAACCAAGTGTCTATAACAGATGGAAAATGATACCGAAGTTTGGCATAACTGCGGCCAGCCAATTTCCGGACGACATTCGTGCCCGCAGGTGCCGGCGCACGCGAGCTCGGACCCCACTGATAATTGTACCACAAAATAGCCACTTAATATGTCATTTTAAGCTAATTTTTTCAACAATTTCTACCAAAAATACTTCAATAAAGGAATTAATTTTTGACCTGCTCATAATGGGTATAGGGTTTAGGTTTTAGGAGAGATAGAGAGATCAGATGCGGAGGAGCTCTTATGTAAAAAAAAAAAAAAAAAAAAAAAAGTTAAATCTCAACGATTGATCTTGTCCAAATCAACAGTACATAATGAAGAAATTTTTTTTTATTTTTAAAAGTTTAAAATGCAATGGCATTATGGTAATCTAGTGTTTATCTTCTAGTGCATATTTACTTCTTTTTTTTTTTTTTCTTTAGGTGCATTATTTTCTTTAATTGGGTGCATATTATTTCTTTTTCAAGTGCATGTTGTTCTTTCTTTGAGTGCATAACTTAGAACTTAAGGTGCATAAATTTAGACTAATGAGTGCATAACTTTAGAACTTAAGTGCATAAATTTAAACCAATTGGTGCATTACTTTAAAATGTTGTCTTTGCACTACAAGATGCATAACTTGGTTGTGAATTCAATGTGAGACTTATTTCAATAGGTATTAGTAATGGCTGAATTTGATCTTTTTACTGCAATTTGAAGAATTATTTATTAAGTATTAGTAATGGTTGAATTTGATCTTCAAAATTATTTCATTAAGCATAACTTTAAATCTTGTGATTTAAAAAATTAACTCCCAGGAAACTACAATGTAATAGAGTCAATAGCTTTCAAAAGAAAAAAAAAAAATCCCAGGAAACTAAACTTGTTTTTATTTTAAAATTTACTTTCACTATGGACAATTAATCTAATTAGATCAACAGCTCAGATCTAATCC
This sequence comes from Ipomoea nil, assembly GCF_001879475.1. Lineage (NCBI taxonomy): Eukaryota > Viridiplantae > Streptophyta > Magnoliopsida > Solanales > Convolvulaceae > Ipomoea > Ipomoea nil. The sequence goes on along the minus strand of NW_017618262.1, from coordinate 3,781,225 downwards.
TATTTTCACTTAATGTTTTTTATTCCCCACGAAATGATATTCACTGATTGCGCGGATGAAACATGACCATTATTTTTGTATTTGTTTGCTTTGGTGTTTGATATTTTTTCCTTTGTATCTAAAAATATAATCATTTTATTGTATAGACCGGAAGTATAAATTACGGGCAAATTATTGTGTGGATCATGGTCTACATAGTGTTATGTGGACCATAATAAAATGTACATTTTTTAATATATTAAATGTATATTATTTTTGTATTGTATGTACATTATATAATATAATGTACACTCAGTACAAAAATAATGTACATCCCCTGATTATAATGTACATTATTTTTGTGCTGAATGTACATTATTTTTTTACTAAATATACATTATTTTACTGTATACAAATATGGTCCATACAACTTATATGAACCATGGTCCACACAATAATAATTGTAAATTACGGAGTATTTATGGTTCCACTGAAAATATCTGGCCAGGGCCTTTATAATAGTTTGTGTCTTGGGCTATAAGACTAAAGGTTTATTTGGGCTCATTCATCAGCCCATCCTTATAGGCCAACTTTATGATCAGATAATTGAAATGGGGATTTCCTGACCCATTACAACACAGACTAACTTCAACTAATTACATTCCTTCCTCTTTTTTCTTTTTTTTTTTCTTTTTTTTTTCTTTTTAAGAGTTATTCTTCTAATTACGTTAAGTCAAAGTACCTGAAGTCTTTGTATTATGGTGTTTTGTTTAATTTACTTCTTGTATATTTATCTTGTTCAATTTAGTTCATGTATTTTAAAAAGTGGTGTAATTAAGGATAATAGTAAACGTGTTAATATTACCGTTAGCTTATGTGACGCTAGGATCATCACTAACACATCATGATATTTATATTCCAACTCATATATTATTTTATAAATATATAAAATTAATTATTTTTACAACCAATATATTACATTAATATGTCAAAAATAAATAATTACAAGCACGATGACATCAAGTGATCAAATCTCATTGGGAGCATGACTATAATTATTTATTTTAGACATATTAATATAATATATTGGTGATAAAAATAATTATTTTTAAATATTTAACGCCACATGGGGTCTTCTGAGTATAGTGATTTTGTCATGTTTATCATAAACTTTCAAATTGATTATCTATGATCCTTCGACTTTTAAATTTAACCATTCATGGTCCAAGTTAACCACCCATAGTCCTTCAACTTTCAAAATTTAACCAGCCATGGTCCTCTTGAAAGAACTGTGGTTGGTTAAAATTAATAGTCCAAGGACCATGGATGATTAACTTGGACCACATATGGTAACAATTTGAAAGTCGAAGGACCACATGGTCCACATGTGGTCAATTTGAAAGTTTAAGACTAAACGTGACAAAACTACTATACTCGGAGGACCTCAGATGTTATTAACTCTGGAATATAAATATATTGAATTAACAACGTTAACTATTGTCCTTAATTGTACCGCTTTATAAAGTACATGGACTAAATTAAACAAAATAAAAATACAAGGACTAAATTAAACAAAACACTATAATATAGGGATCTCATAGGTACTTTGACCACTTATGTTGTTATAATAGTTTTCAGTACACTAAACTCTAAGTTATTTTTATTTTTTTTGCCAACTATCATGTAGTGTGATGACATTTCGGTTACTACTCCAAAAGGGTGGTCATAGGTTCAAATACCGGTGGTGGGAACTTAGATTCTTTGTGCTGAAAATGTTTGAGAAAGTATAGAATATATACTACCTTATCAAGAATCATGAGTATTTAAATAAATAAATAAATAAATAAATAAATAAATAAATATATATATATATATATATATATATATATATATATATATATATATATATATATATATATATATATATATATATATATATATAATTTTTGTAGTTCATGTTCAGTTGAGTTACCATAATTTACATCCTTCCAGATACTCTGTCGGGCTGGGGTGTGAAGGACCAGAGTTGGGTTCAAACTTTTGGAAAGAAAAATCACAAATACTTATTATAGTATTATGTTGATATTCTGTTATACAAATGTGTTTCTTTCTCGTCGTTCTGCATTGTTCCACAAAAAGTAACTCTATTATTCAGTTTCATTTTGTATACATTGCAGTTTCAGTTCAACACAACTATAGTTTCATTTCGATATAACTATAGTTTCATTCGATATTTATACACTCAAATATGTGAAAATGTTATTTAATTTTATTTTATATACACTATAGTTTCATTAAAACACAACTACATGATCATTTTGATATAATTACAGTTTCATTGCACAATATACACTCAAATATGTAAAATGTTTATTCAGTTTCATTTTATATACACTGTAGTTTCATTTCAACACAACTACTGTATCATTTTGATATAACTACAGTTCGTTGGGTAATATACACTCAAATATGTGAAATTGTTATTCAGTTTCATTTTGTATACACTGCAGTTTCATTTCAATACAACTACAGTTTCATTTCATTACAATTGCAGTTTCACTTGATAATATAAAAATAATACGTGAGGCAGTGTCAGTTTAGATACACTATAATTTCAGTTGATACTTAATACACAAAAAATACACACTTCATTAACGATAACAGCGTACCATTTTTTACTTAAAGATACGGCGCCGTTTTTACCGCGTTACACACGATATAACGACTGATTTTAATCAGTTTCAATTTGGATTTGTTTGGTTTATGTGATCACTTTAACTCTATCCGGCCGCTTTAGAGTGTAGATCCAATCTTATCTTATCTGCTAATGATTTATAAAAGAAAAATAATGATTTATAAATGAAAAATAATTATTTTTGTAATTATATATTTATTACACGAGTGAGTTTTATTTATTTATTTTTTTTAAATAGTACTGATACTATTATAATGTAATATCTATTTAGAGCTACTTTTTCAATCGGCCTACTGAAGAACAAAGAGTCAATAATGATGGTTTTATTGGGACCGGGTCCACCATAAACCGGATATAGGAACATAGGACGGGGGGTACGGCGCTAGGCCCAGAACAATACGTACAAAAGCCCGAGGTACAGGCCCGGAATGGCGGCCCAAATATAAAGAACAAGGCCCTTAGGATGGGTTATAGCTAACTATTCTACTGGTAAGAATCGAACCCAGGTGACTGAATTGAGAGTATGAGATCAAGACCACTAGATTCTAGTGCCTGTCGTGTCTGAGTTGCCCTTAGCCAAAGATCCAGGGCCCCTATTTATAGCAAACCTCCCTCCTCCTCTGGCGTCCGCGTGTCCCACGTTGTTCCTCCCCCACTCCGCTTGTTTGTCGCCATGCATGTCACGTTGCCACTATCCCCGCGACTCCCGCATCCACACCGCGCACGCTGACTAACATCCTCCACCATGCACGCCGCACCTACCTCCCCCCCTCACGCCGTGCCTACCTCCCCCCTCACGCCGTACCTACCCCCCTCATGCCCTACCTACCTCCCCCCTCACGCCGTACCTACCTCCCCCCTCACGCCGTTCCTACCTCTCGCACCTACCTCCCCCCTACCTGCCCCCTCACGTCGTACCTACCTCCAGCACCTACCTCTTCCCTACCTCCCCCCTCACGTCGTACCTACCTCCCCCCTCACGCCGTACCTACCTCCCCCCTCATGCCGTACCTACATGCTCCTACCTCCCCCCTCACGCCGTACCTACCTCCCGCACCTACTTCCTCCCCCCTTCCTGTCCATGTTCTTCACCCCGGCCCACCATGCGTGCTTGTCTTCCTAGCCCAACAAGACTTGGGTCAACCTCCTTCTTTCACCATCCCCACTTGGGCCAATACTTTCCCAATAAAATGGACCCCTAGGGTCCCATATCCCCATCACAAGTCCCCCACTTCTTTTAGGCATCTAGATGCCTGAAGGAAGTAGAATTTGGTACAACCACCTCCTTTCTTTCTCAAACTCAACCTCTAGTTCCAAAGCTTTCATGATATCCCCATCACAAGTCCCCCACTTCTTTTACGTATCTCGATGCATAAAGGAAGTAGAATTCTGTATCACCACCTCCTTTTTTTCCCAAACTCAACCTCTAGTTTCCAAGCTTTCATGATATCCCCATCACAAGTAAGTCCCCCACTTCTTTTAGGTATCTTGATGCCTAAAGGAAGTAGAATTCGTTGTCACCACCGCGCTAGGCCCCGATGACCATGGACTCATTACTTGCTTCATCTCCTCGCCTTCAGGATCCGGTTTTCTGGACACACTTCTTGCATTAGATATCTTCCTTTCTAGTCAGTACTCGACTTCTTTTAAATGTTTTGTTGTTCTACACTTTTCTCCCCTGCTGCTTTGTCCAGAGTCTGTTAATTTCTCCATGCTGCACCTGCATGGGACACTTTTTTTTTTTTTTTGTCAACTAAGGTAACTGATGGTTGTAGGGGCAGTGCGGGTTGTGACCCAAGTCGACCAGACAAATGCGTCAGGATAGGCAAGGGCCTTGCCCTGAGACTGCGGGAACAGGTCATGCGTCATGCCCCGACTCACCATGCGCCAACGCCAGGCGGCATGCCGGGGGCAAGTCCGCGCATGTGGGTTGCGATAACCCACATGCCCCATCCGCCAACGCCAGGCGGCTTGCCGGGGGCAAGTCCGCGCATGTGGGTTGCGATAACCCACGGCCTATCCGCCAACGCCATGCGGCTTGCCGGGGGCAAGTCCGCGCATGTGGGTTGCGATAACCCACATGCCCCATCCGCCAACGCCAGGCGACTTGTCAGGGGCAAGTCCGCGCATGTGGGTTGCGATAACCCACATGCCCCATCCGCCAACGCCATGCGGCTTGCCGGGGGCAAGTCCGCGCATGTGGGTTGCGATAACCCACATGCCCCATCCGCCAACGCCATGCGGCTTGCCGGGAGCAAGTCCGTGCATGTGGGTTGCGATAACCCACATGCCCCATCCGCCAACGCCATGCGGCTTGCCGGGGGCAAGTCCGCGCATGTGGGTTGCGATAACCAACATGCCCCATCCGCCAACGCCATGCGGCTTGCCGGCAAGTCCGCGCATGTGGGTTGCGATAACCCACATGCCCCATCCGCCAACGCCATGCGGCTTGCCGGGGGCAAGTCCGCGCATGTGGGTTGCGTTAACCCACATGCCACATCCGCCAACGCCAGGCGGCTTGCCGGGGGCAAGTCCGCGCATGTGGGTTGCGATAACCCACATGCCCCATCCGCTAACGCCATGCGGCTTGCCGGGGGCAAGTCCGCGCATGTGGGTTGCGATAACCCACATGCCCCATCCGCCAACGTCATGCGGCTTGCCGAGAGCAAGTCCGCGCATGTGGGTTGCGATAACCCACATGCCCCATCCGCCAACGCCATGCGGCTTGCCGGGGGCAAGTCCGCGCATGTGGGTTGCGATAACCAACATGCCCCATCCGCCAACGCCATGCGGCTTGCCGGCAAGTCCGCGCACGTGGGTTGCGATAACCCACATGCCCCATCCGCCAACGCCATGCGGCTTGCCGGGGGCAAGTCCGCGCATGTGGGTTGCGTTAACCCACATGCCCCATCCGCCAACGCCAGGCGGCTTGCCGGGGGCAAGTCCGCGCATGTGGGTTGCGATAACCCACATGCCCCATCCGCCAACTCCATGCGGCTTGCCGGGGGTGATAAGTGTTTATTTGTCTATATTTTCCCCCATTTCTCTAAGCCATTTTGCATATAGATCATTCCAAATTTCATGAGATTGGGACTAAATTGTGTTATTTTGCAAGGAGTTTGGTTTGGAAAGCATTGGAATCAAAGATGAGTAATATCATGCATTTTGGTGGATATTGGAGTCAAGTGGAGCATTATGGATACATTTAGAGTCCATGGTAGCCAAGGAGAAGCTAAGTTGATGGGCAAAACACTTCCAAGGAAACCTAAGAGTGGTGTATTCAATGGTCTTAGTCATTTGGGCAAACCAAAACAAAAGAGGAGCAGAAGATCAAGACATTGTAATTTTTGCTCATTTCGGACACTGTTCGGTGTTTTGACCATATCTCGGCCTAGGAATTTCCAAATGGGGTGATTATTGCACCATTAGAAAGCCAACTTAAAGGGGTACAACTTTGTTGAAGACCATAAGTGCCAATAAAATGGTTTTAGAGGAGGAAAATAGCCTAGAAGTCAAGACAAGTGCACAGAATTCTGTTTCCAGGAGCCTCGTACTGCCTCGCGTACGCCCATCCCTCATCCCATCCGAGATCTGAAAAAGGAACCAGGTGGCGTACGCCCTGCCGTACGCCCGTACGCATGCCAGTACGACCATTCCAGTGTTCACTGGAAATGCACCAAAAATGGGACGCCCTTGCGTACGCCCATCCATCAGCTCAAGAATGAAGCAGGTGGCGTACCCCCTAGCGTACGCCCATCCCTGAGGGCGTCCCTACCTGCTCTGCCCCTATTTAAGCTCGAATTGAGCTCTTTTTCCATGGTTTTGGACCTTGTTCCAACCATAGACATTTCCTTTCACTTCCTTTCATATTTTTAGGTTAGATTAGGCTTAGATTTATGTTTCTTAACACTTTTGAAGCTTGTAATCTTGGATTTGAAGCTTGGATTTCAAACATTTCAAGATTCCACCATCCATTTTCAATAGAGAAGCTTTCCTTCCTTTTATCTCTTTCTTTTGCAAGATTTATGTTTGTTACTTATGCTTTTGTGTTCTTAATGCTATTTAATCATGAGTAGTTAGTTTATGGACTTGAGTTAGGGTTGTATTATCTATCTTGATGCTTGATTTGTGATTATTGCAAAAAGGGGAAGAACTCCAACCTAGGGTTCATGTGTTTGTGAAGGTTTTGTATTTATATCTTGTTAATGTTTGATGTACACTTTCATTAGCTTGTTTTTGGAGGATTCCTTGCCTCAACGAGAGTTGGGTGATGAATCCAAGCCACCCCTTGCATAGACCCGATTTCTTCCTACGAAAATAGGGGAAATTGGGGGCTTTAGATGCTTTGTGTGCTTAATGGACTTGGAATTGATTCACCACGAAAGTGGGGCAATTCCTTGTTCTAATCCTTGTTTATTAATCATGAGAATGGTTCGTAGACTAGGATACCTACGTGCATTCCCGCTTGATTCCTTGGTTACTAGTTCTCCCTAATCCCTTAGGTTGTTAAAGCATCTAGATGATAATGCTCCCTAGCTTGAGTCCTATTTCTTTATTTTGTGTTTATCTTTGTGTATATGTGTTAGTCTTATCATTTCCTTAAACTTGTAGTTTGCTTAGCTTCTTGTTGATTTCCTTATGCTAGTGCCTAGTTTATTGTGATTGCATATTGCGTGCCATATCCCCCAATCCCCTGAGGACGATATTTCACACCCGAGCTCACATCTTATTTTTGCTACATCAGGGGGCAAGTCCGCGCATGTGGGTTGCGATAACCCACATGCCCGATCCGCCAACGCCAGGCGGCTTGCTGGGGGCAAGTCCGCGCATGTGGGTTGCGATAACCCACATGCCCCATCCGCCAACGCCATGCGGCTTGCCGGGGGAAAGTCCGCGCATGTGGGTTGCGATAACCCACATGCCCCTTCCGCCAACGCCATGCGGCTTGCCGGGGGCAAGTCCGCGCATGTGGGTTGCGATAACCTACATGCCCCATCCGCCATGGCCGTAGGGCCAGCATGCATAGCACGTAAGAGCACATAGGAGCACACAGTTGAGGTGGTCGTGGGCCAAGCATGCAGAGCACATTTGAGCGCATGTTTAAGAAAAGAGTACTGATATTATTATTCGCATGATGTACTGTAAAGTGGTAAAGCTAAGCAAGCTACCTTATTATTCCATCCAAGCCTCCGGACGGGCAGTTGGTTCCTCTCTTAGTTTTTTGGCGGCCCTTCGAGCCGTGGCATCTTATCACCCTCATCCTCCTCTAGATACTTCAGGTGATAATCCTCCTTCGCCTCGGCATAGCGATCTGCTTTCATCATCAATGCCATGTACGACCTCGGAGTTTTGCACTGCAGGTTCTTGTATAAGTCCCCGGCGCGGAGCGCCGCAACAAACATGGCCATCGCCGATCCGTCGTCCAGATCTTCGACCTCGGCTTCTTCCTCCCTCCACCGCGAAAGGAATTCAGTAAGAGTTTCATCTCTTCCCTGCTTGACACTGGCAAGGTGCATGAAGTGCTTCCTGCACCTTCTTCCCCTCATGAAATGGGCGATAAACCTAGCGGTCAGGTCCTGGAATGAATTTAACGAGCCTCCCTTCAAGCTTGTGAACCATCGTTGCGCCCCTCCCGGCAGCGTGGAGAAAAATGCGCGACACATCAGGGCGTCTGACGACCCTATGAGCATCATGGCCGCCTGTTATGTCAAGACGTGCTCCTGGGGGTCGCCTGTCCTATCATACCTCCTAATGTTGGGGGCTTTAAAGTTGGGGGGGAGGGGTTCGTTCATCATATTGGGGGTGAAAGGAATCTTGGGTACCATGGCGTTAGCACCTCCTTTCACCGCACTAATTCATCTATCTTGTTGTTCATCGCGTTCAGCCACTCCGTCGGGGGTTTGACCCGGACCGCCGTCCCTGGGGGGCGATATGCGCTTTCGCTCTCGGCTTCATCTAGACGTTCGTCGCGGGCGCCACCCCTTCGTGACTCCTGACCACGTGGCACCACGAGCGGGCCCAATGGGGGTTGCCCAGCGTGGATAACGTGGGCTCGCTCACTGCCCTCTCGTCTCCCTCTTCGGCACGAACTGAGGCGAGCGCCTCCGACAAACCGCGGCCGGTGTTTCGTCCACCTCCACTGCGTGGGGGATCGGGTGGGTACTCGCCTGATGGGCCGACCATTTCAACGTACCTCGGAATCTTGCTAGGATGGTAGAGACTACAAACACGGGCTAATCGTAGCGGTCCCCACAGACGGTGCCAATGATGGTTTTATTGGGACCGGGTCCACCATAAACCGGGTATAGGAACATAGGACGGGGGGTACGGCGCTAGGCCCAGAACAATACGTACAAAAGCCCGAGGTACAGGCCCAGAATGGCGGCCCAAATATAAAGAACAAGGCCCTTAGGATGGACTATAGCTAACTATGCTAGTGGTAGGAATCGAACGCAGGTGACTGAATTGAGAGTATGAGATCAAGACCACTAGACTGTAGTGCCTGTCGTGTCTGAGTTGCCCTTAGCCAAAGATCCAGGGCCCCTATTTATAGCAAACCTCCCTCCTCCTCTGGCGTCCGCGTGTCCCACGTTGTTCCTCCCTCACTCCGCTTGTTTGTCGCCATGCATGTCACGTCACCACTATCCCCGCGACTCCCGCATCCACACCGCGCACGCTGACTAACATCCTCCACCATGCACGCCGCACCTACCTCCCCCCCTCACGCCGTACCTACCCCCCTCATGCCCTACCTACCTCCCCCCTCACGCCGTACCTACCTCCCCCCTCACGTCGTTCCTACCTCTCGCACCTACCTCCCCCCTCACGCCGTACCTACCTCCAGCACCTACCTCCTCCCTACCTCCCCCTTCACGCCGTACCTACCTCCAGCGCCTACCTCCTCCCTACTTCCCCCCTCATGCCGTACCTACTTTCCCCGACCTCACCCCTCACGCCGTACCTACCTCCCGCACCTACTTCCTCCCCCCTTCCTGTCCATGTTCTTCACCCCGGCCCACCATGCGTGCTTGTCTTCCTAGCCCAACAAGACTTGAGCCAACCTCCTTCTTTCACCATCCCCACTTGGGCCAATACTTTCCCAATAAAATGGACCCCTATGGTCCCATATCCCCATCAAATAACGTTCCATTAAGACTCAAACTTATAACCTCTCATTTGATACAGTAATAATCACAAGTTTTTCTCGTCATCTCAAAAAAAAAAAAAAATTACAATTTAAACATTTTTTTTTTTTGGAGTATGACAACTTAAACTCCCATTAATGCACACTTTAAATTTGTCTCTCTTCATATATATCCAAAGACAAGAAAAAAAAAATGGTAGACATCAATATTCCATAATTATTTAATGGAAAAAATGAAAAGCAATAATTATGAGTGAAACAGGTAAAGCCTCACCAACCGAGATTGAAAACAATGGGTGGGAAGAGATGATGAAGTGGAGCAGACAAGGCAGATGATGTGTGGGCCAATGTATTTTAAGGAACATTATCTTTAACTAGAAGCATGTATTCGAGAGTGTTGACCTACCATGTTCTCAATGCATTTATTCTAGTACCTTCTTCATTGAAATCATTAATCATTAATTAAATTAAACACAAAAGACATTAAAATAATTAAGTGTAAATTAATCCATCATAATCACTACAACACTTTCGAGAACCATCTCCACAAAAGCCAATTTGGGTCATCTTATCTCCTCTCGAATGTTCACCTAAAAGAGTAATATTTAATCTTATCACCTGGCACTTCATTCATGGTCATTCTACTTATTAACCACATTTATGATTTTTGACAGGTTTCTGCAGAAAAAAAAAAAAATGGCAAGGTGGTTTGTTAACAAATGAAAAGCTGTGTTTTTGTGTGGTTTTTTTCTCCTGCAAAAAAAATTATTTTGCAGGAAAAAAAAATGTTAAGTGTTTAATTAATTAATTTTTTGTGATAAATTTAAAAAGTTGTTCAAATCAGTCTTTTCAATCAATTTTTTAAGAAAGTTATTTTGCATGTAACAAGCTAAGTTAATAATTAATTTATCAAACATTTTTCTACAATCAACTAATGTTATCAACTAGTCAAACTCACTAACTCAATTAGCTAACAACTATTTACCAAACGCTCCAAATCTCTTTTTTGCAATTGTGACAGCTGAGACTTTGCTAGACCCTTTTTAAGGTCATCTTATTTTATCTTAAACACTAACCTAAAAGGTCATATTAAATTTATAAATAATGCTAATAAAAATCATAAAAACATTACTCAATGAATATTAAATCTTTACCTTTCAGAGTTTTGAAAAATAATGTAAACAAGACAGTGGTATGTAAGTTAATCAATTCACATATTTTAAAATCAAAAAGTATAAAAAGAAATTTATTAAACAAAACAAGAGGATAAGAACGCTTGAATATTAATTTAGTTAAGCATTATTATGTGTGTTAAACACAATTCACTATTAATTATGTTAGAGCATCTCCAATGCGCATCAAATTAAATCTTCAAATTTTGACCCCATATTGCCATTTTTGCAACTCCAATGTGAGTCTACAAAACTCCATAACGCCAAAAGGTTTGGCGTTAATGAACAGTGCTGCACCAACACTGGTCATTCACGGCAAATGAAAAAGGGTAGAAAATGGACCATTTTACCCTTGTTTCTTTTTCTAATTACAATTGTATCCTTTATTTATTTTATATGTAATTTTTATTTTGTTAAATACTTATATTTAAAGTTTGTATAATTAAATAAAATTTATACCATTTTAAAGATCTCATTGAGACCATCGAAACAAGACTAATATTGAATATATATTAATTAAAATTTCAAATACATCAAACATAGAACATAATAAAAGTTAAAATACATACGACATAAGTAATTTAATGTACTAGATGTTGTATGCTATATATTATTATTGTGGAATAAATTAAATTTTTTAAAATATTGTTAAATTTGATTTTTTAAAATAATTAATGTTATAAAAATATTAATGTTAATAAAAATTATTATTTACATCACAAGTTATATTAAACTAATTAAATTCGAATTAATAATTGAAAAATTGAATTATTTTAGTGTAAAAATTTAGTACTTTGGTGTAAATGGGTTGGAGATGAATAAAATTTGGTGTGAGAATATGCTGAGAATATTCTTTCTGATATGACATTTACTGAAAAAATTTGGTGTTTTAAAGATAGATAAGTTGGAGATGCTCTTAGTACATGAGATTGACGACCTCCAAGACTTGAATACTTACCATTCCGACAATCAATCGTTAGTGCCTTTAGTTTAAATTTTACAATGTACAAATGTTCCTCGATCACCGGTGACTGGGACATACTACCATGCACCCACCTAACAATATACAATCCCAAAAAATGACTGAATAAGTAGTAGAATATATGATTATGGTATTTAAAAGTTACGAGTTTGATTATTGTCAACATTATGGTTAGACTTGTCGCATAGATTGTATCATTGTAGAATCACACACGTAGTAGGTTGAGTCCGTTGCATAGGTATCAAGATATAAATTCAAACGCTTATTACTACGCAGGGGTGGACCCAGAAAATTATCTTGAAGCGGGACGAAGTTTAAATAATGTTAAAAATGTGACAAAATATCAAACACCCATAATAATGTTCAAATACAAAATACAATATACATTATTAGATTACATAGTAAAGTTTTTTATAATTACAAAAAAGTCACAGCATTTATTTTAAAAAAAATTGATATGATCTGTCCGATTTTTTTAGATGTAAAACTGAAATTGATTCTTATTTTGCTTATAAAGACTTGTTCTCATTTGTTCCTCTCTCTCTCTCTCTCTCTCTCTCTCTCTCTCTCTCTCTATATATATATATATATATATATATATATATATATATATATATATATATATATATATATATATATATATATATATGGTCACGATCTGGTGCGAACGGTCACCCAAATGCGAACTGCGAACTATCCAGCGCGTGTCACGTGCCCTTCGTTGCAGATAAATGTGTTATACGTGCAAGTAGTTGATGCACCTATGCAAGTAAAAAATGCAAATAAAATCACTTACAAGTGCATGTAATTTTGCCTTGTTAACATTCATTGATCGAGTGCACCTATAGTACCTACGTATAACTATAGGTGCACCTAGATCTGGACACCTGACGTGCACTGGAGAGTTCGCAATTCTCTTCTGGGCGTGCCGTTCACACCTGATCGCGAGTCTATATATATATACTAGTTTTTTTACGCGCTTTGCGCGAATGGGATAATGCCCAATGATTATTTTTAAATAAGTATTTCAAAGTATATCAACTCAATATTATATCGGAGATGTTCATGCATATGTAAATAAATATTGAATTTGTTTATTTAAATCGGTAATTCAAAATATATAAATGCAAGATAATATTTATTGAATTTTCTAATCGATATTTGGTAGTGGTAGTTTTCCCCTACATGTTTAATACATTGTGAGATGTGTCGTAGGTTATCATGTGAAAGTATTGAACAAAATATTAATATTTATTATATTTGTATAAATACTTGGTAAATAAATATATATAATGTATTTTGTATTATAACTTTGATATTTAATTACAAGATAATGTAAAAAGAAGACAATGGACAATGCAGTGAATATAATAAATTGATAAATTTGAAGGTAATGAATCTTTGAATTGTAGAAAATAAAGATAATATAACTAATGAAATTATATCTATTTTTAAATTTTTTATAATGAATAATTTTTTTTAAATAAAAGCATTATAGACATCTAATTCAAAATTAATTAAATAGATATGTATTATTTTTTGTTATAACTACTACTTTATTTAGTTTAATAAGAGTAATATATATATATATATATATATATATATATATATATATATATATATATATATATGTATATTCTTTTAATTTTATTCTCAACGTTCATTCTCTAATGAGATATTATATATTGATTAGTCGTAGTTTGAAAATAAAATAAATAAATAAAATCAAGCAACAATAAATATAACAAACAATCCAATAAAATAAGAGTTAATACCTAAAATCGTCCTCGACTATAGGGGTTTTTCTCAATTTCGTCCTAAACGACTTTGGTGACCTAATATCGTCCTAGACTTTTGTGTTTCGCTCAATTTAGTCCAGACTTTTGTGTTTTTGCTCAATTTAGTCCCTCATTTGTTATTCTGTCCATTTGGTGTTAAATAAATAGACAATTCAGTAATTTTAATATTGGCATCTCTTTACTCATAGACATGTGAACTGCGAAATCTTTTTTTTTTTTTTTACGAATTACTCCTAAAACAACGAATATAAAATTTGATTTGCAGGTCCAGGAGTAATTCTGGGTGTAATTCGTACAAGAAAAAGGAATTTCGCACTTTACAAGTTGAAAGTAAAGAGAGATCAATATTGACATTACTGAATTGTCCTTTTATTTAACACCAATTTGACGGAATAACAAATTGAGGACTAAATTGAGCGAAACACAAAAGTCTGGGACGATATTAGGTCACTAAAGTCGTTTAAGACGAAATTGAGAAAAACCACAATAGTCGAGGACGATTTTGGGTATTAACTCAATAAAATAATTACGGAGATAAAAGGAAAAAAAAATTACTTAATTTACGAGGGAACAACGATAATACACAAGAAGATAAATAGGATAGGGAGATGATTTAAAAAAAAAAAAAAAAAAAAAGGCGAACCAAACACATAGATACAGCCAAACCAAACACGGAATTCAAGTGATGGAAATGGAAAATGAGTGCAAGCGGGACAGAATTATCCCCAAACGGGATATGTTTTTGTTCTTAGCTTCTTGGTTTATCTACAGTTCTGAAAACGCAGACAAATAATTATTAGGCGTTGCTCCGGAAGGATCCGAGTGCCTTGATGGCGGAGCCTCTTAGGATGTACTGGTGGTAGACGGCGGCTGCCAGAGCTCCGACGAAGGGTCCCACCCAGAAGATCCAGTGCTCATCCCAGGCCTTGTCGTCGTTAAAAATCACCGCTGCTCCGAAACTCCTAGCCGGGTTTATGCCGGTTCCGGTGATGGGGATAGTGGCAAGGTGGACCATGAACACCGCAAATCCAATGGGAAGTGGGGCCAACACCTTCATTTCACATCAATTCTTTAATTATTACCAACCATATATATATTCTTTCATCAAATTAATTAAATAAAAATTTTATAATATACTGATCAACACCGATATTAATAATATTGAATATTATTATGATTTTTTTTTTTTAGTATTATTGACTCTGTTACAATGTAGTATCTGTTTATAACTACTTTTTAATATATTAAAGCACAAAGAATCATTTCGTGCTATTAGACTATATAGATTTATAACACCGTTAAGATCCTGACTAATTTTATATGGTGTGTTTGAAAGATGGGGTTAATTAGGTTAACTACTCAATTAATTACTCTGATTAAGACATAAGAACTCACAGGACCACAATTATTTTATTATTTAACTATATACGTCCTTATCGCTACAGGGAGGCCAAGTCACTAGATTAGATCACTTTATTCTTGTTTTTTTCCCCTTATACATTATTCCTAGTAACATATTGTATAAACTTTGGAAAATTTGGAATAAGGAGATTAAATGATTTGTTATCCTAATTAGTGGTGTCCAACCATTAAGCATCACCTAGTGGGTTACAGACCATTTAATTTGTAAATCCCATGATCTTATCCTTGTTGAATTGCCATCCTACTAACCCCATAGAAACCTAGCTATTTTAACTTATAGTGTATTACAAGTTCAATCAAGACAGTATTAACAAAATACGAGAATTAGTGTGCTATATTCACATAATATATAAAGAAAAATTGAATAATTATATATGTACTTACAGGGACATGAGAGTCTCTTGCGTTTCTTTTGGGGTCGGTGGCTGAGAAGACGGTGTAGACCAAGACGAAAGTACCGATTATCTCTGCACCCAAACCAGTACCCTTATTGTAACCAGCTGCCATCTCATTAGCCCCTCCGCCGTACCGGTTGTAGAATGACTTCTGGAAAGCCTTCACCAACCCTACACCACAGATGGCACCCAAACACTGTGCTATCATGTACAGCACAGCCCTGGGCAACGTCACCTTTCTTGCCAAAAACAGCCCGAAAGTCACGGCCGGGTTTATGTGCCCTCCTGCACGTTTCAACCATGTGTTTCATCTTTACTAAAAGTTTAATATAAAAAAAAAATTATCTGTTTCATTTTATGTGTTAAATTTCATTAACTAGATATTGGCCATGTTTGGTAAAATTATTGTTCGGTTGTTAGCTGATTGTGTTAATTAGAGGGTTTAAATAGTTAATAACATTAGTTGATTGTAAAAAATTATTTGGTAAATAGCTGATAGCTGATAGCTATTTGATATAATTTCTTTTCTCAAAAAGTTAATTGAAAAAGTTGGTTGGAGTAGCTTTATGAATTTTAGCCTTTTAGAGTTGCAAAAAGCTAATTAACCAAACATTTATATTGATATTTTAATTAAATCAAACAATTAATAGTGGTCAAATCAACTAAAATTGATCTATAAATTAATTTTTTACCAAACAGGGCCATTATTATAGAAATATTATATATTTAAAACTTAAAAGTAAATGTACAATTAAAGCAATAAAAAGTTGGTGTAACGTAGACAGATAAAATGGAACCGATGGAGTAATAGTTTGTGTGTATATGCCTTAGCTTACCAGAAATACCGGCGGTGCAGTAAACGAGGATGAAGATCATGCCGCCGAAGGCCCAGGCGATGCCAAGGATACCAACGCCGCCGCAGTCCTGGCCGCCGGCTTTGGGGTCGGTCTGGTGCTTGTAGCCAATGACTGTTAAGACGGTGACGTAGAGGAAGAGAAGGGTGGCGATGAACTCGGCGATGACGGCGCGGTAGAAGGACCACTTGGTGAGCTCGTCGAAGTCGATCAAGGGACTGGGCGGCGGATCGTGGTAGTCCTTGGCGGAGAACTCCGCCGGCTGCTCCGGCACGGCCTCCACATCCTTAGTCATTGCTGCTAAGCTAATTAAGCTAGAGAAGGGGTATTTGCGAGAGTGATGAGCTGAGGATGAGTGGTGAGGAGAAAGGGTGGTAGGTATTT
Source organism: Ipomoea nil (assembly GCF_001879475.1). Classification (NCBI taxonomy): domain Eukaryota; kingdom Viridiplantae; phylum Streptophyta; class Magnoliopsida; order Solanales; family Convolvulaceae; genus Ipomoea; species Ipomoea nil. The sequence goes on along the minus strand of NW_017618262.1, from coordinate 3,764,399 downwards.
ATGAAAGTGGGAGTGGAGACTAAAGAGGGGCGTTAATCATTGATGCACAGTTGTCTGATTAATTAAATTATTATATATAATTAAAAGAAAAGTTTAAGCCGTCCAACACAAATTATTTATGTAATTTCTTAGCTTGCATAGCCCCCACCATTTCTCTACAACGGCTCTCTCTCCTCCTTCTATATATGTTTATGTTATCTTTATTTATGAAACTCATTGAGTAACATATATAATGTCATTACCAAATAGTTTATAACTTGATGACACCTATATAGCTCTCCGAGGAAAGCCACATGATTTACTCTCTTGTATGTTTGGATAGATACTACATTCTTTCTAAAATGTTGAACCCCAAACTTAAAGGCCCCCACACCCTTACCCGACAGAGCATATGGGAGGATGTAATAAATCATGGTAACTCAACTGAACATTAACTATAGAGACTAGACCTTTGCTTACTGCGCACAATGAGCCCGGCCTCCTCACTTTGAAAAGTTACTCCCACACTGTCGCGGGTGAGACTCGATCCATGATAGAGTCATAGAGGTAGTAGTACTAATACACACACACACACACACACACACACACACACACACACACACACACACACACACACACATATATATATATATATATATATATATGATCAGGTTTTGTGCGAACAATGCTTCTCATGCGGTTGTGCGGTCACGCACCATTAAATAGGCATACATGTATCACAAAGTGTCCAAAAATGCACCATTATGTGTGGTGCATTATTTGTACATATTATTCTGGTGCATTTTCAAACACTGTGATGCATTTATACATACCTGATGGATATATTACGATCGGAGCAAGACCCGGAGCCCCGACCCACGGGGCCTCGGCCCTTGGAGATTTCGGCCAGCAGTCCGCCGACCCGGCTTGGAGATGTCGTCCGGGAGAGGTCGTCCACGAGGGGTCGACCACGAAGAGGTCGTCCGCCGACCTAGACCCAGTCAAGGAGGCCCGGTCAACACGGATCCAACCACCCCCCCCCCCCCCCCGCCTTAGGGGGTGGCAGTTAGGGGTGGGGTTGTATAAAAACCCCCCCACCTTGTCTCATTAAGACACGATCTATTCTACTTGCATACTTTGTCCTAAAATACTATTGTAATAGCCAATTCTACGGCGTTTAATATAATATACGGTCTCACGGTCTTTGCGACATCGTGTTATCTATTTATTTATTATTCATATTCTTATCCGGATATAGTGATTCGGGTCTACCCCGGGTAATTAAATCCATCAATACCTAATGATGCAATTCACACCGAGAGCACGGGAAGCTCTGTCCTCATTTGAACCAGTATATATATATTTATTTATTTATTTATTTATTGGGAGTTCAATGGTCGGGTTTAATTGTGTTACATTACATATAATTAGTTGAAATTTGATGAAATGATTAATAATAATATTATAATAGATGATGATGATGATGATGATAAGCTACAAAATGAAGAAACAGGCCAGGCTGGATTGACACATATAAGTAACGGTTATGTTAGCTGTAGTGCGAAATAAAGTTTTTGAAAGAAGAGTGAGGTTGTTGAATCAACAATATAATTAGCTTCAATACTTATCGTTTCTATTTCATTACATTGAATTGTTTGCTTTTGGTCGGAATTCAAGTGCTGGGGTTGCCTCGAGTATGATATATCATGACTCATCAGGATCAGTGTCTCTGTGGACAAAAATTTATAAGATTTAAATTCATATCAAAATTTTAATTTGAAATTCACATATTCTTGTTGTAACAATGAAGTTTGGTGCATTTTTATTTAATTTTTTCAAACCATACAAAAGAGGTAAGCCGCACTAAAATAGTTTATATGGCGGGTTTGAGCAAAAAAAAAAAAAAAAAAGATGTTGGCAGCCCTTTTCGGGGCAATATCTACAATTTTTGTCCTAAAATGTTGAATTCTCAAACCCCAAGACCAAATGCCAGTGAGCATAATCCCCACACTACTACTACCGAGTTTTTAACTTTGGTCTTTTGTCCTAAATATTATCTATATATTGAACCAGTGAATTAAGTCTATGTGGACAACATCCACAATTCTTGTTAATTCCATAGGTTCTTTGTCTCCCAAACATAAATATATATATATATTGTACTTCGGATTTAAATGAAGTTGATGTCAAGTACAAAATTTAAGAGTGGAAACTAACTTGCTATATTTATTATCAAAATAGTTCGGTCAATAATCAGTTTAATTTCCCATTCACTTGCAACTAAATTTTTATAATAATGCCAACTATTTTGTAGTGTAATGGTATATCTTTTACCATTTTAAATATGTTGTTAAAGGATTGAATTTTGATGGTGAGGACATTGAGTTTTTAGACTGTACTAAAAAAGATTGAGAAAGTATAAAATAAAATCACGAGTATTTCAAATAATAATAATAATAATAATAATAATAATAATAATAATAATAATAATAATAATAATAATAATAATAGAAAAATGGGAAGGCTTGGGAGGCAGGAAACTATATATGAACTCTAGTCACTAGAATCATCTATGAACTGAAAACATGTCGAATTACAGATGATATTGATGTTGATTTTTGGTTGGTGTGCTGCCAATTATTATTACTTATTATTTGAATAACGGCTAGAAAAGATGATAATATTATTAGTCCGAATAATTGAATAATTATTCAAATTGTATAGTGATATGGTGGTGGTGTATGGAAATTCATAAATAGACTACTCAAGATTCAAGAATATAAGGTATTTTGTAATTTAATATTTTTCTATGAGAAAAAAAATTCAGCATATAAGTATAAAATGCAAAAAAACAAAACAAAAAAAAAAAAAAAAAGAAAAAAAAACAAAAAAAAAAAAAAGACAATAATTTAAAAAATGAATTAAAGAAAAATTTAAAAAATAGACAGAATTTTTGTAAATGTATATGAAAACAAATATTGTCTAGAAATCAAAATTGGCGAACTAACATAAACTTGCAAGATAATGCAAAAGATGCAAGAAAGAACCGATTAAGAATGATTGAGAACGATAAAAATAGAGTAAATTTATTGTGTAAGAATTGGTTACTTGTCCTTTTTCATCATTTCTTCAAGAGTTTTATAGTTTATATGTACAAGCCAAGCTTCCAATTCCAAAGGAAATTAAATTTCGAAAAGTTTATATTATACAAATTTGACAAATCGTCTAAACTTCCCATAAATAAGGACTAACTTCCATGACCATAAGCGTATAGTACAACTTTCTTAAATGCAATTTTTATAAATGTGGCTGAATTTTCACATTCACAAACCACAATTTTTAATAATTATACTCCACTCGACTCCAATCTTGGCCACAAAAAAAACCAATTCAAAATTGTTAACTTGAACTGCTCGAGGCCTAAAGTCTTACTGAGCTGAAGGGTCTTCTCCAAACCTATCCAATAATAGCAATGAATTAGGTCAACACATTTTGTATTGTGGTTAAAAATTTACTATATCATTGAGTTACATATAATTATTTAATTATTTATTGTTATAGATTATGATTAGTGAGTGGCTGTGGTTAATTCGAGAATTGTATATTCTTTAAATATGCGAATCCAAACAGGCAGGAAAGCGATAATTCAGCGTTTGCTTTGGATTTGTTAATATTATCACGCCTTATATATTCTATTTTCAAACCTTATCCAATATTAATTAAATCAAATATACAATTAAATTTAAAAAGAAAAAAATGAAAGGGGAAGCAAAAAGTGATGTCACGCGCCATTTAATTTTTCTCTTTATTAAATGTTACAAATAAAATATAGAGTTAAAAAAAGAAAAAGAAAGTTTTGTGGCCTCAATGTTGTCTTATCGTTGGCATGATGATTGTTGCCAGATAAAATTATCTGGAAAATGCACCTAAAAGCTCAATACTAGCCCACACTATGCATGGGTAACATGATGTATTCTTGTTGTTGTCTGATTGGATATTCTTTTGCATTATCATTAGACAGTTTGTTCCAACAAGATTCAAGGTTTCTCTCCCTCTCTAACCAGGTTGTCCGATTTGGATATGTGGTAGTGGGCAGTGCGGGATTATTTGGGAGAAGAGATCAAAGTTTGAACTTTAACAGTAACAGTATGAAAATTACGTTTAAAAAATTTGTTGTGTGCACTGACATTTAGCTTTGTCTATTGAGACCATTGAATCACCGTGATTTACAGCTTTTCAAATGTTCTGTCGAGTCAGGGTGTGAGAAGCCCTTAGAATTGGAGATTTAACCTTTTGAGAAAAGATTTAGGTATATGGCTGAAGCATTCCACCCAACACATGAGCATTACAATAGCATAAATGAACTTGGAAATAATAATTAATATAATGAAGCACTAACTTGATTGTGCTGCGCATGGAATAAAATGTTGATCTTACTAATATTAAAGTTGATCTCAAGCAATTTACTAGATTGATCTTTACTTATTCAAGACTAATAAGTTGATGATGATTGGGTCATTTATGGTTAGAAATTGTTGATTATCAATAACTTTTTCTGAATGTCCAAAAAAATATATGGAGATTAGTAAAATTTTTAATATTTTTTACCACCTTATAGCATCCCAAAAGGGGATTCTGGAGGAATTTTGGATCAGTTTTTTAGGAAGGAAGAGTGAGGTGGAAGAGAGAGAGGGAGAAGAGAGATGAAATGGATTGCTCCTGCAAATATCCCAAATTTTGAGAATGTGGGTCCTACAATTTGAAGGGAGAGCGTGCGTGAGGCGTAACTCTCGCGCCCAAGTTGGCGCGTGCCTGGGCGCATAAATCAATCTAATTTTTTTTTTTCAGCTTTTGATTTGATTTTATTTTTTTTCTACTCCCATTTTCTCTTTTCTAATCACACTTACAAAAACTCCTCAAAAATTACATCAAAATTCCCACTATTGAAGATGATTTTAGAGGTTTTCTAAACCAAAAAGACTTCCAACCTTGGCTTCTTCTACGCAACTATAGAAACTTCTAGCGGAGTACGAAGAGTATTTTCCCCACAGCCATGTGCATCCACGTAATTGATGCTGTGCACACTGTTTCACATCAGTGCAACGTGAGAAAAAATGCGGTGCACTATGAAACAATAGTGGCCATACGTATTACATTGTTAGCCGTGCAACGTAATGTTAGCTGTGGTGCATCCCCATAATTACAGCAGTGCATTCCCTTAATACGAGCTGTACAACGAAACATAATTACAGCAGTGAATTCATATATATATATGGGATGTTTCACGTGCGAAGGGTGTTCCAGGTGAAAAAATAAGGTGAGATCTGAGCCGTTAAACGACTCATGAAAGAATTTTTTTTAGAATTTTTTTTTTTAAAAAAAAAAAACACTCTTTCTGACAATTGGATGCACGACTCAAAATGAAACAATTATGCCCTTTAACCTCTGAACTAATGCACCTTAAGTCTCGAACTTATGCACTCTAAGCCTTCGAACTTATGCACCTTAAGACTTGAATTGATCCACCTTAAGTCTTCGAACTTTTGCACCTTAAGTTTCAAACTGATGCACCTTAAGCTAGAAAATAATGCACCTTAAATTTTAAATTTATGCACTTAGAATATGGAAGTCGATATTTCTAGTGAATCAAAGTTGTGAATCTTGAGTGTTTGGTTTTTGAATGTCTAGTCAACTTGGTAAGCCAATGCAGATTATATGGTCGTATTTATTGCGATTAAACTAACAATATAAATTATATATAGTACAAATACTTGTCACCTATGTCTTAAATATAGTAAAAAATAATACTTGTTTGTACATAGGAAAATGTAATACACGAAAGGAACATTTATATATTGAACAAACCGACCATATATATGTGAGCAAAGCAAGAGCAGCATTACTGGGCAGCCGACCATCCAGTTATTATATGACCACCTGTCTACATTCCTCATTTTATTCTTTCAATCCCATCCATTCAATAATTTTAATTTTAATGGTGTTATTCACCTTTCAATTCACCTAATATTATTATTATAGATTCAATTGAGCTAGTGTGACAAGAATCGAACCGGTAGCTTTAAGATACAAGTGTCATGATCCAATTATCTATTTTTTTTTTCTTTTGAGTATTTCTGGCTCTCTTACAATGCAGTATCTCTTCATAACTACTTTCTCAACCTACTGAAGCACAAAGAGTCAATATCGCCCTCACTAAGGGACGAACCCATGACCTTCAATATGGGAGAACCACTTTGTGCCACTAGGTCAATGGCGGCAAAACTCAATATGATTTCACTAGATTTATTATTGAAAGGACCAACAATAATGGAAAAATAAAAGTCATGTATGTACTTATAGTGATAATATTTATAGTCGGATTAAATTTGAGATTTAATATAATATTTGGAGTAATTTGGAATGTCTGAGCTGCTGTATAATTTAGGTGAGAATGAGAGATCCACAAAACCTATCTCAATCATTCAATTGTATACTTGTGGTTGAGGGTATCCATGATATGGCTACTTGGGGGTAGGGGAAGGACTTGACAGCTTACCTAACAAAGTGCCAAATCATTCCAGAAAATGAAGCTGCCAGACTAGAGGAGAGATTGTAACTGCAGATTATCCATTTTCAGTAGCTGAGCCCATCAAGTTCAATGTTCCTTTTTCAAACCCTAAAACAGAGCCCATATTGTTAACTATGTGGTCCAAGTACATTGATTTCTAGACCAAGATCATATGTGAATTGCCTCTTTTAACAGCTTTGCAGGATGGGTCATTCAATGATACAGCATGGCACAATAGTGAATAAACTATGACTAGTATGGTAAAAATCAGTTTAGGTGGCCGGCTAGGCACTAAGCGTCTCTAAGCCGAAGAAAATGCATTGAAATGCAGCCATTTATGGAGAAGATAAACAGGCCTGACTTTTCCTTAAGGAAAAAAAAAAAATTGTTTCACAATGTAGTTTTGAGCGAAACAAAACTTGATCTTAGTTATGACAAGTCGATCAGACTAGTCGGTCCAACAATCCTTCATTTATATAGATCAATAGTTGTGGGTTGTTGAAAAGTGATGGAAAAATAGCATGGTTAGCTTTATTATTATTAATTTTTTTACTAAAATCTTCAATCATTGATAAATCAAGATGAAGTGGCTGAAACCAATCCTGACTTTTTACAGAGATAGATCTCATTTGAACACACCTAACTCATCCGCACCCTCCATTTTGAGAAATCAAATGTTGTTAGCCCGTGTCTTCAACCATTAATGAACCCTAATGGATGATTGGGATCAATTCTTACTTTTTAAGAATATGAAATTATATGGAAGAATTGATTAAAAACATAGTTTACGGTTGCCTTTAGCTTGGCAACATTAAAATTTAAAAATCAAGTAATGACAATATGGAGCATCACGAATACTCCTCCCAAATGCTCTGTCGGGCCGGGGTGTGGAAGATCCTTAAGGTTGGGGTTCAGCCTTTTGGAATAACGAATATAGTGTGTAACAAAGAAATTGAATGGTTGTTAACCTACGTTGAAACAATGTCATTTTGGACCATTGTCTAGGTGAACCATGGCTCTCAATATAATGGTCGTCCTCATTCATTTCCTCTTAATTTGTTTTAGTTTTGGAAACTCAAACAACAAACTGTTCAAACCATTTACGGCCAGAACACAAAACCCACAATTTTGTTTAATAACCAGTGTATGTCTATATATAATTACCAGGGCTGGCCCGGCCCAGATTTCAACTAAGGACAACTTCGTGGCAAATTATACCATGGTCGAAAACGGTGTCATTTCTTTATTAAAAAAAAAAAAAAAAAGGAAAAAAAAGATACTCATTTTACGTGTTATTAAATTTCAATTTATACATACTGTAATTTTATTATAACACCATTAAATTATATATTTCATTGGATAACATACACCCAAATATAATTCTAATTCAACTATTATTTCATTGGATAATATACACCCAAATATAATTCTAATTCAACTATTGTTTCATTGGATAATATACACCCAAATATGTGAAATTACTATTCAGCTTCATTTTATATATACTGTAATTTCATTACAACACAACTACAGTATCATTTCGATATAACTACAATTTCATTAGATAATATACACTCAAATATGTTGTGAAACTATTATTCAGTTTCATTAGTTTCATTACAACACAACTACAATATCATTTCAATATAATTACAGTTTCATTGAACAATATAAACTCAAATATGTAAACTAATATTCAGTTTCAGTTTATATACAACAGAATTTCATTACAACACAATTACAGTCTCATTTCTATTCAACTACAATTTTATTTGACAATATACACTCAATATGTGAGACAGTTTTATTTTAATATAAACACAATATGCAAAACATTACGGATCTTTAGAATTAAAGGCGCCGTTTTCAGACCATAGTTCACAAAGCTCTGTGGACCATAGTATAGCTTCGACCCTTTATATTCACAACCTTGGTACTGTTCGTTCGGTTGTTATGGTTCACACAGCTGTGTGGACCATGGTCCAAAAACAAAGTCAGCCATTAAATTTTAACAAATCTCATATTTTGTGTGTTCATAATAAATCTCAACAAAAGAAGCACACCAATAGATATGCATGGCATGAAGTGGATACATACTTGGAAACCTAACAGAACACTCTGCAGAAACCTAAAAAGATTAAGTACTGCAACACATTGCTTCTTCAACTGTATCTAAAAATCACATTAGTTCATACATTTTGAACCAATGTTGCAGAAAGTGCTACTCGTTGGTCAAATATATCATCCACTCCGCCGAGTTTGGTACCGACTCAGCCTAGTTGAGCGCCAACTAGGCAGAGTTAGGCACCCAACTCGCGCCTAAAAACCGTCTAGGGCTGAAATAGGCCCGGCCTAAAGGCGACTAACACCTAGGCGGATTTTTACAACATTGTTTTGAACACAGGAAGAATATAAGCAAAAAGTAAAGCTGACTAAAACTCAATTTGGATTATTTATCAGATGGACTAATTGGGAATCATCCTGATCAATACTGCCATTTCAATTCAATGCAGCACAAGCAAGGCACATTTTCATTGAACACAGAATTAAAGTTAAGATATGGAGCTTGTTGAATACGATGTATAATGAAAAGCACAATTTCTATAAGCATCAACCAGATCATATTATGAATCAAAATTAAGCGTTTTGATAACAAAAATCAAAACAATCCTCGATAATGAAATCACAAAATTTAACTTTAAAAAAAAGGTTTCTAGTATATCATGAAAAATTAGGGCTTGACCTCTCAAGCTTCCTACTTCTTCTTCACTCAGTCCTGAGGGATCTCAACGTCTCCATCAGCAATTTCCTGTTGCAAATCCTTCGGGTCCTTGCCGTCGACGGTGCATCCAACCGATACGCAGGTCCCTAGGATCTCCTTCACGGTGCCGGTCAGGTCCTTGGCCATGGAGCGAGGGCTCATGATCTTAGCAATCTCGATGACGTCATCCAAGGAAATGTTGCCGTTGTGTTTGATGTTCTTCGTCTTCTTCCGGTCACGCTCCGGCTCCTTGAGGGCCTTGATGACAAGGGCGGCGGCGGAGGGGACGACCGCCACCTTGGCCTGACGGTTCTGAACGGTGAGCTTGACGGTGACGCGGAGGCCCTTCCAATCCTTGGCGGTTTCCTTGGCAATGTCCTCACCAATCTTCTTGGGGGAGAGACCGAGCGGACCGATCTTCGGAGCGAGAGAACTCGCGGCTCCGACCTCGCCGCCGGTGACTCTCACGAACACCTCAACGACCTGAGTGGGATCGAACTTCGGCGGCATTTTTGCGTCGAAGAATTGCTAGGGTTGGGTGAAGAAAAAAATGAAGAGTTTGGCAGTTATAAAAGTAGGGTTTTGCAGAGCTTCCGTCTGCAATGTTATACTTGCTCTTAATGGGCTTAAGTGATTGGGCTTTAAAAGCACTCATTATTCATTGAACGTATAAGCCCATTGATTTTGATTTAACTGGGCTGCTATAAATTTCTAAGGCCTTGTTTGGTTACACAGATTGGACAAATAATATCCGGCAAATTTTACTGTGGTCCATATATGAACTATGAAGTAGGTATCATTGTAATTACACTCATTTTATTTTTATTTTTTACATACACTAGTTTCATTATATTAATATCAAAGTATCATTTTAATTATACTATATTTTTATTTGACAATATATATTATTGCATGAGCTCTATTTTTAGTTTTATTTTTCATACACGCTAGTTTTTTTATAGTAATGTTGACGTATTATTTTAATTACACTGTAAGTTCATTTGATAATATATATTATTGTGTGACTCTGGATTTTAGTTTCATTTTCCACACACTAGTTTAATTATAGCAACACTAAAGTATTATTTTAATTACACTTTAAGTTTATTTGACAATATATGTTATTGTATGACTCTGAATTTTAGTTTCATTTTCCACACGCTAGTTTAATTATAGCAACACTAAAGTATCATTTTAATTATACTACAGTTTCATTTGACAATATACATTATTGAATAAGTTTTTGTTTTTTAGTTTCATTTTTAACACATTAATTTCAATACAACAACACTAAAGTATGATTTTAAGTTTACAATAATTTCATTTAACGACTATGATCGACATAGTATTGTGTAGTCCATGATCCACTGTATAACAATTGATAATATCCCTTCTAGAGTTCAGAAGTTTTTGTTTTCATGGGACCGTTACCGTGCCTAATAACTTTTACTTCTACTAAATGATAACGTAGACTTCTCCAATGTTGAGGACTAGAATTGCGGGTCTCTGTTACTTGTTGAACTTTTCTTTTTGTTATTTCTCGAAATACTTGCTTTCTCTTCTTCTTTAATCGCATTTGGAATTTGTTTGTTTCTATACTCGTAGCCGATCGTGGCAGCCAGTGAAATATGAAAATGGCAATATAGTCCGTATGGGCAGCTCAACTGGTCAGAGTGTTGAAAGTTGAAAAGAATGACTAGGAATCGAGTTTCACCAGCGACAGTGTGGGAGCAACCTATCAAAGTGAGAGGGACTCCTTGTGCGCAGTAAGCAAAGGTCTAGCTTCTGTAGTTTATGTTCAGTTGAGTTACCATGATTTATATCTTCTCAAATGTTCTGTCGGACCGGGGTGTGGAGGCCCTTAGAGTTGGGGGTTCAACATTTTGGAAAGAATGAAAATGGCAATACAATACAATGCAATAATAATGCATGACCACATATATCTACTTGCTTATTAAGTCGCCTTCGGTCAATTTGTGCTATGTTGTTTTCCGCTGACCGCGACGAGGAGGGACCGATGGAAAATAACGGATGGGATTAAGATGACACCAATAATGTAGCACCAAACGTTAAAATTCTTCACACAATATAATGTCAATCCGATCGCTATCTCTTCTATACGTTGCGTACACTATTTATCTTTTCAACATTATCTTTGCCTAGCTGGTAATTATTAAATGTTATGCTGTGATGACATAACGCTTCAATCACATTCATTTTGATCAAGACATCCAAGGTTGAATTTGAGCAATTAAAATAATAGAGACTTTATAAGTTTACTATGCAGAATGTATTAAAATTTATACATGTCTAATTAAGTATATTTTACATTTTTATATTTATTCAAAATAAATGCACTACCAAGCTTTACAACAATGAATTTATACATGCAAAAACGATGCCAAGTCAACGACTCAAGTCACGAAGTTACATTATAAAGTTTATATCACCTCCAATCTAGAGATATCAGAAAAAGATATATTGCGCAATTACAAAATTATAAGTTCGATTCTTAATAAAAGTGATATATTGGTCATCTTAATTTGAATTAGTCAATTATGAACAATTTAAGTTGATTTGTCTTTTTGTGATTTTTTATTGACTAGAATCACAATATGGGACTTACCCAGCGTACAACCTCAAATAGCTATAGGTTTCCTTATCACCCAAAAAAAAAAAAAAAAAAAAAAGAAGATATAGACATACTGGAGATAATCCTTAGTTTCTTATAACAACAACAACAACAACAATAATAATAATACCCCACAATAATTTAGCAATTAACGGGTCAACTAATAAAAAGTGTCATTTGTCAAAGATCTTGTAGTCAAGAGGCATAGCTGTGCTTCTCCCAAATGAGAGATCAAAAGTTCGAACCACAGTGAGATACTGACTCTTTTTGTGTTTCTATAAATGAACAAAATATGAATGAACATATACTACATAGTAACAGAGTCGGTAATTCTAAAAAAATAATAAGTGTCATTTATATTTCTCTCAAGCCCAGATGCGTTTTGGAAACTTTTTCAAGTATAACAATTTAGATGGTATTTAAATATAAATTAGTATTACTGGTTAGGAATAAATATTATTCATAATTAGTATTGCATTTATTAATATAAATATTACATTTGCATATTAACTCAATTGGTTCGACCGTTTTATGGTTAAGAATTTCGGTGTCTCAAATAAGTGTGACCTTTCAATTTTAATCCTTTTGGAATATGAGCCTAGAATGGGCCATGGGCCTAGAAGATCGGATGGGGACCAAAATGGTCCGGGCCAATAATTGGGCCAGTAGTAGAAGTCACCAGCGAAAATAGGAAGAAGGCCTTTCATAAATGGACCGGCTGACTCAATGACTCGACAAAGAGGGTGATCGAGACCGAGTAGTACAAGGAGTCGGCAATAGAGGAATCTATAAGCAAGATGCTCAAAAGACCGTTGGGAACTATTCAATGCCTTCCATAAATAATGAAGTAGCATACCGTTCCAAGGAAGATAACGGAAGAGCAACGTTAACCGCATTAAGAGGCACTCATATGCTATAATGAAAGCCATAAATGTATTTCTTAAAGTTTGACCCTCACTCAAGCTCGAACGCCTATAAATAGCCCTTCAAAGACATGGTAAAAACACACTCTTCCTAATATACTGTACACTATTTTCTGGCAAATCAACTTGTTAATTTCTTCATATTTCTTCTGTGATTCATCAACTTTTTCGATTGTGTTAGATTCCCGATAAACTTTTCAAAAATCTAGAAACCAACAAATTCAATTCGTCTTATAGATAAAAATCGGTGAGAAGATTTGATTGAAAAATGAGTCTTGTGTGGGAGGTACAAAATAGAACGATAGGCGGCTAGCTGGCAAGAGCAAAATGCATAGATACAACAAAATAGGAATGGGTCCGGATTCACGTGCGTTCACGCTTGGTTCGTTTACTGGGCCAGCTTAACGCCACGTGGAGCGCATCCAAAACGTCTCCAACACGTGTTGCGTAGCCATGAACGGCTCAACTTTTGGACCATTCTACCCCAGGTGAATCCGCCACATCCTGACAAATTTCAACACCTTTCCCACAACTCACTAACTAACAAATTCCGCTTCCCGAAATGCCCCTCCTTTTGGAACTTCATTCAATCCCTCTTTTGTCGTTACTTCCTTCTTTCAACTTACTTCTCGTTTCGACACGTGGATCACGGATGTCTACACACGTAGGAATGTCGGATTTGCCAAACAGTTGCCTAAACACATTCGGATCGGTGTCACACCCATCTCTAACTCTATGTTTAGGTCCTTAGGATATCATAATTTTATTTTTTTTCTTTTTTATTTCTGTTAAATGTATAAACAAAACGAAAATCAATAAATTTTACTATAAAATGTGTTTATTAACAAGTCTAAATATAGAAAATCAAGAGGTGTCATTTGAGCACAAAGTGCTTGACAGAGTCTAAGGGTGTGTTTGGTTCGCACATAGGAATCGGAATCGGAATGAGTATCAAATACTTGGTAATGGTAATGGGTTTTGGTGAAAATATTTAACATGTTTGGTAGTAGGGTGGAATGGAAATGATTAGTAATAGTAGTGCTTGAAAATAAATAAGGGAATGAAACCCTTATTGTATTTGGGTATGAGTTTTTCAATTGATGGGGTATTCGAAACCCATAGTAGTGTTCTAAAAACCTATCAACCAAACAACAACAATCACTTTCATACCCATTCCTATGGGCAAAACTCACCAACCAAACACACCCTAAATATATTAGATCAAATATTGAAAATACTTTTTATAAAAAGAGTAAGCAAAAGTTTATGTGAGATCATTTCACATATCTTTGTTTGTAAAATAGGTTGGGTCAAGATGAAAATTTAATATTTATACTTAAAAATATAATATTAATGAAGAATAAAGTTTTTATAACTTGTATTTGAAAGTGTAATATTTTTGAATAAAAATGGAATACTTTTACATTTTGGTTTAAAAGTATTAATTTTTTCTTCATAAGTGTTACATTTTCTCTTATAAGTAACAAACACTTGTCAACATTAGTTATTATAGAAAGTATAATATTTTTGATGAAAAGTGTAATACTTACATAAAATGTAAAAATTGTTATGTTTTTTTAAGCATTACACTTTCCCTTATTAATAATATAAACACTTTATTTCTGATTAGTATTACATTTTTAAATATAAACATTATATTTCTAAATTGGCTCGACTCATCTACGAATAAGAATCTGTGAGACGATGTCATACAAATGTGACCCTAAGAGTAATTAAATATGTAACGCATCTTAGTATATAGCTTTCCGCATATAGTGAATAAAAGTCACCATTCCCATTTTCAATTCATGATATATATATATATATATATATATATATATATATATATATATATATATATATATATAGGGAAGGGTTCTGGTGCGGGTATAGCTTCCCGTGCGGTTGTGCGGTTAGATCTGAGCTGTTGATCAAATTTAGATCAACGGCTCAAATCAATAAAAATTAAAAAAAAACGCGTGTCGGGAAGAAGATAGCGCCTACACAGCGTCTACACAAATGATAGCGTCTACACAAATGAGTAGCGTCTACACAAATAATAGCGTCTGCACAACCTCACGCACATTAAGTACAAACCCCACACACATTAAGCACAACCTCACGCACATTAAGCACAAACCCCACGCACATTAATCACAGATCCGCTCACCATAATTTTGACCTACATGCAAAAATTATAAAATTGCCACCGCGTTTTTTTTTAATAAAAATTTTGACAATTATGGACGTTGATTTAAGCGAGATGAATGATCCAGATTAAACTGCACAACTGCACCCAGGCACTCTAACCGCACCAGAACCTAATTCTATATATATATATATATATATATATATATATATATATATATATATATATATATATATATATATATATATATATATATATATATATATATATATATATATAAAGTTCAAATGCGCCTGTGTCTTTTCGTGCGGTCAGTGAGCCGCATAAAAATAGTGATGTAAATTTGCACCAACAATGTTAAGATCTGCACAATAATAAAATGCACAAATATATCAAAGAACGCAATGATTAAGCAGGTTGTCTAAATTCATGTACTAGTTTTAATTCTTAATTTATGTTAATATTTATCTTATGTTAGACTTGTTGTTAAGAAGTGGCATTCACTTGCTTTTGATATCGGGAACGTTGTGGTTCGCTATGTCAAGAGTTCAGCGAATCATATAGCTCATGTGCATGTACGAGCGATGGGGTATTCTTTTATCCTTAGAGTGTGGAATTCTTCTGCGCCCAGTTATATTTCGTCTTTACTGGATTAATATATGTTGCTTGAGGTTTTTGTTTTTTGTTTTTTGTTTTTTTTTTTTAACTTATGTTATGAAGCAAAAGATATGCATTCAAAATTAATACAATTATAAATGCACACACGTACAATTACAATTTCACCAACGTAAATAAATTATAGAAATAATGATATCAAAAATAAAGAAAAATATGATCCATTAAAATCTCTTTGATGGACGATTCAAATGTGTTCTCATGTTAGAAGGACTCATTAGGTGAGAATCTGTTGACAAATCTAAATCATTAATTTACAAAATTGATGAATAGGAAATCATGAAAAAAAAAATGAAGGGTTTGTAATATTTATGAATTTTTGTCCTCAAATTTTTACTTGGGGCATTGTTATCATGGAAATCGAACCCCCTCTGCCCCCTCCCCCACCCCCACACACACATATATATGAGTTATATTACATGTAGTACAAATTCTACTCCCTCACTTTTATTTTATAATGTGACAAATAATGATATGATATTTTTAATTATGTGGGTTCATGACCAGGACTATGTGGTCTAATGGTATCCGGGTTGGACTTCCATTTGGAAGATTGTGAGTTCGAGCCTGTAATAGAGCTAGTAGCATTCAAAAAAAAATTATGTGGGTTCATGAAAAATGTCTACGTCAAAAATTTGTGTGAGATGATAGAAGTTTGAAGTAAGAAAAAAGAGTCTATATAATATTTTTTTTATATATATCTACTATACTAATAAGAGCCCAAGAGAGTTAGGCCTATAATGGGTAGAAAAAATGGCGGTCACAGATTTTAATCAAATAAATGGCTCAGATTGATTAAAAGATTGATCAGATTTAAATTTCACACTAAAATTTCCTAAAATACCCACACACCATTACTAATTCCGTTAAAATTTTAAGAATTGCCGTTAGTTCATCGTTAACTTACTCATTGATTTCAATAAAAAAAAAAAAACAGGGTCTTAGGTTCGAACCTCATCCCAATCAAAGTTGGCATAATTAGTACTCTATTTTACTCTTATTAAATTATATAAATAATAATTTAGTAGTTACAACAAAAAATAATACATATGCATTTCTTTAATTTAGAATTATGTGTTCACAATGTCTTTATTCAAAAAAAAAATTATTCATTATTAATAAATTAAATAAGATAAATAATTTTATTAGTTATATTGTCTTTATTTTTCTTCAATATAAAAATTCTTTATATTCAAATTTATTAATTGATTATATTCGATACATTGTCCTTACAATGTCTTTATTCAGTGAAAAACAAATTATTAATTATCAATAAATTAATTAAAAGAAATATTTTCATTAGTTATATTGTCTTTATTTTTCTCAAATGTAAAAATTTTTACATTCAAATTCATTAATAGATTATATTCACTACATTATCTATTATTTTTTTTGTGCACTATTTTTCTAATTAAATATCAAAGTTATAACATAAAATAATGCTATATATTTATTTACCAAGTATTTTATTAATACCATGAAAAAATTAAAAAAATATATAAATAATAAAGCCAACCATATTAACTACTTGAGAGATTTTGTGACAAAGAGAGTATTCAAATCACACAACAAATTGAAGTGAGAACTACCTCGCAATGTCCTTGTTTGACAATCAGCAGTTAGCAGTTAACGTTAGCGGATTTGACCAGCGAATTTATTTAATTGTTAACATTGGGTAGAAAAAATGACCGCCAAATTATTAAATCAAATGAATGGTTCATATTGTTCAGGTTTTAATTTTTTTCTTTTAAGATTTTCTAATTTATCCTTAATTATATGATTATCCATTTAACTTTTCCGTTAATTCACCGTTAGTCTAATTCTAATATTAAAGTCTAATATAGAATTATAACTACACCATTAATCTAATTCTAATATTAAAGTCTTAATAGAACTTAACCACAAATCCTAATGTCGGAATCTCCTCAAACAATATTAGTATATATTTCATATTTTATGCCCTAATTTTTATTTGTTCTCCCTTATGTCCCGTATTTGGTTTCAACCATACCTATACAATTATTTTATTGATAATTATAATCAATATTGACTATATTATCTTGCATTTGTAAACTTAGAATTACCTATTTAACCTGCACAGACTTAGCTCAATGGTTTAGTGGGTAGTATTTGGGAGAAGAGACCGAGGTTTGAACCTCGGCGGCGGCAATGCGTGAGTTATGTCCAAAGTGGGCAGATTCCTTGTGCGTACCAGCATTTGGCCATGTCTGCTGAACCATTGAGTCACCGTGATTTACAACTTCCCACAATGCTCTGTCGGGTCGGAGTGTGGGGGGGCCCTTGGGGTTGGGGACTCAACCTTTGGGAGAAGAATTACCTATTTAAATACGCAAATTCAACATTCAATTATCTATGCATGAACAATTTCAATATAATCTTGCCTTAATATACTTTAAAGTACTTATTTTAAAAAAAAGCATTGGATAATATACTTTAAAGTACTTATTTTAAAAAGAGCATTGGGCATTATTCCAATCGCGCAATGCGTATAAAAAACTAGTACATACATAAGAGTCAAACTTAAAATTTTGTGTCTATCAACTAATTGTGAAACTAAGTTGATTGAGATTGGCTTGTTTGACAAAATTAAAGGAAACAAAAATTGACGGTCCAGATCCGCTATTGGGTAAATGAAAGTGGGCCCTGTATGAAATGACTGCTAATATTTGAGGGATACAATAGTGATTTCGTCTAGTCGAAGTTTTTTGCACAGATAAGAGTGAGAAATGACAAATGTATATTGGGGAAGAGAGAGAAAGGAAACTTATCCATTGAAAGATCTATAAAAGCAGATCACACCTCAAGGCTCAGGCATAGTTAGTATGGTAGGCTACAGATATAGGGGTTCAGAGAGAGGGTTAGAGAATTCATTGTATCTGTAGGAAGAAGAACAGCGTTTATTCGTGTAAAAGTATATGATCTCAATCTCTATTTATCTCTGTTTATAAGAATCGATTGGCGTGTGATTCTGCAATGGCTGCATCGAGGAGCTATTTCCCGAGGAATAACTACCGGTTCCTGTCGACTGACCGCGAGGCGCCGATCGGTGGCGACTCCGTGTTTGAATTTGAGGAGTCGGAGGTGTGGAACGCGGCTCACTCCGCCTCTCCGGAGCGCCGGAAGGCGATTCCGAGTTCTCGCGCGAGGAAACCGTCGGCCGTGAGCGGCACGCGCGTGGTCGGAGCGGCGCCGGGGTCCCTGCCGGTGAACGTGCCGGACTGGTCGAAGATACTGAAGGACGAGTACAGGGAGAACCGGCGGAGGGACTGCGACGATGATTTCGACGACGAGGAGGAGGACGGCGGCGGCGACGGTGGCGATCGGGTCCCGCCGCACGAGTTCGTGGCGCAGCAGTTGGCGAGGACTCGAATCGCCTCCTTCTCGGTGCACGAGGGCATCGGGCGCACCCTCAAAGGCAGAGACCTGAGTAGAGTCCGCAACGCGATTTGGAAGAAAACCGGTTTCGAAGACTAACCTAACTGGAGGCGAGGATTGATTTTCCTTTTTCGTTTTCAAATTTTCCGCTTCCATATTTCCGGATTTTGATTTTTATTTATTTCTCGGAAGTGAACTGCCTAGCGGAAACGGATTACACGCATGTAATCGTAACGTTAAGGAGATAAAAATTTAAGAAACAAATTAGTTCCATTATCATTATCCTCCAAATCCCATTTTCCCATCTTTATTTAGCTTCTCCGTTAAGACTTTGAAACGCGGATTGAATTCGGTTTAAGATGTTGAACAACTCAAGTGGGAAAAGTGGATTAAGTCAATATTTTGGTAGAGGATTAGGTAGAACTGGGGAGAGAATGAGAGATTCCGCTGCCTGCCTGCATTAAATTCATCCATAATTCATTTCTGGATTTTCTGGTTCAACTGTACTATATAGACTTTAATAGTTTAATTCATTCATACTCATATATTGATGAACTCTTGGGATTGGCAATAAGCATGCCCAGATTAAAATATATTTTTGATTCTGAGATGGTGAGAAGTGAGAACGTACGTTGACAGTACGTAATCACAGTAGTATTGATTATGGAGTAAAAGGGGGCAAATCGATCGGATTTTCTTATCCAAAATAGTACTACGTTGTTGTCGAGATTAGAATTGCTTTTATGGAAACAAATATTTTACAGCTAATTTAAAGGTTTTATTTGCTAAAGTCCATGGGAAGAAGGCATTGCACAGTGGATGTTTGCAAGAATTTGGATTGCCCGTTGGTGTGGTGTTGGGAGTTGGGTTTGGCTTAATTATCATTTTCACTACCATCCAAATGTTATTTTCTTTCCCTCTTTCGGTCTTTCTTCTCTCAATAGTCAATACTGGGGTGTCAAATTATCCTGTACTATGTGTCTCACCTTTAAAATTACTTTAAAACCTTTACATTTCTCTATTCCATCCATAAAAAACAAAATAAAGCAAAAGGAATTAACAAATTAAAGCAAGGGCAAATCGGGAATTAAATATATGGCGCGGCACTGTCATGAACGCCAAAATTTTTGGCGTTTTGCCGCTGAGATGATGCACGTTGGAGAAGTCTGTTTTGCTGCGATGGTGGGATGGTGCTAATATTTGCAGTTTTGGAGATGGCCTTAGAGTTCAGCTCAGTACCCAATGCTCGTGCGGAGTCCCAGGCCCTCAGGGTCTCTTTTATCATGCGGACTAGCCTTATCCTTACACATTGTCTAATTAGATTTGCCTTGCCATGGGCTCATCAGCCATCAAGGAAATGAAAATAGCTCCTAACCAATTGTGCCATTTGAATTGCTTCCAAAACTAGCAACAAGTTTCTCGAACTTAATTGGGTGGGCGTACCTAACTCGCCCAGATCTTAATGTTTATGGCAAAACTAGCCTTGACACTATTATTGTCCCTACCCATTTATAGCAAGCTAGCTAATTGTGCTTGACATTCTCCTCCATCCAAAATCTAGCACGCCCTTTGTGCTAGGAGAGAAAGACCGGACTCTGTCATAAGATCATCGTACTATACGGCCTACGCACCGCGTCGCCTCAAGTACTCCAAGTAAAGCAGTCAGGCTTAGCTAGCGGCCACCCGAGTCCCTTCTCTCTATAGGACCCATAATCTCTATGTAAAACATCTTTATAAATCATTAAATATACAAATGCAAGCTATAAGACTATATCGTGATAGTTGATACTAATAGCTACACTTTAACGGAGTTAACGTTCCTGTCAATTTGGGGACTTTATTGGCGATGCTTCCGTCTAATCTTGAAGGTCATTCCAAGACCGAATTGATGCTGCAATGATAGCAATTTTGGACCTTTTTGTGTTATCAATTGCAATAAAGGAAGCACATTGCACATATCCATCCCATTACCAATTATGGAAGTACTTATTCCAACCCCATTCTTAGCGTAAGACAACATTTCTATTTTCTCCGTCCAAAAAAAATATGCAATTTAATAAATTATATTCTCTTTAATTTTTGCATTTTAAGAAATAGACAATAATTGTTAAACAATAAACAGAAAATCCTTTTAAAAAAAAAAAAAAAAAGAAAAGTGGTTCATTCAATTTGAAAAAAAATGACAATAAACATTGTATTAATATATTAAATTTAAAAATTACAACTCGTAAAAACTTATAAACTTCAACAAATATTCTTGAGGACTTACACTCATTAATGTTAAAATACTGACTTTAAGTATGTAGGGTCTAACACAACTACTCAACTAGTATGGTCATGGTGGAATTTTTTTTTTTTTTTTTTTTTTTGGATTATTGAGCATCGAGTAATACTTTTTCATTTTCTTTGTTTTTCTAAGTTTAGTTTCAAAAAGGACGAATGAGTATTTTGGACCGTTTGATTTGAATGTAGGGAGCAGAAGAATGATATTTGACCAAAAGCATCAAAGTGTAGACTAATAAAAGTAGAAACTCAGAATTTGCATTTCGTGTCATGTTTGGGCTAATCTGTCGCATTCTTGCTTCCACGGCCCACACCACTTTCACTCGCAAATTATGCTATGCTAACCGGTGCCGTTTTGGTTAAAAAAACGCGCGTCCCACTTAAAGAAGAAATCAGGTTCGATTTCCGGCAATAGCATTTTTATATATCCAGAAATTTATAATTATATATCCAGAAATTCATAACTATATATCTACAAATTCATAACTATATATCCACAGTGAATGAATGAAGTAAAAATCCACAATGAATGAATGAATGAAGTAAAAATCCACAATGAATGAACTAAATATCCACAATGAATGAACTAAATATCCATAAATTCATAACTATATATCCACAGTGAATGAATGAAGTAAATATCTACAATGAATGAACTAAATATCCACAATGAATGAACTATATATCCATAAATTCATAACTATATATCCACAGTGAATGAATGAAGTAAATATCTACAATGGATGAACTAAATATCCACAATGAATGAACTAAATATCCATAAATTCATAACTATATATCCACAAATTTATAACTATATATCCACAATAATGCTATTGCCGAGAATCGAACTTAAATTTTTTTTTTTTAAAGTGAGACGCGCGTTTTTAGTCAAAACGACGTCGTTTTGCATCGTATGTACCATGCGCATGGTACATTCGGTTGCACAGCATAACTATTGACTTTCACTCCATAATTCACTTTTATTTTATTTTTTTTATAACACTTTTATTTTATTTTATTGAGTTAATTTCATTTTTGTCCTAAATTTATTGGTGACAGTTTACTTTAGGCAAATTATGCTCTTACTCCTGTAAGGTGGACACGGTTCTAAAACTATCATAATTGTAAATATAGAGTTCAAAAATTATGAATATAGAGTTCTATAATTATGAACATAGAGTTCAGTAATTGTGAATATAGAGTTCAATAATTGTGAATATGAAGTTCAAAAATTATGAACATAGAGTTTTATAATTATGAACATATAGTTTAGTAATTATGAACATAGAACCATGTCCACCTTGCAAGATGGACACGGTTCCACGACATAACAATTGTTTACTTTAAGTCTCTCTCTCTCTCTTTTTTTTTTAATCAGAATATTCACTTCTGATCATAGTATTATTGTGGCATAACCATTTTTTGTCATTTATCAACAAAACAGTTTAAATATCGTTAAATATAATGGCATTTCGGTCTTTAATTATGGATTTAAAATATATATATATATATATATATATATATATATATATATATATATATATATATATATATAGTGGTTCAACTTATTTTGTATAAAAAGATTGAAATGTCTTTATATTTAACGACATTTCAACGATTTTGTTGATGAAAAACTAAAAATGGTCATGCCACAATAATACTAGGAGTCTAGGACCAAATAAGGATGTTCTAATAAAAAATTAAAAGACTAAAAGTTGACAGTCCACTGGCCTATAAATCTATGACAAAAAATGTAATTAAGTATATTTTATTTTATTTTACTTTAATACATTGAATATATCATATTATGCTAAACTAATCCTAAATTCCTAGAACCTCTATCAAGAGTCATTGGAGGAGGTAAATTTTGAGCCACCACACCCCTATATGTACACTCTACTCACAAAGGGTCTTCATCTCCTCTGATTAGTCAAGGTCTTTAATGACTGCCCAGGTTCTTAGTGGGATTCAAATTCCTACACCGCCGCTGAAGCAAGACTCTAAGGTGATTGGTTATACTAACGGAGCTAGTCTCGCTGGACATAATTTACTTTTATTTTGTCACGAGTGATTGTTTAATTTTTACATGTTTGTGTAGGAATAAAGATATAGTTGTACATAGAAAGAGAATCTTCTTGTTGAGAGAATGGAAAAATGAAGATGGAGCCTTCTTGTGTGAGGAAGAGTGATGGAGTGCACCATTCATAAGAGTCGAAGAGTGGTGAGGAAGAGTGATCTCATGTGAAGAAGAATAATGTGGAAGAGTGATAGAGTCTTCTCCTAATGTGAGGAAGAGTGAAGATGGTCCCTTTTCCTTTTGCTCCTCCCTTCTTTTATAGTAATAAGATAAGATTAGAAGTATCTTGGGAGGAGAAGAAGGAAGATAAGATAAGAAGTATCCATTGGGTGAGTCAATGGGGGTAGTAAATAAGTATTTAATAGAATTTATGAGTGATAATGAGGTTTAATCCCTTATATAATAAAGCTATATGGTTTGGAAAATAATTAATGTTACAATTAATGCAACACCATACTTTATTATAAAAAAAAATTTAAAAAAAAGCACAACATTTAAAAAATAAAATAGCTATATATTATATAATCATATAAAAAATATACTTTTGAAAAATAAAATAGCTATATATTATATAATCATATAAAAAATGTGTTCAATTAGAGTTTAAATTTACACATACAAAATTTGAAATTTGCTTTCCAAATGTAATTATCTTAGTTATTATTTGTATTGTGAAAATTATAATATAGATGAAATACAATTAAGAATAAATCAATGTAATTATGTAAATTATCTCTATAAGTTTATTTGAATATGCACATAATTAGAGATTATATTAACCATACAAAATTTTAATTTTAATTTTAATTTTAATTTTAATTTTGTATTCTATAAAAATAATAAATACTTGACCAATGGAAGCTAAAAAATATTATTATATTAAATAATTTAAAATATTTTAGTTTTTCTATTTTTTATTTATATTTATAATAACATAATTTTTTTCCGTGCATCGCGCGGGTGAATTACTAGTTGGATATATAGCTAATGGTTTTCAGAAGTTTTATGTTAGTTTGATATATAGGATATTTAATAGATAGTGAAGGTGTAATAGTGAGGTAGTAACTAGTAAATGGGGTATTTATGTGGGGGTTATGGAGGGGTTTAAGTGTTTGACTGAATTTTAGGTAGTTTAACCGTGTATCCATCAACTTGAAAGTTTATGCCCGTATTATCCATCCTTATGATCATCTCAATAATAATGTAAAGCATAAAACACAACATCAAAGGAGTCAACTTAATGAATCCCAAAATAGCATTATTTTTAGGTATATGGCATGCATCCTTAATTGTGTGTGTGTGTGTGTTTTTTTTGGTTATGGTAAAACTGAAAATAGAACTCGCAAGCAGCTGCAGGCTATAAATTCTCTAATTGCCATTGTTGGTGCTTTTTAACATTTAAAATCTTAATATAAATTATCAGACATATTAAGATTTCAGAGCTTTTAGTCGCTCAGATTCTAGGATCCATTTGAGTTTAGTACTTACAGCCCGTTTGATACAACGATAATATTTGAAGAGAAATGTAATTAAACCAAATTTGATTCTTTCTATTGTTTTTGGTTTTCACTTTTCACCCTAGGTAACTCTTTCTACTCTTTTTAAAATTTTGTGATCTCTTTCTACTTTTCTAAAATTTTGTCAACACTTCTATAAATTTCAGAGTGTACTGTTTTTCTTCATTCAAGTTCGCCGAGAACGTTTATATTTGGGTGTTTAAATATATACATTAGTAATTTATTATATCATTGAAAAATCAACATTTGATCAATACTTTTAATACCCTCGGGAAGAAGTAAATTGTTTTTAATGAAACTGTACCTAACCAAATTTTTTATTATTTGATTTGGTGCAAAACCCGTTAAAACTTACGCGGTGAGAAAACCAATTTCCAAGTTTAATGTATGTAAGAGAAATTTCTATTTGTTCATATAGATACGGATTGTAATTAATTGTTATACGTTTTAATTTCTTCATATATATCACAATTCAAATTGATATTATAGTATTTGGTGTGATGTTTATAAATTTTTACATTTTCATAAGTCTCATTCTTAATCTCATTCAATTCACAAATCATTTCACTCCATTACTACCATAGTTACAACTAAAAGATATTCCATTACAACAGAAAACGATATGCATGATTTTCCTAATTGATCGACCTACTTTTCCATCAACCTTGCAAACCCTATGTTGTTCATAGAAGTTCACAAGCTCGGCTATGGAAGTGTGGAGATATTTTATATCATTCTCGAAAAATAGGGAGAGGAATTTGGGAATTTAATGGATAGAGATAATATAATTAAGAAAGGTGAATATTAATAATAATATAAAAGAATAAATCAGCCTACATGGACATGAGGGTATAAAAAATGATTAAAAATCGCAGCTGAACCTTGTAATAATCTATCAAGGCTGCCTACGTACCCAGGTTTTGATATTCTTGAATTCTGGGATCAAGCCACACGTAGTTCTTAGATTACATAGTTTAGTTTCAGTGGCTATAATATTAATATTTGGAGATTGGCTTCGGCTTACTATGTTGGGCCTTCAATTCATTCTGGAAAGTAGCCGTACGTTGTCGGACATGGCCGCCGGGAAGCTTGGCCTTACTGCGACTGTCGCAATGCTTCTTTGGTTCAGGGAAATCTATCTTCCTCTTCTTGGCCGCCATCTTTTCCGCTTCTTCTTCTTCTTTAGGGTTCTTGCGCCCTAACATCTTCTTTGTGGCTTCCATCGACTTATCTTGACGACCCACCATCTTTAATGGCGGCACTGGAGGAGCAGTAACCTGAGATGACAACTCTTTTTCTACAGATTTCTTGAACCCTAATTTCTTGATTCTTTCTGGGGAATGGGATGTGTGCTTTGCAGGCGGAGAAGTAACCTTCAATAATTCATGAGCTGCGGCATTTCCTGGATTCTCATCAAACAACAATTTCATGATTCTGCTTCTGTGCTTCTTAAGCTTTTCAGGATCAATCAAAGCCGCAACGTTGACCGCAGCTTCGATCAACCCCACCATATCCTGCTCTTTCTTGATGCCCAACCTAACCCTAAATGCACTTTCAACATCCATTGATCAATAAAGTCTTTCTAATACGTACTCTGATCCGTATTTTCCTAGACAGACGTACAGAACAATTGAGTGTGTGTTTTCTAATATTTCGTGAATGCATATCGGTGAACACGTTTATATGCAGTAATTAGTGAATGGCGGGAAAATTAGTTAGACTCAATATAACCCCACTATAATTGGGATTTACTCATTGTGATAGACAAATGAGATTAATTCATATTTTTACTATATGAGAAATGTAATAATGGTGGAAGCTTACAATGCAACAATAATGAGAGTCTATATATCATGTAATTGAAAGTTTAGTTTATTTTATTTTTGTAGGTAATACTAGGGAGCAAAAAGAACTCGAAAATGAAATTATGACAGTATTCATAGAAAACAAACTCTACTCATTCATGTGTAATTGACTTTTGACAGTAAAACATTATGCTGGAATCTTTTAGAGATGTCAAATTCACATTTTCGATGATTAATTTGTTCTCCAAATACAACAAAAAGATATGTATATAGGCTTTTTGAAAATGGAAATTTGTGCTCAATTTTGAACGTTTAGAGAATGACAATGAAAATGTGAGAAATAAATTAATAGTATGAATATTACTACAGTTTTGTTTGTGTTTGCAAATAAAAAGAAATATGTAATTTGAATAAAAGGGAATTAGTTTGTTTTTTTTTTAATCTATGATTTTTGTTAAATATTTTCTTTTAATTTTATATCTTATATTTTTTTTTAAAAAAATAAAATCAGATACGTGTAGCACGATAAGCACTAACCAAATAGGTCGGATTAATTTAGGACTTTATTAACATTTTAACTGATTTAGGGGGTTCGAATGAAGGATGTTTTATTTAGATGCTCAATTGCACTATGACTTAGGGGACCACAATCTCACCCCTTTTTTCCTAAATTATATTCAGGAGGCCGGTTTTTAGTTTTGTGTGGCCCCGTTCTTAAAATAAATGAGGCCCTATCAAAAGCCTAATTTTTTTCTAATAATAATAAAAGGATTTTTTTTAAAAAATAAAAGATGTCACAAGCAAGAATTGAACCTTTGCCCTCCCAAAGGAAACACAATAGTCATATGTTTTTACCATTCCCCAATGTAATATTTTACAATTAATTGTAATTTTTATGTTTTTTAATATTAACTAGCTAAGTAAAAAATTAAATATTGGGCCCTCTAAAATTTGGGGCCCTGTGCTGTACACAGCCCAAAATCCGGCCCTGATTATATTGTTGGTCTTGAAGGGGTTTGAATAGATTTTGAACCGTTTTTAAATTTTTAAAAACAACTCTAAGTAAGCTTGAGTTTATGAAATCTAAGCTATGAAACTATCTTTCCTTGCAGCGGAAGTCTTAAGCTTGTCTAAAAAAATCGTAGCAATTGTTTTGTTATTTTAACGTGATTGTGTGTAATTGTGTAAATATAAGGTTAGTTTTCAAATAACAAATGAGTAATAGTAAAAATAAGACACAAGAAATTTTTATAGTAATTCAGAAAATACTTTCTACTCCACTAAGTATTGTTATAATAACACCTCTATTTGGCTATATTTTACCCCATCTTATTTCATTCTATGCGTATTATGGGTTGTAAAGTTGTGAACTGCGACTACTTTGTGTATCTTTATCTATAGTCACACCCATTTACACAACAAAGTGGAAAAAGAGCATTAGAATTTGTCGATTAAGAAAGCAAGGAACGCGTTGAATGGAAGCTAAGGAGATAATATATAAGTTAACTGCATGGACATAATATATATATATATATATATATATATATATATATATATATATATGTTAATTGTATATATAGGCACATAATGTACTAAAAGTAGTCAAGTTACATAATATATTACCAATTATGGAAGTACTTAGTGGGGGGCTCTTAGGGTTGGGATTCAGCCTTTTGGAAGAATTATAGAAGTACTTATTCCAACCCCATTCTTAGCGTAAGACAACATTTCTATTTTCCCCGTCCATAAAAATTATTCAATTTTATAATATAAATTATATTCTCTTTAATTTGTGCATCTTAAATAATTCATCATCACCAACCTACCAAACATGTTAGTTTATAACTCAATTAGACATTTTAATACTTACTGCCTCAATCTTCTCTCTTAGTGCTACAGATGTTAACGAACTTTTAACAGGAACGAATGGAGTAAATTGTGTTATAAGTGTAAGTAACAATTTTATATAGTACATCTAAGTGCAAGTAAAATGTATATATATGGGCGCGCATAAATGAGAACAAGTGCAACTGAATGGAGTGGTGAGAATGACCGAGATCAGAGGACGGAAGGTGTAGCTAGGGCGTTGGGTGTTGTACATGAAACTGTGAGTAATAATAACAAGTTAATTATTATAATTTGTGGTTTATTATATTACTAGTTTTTTACGCTCATTGCGCGATTGGAATAATGTCCAATGTTTTTTTTTTTTTTTAAATAAGTACTTTAAAGTATATCAAAGACAAGATTATATTGGAATTGTTCATGCATAGATAATTGAATGTTGAATTTGCATATTTAAATAGGTAATCTAAGTTTACAGATGCAAGATAATATAGAAAAGATTAAGAACAAATTACACTTTGGGTCCTGTGAGTATTAGGGTACTGGCAATTTGAGTACAGGACTTTCAAAACTCTCAATTTAAACCTTTATCTATTCATTTTTTGGCAGTTTTGGTCCTCCGGACCAAATTGCCGGCCAAAATTGGCCGGAAAATTTTTTAATCGTTCGAATTGTTTTTGGGTGAGGGTAAAAACGTCATTTGTTATTGTATTTGGGGGGAAAACACCTTCCGGTCTTTTAGTCAACAACACCACTTGCAATTTGGGGGGAAAGCAACGAATTTGGGGGGAAAATCCAAAGAACTTCATCTTCCACTACTGGAGCAGCGATTGTGTGAAGTGGTCTGGAGCTTCGATTGTGGACATCATCTTCTGGGTTTGGAGAGGGCGAGCTTCATCATCTGCGACTGGAATGGGTCTACAACTACGTAAGAAATTTTTTTTTCGGAGTTTAAATGTGAAGAAATTGAAAGTGTCTGAGCGTATTTGTTGTTTGGGTTGCCTATTTTTTGTGTGTGTGGAGTTGAATGCAAGTTTCTGCATATCTAGGGTTTTGTCCTGGGCTTTATATATGCATAGAATAGGGTTATGTAGTGTTGTTTTGTTCTGCGGGGACCACCACTAAGTTTCTGCAAGTATTATTGTGTTGTGTTGTGTTGTGTTGTGTTGTGTGGGCACCACCACTATACTAATACTTTTGTCAAGATTCCATGTGCATAAACTGGGAGTTGGAGCAATTTCTGTATACCTTTATTGCTTTGTGGTCTGTGGGGTCCAGTATGTTGACTATTGTATGTGTAAATGGTTTCTTTACAGGGGATGGAGTTGGTCCTTTTTCTGTTTGCCTTTTCCATAATGGAGTAATAAATAGGGTAGGTGAGGTTAAATATATGGGTGGTGATGTAGAGGTTTATGACAGAATGGAAGCTAGGGAAATTTGTTTACAAATGTTGAAGGATATGATTAAAAATTTAGGGTATAGTGAAGTAGGAGCACTAATATATTGCCTTTCCAATGATGGTTTGAAGTTGCTGCAATCTGACATGGATGTAATAACAATATTGAATGAGGACAACCCAGGCAATATGTTGGAGTTTTGGGTTGAAACAATGGATGAGGTGGACTTGGTTGATGCTGATATGGAAGTACTGGAGACAGAAAGTGATTGGGAAAATGCAATTGAGGTAGAGTGTTTGAAGGTAGAAGAGCAGGTTGGAGAACAGCAGAAGGTGGCAGAAAAGCAGAAGGCTGCAAATGCAGAAGCTAGAGCTGTGGATGATGCTTTTGTGGAAAATAGGAAAACAAAAAAAGTTAAGACCAATGATGAGGTGGAAATTAAGTTTTCAGATGAGGAGTCAATTGTTGATTCTGATAGTGATGTTGAGGGTAAGTGGCCTATATTTAGAGCTGCAACAGACATGAAGGACCCACAGTTTAGGTTAGGAATGACTTTTGCATCTAAACAACAGTTTAGAGAGGCTGTGCAAAATTATGCTTTCAATAATGGCAAAGAGATTAAAACTCTGAAAAATGACAAGGAGAGGGTAATTGTTAAATGTACACAGGAGGGGTGTCCTTGGAGAATAGGGTTGAGGAAAGTACTTGGTTCAATGACATGGAGGATTTTGAATATGACAGATGAACATGAAGACTGTAGTTGGGTATGGGAAAATGGTATGGTTAAGTCTTCTGTGGTGGCTAAAAGGTGGTTAACTGAATTGCAAGACCATCCTGATTGGATGATGAGGAAGTTCAAGGATAAGGTGTGCAGTCAGGAGGGTTTTTATGTTAGCAATTCACAGGCCTATAGGGCTATTTGGAAGGCAAAGAAGCTAAGGCAAGGTAAAGTGGAAGATACCTTTAAGAAGATATGGAGTTATAAGGCAGAAATAGAAAGAACAAACCCCAAGACAACCTGTCCTGTAAAACTCAGTGACCTAACTGATGAAAGTGGCAATTCCAGGTTTTTGAGAATGTATGTGTGTTGGGAAGCTAGCAAGCAAGGATTCAAGCACTGTAGAAGAATAATAGGTTTAGATGGGTGTCACCTTAGAACTGAAACTGGTGGGATGCTACTAACAGCTGTTAGTATTGATGGCAATGATAGTATATTTCCACTAGCATATGCTATTGTGGAAGGGGAGAAAAAGGAATCTTGGACATGGTTTCTACAACTTCTGAAAACTGATTTGGAAATAACTAGAGGTGTTGAGGATGAATATTGCTTCATTAGTGATAAACAGAAAGGGTTGATTCCTGCATTTGAGAGTGAGCTACCTGGTGTGGAGAATAGATTCTGTGTGAGGCACCTTCATGCAAATATGAAGGTGGCAGGTTTCCAAGGAAAGGCCCTTAAGGACTGCCTGTGGGCTTGTGCTAGGGCAACCACTTTGAATGCATTCAATGTTGAATTAAGTAAACTTAGGGGCTTAGATGAAGATGCATACCAATGGCTTGGTGATAAGAGTCCAACAGAGTGGTCTAGATCTCACTTTTCTACACAGTCTCATTGTGACATGTTGGTCAATAACATCTGTGAGTCATGGAATGGATCTATAAGGGATGCAAGGGACAAACCCATTATTGAATGTCTTGAAATACTAAGGAAAATGTTGATGGGCAAGTTCTTTGAGAAAAGACAAAAAGCTGCAGAGTGGAAAGCCTTGCTATGTCCTGCAATTGTGAGAAAGCTTAAGAAAATTGAGAAGGATGCATCAACATACCATGCAACACAATGTGATTTCCATAAGTTTGAAGTAAGCCATTTATATGGGGATCAACAAGAGGTTGATCTGGAAGCAAAAAAGTGTTCCTGTAGGGTTTGGGACCTAACTGGCATTCCATGCAAACATGCCATTTGTGCTATATGGAAAAAGCATGGAAAGGGTTCAGTTACTGACTATGTCCATCCCTGCTACTCCAAAGAGACCTACTTGAAGGTATATGGTGGTTGTATCAACCCTATGACAGGTCCAAATGATTGGCCACAATGTGACAGAACCCCACCATTGCCTCCTTTGTATACTGCCAAGGTATATATGCTTTGCCTAGTCATTAATGTGTTCTTATTCTATTCACTTTATCTTGACTAAATTGATTTGCAGGTTGGGAGGCCCAAAAAGCAAAGGGCAAGGTCAGCTGCTGAATTGACAATAGATGGAAAGTATGTGTCCAGACAACACATTCAGTTACATTGTGGACTGTGCAGGCAACCTGGCCACAATGCAAGGAAATGTCCTACAAATCCAAATAAAAAGGTTTACTTTGTGGCCTCTCATTAGATATTCAACTACATTTCCTAGTTTTGGTGTATTATGCCTGAGTTTACTTATCATGTTTCTTTGTTTTTTCCCAGTTGAAGCCAAAAAAAAGATTCATCTATAGTGCAAGACAAATCCCCATCCACCTTCCTTCAGGGCACAACCAGCCTCATGAGGGTGTAGCTGAGACAGAAGACCACTTTCCCTCTGGTGACCAGCAGCAGCAGGAGCTAGATGACCTACCAGCAGCACAGCAGCTAGATGAGCAGGACCAAAGCCAATCCAAGGACAGTAAGGGCAAAAGGAAATTGAGGCCCTCCAATAGGAAAAAACCCTATTATACCAGGAGCAAGACCACCTTCAAATCCAAGTTCTTTGGAAATAAGGGTGAACCAATTGACCTTGAGTGATTGCCAACTAGGTGCTTGTTATGTTGCCTTATGATTGTGTTTTGAAACATGATGGATAAGTTAAGGTCTTAATGGTTTTTGTTGTTTTGTTTAAACTGTGTTTTTGTTGTGTTAGCTGTTTTGTATCAAACTAATCAATGTACACTGCTTTTTTGTGAATGGTAATGCAGCATGTGATTTCCATAAGTTTGTCCAACATACATATCCAACCACAATTCATACATGAATGGTAATGCAGGACCAAAAGCCTGGAATTCATTCAGTAACATATATATCCAAAAACCAAGACTAATTCCTTAATGACCAAAACCAACCACAATTCATACATGAACAAAACCAACCACAATTCATACATTTCCAAAACCAACCAAACTACATACATTACCAAACCCTACTACCAACTACTGCTACAAATAACACAATCAAGACTACTAACACCTTGTTCATGGACTTCAAACCTTGTTCACTTCTAAGTTTCGAATTCAATTTTCGTATCTCTTCATCTTGTCGGTTGATGCGTTTTAGCAATCCTGGAATTATTCGCTTTGAACGATAGCACATTGGAGTATCATACCAATCAATAAAACCACATCCCACCTTCCTCTGCAATAATAAACAAAATGCAAAACAAAACTGTGATTAAAGTAATTCCTAAAACAGAAAATATCTAGAAATTTGATGTTCATAAATTAGGGTTTGAAACTAATTTAAACAACACAAAAAAAAACCCAAATTGAGCATTTCGTAGGTATACACAAAAATTAGACTTTCAAAAGTAATTAACTTACATTACCACCCACGCATTGCCAAAATCTACGACCTGGGTTCTCAGCTGTCCATGAAGTGCGTATCTTCAGTTGCTCACCACACCTACAATGGACAATTGGAAACCTTTCCCCAAATTCATAAAACTCGTTGCCATGATTAGAAGAGGAAGATGATGAATACGAATTAGCCATTGATTGCAAGCGGAGGAGGTCGAGTAGGAGTGCAGACGCCGTCGAGGAAACCGGTCGGAAGGTGGAGTAATAAATACGCCGTCGAGGAAACCGTCGAGCAGCCGTCGAAGACAATCTCCCTCTGGTGACCGTTTTTTAGCCCAACACGAGGTGGTCCCCAAATAAATACAGTAACAAATGACGTTTTTACCCTCACCCAAAAACAATTCGAACGATTAAAAAATTTTCCGGCCAATTTTGGCCGGCAATTTGGTCCGGAGGACCAAAACTGCCAAAAAATGAATAGATAAAGGTTTAAATTGAGAGTTTTGAAAGTCCTGTACTCAAATTGCCAGTACCCTAATACTCACAGGACCCAAAGTGTAATTTGTTCAAAGATTAATTATAATTGTCAATAAAATAATTGTATAGGTATGGTTGAAACCAAATACGGGACATAAGGGAGATAAATAAAAATTAGGGCATAAAATATTAAATATATATTAATATTGAAGAGCTAACTGTTGATTGCCAAACAAGGACATTGCGTGGTAGTTTCCCACTTCAATTTGTTGTGTGATTTGAATACACTTTTTGTCAATATATCCCCCAAGTAGTTAATATGATTGGCTTAATTTTATATTTTTATTTTTTTAAAACAATTATTATTATTATTATTATTATTATTATTATTATTATTATTATTATTATTATTATTATTATTATTATTATTATTATTATTATTATTATTATACCCTTAGGTCATTTTACATGTTAATCTAAACAGTTAATTTTTTCAAATTTCTTTTTACCAACCGTTGATATAATTCGCTGGTCAAATCCGCAAATATAATCCGCTAACGCTAACCGCTAATTGCTGATTGTTAAACAAGGACATTGTGAGGTAGTTCTCACTTCAATTTGTTGCGTGATTTGAATACTCTCTTTGTTAACAAATTCCTCAAGTAGTTAATATGATTGACTTTATTAATTATATATTTTTTAAATTTTTTCATGGTATAAAATACTTGGTGAATAAATATATAACATTATTTTGTATTATAACTTTTATATTTAATTAAAAAATAGTGCACAAAAAGCTAATAGACAATGTAGTGAATATAATCAATCAATTAATGAATTTGAATTTAAATAATTTTTACATTGGAGAAAAATAAAGACAATATAACTAATAAAATTATTTCTTTTAATTAATTTATTGATAATGAATATTATATATTTTTTTAATAAAGACATTGTAGGGACAATATAGCGAATATAATCAATTGATGAATTTGAATGTAAAAAAAAATTTATTGGAGAAAAATAAAGACAATATAACTAATGAAATTATTTCTCTTATTTAATTTATTGATAATGAATATTTTTTGTTGAATAAAGACATTGTAGACATATAATTCTAAATTAAAGAAATGAATATGTATTTTTTTTTTGTATCACTAAATTATTAATTAAGTTAATAAGAGTAAAATAGAGTACTAATTATGCCAACTTTGGTTGGGATGGAGTTCGAACCTAAGACTTTTCGCATTGAAATTAATGAGTAAGTTAACGGTGAACTAACAGAAATTAACGGAAAAGATAATATTTAACGGAAAAGTTAACGGATAATCATATTCATTAAGAATAAATTAGGAAATCTTAAGGAAAAATTAAAATCTGATCAATCTGAGCCATTCATTTGATTAAAAAAATTGACCGCCATTTTTTCTACCCATTATAGGCCTAACTCTCTTGGGCTCTTATTAGTATAGTAGATATAGTAGATTTTGATAATAAAATTTGAATTCTTACTTTCAATTCATTTTCTTTCTAATTCTTTATTTTTATCCAATGCATCATTAGATCAACGGTTATACCATGGACCCGGGTCCATTTGCCAGGTAGATTCAAATCCAAAATACACAATTTACATATTGAATGATAATTCAAATTTTGAATATTCAGTATGTAAGTTGTGAACACCATGCACTCGAAAAAGGAACAATATGCAATCAAAGAAAAAAAAATAATGCACCTAAAGAAAAAAGAAAATATGCACTAGAAGATAAACACTAAAGGGAAAATTGTAATTTATGCCCCTCCATAATATACCAATTATCAATGTTACCCCTGAATTATTAGTAGTGTAAATGTTGCCCCTCAATTTTCAAAACAGTACATATATTGCCCCTCATGTAACGTACGGGAGGACAATATATGTATCATTTTGAAAATGAGGGGCAACTAACATTTACATTACGGGAGGGCACTATATGTACCATTTTGAAACTTGATGGACAACATTTGCACCACCAATAATTCAAGGGTGATATTGATAATTGACATATTATGGAGGGGCATAAATTATCATAATACAATTGCATTTTTAACTTCTTTTTTTAAAAAAAAAAAAATCTTCATTATAGACGGTTGATTTGGACAAAATCAATAACTGAGATTTAACTCTATTTTTACATAAGAGCTCCTCCACATCTAATGTCTCTATATATTCCTAATCTTATTCAATTTAATCAAATTCAATTTATAATCATTTCACACATCAAAATTCTATAATTTAGTAATCCAATAGGCCGTGTTCTAATTCAACATGTGACAATTCTATCGTTTCCTCTATAAAGTTAGTGTAAGCCTATGTATCAACCCAAAAAATGGAGCACAAATTTTAAATGTAAGTGCATGTCAAATATCTATTAAATTGTGTATATTACATGTACTATTTACCAGTTACTATTGTTGGTGATAATAAACCAAAATCGATTTAATATCTCTAAAATAATATTTATATATATATACACACGAAATATATATAAAATATTATTGGATATATATTCGAAATATATATATACACACAAATATATATATATATATATATATATATATATAACGGAACCAATAGTTATATATACATATATATCTACGAAAAAGATATACCAATATATATCAACCGAAATTGGAACTAATAATCCTCATATTATAAATCCAATCCACAACTAAATCAAATAGAGAGAAGGATTTTTGCTTAGAAGCATAATTCAAAACCGAAAGAAGGAAAGATGGCTCGTGTATAGGTAAGGCTCGTGTATGGGTAAGGGTTTTTAGCGCGAGTCAAGAGTTTCCCAGGATAAAACGCACTACGGTTCGACATTAGAATGAACCTGGCGAACTAGAGCAAAGCTTCTACCTTCTACTTCTTAGAAGGGGAGGAGTACTTAATAGCATTCATCATGGCATCATTAACGCACACGAGCTCAGGCTTGAATCAAGCAATTTTCGAACTCATCTCTAGTTGCAACCCCCCACTCCCCCAGCGCGAGAGAGCCTCTATACTATACAATTCTACAAGTTCCAAAAGTGCCATTGTATAAAAGGGGGGTGAAATCCTCTTTCCAAACCAATGTGGGACAAAGTTCATTTTTTCCTTCATTTTTCCAACTCAATGGGTCTACTTTGAGAATCAATATCTCATTCACCCATTATCCGTTTTGAGCGTACAATATATCAATCTCTTCGTCTTACTACGAAGAACCCGAATCCACTCTGACCCGATCCAAATCAGAAGTGGACCCTACTAATAATTGTACCACAAAATAGCCACTTAAAATGTTATTTTAATGCTATTTTTCCAACAACTATAAATTTATTTGTATGTTTTATACCGCCCGAGACAAAAAGTCAAGCTACGATCAATCCAAGAAGGAATGCAAAGAGGACAAATCAATAGCCGAATAAATTAATTCCTCTGTTGAAGTATTTTTGGTAAAAATTTACCTAATGTTTTTGGTAGAAGATAATGCAGTACAAATTTGACAAATATGTAGTGACACAAAATTGCCTAATGATGAACCGTTGAGTCTATCACCCTGATTTACTCATCCCATATCTTGTTGAATTGGGTTGGGGTGTGGGGTCTTGGGGATGAAAAAATTTCTGTCTTTTATGAATAAGAATTTATGATAATGTCTATATTTTAGGTGTTAACAAAAAATAAATAAATTCAGTATATTCAATTATATCATACCATATCCAGACATCACCAAATGGATATTAACAACAAATCAACAATTGGGACATGCAACCCGAACCAAATGGATATTGAGTAGGGTGGTGCAGTCTCCGTGCCCGGCATCTGAAGGAAGAGTTGATGAACACAACAGATGAATCCAGTTTTGATTGAACAAGTCACCAAGCCTCTGCTTCTCTAGCATTCATCATCAGGACACAAGTCTCCCTCGCTTAGGGAAATAGGGTAATGAGGCTTTAGACATTCTTTGAATCCATTCCCAATCACCTCCATAAACACATTCTTTGTCAAATTTTTCTTCTCAACAGATATTCCAAACAGAGGAATGTATATGAAATTGAAATTAAATTAAATATTCCAAACAGCCAAAGAGCACAGGCTTTCAAAGCTCAGTGCCAATTTGAAGAAATGAAATGGCAATCAGAGCAGCCCAAAACATCAATATTTTGAGGAGCAAACCAAATCTTTAGATAATATAATTAAGAACGGTGAATA
This sequence comes from Ipomoea nil, assembly GCF_001879475.1. NCBI lineage: Eukaryota > Viridiplantae > Streptophyta > Magnoliopsida > Solanales > Convolvulaceae > Ipomoea > Ipomoea nil. The sequence continues at coordinate 3,726,138 of NW_017618262.1, read as the reverse complement.
TTAATAATAATATAAAAGAATAAATCATCCTACACGGATGTGGGGTATAAAAAATGATTAAAAATCGCAGCTGAACCTTGTAATAATCTATCAAGGCTGCCTACGTACCCAGATTTTGATATTCTTAAATTCTGGGATCAAGCCACACGTAGTTCTTAAATTACATAGATTAGTTTGGCACTTTGGTCCGATACAATATCAATATTTGGACTTTGGCTTCGGCTTACTATGAAAGGCCTTCAATTCATTATACTCTTGATAGTTGCATTCAGTCGTCGGACATAGCCGCCGGGAAGCTTGGCCTTACTGCGACTGTCGCAATGCTTCTTTGGTTCAGGGAAATCTATCTTCCTCTTCTTGGCTGCCTTCTTTTCCGCTTCTTCTTCTTCGTGAGGATACTTGCGCCCTAACATCTTCTTTGTGGCTTCCATCATTAATGGCGGCACTGGAGGAGGAGACAACTCTTCTTTTACAGTTTTCTTGATTTCCCGGGAATGCGATGTGTTCTTTGCAGGCGTAGAAGTAACCTTCACTAATTCATCTTCTTGAGGGTTCTTGCGCCCTAGCATCTTCTTTGTGGCTTCCATCGGCTTATCTTGACGACCCACCATCTTTAATGGAGGAGCAGCAACAGCAACCTGAGACAATTCTTGTTCTACAGATTTCTTGAACCCTAATTTCTTGATTGTTTCCGTGGAATGGGATGTGTGCTTTGCAGGCGGAGAAGTAACCTTCAACAATTCATTATCGGAAAACAACTCGCGAGCTGCATTTCCTGGATCCTCATCAAACAACAACTTCATGATTCTGCTTCTGTGCTTCTTAAGCTTTTCAGGATCAATCAAAGCCGCAACGTTCACCGCAGCTTCGATCAACCCCACCATATCCTGCTCTTTCTTGATGCCCAACCTAACCCTTAACGCACTTTCAACATCCATTGATCAACAAAGTCTTTCTAATACATACTCCGATCCGTATTTTCCTAGACAGACAGAGAGCACTTGAGTGTGCATGTGTTTTCTAATATTTCGTGAATGCATATCGGTGAACACGTTTATATGCAGTAATTAGTGAATGGCGGGAAAATTAGTTAGACTCAATATAATCCCACTATAATTGGGATTTAGTCATTGTGATAGATAAATGAGATTAATTCATATTTTTACTATGAGAAATGTAATAATGGTGGAAGCCTACAATGCAACAATAATGAGAGTGTATATATCATGTAATTGCAAGTTTAATTTATTTTATTTTCATAGGTAATATTAGGGAGCAAAAAGAACTCAAAAATGAAACTACGACAGTATTCATAGAAAACAAACTTTACTCATTCATGTGCAATTGACTTCAGACAGTAAAACATCATGTTTGAATCTTCTAGAGGTGACAAATTCACATTTTCGATGATTAATTTGTTCTCCAAATACAACAAAAAAGATATGTATGTATATAAGCTTTTAGAAAATGGAAATTTGCGCTCAATTTTGAACTAGGGGTGTAAACGAGTCGAGCCGAGCTCGAGCCTGGATAGGCTTGAGCTTGAGCTCGTTAATGGAGGCTCGGCTCGAGTTCGAGCTCGAGCAGCTCGATTGTTCGAGTTCGAACTCGATCTCGAGTTTGAGTTCGATTTTGACATTGAATTTTACCTATTTATTACATTTAATTTAAATTTCAAACTACTTTCTTTTATTCATTCATAAATAATAGAAATCTTTTAGGGATTTTGAATTTAAAATTTTAATTTCTAATTGTTATTTTTATATATATTATATTATATTATATTATATTATGTATTATATATATTATATATTATATGGCTCGCGAGCGGCTCGACGAGCCACGAGCCTAGACTATCTAGGCTTAGCTCGAGCTCGATTTTGACCGAGCGGCTCGCGAGCTGCTCGGCTCATTTACACCCCTATTTTGAACGTTTGGAGAATGACAATGAAAATGTGAGAAATATTAGTTTCTTGTATGTTAAACAACATGGCTGCCCATTCCATTGTTCGGAAAGCATGTTTTTCTTCTGATCGTATGGAGTGGCTGTCACACTCTCCTTGTATTTCTGATGTACTGTTTGGGGAAGTTTCTTAATGAATTTGGTTCTAAGTTTCAAAAAAAAAAAAAAAAAAAAAAAAGAAGATTACGAATAGTACTACAGTTTTGTTTGTGTTTGCAAATAAAAAGAAAAATGTAACCAGTTATGCCAAAAACAGCAAAATACTGAAAACAGCAATACACAATATTAATTGCAGGTTCGCAGCATGTAAGATCAAGGAACTTACACATACACTGCAACTTATGAGTACTATATGAGATACACTTCAAGAAGAGGGTGGTACATTACATATTGAATCTATATTATATCCCTCACATTATTTCTCACAATAAACTTATTCGGATGCCACCTCGTGCTGGACTTGGCTTTTAACCGACCCCTACCCAACAAAACTGAAGCAAGAAGTTGGGTTAAGATATATATATATCGGGGGATCATACAACTGAACATGAGGTCTAATCTCCCCACCAGCGATGAGCAAAGACGCCGCTGTTTCTGAGGCTCCTTAGTAGGCTGGTGCAGTCTCCCAGCCCGGCATCTTTCCCTTCTGCAGTGTCTGAGCAGTGAAGGAAGAGTTCATCAACACGACAGATCAATCCAGTTTTGAACAAGTCACGAAGAATCTGCACCTCTGCTTCTCTAGCATTCATCATGAGGACAACGAAGTCTCCCTCGCTTACACTTTCTCCGAACCACTGAGCAAAATCAAACCCTTTTTCTTCATCCATTGGCGCACCAACAAATTCCTCATCGTCACTGGGAAAATAAACCTCCTTTCCTGACAGTGTTGGATGATAAACAAATGTGACACCGGGAGCCTTTACATACGAAGAGAGGGCAGAGGCATTGTGATCAACCACGAAAACGTCCAAGTGGGAAATAGGGTAATGAGGCTTTAGCATTGTTTTAACAGTGGTTTCCACAAATTCCCCCGCGCCAACATTCAAGTAGACTAGTCTGTTTCTCGATGAGATATTCATGAAGCCGGGCAGGTAAGAGATTTTCGGTTTGAATCGTGCAGGCTTTTTGTTGGCAAGAGGTTCAATGTGACCCATGATGGCTTTGCTGTTCACAAGTGCAGGGCAATGATTAGGAAGGCAATACTGCTCAAACGACACAACACCTTCGAATCGTTTCTTGAACAGCACAAGAGTAAGGGAGCCAACATTGGATACATCCACAACATCAGAGCTCTTCAAGAAGGACGAAACGGGAGTGGCTAACCTAACCAAATTGGCAGCCGAGTAGAAATTGGTGGCACCAACGAGCATAGCCCCCGTGCCTCCTGGACGTAGAAGGCGCTCCATCTCCATCACAAGAAGAGATGGCACAGAAACCCTATCGAGAGCTCTAGAGAACACAAAATCAAAAGAATTATCCTCAAACTCTATCTCATACACAAATTTCTTCCTCCAAAGGGAGAAAGATGGGTGTACATTGATGCTAAAAACATCAGAGAATCCTAGTTCCTGCAACGCCAACACGGCTCCATCAGCTCCTTCCCCAACACACAACGCCTTAGCATTCGAATCCAAGAAACCATTCCCAATCACCTCCATAAACACATTCTTTGTCAAATTTTTGTTCTCAACAGACATTCCAAACAGAGGAATGTATATGGGATTGGGAAGCATGGTGAAATTGAAATTGAAATACGGATTCAAGCCAAAGAGCTCAGGCTTTCGAAGCTCAGTGGCCATATGAAGAAACGAAATGGCAATCAGAGCAGCCCAAAACATGAATATTTTGAGGAGCAAGCGCCTTATGAACGAACGAAGAATTTGCAATTTCAACTCCTTCAAATTCATTTCTTTCTCAGATCAAGAAAGCTGTGATATCTCACACAGATATGGTGAAAACTAACAAGAAATTAAGCCAAGTGAAACAGAAACTAAAGAAATTAGCGAGTACAGAACCTGGAGGAGGTGTGGTTTCCACCCACGAGTAAAACTATTGACATTTGGAGACCAAAGAACATTGTTTTAGGAACCCTTCTCGCCATTGCTTCCAACCAAATCAATCCCATCTTGATCGAAATACCCCCTTACATTATTAACTATATACACACAGAAAGTGAAGATCTTTAGATAATAGAAACAATGGGCATATAGTTTTATCACTTTTATGTATAGAGATAAGGTTTTGGGAGTAGAACAGTGGGCAGCAATGGAAGCAAAAAGTGAGAGCTTATTATAGAATCTAGAATTGAAAGATTGGGAGCGAAGCACCATTTGAAGGTCCAAGTTTCTCGGTGGGTGTCGGTGAATGACGGAAGTGCTAGAAGTGGGTCCCGCAGGCCGCAGGTAGAAGGCACTTGTTCAAAAAATTGTAGTATTATTATAATGAAATTAGTTATAGGAAAAATAAAATTAAAAAACACAGCACATTATTATTATTAAATAAAATTATAATAGAATTTAAATGATAATTTAATATTGATATAATGAAAAAATTGTAGTATTATTATAATGAAATTAGTTATAAAAAAAATAAAATTAAAAAACACAGCACATTATTATTATTAAATAAAATTATAATAGAATTTAAATGATAATTTAATATTGATATAATGAAACTAGTGTACAAGAAAAAATGAAATTAAAAAATATAACAATATTGTCAAATAATATTAAAGTCTAATTAAAATGCTAAACATAAACCTTCAAGGATCCACCAACGTTGTTAAGCACTTATTATTGAAATGAGGAGTAGCCGATGAATTCTCGACACCTGGGAACCCAAACGCTAATGAAAGGGATTTGAGATGATTCCTCACCTACTTGTATCATCCGAATAAATGGCAAAATTAAAAAAATAAATGAAAGGGATAGTAATTTGATGTTTTGGAATCTTCAATCACACATGATTATGTAGCACAAATAAGATGTATGCTCGAGTGTTTTATGTCGTCTTTAGCTGATTGGGAGTTAATCATACGTAATATGTGACAACAAGAAATTAGACACTATCACTAAAAAATCAACAAGAAGTTAAGTAATTCATAACAAGTTTTAAGGCTAGGGTAACTAAACAAAGTAACACAAATACATATTAACCAGATACAAACATGAAATAAAGAAATTGGACTCAAGAAATGAGCATTATCTTCTAATGCATAACACAATCTAAGGATTGAGGACCTCACCAAAAAAAATCTAAGGATTGAGGAAAAATCACAGAACCAAGGATTTGAGATTATGCACATAGGAATCCTAGACTATAAGTCACTCTCGTGATAAATAAACAAAGTTTAGAACAAGGAATTGGCACACTCTCGTGATGTATCAATTCTAAGTTTTTCAAGAACACAAAATATCAATAGCCCTAAATTTTCCCTATTTTCATAAGAAGAAATCGAGTTTATGCAATGAGTGACTTGAAATCTTGACCCAACTCTTGTTGTAGCCAAAACTCCTCCAAAACATGCTAATGAATGTTGTACACCAAACATTAACAAGATACAAACACAAATCCTCTATAAACTCAAAAATCTTAGGTAGACAAAAATCTCCTTTATGCACTAATCACAAATAAAGCATCAAGATAGACAATACAACACCGACTCAAGCCCATAAACTAACTACTCATGATTTTAAATAACATAAATAAAGCAAAAGCACAAGTAATAAATATAAACATTGCAAATGAAAGTGTTAAAGGGAAAGAAAGCTTCTCTATTGAAATGGATGGTAGAATCTTGAAATCCAAGTGTAAATCCTTCTATACAAGCTTCAAAGATGAATAAGAGCATAACTCTACATCTAATCTAACCTAAAAATATGCAAGGAAGTAAAAGAAATCAACTAGGGTTTGTCTAGGTGTCGAAACAGTGTAAAAATGAGTGAAAACGGGCTTAAATAGGGAAAAAATCGTCTATGGTGACACATTTTGCTCCTTGTAACTCCATTCTAAAATGTTATCCGTAAATTTGTACTCAATAATATACTTTGGCAAAGCATATAATCAAATTTTATGTTTTGTACAAGATATTATTCCATTCCACACTATAATTTTTTTTTTTTCCTATTTTAAAAGAATTATAATTGAATGAAATTCAAACGAAATTCAATTGGATTAATCTCATCTCACTATAATGAACTCCAACCAAACATGATTATATTAGTTTCATCTCATTGAATATGATAATAAGTGCATAATACAAAACAACAACATTAATAATAATAAAAATAAAATAAAATAAAAAAGAGAAAATGGTCAAAAAGACCCTTAAACTTTACTCAAAATGATAATTAGGTCCCTAAACTTTAAAAAAGAGCAATTAAACATTCGAACTTGTCATTTTGGGGAATCTAAACCCAGTAGCCGATTATTTACCTGAAATAATAGGTCATTTAAAATTTCGGCGATATTCCGGCGAAAAAATAAAAGTTCCGACGACAAATTTTTTTTTTTTTCTTTTAAAGCCTTCCACCGGAGAAGGCGACCAGCACCTCTGGCCGTCCTCTCCAATGGAGAAGACGACTGGAAATTGCTCCGACGATTTTTTTTTTTTTTTAAGGTTTTTAGCGGCGGTCAACAATGATTTCCGACGGTTGACGACAATAATTTACCGGTAACCTGTTGGTTACTGATAAATTGGGCTTATTTGATTTAAAATAACAAGTTCGAGTGTTTAATTGCTTTTTTTTAAAGTTTAAGGGCCTAATTGTCATTTTGAGTAAAGTTTAGGGTCTATTTGACTCTTTTCTCAAAAAATAATAATAAAACATATATGTAATAAATTATAAAATGTGTGTTATAAAGTAGAATGCTGCGAAAGACCTTGTAGTCAAGCGGCATAATTGTGACTCTCATAAATGGGATGTCACAAGTTATTGCTCCAATGAAGACATTAACTTTTTGTGCTTCAATAAATTGAGAAAGAATGCATGAACAGATACTACATTATTGTAATAGGGTCACTAGTATTCTAAAAAAACAACAAAATCAAAAAAGATGTAGAATGCTAAACATAAACCTTCAGTATCCACCAACGTTGTTAAGCACTTATTATTGAAATGAAGAGTAGCCGACGAATTCTTGACACCTGGGAGCCCAAACGCTTAAAAAAACAGAGTGGGAATGAAGGGCCATACTTGAAATGATTCCTCAATTAACTACCCATACTTGTATCATTCCAATAAATGGCAAAAATAAATAAATAAATGAAAGGGATAGCAATTTGATGTTTTGGGTCTTCAATCATGCAACCATGACAGCTGTCTATATTTAATTCTGAGTGAATTGCCGGAATAATGTATCCACTATATAATTGATTTCATCATTTTTAATGCTAAAAATAATATATTTGATTATCAAATTTGTACCCATTTTTTGTGTTTTGAGCAATCAAGAGTTAACATTTAGTAGATAGAGGATTTTGTTAACAATTTTGCGTAACAATTGTAAAGAGATATTTGATAAAATAAACTCTTTATGATTAGTTATTTTTAAAAATAAAAACCAATGAATATTATTAAGAAATGGAAACGAGTGGCAAAGTAAAGTCCATTAGAACCAGTTCCAAAAGTGAGCCAAACTAAGAATGTGTTGCTCTAACTAAAGCATGAGCAACGCGGTTTGCTGACTCTTTATGATTAACTATTAATAAGTAAAAAAAATACTAAATTTTACACTATTAGAAATTTTAAAATTTCCGACCACCTGAAAGTGATCTTAAATTAAGTTGAAAGCCTTGTTTTCGATCACTTTTGGTATCCGGAAAAACCTTTACTGCTATTTCCGATCACTTTTTGCTTTCAACTTGATTTAAGATCACTTTCAGGTGATCGGAAATTCCATAATTTCCAGTAGTGTTATTTAAAAAAACAATTCAATAATTATAAAAATTATAAAATAATTGGTAATAATTGCGGAGTAATAAAATAATATTTTTAAATTATTATTATTATTAGTATTTATAAATTTATTAAAATAATATAATTATACAATCTTAAAAAAAAAAAAAATTGTTCATGTATACACTATTCTACAGCATTTCAATACAGCAGATAAACATGGGCGGCAAATTATAGTGTACCTCACTACCTCAGCATTAAAAATTAAAATAATAATAATAATAATTTTATAAGTGCATAAAATAATATTTTGTGTGTGTACAGTGTGTGTATATATATAGCACCAACAATAATAAATTTACATATAGTATTAATTTATGTACGTACAGCAGTAATTTTTATTAATCAAATTTATGTATTTAAATAACATGACCGGATTTTGGAACGTGTAAAATGGACAACAACACAGGGCTTCAACTTTTAGAGGGTCTAATATTTATTTTTGACCTAGCTACTAAAAGAAATAATTTTTTTTTTTACAATTAATCCTAAAACTCATCAGTTTTTTTTTTTTTTTTCAAATCACTTCTCTCCTAATAATTAGGACCTAATTAATTGAGTATGACAAAACCATTCTGTTTCCCCAACGGCCAAGGCCGATTTTTGCATTATGCTGGTATTACACCGTCAATAATTATTTTTATACATTAATTTTATTTGTAAAAAAAAAAAAAAAAAAAAAAGATCAACAATATAACTACTGAACATGAACGTTTTGGTATGAAAGTATGTTCTTACCAAAATTCCAAAAAGCCATTAAGAAACGTTGTTGTTTCTTCTTTCAGCGTTTCAATACAAAAAATGCGAATTAAAATTGATAGTTTCCGGGAGGCCGTTTATGAGTCAAGTTGCGGAGAGTTGCTTGATGTTTTTCTTCATTTTCTTGTTCAATGTTTTGCTGAGGATTTGATGAATTAAGTCTTTATTTTAAAATTAAAAAAAAAAAAAAAAAAAAAAAAAAAAAAAAAAAAAAAACTCATAGTTTCCAAATAATTATTTTGACGGTTTGACCAAACAAGGACTTAATCTTTCGAAAGTTTTATTTTGTATAAATGTTTACTTATTTTAGTCTTTAAAAACTTAAAATATGTATAAATGAGCCTTTCCATTGGGCTGATCTCAGCAGCACAAACAATGGACATTTGTTGGATTGTTAGGGCAAATTATTTGGTGGATCCGGGTCCACTTGCAATGTGGATTCAGGTCCATCTTGTAAGGTGGAACTGAATCTAAAAATACACAATTCATATGCTAATTGTTCACAATTTATATAGTGAATGTTCACGATTTACATACTAAATGTTCACAATTCAAATTTTGAACACTCAGTAACTTGTGTATTACTGACTCGGGTCTACCTTGCAAGGTGGACCCGGGTCCATGGTATAACTGTTGGATTGTTAGCATATAGTCTGTTAAAAAAAACAGCATACATTACGTTCAATTAATCATGTTTTTATGACGTATTTAGTTTCATTTTATTTACACTGTAGTTTCATTACAACACAACTAACATATCATTTTAAATCAACTACAATTTCATTTGGCAATATACACTCAATATGTGAGACTTGTTATTGAATTTCATTTTATACAAACTGTAATTTAATTACAACACCGCTAAAGTATAATTTTAATTCAACTACGGTTTCATTTGACAATATACACTCAATATGTGACACATCCTGTTCAGTTTCATTTTGAACACACTGTAGTTTCATTTCACCTCAACTAAAGTATCATTCTAATTCAACTACAGTTTCTTCTGACAATATACGCTCAAAACGTGAGACATGTTATTTAGTTTCATTTTATACACACTGTAGTTCCATTACATCACAACTAAAGTATCATCTAATTCAACTATAGCTTCATTTGACAACACAATTCAATATGTGAGACTTATTATTCAGTTTCATTTTATACATACTATAGCTTCATTGCAACACAACTAAAGTATTATTATAATTCAACTACAGTTTCCTTTAACAATATACATTCAATATATTAGACATCTTATTCAGTTTCGTTTTAAATACACTAGTTTCATTTTATTCTAAACACATCATAAATACGATATCAGTTAAGTGCAACGGCTGCAGTTTCTTTTTATTAAAAGAAAGGGCAATGCTTTGAACGAGGCAAATTATTCTGTTGAACCGTTCCACCTTGCAAGGTGGACACAGTTCTAAAACTGTTCATGATTATGAATATATAGTTCAAAAATTATGATCATAGAATTGTGAACATAATTATGAACATAGAATTGTATTCACCTTGCAAGATGGACACGATTCCACGATTCCACAGCATAATGATTGTTTGAACTATGGTCTACTATATAATGATTGGTGCAATTTCCTTAAGGCCCAATTTCAAGATCGATGAAGAGTTTAGACTATGGACTAAGCAATGGGTCCCGTATATAAATGGGTTTATAGAATGGGCCGGATAGGAAATTTGATAAGAACCGGCGTGACGAGAATTAGATTTCTCGGGAGAAATTAGGTTCCCCATTTTTTTCGTTGTTAAATAGTTTTTTACCGTGCGGTGATAAAATATCCACCAAACCGTCAACGTTAAAGAACCGTTGCTGCGTGCACGTTAACGTTCTTCTGTAGACTGTAGACGGCGTCCTGTTGGATTGTGACGTGACGACTGACGATGTGGGTTCCACCGCAGTGATCTGATGGCCCACTCTTCCATCTCACCAAATCTATGTCGTTTTATCAGTTTGTAACGATTCTTATTGGTCCGCAACACAGTTAATTTATTTATCTTTTATAATGAAAAGTTAAATATGACCATCAATAAGTTTTTTTTTTTTTTTTAAATTTTCTTTTAAAAAATTACTCTTATTTTTTTACTCTAAACTTCTACTCTTGTAAAAAAAATTTTATGTGTACACTTTTGTTAGGGCCTACATAATAAAAATAACTTATCCCTTAGTAGCAAAAGGCACTCGTTTGCTAGGCAACTTCAGTGCGAAAGTGGCCGAAGTGGTGAGCATCAGTGAAGCACTTAGTTGGCTTAAGAGAATGGGGATGGGAGACGTTGATATTGAAATTGATTCACATCTCGTTTACATTTTATGTTCAGACCCGTTTAATTCGGCTTTTGATTTTATTGTTGATGATGTTAAAGAAACTGCATCCATGATTAATGGTGTAGTCTTCCTTTTTGGTTAAGCGATTTGCAAATCGTGTTACCCACATTGTTGCTCGAGAAGCCGTTTCTGAGTCACGTTAAGGGGAGTGGCTGGACACTCCGCCTCTTTGTCTTGTTGATTGTCTTTCTTCTGATTTAATGCATTAGTCTTTTCTCTTCAAAAAATAAAATAAAATAACTTACCCCTTATTTTTCATATCATGAAGTAAAAGTGATTGAATAAAATCCTAGTAAAATATTTTTTATTACAAGAGAATGGAGATACCCAAATATACAAACTAACCTCCACCGAACCCAACACTTCCTACATAGGTGAACAACATGATACCAATGGAAAACAAGGTCCTTAGTCCCTAAAGTAAAATATGACCATCAATAAGTTTTTTTTTTTTTTTTTTTTTTTTTTTTTTTTATCATTTGCTTTTGGGATGCCCTTTATTTTCATTATTCCTCAATTTGAGTGCATATACATATATATATATATATATATATATATATATATATATATATATATATATATATATATATATATATATGGACACACACATACACACTTTTAACGTCATAAATTATAATATTGTTTGTTTTGTAAAATTAAAAAAAAAATACAATGAAGAAAGAATGAGAAGTGACTCTGAGAGGCATTCAGCTAGCAATCAGCCTGGGATTGAGATTGGTCTGTTTCGATAGCGACTCTATGAAGATAGTCAAAGCCGCTAATCAGGACGGGATGGTGGATACTGTTGCAAGGAACATCATCCATGCATGTAGGCGTGAGCTAAGCAACATTGCGAGCTGGACTATAGCTTATGCTCCCATGGAGCAGAATCGAGCTGCAGATTACCTAGCCAATTTAGCCTGTCCAGCTGCGGGCCTAAAGATCTACGACGCTGCCCCGGAGGAACTCAAGCTCTTCCTAAAAGAAGATAGGATTGGCATACCAGTATGGAGACAAATAGATAGCCCCACTGTGTAACTTGGGTGTCCCCCTTCCTTACTTTCAAAAAAAAAAAAAAAAGAATGAGAAGTGAAGGACGAACAAAAAAAAAATGATAAAAAAAATTTCTCTTTAAAAAAAATCACATGATTTCTTTCATCAAGAAAATATTCATAAACACCTTCACCAAGATTGTTTTTTTCTTTCAACAATTGCAGTTAATTTTTTATTATTTTTAAATGTATGACCACCCATGATTAAAAATATATATAACATGTTCAACAACTTAACTATCTAAAATTTTAAACCTCTTGTATTAATTATTGATAATATTAATGATTGTTTTTTCATATTATCAAAGTGATTGGAATGCGAATTTTCAATCATAAACTCTGAATTTTCAACCACTTTAAGGTGATTGAAAATTTTAAAATTTCTAGGAGTTAATACAATATGAAGTGTTAAGGCTAATGTCTATTATGTTTGGCAAAAATAATTGATAGATTTAACATATTATATTGTAATTAGGTAATTGTCTAATTAAGAGAACTTGATTTTAACACAATTAACATGTCACATCATATGAAATTTGCTAACAAAAGAGCATTTTAAATATCATCTGTAATATTAAATAGGAACCAGAAATTCAATTTGTAATTCTTGATATTTAATAAAAATCAAATAAGAATAGTATTTAGGTTTTGGTGAGAAGAAAGAGGCAGAAACAAAACAGTCCCAACCGTCAAGGCGGCGACCCGATTGGAGGCCGCACGTGAGATGTTTGATTAGACGACATTATTATTATTATTATTATTATTATTATTATTATTATTATTATTATTATTATTATGTGGAGTACATTAATTAGGTTTAAATTTTCAAAGATTACAAATTCACAACAAATTGATGACGCATCCCACACTTCTTGTTGGAGCGCAATGCTTTCTGTCTCACCAACCTGATTTAACTGCCTACTAGTCTCACTCTTTGGAATCACAATTTTTTATTACAACCTGCCTGTCCATTTTCTTGTCTTTTTTATTAAAAAAAAAAAAAAGATTCTTTTGTTTCATTATAAGAACAATTTATTGTTCCATTATTTTTTTGAGAATAACTTATTGATCCATTATAAGAAAGAAAGAATGTGTTCATAAGATATTACAAGTTTGAATTTTAGCTTAAGTTTGTGTTTTATCTCAATTTTAAAAATAAATATTAAATTCTCAAATATTTTATTAATTATCCATTAATTAACTACTTTTGTTAATAATTAATTAAATAAATTATATTTCATACAAAAAAAAGGTGCAAAATTGAAGCAAGAAAGCGTGCCTAGCTAATCTCAAATTCATGCAGCACCATATATTTAACACAAAGATCTGCAAGGTAGAGCAACGAACATAATTTGAAACCACCAAATACTTTGTCTGAACATATTAAATTGGAAACCTAAAAGAGAATTCACGTTCTGCTAGCTATCATCAATACCTAGCCTTGCTGCTACACATCAGTCGTCAATACTAACATCACACCACATCTGTTCATAGTGCTACCAGGCAGGTAGCCATGAACGGCTAACAACTGAACGTCAAACTCTATCCGAACTAGACACAATGGGGAGAGACTAACCGTCGCAAAGAAACTTGCAATTGACTAGTTATTTAACGGAAGATCTTTCGAGAAGCTTGTCAATATGCAATTGAATTCTTCTCTGAAATCGACCATCTGGTGCTGGTGCGCCTATGCAAATATGCTGAGAGCACCCGCCTGGTTTGAGGAATTTAGCCCTCGTTCGGCAGTTGGGATTGGGAAACCAGTGACCCATGTCCTGAATTATCAAGAGTTGGAAGCAAACAGAGGTTTTTAATCAATACATTGTTGCATAAAAAGATTACCAAGATTAAAGGCTAGGTCACAAAATGTTTTGATGACATCACACAAAGCAAGCCTTTGCTAAGGTTTTATATACTCTCGCCATTTAAGCATTTATTTTTGAAAATGTACTTGAGAAGATGCACTTTATCCAGAAAAGTGTTGTCTATGTTTCTAATGTGTCTGGAATGATTGACATGCTGCAAATTAAATTAAATAATGCAGGGCAAGGGAGTTTTTAACTTTTTGCATTCAATGAAAATAATATATTAATAACATTGACATTTACCTCCCAGCACTGCTGCCGGCATTCTTTGAGATTGTCAATCTTTTTGCATTCCTTTTGAACTCACTGCAATTAAATTAAACAATGCAAGGCAAGGGCTTTGAGCTGCAATTCATTGTAAAATATGCCTCTTTGCTAATCAAAAGCCTCAAAGAATAAATTTTTGTGGGAATAAAAGTTAATAAAAATAGTCAAGTACCTGAATGGTTCATATCCGATTTGTCTGAGGGCACCTGTTGTTGCATCACAGTAGATTATGTGGCGTAGCATCTCCGATCTTTCTATTCCAAACATGTCAGCAAGTTTTTTGTATAGCTCTTCATATGACCCCAGAACTGAGAGATCAAGAGTATGAGCAACATCTTCTGACTCTAGGATAACTTTGCAATGACCAGTATGTTGGCCAAGTTCAGCTACATGACAAGCTTGATTCAGGAAAAATGTAGGACTTGATAGATTTCCTGGAAGGTCTTTCCGGTCAATATGGGATCTCTCTGGTTGTAATTGCATCTCACTTCTGGAAATTTTTCTTGTTGAAGTTTGTGAAACTGCATCAATAGAGCAGCCATGTGACATTTGCTGCTCAGTGAGTATTGGCTGACCAAAGAGCAAGAATCGAGGTGTCATCACGGTATCAGTTTTCTCTGACCTCTGAGCAGAGTTCCCAATGGTTAGCAAACAAGAGGTGTTTTCATTGCCCTCCTTTTGGCTCTTAATCATCCCATCAGAAACTTTAGATTCAGAATCAATCTGCTGCCGGAAACTTGGTGGTAATTGTCCCAACTGCATTTTATTTCTAAGGTGGAGATCCAATAACTGTCCTCCAAATTGAGCATGCCTGGCTCCCTGCATGCCTGCAGAAATGTTGTCGGGTAGACAACAGAAATGACTGCTGGCCCCAAGGGGGTTGCTTGAAAATGACGGTATTCGAAATTGACCGTCAATCAATAAATCTTGTGGTAAACACAACTTTTTTCTTGGCGGTGAGAAAGGTGATAGATGAATCATGGGCATGTTTGAGACCAACTCAACTAGCCACGGGCTCACATGCTTCACATTTTGCAGCAAATCAGGTTCATCCCATGTCACCTATAGTATAGTGCAGATGGAAACAGAAAACCAGAATGTAAATAAGCTAATCAAAGTCCATAACAAACAGATTTACTACAGAAATTGAGAATTGAAATAGACATTGAAGAGATCCCTCAAAACCAAAATCCATCTGACATACTAGTCATAAACCATTAGCAGCATCAAATAGAATAGCAAACATCTCCTAATACATACTAATGCCACAAATCAAATACTCCTAAAGTTTCACATGGATTATGAAAACAGTCATAGGATTATGAAAAACAAAACAAACAAGTGTTCACAAAATAGATCCAGTTGTCTAAGATTTGTAAACATAGTATTCCTGGGAGCTGCATTACCTGAAGAAGCCGCCATGGTGAATTAGGCCAGTGGATGGGGTCAGCAACCTGAACAGAGGATATTGTTCCCATGAACCAGCTTATTCTAGAAGAATCTTCAGTTTCAAACGGCATCTTGAACCTCAACCCCGAGCACCACTGGAGGCCCATTGCTGCATTCACAGATGATGCCCTAACACAAAATTCCGGTGTGTTTGCCCGTGGATAATAAACAACTTCAAAAGGCTGCCCAGTAGCAGCGAGATATGCAGCTTCAATAACAGATTTCGGCTTCACTTTTCCCCTTTCCTTAAAACCCCCACCAGAAGAATTTGGGTTTCCATTAATACCAGTTCTCTTGATTCTGTTCTCATCTTCCCTCAAATAAGCTGAAAATCCACCATAGCTTCCGGGGGCACCGGTGTTCCATCCGGATGGAGCGTCGAGGCCAATGTTGCCACACCTTTTCGCCCTTCGGATTCCAACACATAGATCTCCATTGTCCGCTCTGAGGAACACAATCGAATCCCCAGCAACTAGCTTCTTCTGGTTCACAAAAGTGCTCCACCCTGTTGTTAACAAATGCCTCCTTGGCGTCCCCCTATAGATGTGCCTAAACTTCCACGTTTCGCCATGAACATCCTTAGCAACCACGGTCTGGACAGGAGGATCGGCCGTGTAATCCAACCGCGGGAAGATCGTCTCCGCACAGTACCTGGGAACAGAGAAACCGCCACCATTGTTGGCATCTGATTGAGTCAACGTCTTAGCAAACGAAGTAGGTTTTTCGGCGGTTTCAGATGCACTGCTCCCTAAAACCGCATCCTCAAACTCAGGCTCATTGTTCCCAACCGGAACCAGCCGAATCTTAGCGTAAACCTCATCGGTCTCGACGTCGGCCAAATACTTCACGGCGCCGACTCTGCAGAGAATCAGAGGTGGAATCTTCGGCAGCATAGAGAAATCGACATTGCCGAGAGTGTGCTCCGCGTGGCCTTGCGGGAAATAGAAAACCTTCGAGTTCACCGGAGGCATTTGCACCATCCCGCCGGCGCAAGCGTGCCATAGCTGCGAGTCCAAACAATTCTTCTCGCACGACTCCATTTCCTCTTCAGATGTAATTTCCCTCCTCGTCTCTTCCCTAATCTTCAATTCCTCCTTGCTACTGCCACTCCCACTGAAAACCTCCCTTCACTCTTCCTCAGTAAACACTGGAATCGCAATAGCAACAATTTCAGAACCTAACAACAATCCTCTAAAGTCTAAACCCACAAACGTCCATACAACACTACAGTAAACCACATCTATACATACAGATGCACATAAACCACACAAGTCTATGTATACGTAATACGTACGTATCTATACACACACACAGACACTCCAAACACATTATATATACATATTACACAAATACACCAGATATACATACCGAGCCAGAGAGAAGCAGAATAGTAGAGATCTATGAAGCTTACCTGTGACGAAACGTGAAGAACTGCACATGTATATTAAGAAGAGGTCTGAGCGAGTCCTCTCTAGAGCTCCATCAAATCAAACTCTACAGCAGAAGGTCATAACCGTGTATATATGCATATGCATATACATATACGGACGTAAATGCTGTTCAGAGAGTCTGGGAGCTATAAACAGTGGGATTAAGGGGCTATATAAGCTTGTATGACTGGAATTGAATTGAATTGAATACTAGCATTTACTGCTCTCACTGCAAACCCAAAATCTTCAGCGATCCCAGAGCGCATCAGAAGGAAGGAAGGAAGGAAAGAGAGCTATGCATGAAAAGAGTGAATGTTGAATGTCCTTACACAATACTCATCGGGTATTAATCGGCGATAAGATATGGGAGTTTGGGCGAAACAAAGGCCGAGTGAATCGGCCCTCTCAACCGAACCGACGAAACAGAATACACGACACACCGCCTCAGAAATTGCCGCTGTTGTTAACGGAATACACACACAAACACTCCTACTACTCTCTACTCTCTCTCTCTAGTCAAAACCTCCATTTTCTCTCTCTCTCCTCCGCTCTTCGTGTTGGTTTGGTTTTGTACTTATCTTTACTTTCTCTCTCCTCAGATCTGAACAACTGAACAGAGAGAGAGAGAGACAGCACGGACGGAGGACGATTCATTACATTTTTTAAATACGTATATTCTCGGTTTTTACTGCCCCTGAAATAAAAAAATAAAATAAAATAAAATAAAACTTGTCAAATCATTAAAGGCTCGTTTGGTTCGCGGAAAATATTTTAAGGGAAGTGAAAATTGAATTCCATAGAAAAATAATTACTAGGAAGATGAATTTCATTGTTTGGTTGGTGGAAAAAGAATTACTGGGAATACTAATTCTATTGTTTGGTTAGATTTGGAATTGTAAGGAATAATGAGTATAAAGATTTATATGCCCCTACAAATTAATAAAAGTAATATAATTAAAAAATAAAGCAAGGGTAAAATAGGTAATCTATTCACTTTTTCTTCTCATCTTCTATAGAAAACAAAATCCTTGGTCCAACACTATAAAATGTTTTCCTTTATGAACCAAACATCCCCTAACATTTTTCTAAAATTATATTCTTTTTAAAAAAATCAGTATTTTAATTATATATATATATATATATATATATATATATATATATATATATATATATAATACTCATGTATTTTGAACAGAAATATCATCATACTACAATATTAGAGGATAGTTGGTACCTATTTTTTCTCTTTAATTATTTATAAAATAATAATTGTAACCAAGTCATCACAAAATACATCAAATTTAACAAAATTCTATATTACATAAATTATGAAAGCACAACCGAACAATTTTACAATATTCTTTTCTTCTTCCTAACAAATCTCCTAATCGAATTCACATTATTGTACATTTCGTCACACAATGAGTCCAAACTCACCCTACTCTCAAAGTAAGTGTTAAGTAAGACTTGTTATCGAGTAGATTGATATAATAGATTCTACTATTAGTTTGATAAAAATTGTCATTTCACAAATAATAAAGTAGAAAAAGAAAATGAATATATATCACAAACGAGTCAAGAGTATAAACATAATTAAATAATTAACCTAATACGGAGTAAGTTATTATAATTAATGAAAGATAGTCGTAAAATTTGCAGTTAATTTAATGAAGGAATATTTCACACTCTTCATCATTTAGTAAAAGATAGAACCAAATTTAGCTACAACAAAATTTCAGCAGATTAATAAATACTACTATACTCATTTACACCATTCAATGCAATCTTGGTTGTCATTAAGTTTAGATCACATGATTAAAGACATCAATTATGCTGCACACAATAATGCATTATTATCTCAAATAAGGTCCAATGTTAAAGAAGGTTTTTCGTTTTCGCGGGAGACAATCTGTTTTTTTAATACTCCATAATAGTTTTTATAAAATATTTTAAATTAGAGATGACCTGATAAAAATTTAAAAATCTATAAATGGACTGATTGCATGAAAATGGTTGTTTAAAAATTTAAGTGTAGTTTTTTTAAGTTAAGCGGTTTAATTGCATTATTATGTGCAATTCGATAACCTATTTGACCCTTATTTCAAAGGTAAAATTACTTGCACTATTAAGTAAAAAACAAATAATTACACTTTTAAGTGATTTTTCTTACACCATTTTCCGCAAATAATTTACATTTTTACATTGCTGCACATAATGATAACGTCTTTCATATTAGTGAATTTAATGATAATGTTTGGTGCACTTAACATTGATGTTCGGTGTACATTATTTGTTGCACATTTAATACATTTTACTTGCAATTAGATGCATTGTATGAAACTATTATTTGCACTTTTAACACAATTGACTTGCATTTCATCGTATTTTACGAAAATTTCATTGTGATTTAAAAAAATAATTTTTTTGATCCGTTAGATCTGGACAAATGAATAGCTGCGATGAGTTCTCATTCCTTTCTTGCGCATAAGGTTCTCGCTTGATCCGTCTCATATATATTTATTAATTTATAATGATATACTTCTGTTTTTTTTTTCTTACAAATTAGAGAAGTATTTAAATATTTTCGGTACTGTATACTGTATAGTTGATTGGTTGTAATTAATTAAGTACTCCGTAATTAACTACAGTGAAATTCGATAAATAAAACTGGAGAAGCGCATATTTGGTGTGCTGGCAGTTCCACGAAATGAGTGGGTAAAACGGAATTATCTTGACTCACCAATTTATCGCGATAATAATGCGATATGAGATGGACACAATCCATTTACTGACTGTATGTGCTCTGAAATATGAGCACAACAGTTATTGACTTTTGGAGATTTTTTTTTTAACTATAGTTAAAAAGGAAAAATTCCCTTTGTCAGTATCCGTAACCTTAGTTAACCTCACCCGGCCTGCGCTCACTGATACGCTCGTCCAGAGCGCGTGGTGGACAGGTTTCCGGCCAACTCTTCAACTGTGGAATGATTGCGTTATGTCGTTTTGAGACTCCGTAAGACAAGCTTGGCCCCTAAATATTTCCGCCGGAATATAAAATCAATCAAGAAAGTTCTCAACAACTAAAATGTATTCTTTTCAAACATCATTAAAAGTTTCTCGTCACTTAAAAATCATCATTTTAATACTACTGACTCTATTACAATATAGTATTTATTTATATATACTTCCTCAACCTATTGAAATAGAAAGATTCATTACTCTTACTGGGGTTCAAAATCATCATTTAATTGCTTACATTTCTTTTTTTCTTTTTTATATTATTAAACATAAGCTCAACACATTCTTAAACATTTAATAATCAATTGAGTGTAATAAATTATAATAATGTCTATATTCCTTAAACTTTGATTGATTATTAAACATTAGTGTTGGAAGGACAGTTGATCACAACAAACACATGAACATGCATATGCATGTATGTATCAACAATTAATCAAATCATCTACCTGACTACCTCTACATGCATATCCCTTAGCAACTCTAACAAATTATATTAATTTTGGTTAATTATAAAATAAAATTCAAGTATTATTTCTAAAAATATATACTGATATAGTGATATATTGAACAAAATGTAATGCTCCGTATTAAATCAAAATTTAATCCATTAAAATTGATTCATAAACCCTTGGGTATATATATATATATTGAGTTGGTTCAATTTCATAAGTGAGGATGTGGAGCTACCCCGTGGTATAACGTAATTAGGTGACTAATTCAAAATGAGTGAATAAAATACTGAAATATATTTCACAATTTACCTCTCCTACTAAAATGAAGTTCTGAATGGGAAATTGATAGAGTTGTATTCTCAGGTCGATTGGACGAAACTAGACATGGACAAAGTAGCTTGCGGGTTTCTCCGTCCGTCCGATATCACAAAGAATCAATAACGCATCCACTGAGGCTCGAACTCATAACCTTTCAAATGGAAGTCCAACTCGGGTACTATTTGACCACGTAGTCTTGGTACCTGTTAACCATGTTAATTGCATAGTTTTCAATTTAAGAATTTAATTGAAACCTATTTTAATTCGAAGGTCTAATTACATTTTGACATATAATTGGATGACTTATTTCACCCTTATTCCAATTAAATTTTAATGATTCAAACTTGATTGGAATAAGACTAATAAAAAGAATTTTTAAATATCTTTTACACACAAACTTGTAATAATTAGCATTTACACCCAAATTAAATACCATAATAAAACTTAATAATAAATAACAAGTATTATCATTTTATAATGTGTATGTATATATACATTAAAAAAATCGTGCATTTTTTGGAGTAACCAGAAAATTCGCAAGCACTATTAGGTGTGCATTTGGAAAATCTCGTATTGGCAATCAAGGATCACAAAAAAAGTAAATCAGTTTAAGTTGTCCCCCAATTTTAGTCAAAAAGTCCAATAGCTTGTTAGTGGAGACAAGGAAAACATCATCACATGATCAGGACATAATACTATTAGGATCAAACATTTATCCCTATACTAAAATCTGAAAAAATATTATATGTACTCTCATTTTCTATTCTAACTTGTATTTGTACACTTAAAATTTTGATGTGGACACATTTACAGAAGTTCACATGAAAAAAATAGTTTCTCAGTACCCACCACATCAGCCTAAGATTTAGAAATACATGTAGTAGAACTCCTGAAAACTATAGTTAATAACAAAAACTCACAACTTTATTTTCTGCATTATAAGTGGTCGCGATCTGATGATGGATGGGGCTGAGAGAAACAGTGGTGCCGTGGTGGTGCCATATTTATACTGTTACTCTTTCACTCCATCTCTAATCTCCAAATAAACTCTAAACAGGGCTCCATTTCCCATTTTACTACTACCATTCAAACTTTCTTTTCACTCCCTTAATAGCTTTTTTTCTTTTTCCCGGCGTTTGCAGAGCAGAGGCCCAGGCTACCCCTCTGTGTAGGACAGTGTGGAACACTACTTGGGGAAAACTGGGCATTTCCACTTTACTTTTAAACTCCTTTAGTTTTAATCAAAGTTGAGGTATCATAGGTTTGTTTAAAGAATTTTGCAGCCATAATTGCGGTTTCAGCAGTGGCTCAGTGTGAGGTCCCAAACATGTCGATCCACAGGGTGTGGACCATCCTCTGCCCATACCATTAATGCCTCTACAGTCCATTGATTTGATTTACTAACCCCCCCCCCCCCCCCCCCCCCCCTCTCCATGGGCTTTTGAGTTTTGCCTAAAAAGACTTGTTTGTTTCTGGTATGGACAGCTAATCCTGGACTGGACACTGGAGACACACAAGGCTGGAACCATGTTTCACTACAGATCACGTTTGGATAATTCTATTCTGCCCTAATTTATTATATCCATAGTTTCGTTATCATTTCAAGCATATATAACATACGTACATGCAATAATAGGGATAAGAAATAAACAAATCCATGAATAATGTGTCAGCATTATTATTCATGACTTGTTGAATTATTAAGTCACTCGATTAGACATTTAACTACCGATTGGCGGATTATAGTGTGACAAAATAATAAGTCTTTTATTATAAAAGCATAATCAACGGTTGCGGTTTTTGAAGAGTTTTTGCAGGTGTGAGTGTGACTATGAAAGAGAAGATGTGAGGGAAGATTGAAAAAAAAAAAAAAAAAAAACAGAATATCTTACAGGGCCGCTAGGCATGCAAGTTGCCGTGAACGCGCGGGGGTATTGCACAGCTTTTTCTCCATGCGGGCCCTCACATTTTTAGACCAAAAATCCCTCCTCTGGCAAGTATCCCATTTCTTCTCTCCCCTCACCCTCTCTCCTCTACATCATCCTTGTTTTCTCAAAAATCACTGTTGAAAATGGCCTAAACTTCAAGGTAAGTATAATTGTAAGTGCAACTCCAATAGTGCATTTTTGGAGGTTTTTGCTGACATTTAGCCTTAGGTGGAGGAGGGAGGTGAGATGAAAGAGAAAAAAATTTCATTAATACAAATATGAGTTTTTTGTAAGACTCATTACATGCAAAAAATGAAAGCTCAGTCCCGATAAGTGCACATTAGGTGCACCATGTGTAACAAGCATTTTAATATTTTTACTTTTGGCCTGTTGTATTTTTTTTTTCCCTCTTTCTCCCTCCTTCTATACTTCATGGCTCCTCAAAAATTGTGAAGAAGCTAGCACCGATGAGCTTGCTTTTAACTCTTTTTTAAAGTCGTAATTTAAAAAATCTAACAAATTACTCACCTCATCAATCCCGACTACTTTGAGAGTTATGATCTTTTAGATTTCATTTCCACTCAATACACTTCTAACTCCAAACTCCACTCCACCTCAAGTTTTTGCAATATGTGGGTCCCACAGTGTGAAGAGAGAATTGTGCCTCACGTGCGTGAGGCGCAACTCTCGCGCCCAGGTAGTGCACGCATCAGTCTGGGCGCGAAAATCAGTATTTTTTTTTTTTTTTTTTTTCTTCTCCTCCCATTTTCTCTTTCCTAATGACACCTGTAAAACTCCTCTAAAACCTTTGACGATGCCTCAATTATTAGATGAGAGAAAATACAAAAGGGCAATGGAGCTGAGTGGTTGAAACATGAAAAGTTGAAAGTTGAAAGGCACAGGCAACACGTGCAGAAACGAAGGAATTGGATTTGGAATTGAAGATTGAAACAGACATATATACCACATCAAGCCAACAACAACGATGGACTAGGAAGCAGTTAATGCCATCCTAACGTTTTTTGCACAATTTGCTAATATTATATTGTTTATACCTCATACCTACCTTTCATTCGTATTTAATTAATGCTTTGCTTTGTTTAGCTTAAATTTAATTTCTACCTCTCATAAACTTCCCCTTCATTATTCTGTTGGTTTAACATTAAACGTAGGTATCTTAATTTATAGCTAAATATAATAATTTCTAAATTATGATTATTTTTTTTAATTTTATTTATATATAATTCATCACTTATTTATATTATTTTTTATATTTTATTTACATAATAATAAGATCACGTAGTTTCATTTTGATTTTGATCACATAATTTTGCCATTATCTTTATTTATTGAACTTGTTTTTTTTTTTTGTTTTGTTTTTTTTTTTTATCACGCATGACATGTGTTTATAACTAGTAAATAAATAAAGATAGGAAATATATTATTTTTGTCCTTGAATATTCCCGCTTTTGATATTAGGGCTATTATATTACTTTAAAATGGAGGTAGAAAATAATAATATTAATCGGGGCCTTATGGCGAAAAGATGACGAACTTACTTGAATCACATTGAAAGAAGAGAGAGGAATAATTGCATTACTGAGAGAAAACTGAATTCATTACAATGAAAAACAAGAAACTTAGAACTTGAACTTGGAGGGAAAACAAGAGAGGAGTTTTATACAATGGCTAGTAATGGTTCTAACTAACTAGCTAGATAAAATTACATAAAAGCCCTTGGCTTGTAGGAGCTGACTGATTTGCTGTTTTGGTTCCTTCATCACCCCCCCTTAAGCTGGAGAGCGAAGATCCTGAAGTCCCAGCTTAGAATGAAAGTTATCAAACAGTGAAATAGGTAAAGCCTTAGTGAAACCATCTGCTACCTGTTTGTGAGAAGGAATACTCATCAACTTGATCACCCCTTTATGCACCTTTTGCCTTACTACATGACAATCACTCTCAATGTGTTTGGTGGGCTCATGGAACACATGGTTTTCTCCAATAGCCACTGCAGAGTTGTTGTCACAAAATAGAGGGATGGTTGTGTTGTTGTTTGCTTTCAAATCTGCTAGTAGATATAAGAGCCACTGAATTTCACAAACAGTGGATGCTAGTGCCCTATACTCTGCCTCAGAGGAGGATCTAGATATAGTGACTTGCTTCTTTGTCTTCCATGAAATGAGAGAATTCCCAATCAAAATGCAGTAACCTGTAATAGATTTTCTAGTTTATGTACATGTTGCAAATCTGAATCAGAGAACCCTTGTAGCTTGATCTCAGTGTTGAAAGCATAGAATAACCCTTTTCCAGGTGAGCTCTTGAGATATCTTAGCACCCTATGTGCTGCAACTAAGTGTGTGTCCCTAAAGTCATATACAGGTCCCACGCAGAGTTAAACTTGAAACCATGTGTGATAATTTCTAGTGTAATCTTCTAAGTGTACAAATGACACTATATACTTTCCTTTACATTATGTGTGTGTGTGTGTGTTCAAATGAAAATAACTTCATATTGTAAAAAGTAAGAATTGATCTCATCAATTCACCATAATTCTGTCAATGCTTGAGAGTTGTAGTATCAAATTAAAAAGGCAGGGGAGAGGCAATTTTATACTTATTGCAAACTTTTAAATTTGTAATATTTATAAAACTAATCCCGCTTTTTCCTCTTATTTTTCAGCAGCCCTTAATTGTAATCTATCCAAATGGATGGATTATATCAGTCATCACTTTCTTTCTTTTTTCTCTTTTTTTTTTTTTATAATAGAGCTTGTTTTCACATAAACCTTATCGCGCGTGTGTGTAGGGGAGGATTCAAATAAGAACACATTCCCTCTATATAAAAAGTGTTGACACATACACACCTCCTATCATAAGAAATCAAATGTTAGATAGGATGTTACTATTACTAAATTTCAAGTTTGCAATAATTATAAAACGAACCTCGCTATTAAAAATTTTCAAAAACTATAAAATTAATCTCACATTTTTATACTAAAACTTTCAACAATTGATGAACGATTAAGATTAATTATCACTTTTTACTATAAGACATTATTCTTATTTGATTCCAGCTCAATATAAATATAGACATCCAAAAAAAGTGGCATGTCAAGCATGGGAGCTATAAAAAGGCTTGCAATTCACACTCATTGTTGATGTGCGGATAGTCTAAGATGTCATGACATGTATAGTTGAGAGATTGAGTTAGTTATTTATCCATATTTAAGGGGTGAAATATATTATAATGTAATACAGTCATGAGATTGAGTCCCAGTGGAGGCGGTGTTGACTCTTTATGCTTCAACAGGTTAAGAAAGTATGAATGAACATCAGATACTACAATGTAATAGAGTCAATAACTTTCTGGAAAAAAAAAATGGTCAAATATACTGATTTTTTATTTATAATGGTGAGAGAGTAAATACCTAATACACTAATATGACAAATGTGCAATCATTATTCGAGAGTGTGCAATAGACAAATCATACAAAAAATCATGTACAATTGACTCAACCGAAAAAATATTAACAATAATCTAACTCGTAATATACTTTTACAAAAATTATGCTATTCCCATTTAATCATCGTTTTAGAGAAAAAAAAAAAAACATATTAATTCTTAGGTTTTTTTTTTTTTTTTTTTAAAGGCATACATCCAAGAAAAGTTACAGACCAGGCCTGGGAGGTAAAGAGGTTTTTGGGTTTTCTTTTTTCTTTTTTTTTTTTTTTTAAAGAAAAAAAAAAAAAAAGAAGAGGTTTTTGGGTTTGTGATACGTGGTTTTGGTTAGGGAAATAATTATTACACCTTTTTCAGACAATGTTGAATATGGAATGTCTTGCAGACGATGAATATAAATGTGTACGGCCCACTGTTCATAGTATATTGTATAGCTTATTCCATATTTTTACACAAATATGCATTTACTTTTTACTATTATGTGTCATAAAAAAAAAAAACTATTATTAATGTGCTCTGGAATAACAAGGTATGATGGATATTACAGTATTATTTGTCTACTTTTACTTCCTCTGGTGACTGATCTCCTTCCTAGCTACCACTGATTAATGTAGCAGAGCTTTTAAAAACTTTTTTTAAAATTTTTTAAATATTTTTTTGAGAAAGCAGAGCTTTTAATTTGTTCCCAAGTCTTTTTTTTTTTTTTTTTTTTTTTTTTTTTTTTTTTTTTTTTTGATAAGGTTCCCAAGTTTTTTTTTAGAAAGTTTAGTACTGTATAATATAATCCTATATGAACTCACTTAGACTATGTTTGGTAAACTTATCTGAAAAGGTAGCTGAAAGCTTAAAAGGAGCTTTGAAAAGCTATAAGCTAGGAGCTGAAAATTGAAGAGCTGTTAAGCTAGTTGTTGAAAGTGTTCGGTAAAATTAGCTTTTTGATAAGCTGATAAATGTAAAAAGATAAAAAAGGACATCTTCATAAAATTTAAATTAATTTGTTTATATATTAAAATTTAACATTTTATCTTCAAAAAAATTAACATTTTAAAATAAAATTATTAGCATAATCATGATCTAGCATCTCATAATGAAGTAGTAATAGTGTTGCGAATCTCCTTCATCTAATAATAACAACAACAACAACAACAATAATAATAATAATAATAATAATAATAATAATAATAATAATAATAATAATTGCAATAAAAGTTGCTGATAAAGGAAAAGATAAAATGATTTTAATTGGATAAGGTAAAGGATGTCATTTCTTTAAAATAATAAGGACAAAGATGGAAATAAGTTAGGAAGTTCCTAGCTTATTTTGAAACAGGTAGAGTTCCAAAATAAGTTCTTATTTTAAGCTAGCTACTAGCTTATTTTGTGAACATTACCAAACAGAACTTATAGTTTGGCTTTGTTTGGCAAACCTAGCTGAAAAGCTATAAGCTAGGAGCGAAAAGCTGAAAAGGAGCTGAAAACTGAATAGCTGTAAGCTAGCTGTTATGATGGAAAGTGTTTGGTAAAATTAGCTTTTTGATAAGCTGATAAATGTAAAAAGACTAAAAAGGACATCTTCATAAAATTTAAATTAGTTTGTTTACATATTAAAATTTAGAGTGAATTTCATTTTTGGTCCTACTGTTATAGGGGCGTTTTCAATTTCAGTCCACTTTAATTTTTTTTTTTTTTTGCCACTTTACAACCACTGTTATTGAATGTGTTCCACTTTGAGTCCACCATTAATATTTTCGTCAAGAGGCCATATAATTAAAGGGTATTTTGGTCTTTTTATGTTTGTCTCTTCTCTTTTAATCCAGGCGCTTCGTCCTCCTCCTCCGATATTCGAAGATGGCTCTTCGAACAACGAGAATGGGAAGCCAAAGCTACATCGTTTCGTTCGTTCCAATATGGGCTGGCGAAGTTTCTTAGGTTTTAGGTTTAATGTTCTCATTTCTTTAGTCAAACATAGTCTTGGATGAGAAGAAAGGTCAAAATACCCCTAGATTACACGGTCTCTTGATGGAAATACTAATGGTGAGACTAAAAGTGGAACACATTCAATAACAGTGGTTATAAAGTGGCAAAAAAAATTAAGGTGGACTAAAATTGGAAACGTCCCTATAACAGTAGGACCACAAATGAAATTCACTCTAAAATTTAACATTTTGTCTTTAAAAGAAAATTAACATTTTGAAATAAAACTATTAGCATAATCATGATCTAGCATCTCATAATGAAGTAGCACTATTGTTGCAAATCTCATAATAATAATAATAATAATAATAATAATAATAATAATAATAATAATAATAATAATAATATTTGTGATGAAAGTTGCAGATAAAGGAAAAGAGAAAAAAGAGTTTTAATTGTGAATGGTAAATTATGTCATTTCTTTAAAATAATAAGGATAAAGATGAAAACAAAGTTAGGAAGCTAAGAGCTTATTTTGGAACGCTACCTAAGGTAGCGTTCCAAAATAAGCTCTTATTTTAAGCTAGCAACTTATTTTGTGAACATTACCAAACAGAGCTTATAACTTATTAGTAGCTTAAAATAAGCTATAAGCTCTTAAATAAGCTCTGCCAAACAGAGCCTTTATAGTAGCTTAAAATAAGCTATAAGTTCCTAAATAAGCTCTGCCGACCAGAGCCTTAAAAACTTTAAAAATAAGAAAATAATAAAATTTTGTTATATATTTTGTTAATGACATAAAAGAAAAGGAAAAACTCTATCATGCTAATAGTTTCTAATCTCATCCCTATTTGAGAGTATGTATTAGGTTAATTCCATACTATGATCATAGTTGACAAAGAACCACAAAAAGATAAATAAGTAAATTAGTCTATAACTAAGCGGCTCAAATAAAAAAAAAAAAAAAAAGTGTCAATAAATCATACACTTTGAAAGTCCCAAGTTATAACTTTGTAATTAACGTTTGACTTGAAATAAGACATAGATTTGTATTGATATTGGTAATAATTTTCAATCATATAAAATAAAATTATATATGAAATACATAACGTTAACAAATATGATTGTAATCTTAATTTCTTTTATATATATATATAATATTACATAGTAACATATAAATATAAAGGGAAAATCATCATTTTGGTACATGAATTGTTTTTCAACTGTCAATTAGTCTATAATTTTCAATTTCAACAAATTTGATGCTCGAATTATTTAAAATTTTGTCAATTAAATTATTCGAGAATCAAATTGATGAAATTTTTTTAAAAATAGCAAAATTATCATTTTAGCCTCTCAAAAGAATTTAATTGATAAAATTTTAAATAATTCAATAATCAAATTAGTTGAAATTAAAAATAATGAATTACATTGACAGTTGTAAAACAATGGGATAAAGTACAAAAAAGCCACTGAACTATTTGGAAAATAACAATTAAGCCATCGAACTCAAATAACTATCAAATAAGCCATTGAACCCGGAAAAAAAAGATCAAATAAGCCATTGAACCCTGAAAAAAAGAGCAATTAACATTTTTTATAGGTTAACTCCAAGTTTTTGCTGATTGGATTGCCAAATGTTTATTTTATTTACGTTTATTATTTTTTTTATTAATATTATCCACTTGGATAGTATTATATTTTAAAATAATTATAATCAAAATAATTTTATCTTGTAGAGATTTGATTTGTTTATTTATTATTATTTTTTCACTAGATCTTTTGTTTAAAAAATAATAATAAATAAATAAATTAGATCTAGATAAGACAAAACTACTTTGATTATAATTACTTTAAAATATATTACTATGTAGATGGATTATAATAATAAAAAAAACGTAAATAAAATAAACATTTGGCAATTCAGTCAGTAAAAACCTGGAGTTAACCTGTTAATAATGTTAATTGCTCTTTTTTTTCGGGTTCAATGGCTTATTTGGGGGTTATTTGAGTTCGATGGCTTAATTGCTTTTTCCCAAATAATTCAGTGGCTTATTTGTACTTTATCTCTAAAACAACTGAGGAGAAGTAATTTTTCGTAAATATAAAATTGGTTTTAAGTTTGAATATGTACTTCGATACTTTCCAACGTAAACCAACAAATATTAAACATGGGCTGAAGCGCCATTAACAGGGCGTTTGGTTGGAGGGGGGAATTATGTGGGAAAGGAATTGTAATTTCATGGGAGTTGAATTACTGGGAATAAAGTGGGAATTTAAATTCCAGTGTTTGGTTGACAGGAATAGAATTACTGGGAATTTCAATTCCAATGTTTGGTATACATGGGAATTGAAAGGGAATAAGTAGTTTAAATTTCAAAAATGTCCATTATTGTTGTTAGACATTAATTTTAGGTTAAAAAAGGAAGGGGTAATTTTGACTCATCACTATCTTTTTTTCCCAGGAATTAAAATATCAGGGGAGACATGGAATTTTAATTCCATGAAAATGGGGGAATTGCAATTCCCTCCAACCAAACTACGAAATTTAATGGTCTTTGAAATTAGATAGGAATTAAGTGGGAAGGAAATTTAAAATCCCTCCAACCAAACGCCTTGTAATGGTTTGGTATATACTCCGCACGCACGTGATAATCTTCCCGCTAATGCTCATTGTCTCATACGAAGAATTATTAAAATAATAAAAATTTTATTTATATGTAATCTAAAAAAGTTTATTAACGCCATATCGCCATGTTTGGTAAAATAATTAGTCTATCAGTTAATTTTGTCTTATTTGACCACTATTAATTGTTTGATAGAGTTAATTCCAGCAATGGTCCTCTGACTATAGTGATTTTTAAAATTTGGTCCTCGTCTTTTAATTTGGACGAATTAAATCTCTGACTATCAAAATCATTCCACCATTAGTCCTTTTGTGAACCTACCGTTAGTTAGATGTTAAGAACATGGGTAAAAATGTCTATTCAAAATGTTGGTTTCACACTGACTATACAATCAACTAGATATATTTAGCATTCCAGATGAACGTAGCAAAAATGAGTTGGTTTCACAGGCAAGAATGGGCAGCCATGGGAACGAATGGAAAGAAGAGATCCAGCATATGAATAGATACTTTTACCCCTGCTTTTAACATATAACTAATAGTAGGTTCACAGAAGAACTAATAGTGGAACGATTTTGATAATTAAGGGTTTAAGTCGTCCAAATTAAAAGACGATGACCAAATTTAAAAAATCATTAGAGTCAGAGAACCATTGCTGAAATTAATTCTTGTTTGATATGGTTAAAAATTTAATGTATGTGTTTGGTTAATTAGCTTTTTCTAATTAATCCAAGCAGCTAACAACTAACCGTCATTTATCAAACAGGATATATATATATATATATATATATATATATATATATATATATATATATATATAACTCTAAATTAGTGATTTTTAAAAATTAAATTTTAAAAATAACATAAAAAAATACACAAGTCATACCAAGAACGCCTAACTATTTTTTTAAACATAAGTAAAGTAAAAGTGACTCAAATTAAATAGCCTAAAATAGGAGAAAAAGAAAACGCCAGATTTTGTAAAGAAATGAAATGGACAGACTGGTGGGGGAAGCGACAGCCAAAACTGACATAAAAACTTACAATCACTCGTCATCAATCATCATTCTCTGCCTGCCATCTCAATTATGATGACATTAATTTTGCGACAATTAACTCAATCATTCAAAAATTATTTTTTTTTAAAAAAAAAAGGTCTAATAAACCCTTAAACTATAGGCAGGAGAGTAATTAGGCCATTCAACTTTAAAAAGAGTAAATACCCAAAATGGTCCTTCGACTATAGCTAAATTCACAAATTGATCATCGACTTTCAATTTTAACCAATTAAGTCCTTAACTTTGTAATTTTAACACAATTTGGTCCTCTGTCTATTTGACCGTTTGTTGACTGTGATTTTTGAGGATATATATGTAATTTCATGGTCCATCATCGGTTTTTTAAGGTTCCGGTTGCATTTCCAGACCGCACTGTTACATTCGAATCCACTGCCGAAAGCAATCTACCAAATCCGGTCGCCTTTCTTCATCCTCCATTTGGATTCAATGTAGTTGAGTTCGTACCAGAGCGAAGAAGACGACGTGTTTCCGAACCGGTGCAACGTCATCCTGGAGGCCTCCACGTGCTCCGACGAGAGCTGAAGGTTCTTATGGAGATCGTCGATCACGGTCAACAAACGGTCAAATAGATGGAGGACCAAATCGTGTTAAAATTGCAAAGTTAAGGACTTAATTGGTTGAAATTGAAAGTTGAGGATCAATTTGTGAATTTAGCTATAGTTGAGGGACCATTTTAGGTATTTACTCCTTTAAAAATATGTAATTAGGCCCTTCAACTTGTTATTTTGAGTCAAATAAGTCTAATAACAGATTTTTCACTTGGAATAACCGGTCAAAAAATTCCGGCGATATTTCCGAAGATATTTTCGGTGACAACAAAATTTAAAAAAAAAAAAAAAAAAAAACCTACCGTAGAAGAAAACCATTCGGTTGTTTTCTTCGGTGGAGAAGGCGACCAGACTGGTCGCCTTCTCCGATAGGGTTTTTTTTTTTTTTTTTTTTTTTTTTTTTTTTTTTTTTTTTAATTTTGTTGTCGCTGGAAATATCGTCGGAATTTTTTGACCGGTTATTCCAGGTGAAAAATCTGCTATTGAGTTTATTTGACTCAAAATAACAAGTTGAAGGACCTAATTGCACATTTTTAAAGTTGATGGGCCTAATTGGTCTTTTACATATAGTTTAAGGGTTTATTTGACCCTTTTCTCTTTAAAAAATTTTACGATTTTTGTGACAAGACACGAATTTCATTCCAATTAAAAACATAAAATCATTGCAAAATCCAAAACTTAACAAATTAATCAGAATTAATAAAGACATTTTGTGCACAGAGTCGTCTAAACATGAATTACTATAAATTTAATGAATAAAATATTACATACACTCCCATTTCTTACTTCCAACTTGTACTCCATCTCACAAATTTTTAATGAAGACACATTCTTTGGGACCCACATGATGAAAATAGCCCATCTTTGTTTGTCATGTCATATAGTACAAGTGATGGAGTAGAATTTGAGAATAAATGTAGTAGAATTCAAAAATTTATGATGACACGACAATGTTAAGCCTATATGTGGCTAATATTACATTTAATTATTTTTTTAATACTCTGACTCTATTACAATGTAGTATCTGTTCTTAACAACTTTATCAACCTACTAAGCACAAAGAGTCAATAACGCATCCACTGAGGAGGCAAACTCGCAACCTCCCATATGGAAGTCCAACTTGGGTGCCATGAGCACAAGGTGCTTAACATATTACATTTAATTATTATTTGTTCTAATTATACTCCGGTAGAAAATGTGTGTTAGAATAATTGTTAGAGTTAATTACCAAAATGGTCCTTTGACTATAGCGAAATTATCAATTTGACCCTTGAATATTTTTTTGACCAATTAAATCCCTTAACTATAAAAATCTTAACGAATTTGGTCATCCGTTTGTTTGACCGTTAGTCAATCATTAACTTGGGACCAAATTGATAATTCGCTATAGTCATCAAGGGACCATTTTGATAATTAACTGTAATGGTTATAACTCCTTCCTACTTGCCTATCGTACTTAGCAGCCCAATAATTTATTTATTTTTTAAAAATAAAAGAGATGTGGGGTCGGTCCTATCCGGCGCCGGAGGGCCGGACGGGGAAAGGGCCATAACAGCTAAAGGACAACCGGCGGGGAGTCTCTGTCTCTGTCTCTGGTAGTTGACTGATAGTGAGGGGTGAAGTTTTGGCACCACATTTGTCAGAACATTATTGGATGCTCCAAGACGGTGCTGACGTGGGGCCGTAGTTATTGGCCCACCCCGACCAAAGCCACATCAAATCACCAACAGTACTATATATATACTTGCATGTTCTCTCAATATCTTCACCTCATTTTAAATTAATCCAAATTTTATACTTTTTCCGTTCTTTTAATTAATAAAAATGATTGTAATTTTAATCATAAGAATGGAGAAAGATTAAGTTTTAACTATATTATTGTATTAGTAATTGTCTCATGCAATGCTATGTCGAGTGAAGGGTAGGGAACTCTTAAGAGTGAGAATTCAATTTTTTGGGAGAAATTTATCTAACGTGATAACATTGGAGAATTGTACATGATAAAATTATATATTCTCTAAAATGATAAGATCAGTGTGAGTTGTACATGATACAACTATATATAATTATAAATATATAATTCGGCTTTCTCAAAATTTCCATATAATTTATCTATATTTTTTTAATTAATTTTTTAAAATAAAATTTCAGGAATATTTAATTTTTATTTGCTAAGTGAATGTTATGTTATTACCCATCGTTATACGGTAGATCATAGTTACGTTATATTGAAAGATGAATTATTACTATACATGTTTATTTTTAATATATACTATTTAAAAATGAATTGCTAATATACTAAAAATAAATATTTATGAATAATTTATCATGTAATATAAAGCATAATTTAATATTACGGAATACGACTAAATTGATCGGCAAATTATATTGTGGAGGTGGACACGGTTCCAAAACTGTTCATAATTATAAATATATAGTTCAAAAATTATGAATATATAGTTCTATAATTATGAATAGAGTTGTGAACATAGTTTTATAATTATGAATATAGAGATTCAATAATTGTGAATATGAAATTCAAAAATTATGAATATATTACTTTATAATTATGAACATATAGTTCAGTAATTACGAACATAGAGTTCTGTAATTGTGAATATAGAGTTCAATCATTATGAATATAAAGTTCAAAAATTATGAATATATAACTTTATAATTATGAACATATAGTTCAGTAATTATGAAAATAGAACCGTGTCTATCTTGCAAGGTGGACCACGTCGTAATGATTGCCATTAGTCCATTACAGTTTCTTTTCAATTGTTAGGCCCATGGTTTTACCTATCAGAGCCCACTAAATGTCGTGATGCATAGCACGTATATGAATCGTGAATCTGGCCTAATCCTAAACTAAACGCAAATTATGCCATGGAATCGTGTTCACCGAGAATGGTTAACACAAGGCAAAAAACGACGTCGTTTTTAGGTAAAAAAAAAAATAAAAATCACGGATGTGGAGTTAACGGCGCACGTTTGATCAAATTATGAATTTTCTGTTATGAGATTATGAATTTTATAAAAATTCATAATCTCATAACAGAAAATTCATAATCGCATAACAGAAAATTCATAATCTCACAACTGAAAATTCATAATCTCATAACAGAAAATTCATAATCTTATAACAGCAAATTCATAATCTCATGGTTCCAAAGTGAATGTGTAGGCATGGTTCCAAAGTGAATGTGCAGGCATGGATTCATAATTTATGAATGTCCGTGATTTCGGACGGGAATGTGT
Organism: Ipomoea nil; assembly: GCF_001879475.1. Taxonomy (NCBI): domain Eukaryota; kingdom Viridiplantae; phylum Streptophyta; class Magnoliopsida; order Solanales; family Convolvulaceae; genus Ipomoea; species Ipomoea nil. The sequence continues at coordinate 3,690,443 of NW_017618262.1, read as the reverse complement.
AGGCATGGTTCCAAAGTGAATGTGCAGGCATGAATTCATAATTTATGAATGTCCGAAATTATGAATGTAATGAAAATTCATAATCTCATAACAGAAAATTCATAATCTCATAACTGAAAATTCATAATCTCATAACAGAAAATTCATAATCTTATAACAGAAAATTCATAATCTCATGGTTCCAAAGTGAATGTGTAGGCATGGTTCCAAAGTGAATGTGCAGGCATGGATTCATAATTTATGAATGTCCGTGATTTCGGACGGGAATGTGTAGGCATGGTTCCAAAGTGAATGTGCAGGCATGAATTCATAATTTATGAATGTCCGAAATCTTTGTTCACCTCAAATTAAAGTGAAACCGCAAAATGTGAAAATAAAGAAGAAAAGTCACACAATTAATTAAGAAAAAAAAAAAAAAAAGATAACGGTGTACTAACACCGTTGGAACCGTTATCACCATGCATAACGTCTGTAAACTAAATTCTATACCGGAAAGTATAAATTAGAGTATACCGGTTAATGCGATTACACATCGATTCTGAAAGAAATTGTAGAGTGATAATATAGAGGTATAGTTTAGTTGAGTAGTGAAAGTTTAAAGCTCAACTAAATTTTTTTATTTTTATTTTTATTTTTAAAAGAGAGTTAATATCCAATATAGTGGTTTTATTCAATTTAATCATATGTAATTTTTTGTGTTTAATTGAGTCCTCGATTATGATAGTTTTGCTCAATTTAGTCATCTGTTAACAATTCCGTTTGTTAGACACTTAGAGCATCCGCATCAATGCATTTTGGTGTGGTTTTTGAGGAGACCAAACTTAAGTGGATGAGAGAGAATAACAAAAGTCTCCTCCAATGCTTTGAACTGTGGGACCCACCATGGAAGAACAAAAGTCTCCCTGGTTCGCGTGAAGTGAACCACATCGCCCAGCCGGGCGCGTTAAAGAAGCTTTTTTTTTTTTTTTTTTTTTTCTCTTTTTATCTTTCATCCATAGTCTCTTTCTTAGTCACACCTGCAAAAACTCCTAAAAAACCGCAACTATTAGTAATGCTTTGCCAATAGAAACAGGGTTAGCATGGTAATTTCTCATCTCTCACCTCTTACCTCTTACCTCTTAAACTACTAGATTCTCCAACTTTGCTTTAGACTTATACATGCGAAGCTCTTGTAAGCTAAGTTTAAAAGTTAACCTATAATTATGGAGTATATCATACACTACATGTTCAATTGCATTCTTTATTAAGGTGATCAAGTTCAATTTAATTCATTACTCGAAATACTAAGTTAGAGTTTGGCTTAATAGTAACCAAATCGAGTTCATTCACATACCTAAATGGTATGTAAACAAGTGTTAACCCTCATTTAGTGCCATGATCTCGACCTAGAACTTCATACAAAGTGGAAAGAATAAAAAAAAAAAAAAAAAAAAAAACCAGTGTTTGTTGAACTCCCAAATGAGAGGTTGTGAGTTCGAGCTTCGGTGGAGGCGTTATTGGCTCTTTGTGCTTCAGTAGGCTGAGAGAGTAGTTATGAACATATACTGCATTGTAACAGAGTCAGTAGCATTCAAAAAAAAAAAAAAAGATAACTCAACTCCCTAATACATTTGGAAGTATACAATGGTTTCAATTACACTCAGAAAAGAAACATATATCCTACCTACCAAATCTAGGGGCTCCTGCGCCTAACCTGTCTTCCTTAATCCTTATTCCATTTTGTACAACTCAAAGCCTGTCTTCCTTACTACCATAATACACAACAATAACAATAATACAATCAAAGATTTGATCTTAATATAAATGGCTTAAGCCCCTAAAACTAAAATTGTTCTCACCTCTAACTAAATTCAATCAAACAGATGGCTACTTTGTATGGGTCCTCAACCATGGCTGACATTCACCATGAGTCACTCCTTCTTCCCCAGCTTTTCTTCTCATTTCTGTGACTTCCTTGTGAGAGCTGGAGTGTAAAGAAGGAACGAACGTGGGGCTAGCCGCGGGTCGATATTCGGGAAATAGCCGTCCAGAACGGTACCGAACTCCACAGGCATTGCAGAGTGTTTTTGGCCCCATTGGTCCCTCCCTCCACTGTGGGGTTTTTGTAACTTCACAGTGTAAGCATTTTTTAACTGGAAAACTCTGCCGTCCCTTCTGCTCACAAGGATCTGATGCAGCTTGGTTCGCCTGTGGGTTTCTGATGTCCTTTGCAGCAATTGATCTCTGCGACAACTTTCGCTCTCGTTTCTTTTTGGTGCTGGCAGAAATAAAATGCCATGGTTTGAACTTTGAGCATCTCATGCGTTTGGACCGAGTGCCTACTGGGACTATGAAGTTGGATTTTATGGCCTCGATCATTTTGCCCAAGTAAAGAGCACGGTTCTCAGAGATGCGGGTTGGGGTTTGTGTCTGAAACATTCCAGATTTGTGGTCGGAATATTTATCGGGACAAAGAAGGGCTGCACCAGAGGCTTTTTCACCATAATTCAGCAGCTGATTTTGCCGGGAGATGTTGTCGACCTTCGGGTAGAACAAAGTAGAACAATCAAACAAGCTAGAAAGAAGCAATTAAGGAAAAGGAGATTTCTTTTCGTGTAAAGTATTAACCAAAACTTCTACACACGTCATAATTGGCTTCTCTAAGAAAACTTTAAGCTGAAAGTATAATGAACTTTTTATTTGGCTTGACATAGCTACGCTTCAACATAAACTAATTAGCTCTTGGAAGAAAAAGCAGTAAATCCTGTTTGCAGAACAGAGTTAGCCAGGAAAGCATAAAACGCTTTAAATGTTTAAAAACTATTACTATTAATAATGCCTAATGCTATTATTGCTATAACCACAACCAGAAAAGCATATTTGTGTTATGTTACTATATACGTGCCTACTTCCTTTTTTGTGAGACTCTCACTTCTTTTCAAAGTTTATAGGGGAAACGAGCGATGAGGTGTGGAAAACTTAACTATCTTTCACAAGAGTGTCTCAGAGTGACCTCGATGATTGCATGCTTTCCATGGAAATATCTTATACAATCCTCCACAGCAGTAACTAACTCTGAAAACAAGTTATTCTTCACTTAGCAGCAAAAGGTGCCAGCCTAGAGTCAGGCCTAAAATGGCACTCGGGATTGCATTGCACTAATTCAAAGTTCAATTGTTATATTTTCATAAATTCTGATTTTGAACATGTATGTTCATCCCTAAACTCAGCACAGGATACATATTATATTTAGTATAAAACGCATTCAGGAATTGCATAATCAGAAAAACTAGTAAAGGAAAACGCATAATCAGAAAAACAAGGGGGGGAAGAGCATGCCAAAACATTTATGTACAACTGAAAAAAACACATGAATCTACAAAGCATTCAAGCATAAAAAGTTGCAGGGTTAAAAGGCTGAACAACTTACTGAAGCCTCTGACTTGATCGTTACACCCAACGACCCGTTTCCAGTATACAGTTGGGGAACTGGCTGCAAGCCCATTAAAGCGTCGGAAGGGATTGGCCCAAGGCATTGCAAATTAGCATCCCAATCGTCATTGAAGCCATCTCCTTCCAAACTCTCCATGGGAAAATCCAGAATACTGAGCAAGTCATGAAAGTTGTCATAGCCGCCATTGGCCCCGGTGGCAATCCCATCCCAATGACCGGGTTCAACCATACTCATCTTCTGGAATGCAAACACAAAGTTAAAGAAACTATTAAAGCCTATGACTATGACTGTACACCAAGAATCCAATAAAGGCCCATACACAAAAAGACATATGCCCATATTAGGAGATGATATGATTGATAAGATACCTTCCAAAGCTAAGAAGGAAATTTACAGCAAAAGATATGGAAAGAGAAAAAAAAAAAAAAAAAAGGATTATCACATATAGCCATATAGGGGTATTGGGCATTTTGTATATCTACAGCATTTTTAAGGTAGAAATTTACTACAATGCACCCTCATAATATTTCCAAAAAGAGTAATGTTTCATTCCCCATATGTTGTGGTGACTTTATGTGATTGACACTTATCTACAAATTTGAGACAGAATTCAGTAAAAATGATTTAAGGAAAGTAGCATTTTCCTTCCCAAAAACCATATACACTACAAAAATAGGTCTCTTTTGATTCTGACCATCATAACAATCTTTCTCCCTACATGTTACTGATTTCCTTTTGCATAATACAAATAATGCACAGAAGAAAAGTCTTTAAAATATTTTTAAAAAATGAAAAAAAAAAAAAACTAGAAAATAATATGAAAATCTGAAATCTCATAGAATCTTTAGTAGAAATAGCAACTAAAGCACCCTGCATAAAAATGTTGGGAAGCGTTTCTTTTTAATTTTTTCCTAAACTTCTACTCAAAATGCAGTACGACACCGTTTCCCTGTCTGTCGCTTTACAGTTCCCAGAATAGTACAATCACCTAGCAAACACAGAACAGAAATATTTCCTGTTTGGCAGCTAAGAAATGCAAGAACTAAAAAAAGCCATAGATACCGGATTCTGCATATTTCAGAAGACTAAAGCGAAAGAACAGTAATGGATGAAATTAATGAGCAAAACTAAGAACTTTTTACCTCATATTATCAGCAGCAAACAGACCAAATAAAAAAAAAAAATTAAAAGAAGAGTTGAAAGCAGAGATGGAGAAAATTGGGTGTAATATTGGATAGAGTTGAAGAAATGGGAATGGAGAAACACGATAAAAAGCAATTTTTTTTTTTTTTTTGGTTTTAGCATGGACAATAATTGGTACTTACCATGAAGCTTAAAACCCTAGATTAGGGCATTGGACATTATTTCAGGAGTTTTGCAGAGCGAACAGTGAAAATAACGCAAATTTGGGAAAAAGAAGCTAAATGTACGTTAGGTTTTGTTTATTTTACTTTTGTCTAAATCTGACGTGTCCTGATTGTACGTTTTATAATGTAATAAAAAGCTTTGAATGTGAAGTATTGTTACCTAATTCAGAATGTAGACTCTCACTTTTTTTACTTCTAAGTTTGTGATGTGAACATTTTTTTTTGATTATTTACATGATGAAAATAGTTTATCATTATTTGTTACATAAGGAATAAAAGTGAGGGGATAGAATTTTAAAATATACATAGTAAAATTGACCTAATTCGAGTGATTTATTGTCTTTGTCTAGACTAGAGTTTGGTAGAAAGAATAAATTGCTAAATTTTGAGATGACCCAAGAAGACTTATTAGATGAATGATGGATAACTAAATTGATAGAAATTTTTTATTATCGGTTATGAAATTATTATTTTTTAATTATTTCAATATGTTGTTGCTATTTTGATGATTGAGAGTTGAATAGTCATTTAAATGTAGGGATAGACAATGATTATCGGTTATGAAGTTAAAAAAAAATGTTACTCAACACCCATAGGGCCTATTCCATAGTCCATATCCTTTTCTTCTCGATATGAATAAAACCTTGCATAGTATTATTTTGATTTATGTGAAAACCCACATCCTTGATCAGAATGTACACAAGTGAAGTCTGCCTTGAGACATTAGTCGCTGAAGATAAATTAACCTAGGTTACTTATAGCTGATCGATCCAAACTAAGAAAATCAATAGACAACTCTCACTAAAAGTCTAATGTAGAATATTATGGTTACTAAGTCAAATGTCCAACAAATTTTGTATTGAAAGATAAATGTTTAATATTCTTTATAAGTCTCATTTGAGGTGATATTAAACTATAGAATACGTTCTATTATAGTTTGGACTCAACTTTTTTTTTTTTGAATACTATTGACTCTATTACAATGTAGTATCTATTCTATACTTTCTTTAACTACCACAGTCCAAAGAGTTAATACCTCACCATCAAGGTTCGATCATGTGAAAATGTATATTTATTTTATCGTTTTAAAATAAAAAAATTGAAACCACGGATTGAGATTGATGAGGTGAAGCTATTATTGGTAGTCCGTATTATTTTATGAGGTTGCAGATTCATGTGAATGGTGTAGCAAAGTGGGCGTTGATTATGGATCTAATAGGAAAATGATGCGTGATTGTCGTACTAAAACCAGCATTATACGAGATTCATTAGTGTACAGTACAACATTCATTATGATAGTTTGGCACTAAGTTATGATAGTACCAAACACCACATCATAGCTATGTTTAATGTATGTACGTGAATTCTAATTTAATATAATAAAAAAATAGGAAAATTTGTTTTTTGGTCTTTTTTTTTTTTTTTTTTTTTTTTTTTTTTTTTGTTCTTCTAATTATATACTTATAGTACAAATTTAGTCTCTCTAAGTTATATGTAAAGTGGCGAGTTTAGTCACTGAAGGACCAAATTTGTCACTTTATTTAGTGACATTGATGGCAAAAATAGTCTCCAAGAAATTGGAATTATCACTTTAGGCATAACTTAGTAATTAAAAATGATCACACATATAACTTATGAATCAAGTCTGTACTATAAGTATAACTAATGACCAATTTTGCCATAAATATTAGTTGGCAGCCCTAGCAGTAAGGACAAGGCTTCACCATATTGCATCATGACATCTCTCTCAGTGCACCAATTCCATGCAACACTTTGTCTGTCAAGAGATGTGGGGCTCCCTTTGGTGTCCTGTCCCTCACTACCAATGAATTGTAGGTGTTGATGAGCTGGGAGTGGATCCAAAATAAATTGGATTGAGATGGGCAAGAACGTGCTTCTTTACTTGTATGGTACACGTTTCGTTTATCATAACGAGACGAAAATGGTTATGACTTCTCATTTCTGTATTGTAATATTATACATTTCTTTGCCAGCATTGACAGTTCAGTTGATTATAGAAGTAAAATTTAAGAAGAATATTATACAGGTTTCATAGCTTTCCTCATTGAAAACAAGGCCACATTCATCTCTCTCAAATTCACCAATAGTTTGAGACAATTGGTAAATGTACTCCTAATGTAATCACAAATCACAAAGGTCATCAAACACTTACCACTACGTCAAAAGGTATAGTTAGTAACGAATGTGCAACTTTATTCCTTATACCACCACATATTTTCAAAAACTAAGATGCTAGACTTGACACTTTACCAGTCTTCGCTCAACAATCCCCCTAACCACATGGTGCTGGACTTGGCCTCTACCGGTCTCTGCCCAATAATGTTAAAGAGTTATAGACCATATTTTCTCAAAATCCAGATTAATCGGGTTAAACTTTTAATTGAAACAGAACACATCCTTCAACTTGGTTGGTTCAGATGAGGATGGGTTGGAGTAAAATATACTCCGTAACATGTTAAATCTCAATCTTGAGTAAACCCCAGTACTAGAATTGTGTATTCACAACAATATACTATAGTAACATCATTTGGTTGGTCTAAATGAAAGAATGGGCAACATCCACATGTTACTTGAAATGTGTGTGATTCTGTGCAAATCAATAGATAGATGTGATGTGAAGCTTTCCTTCAATAGAAGAGGAAGAATCCAAGGAATATACATCATCAAGGTTTCACAATAACTGCTTTTGAAGCATCCAGATGGTTAAGACGACAGGTTCCCAGAAGATATTCTGGTAGCTCTTCTGGTGTGTTGGCCTGTTAACAACAACAACATTCATATATTTCTCAGAATCGGCTGTCAGAACATTCAAAAGCACAAAACATTTCCATATGATGTTTGTAAAGTTACCTGTATGAGAAATGCCATTTCAATAACTAGATTGTTTAGGTAGCCTAGAACAAGGCCAACCACGCCCCTTGCCACGGTGGATGAACCGATATCGACTCCAAGCTGAAATTGCAGAAGAAAATATTTCGATCTCGTTTAGAACAAAGCACAATGAGCTAGCCTTATGTGCAGATCGAGGTCAGAGGAAAAAAGTTTCTGTTCAATGCAATGTTAAATTACTATTGCGATTTACCTCCAAGTAGTTTTTCCCGCGAAAGTAATTTATCTCTAACGCCTGGCCTATAAGGCACGCTTTCCGTCCAACACTCTGTTTGACAATCCATGACCCCTGAGGAGAGACAACAATTGGTTTGAGACGATAAGTGTAGGACAATTAATGGGCACAAGTTCGTACTCAAAGGACTAAAATGGAAGCAAGCTATTAAAATTAACCGGTATAGTAGGAAAAGTAGTTCCATGCAAAGTCAAGAACACAAACCTTGGATATATAAGGTATGAGCTTGAACCTCGAATTCCTATAAGAATCGTCCCCTTCTACAAAGCTTTTTAGCAAGGGCGTGTCTTTTAGAGGAGTATCCATCATATAGTATAAAGCAAGACTATATGTCGTCGAACCTGGGACCTGATTTGTCACAACTTTATTGTTAAATAATCTTAAATCTTCGAACGTTGATGAAAGAAAAACACATACAAGATAACATAAGACTGCCTTCACCTGTATGTTGAGAATGAAGAAGAATTCCGGGCCACCCTTTGCAGCATATTTCTACAGCATAAAGGTTATACATGTTAATCTCAGAGACAACCGCGCAATTGCAGTACAAAGTGGTATGAAAGTTGAGTGAGCTAAAATATTTTTGGATCGATGTGTTAGCCCAAAATAAATATTCGGAAAAACCTGAACAATGCCCCCTTGGCGGCCACCAAGATCATCTTCTCGTTTATCAGATTTCAGCCAATCTGCACCAACCATTTGCATCAAGGTGCCTTTTGCTTTAATCTATGAAACATCGTACGGAGAAGAGACAATATGAGGATCTAAAGATGCACTTTTTTAGTAAGCATTTAAGAGATGACATGTAAGAGCATATTAAATGATTCAAACACCTGTTGGTGTAAATAATTGTGACAACACTTGGAGCATATTAAGTGACTTCAGATTTACAACCAAGACATAGACTAACCACAATTGAACCAGAAACTAGTTACTCAGATGACTGAGAGCTGGCTAGATAATTATCTGGTTGCAATTTCTTATCATAAATCTATTACTCCAATGTTAAATATTAAAGAACTGGACCTGCCCATTAATACAAAGTTATTCAAAGAAAAATTGATTCAAAGTCGGGTTTAATGTAAGTCACCTTCTTACGATCATCTAAATAAGTCTCTCCACGAATTAGAAATGTAGAGGGATCTGTTTCGGTCCAACTGCAAAGCGAATTACAAAGTGGATCTTTTGGAAGAGTGGATCCATAGTTGCATGATGAACAATCTTCCCTCGCCAACTCATGCAGGTCTACATAACCCCTCTTCTGAACTGCAAAAGAAAAGGATCTTGAGCTCTCAGGTATTCAAAGATGACGTAGGTTCTCAAAAGAAGCCTATCAAACTAACCTGCAAGATCATGCAATTTCTTCACAAAAACAGCAGCAGTCGACACTTTTGGATGGCGCGTATCCTGAAAAACCAACTATCAGCAAAACAATTGCTGAACTTCCAGGGAAGAAACATCTGAAGGCACAATAAGGCAACCAAATATACTGACACTTGGCAAATAGAGCACCAACACCAGGTAAAAGATTCTAAAATTTTAAATTGCATAAGCAAACACAAGTCTGAGTGTTGATATATAATTAACAAGTTATTGACATGTAAATTCATGGATGTTTAATTGAATTTTCATCCGCAAGCAGCATGAAGCTAAGTCTTAGTTGAATTGTTATAACCAGTGTAGAAGTAAATTTATAATGTAACAAGGTAGCTATGCCCCATAAAAATCCACTTCGTCACATATGGAGTGCTATCACATTGAAAATGCCAAATTGTACCACTTTACCTGAGAACACATCTCTGGCCCAAAATCAGAAGCCCAACCGTTTTCTGATTGCTCACAATCTAGTGGTTCTGGGACATCAAAAAACTCATCTGCAGCATCATTTAACCCCGTGAGGCCTGCATGTTCAGAAGGTGTCTTTACAACTTCTTCCTCCATGTCTTCCTTATGCTTCCCAGTCTCTACTCTTGTTTGGGCTTCGACATTATTCTCTTCAATTCGATTCAATCTTCTCCCTCTAATCAGCTCACCCGAGGAATCAGAGGATGTATATTCTCCTATCTTTGCCCTAAACAACTCCCTTAGAGCTAGAAATGCAAATTTGAACTAGCTAAGAATGTGATCAACACAAATAGAATTATCTTGAATAAATTTCACTTTTGGTCCCCTAACTATTATACATGAATCACATTTGATCTTTGACTATTAACATTTTCTAATTAGGTGCATGACTATGTAATTTGTATCACATTTGGCCCTACTGTCCAATTCCCCAGCCAACTATTGCCGGAAGTGCTCCTTCCGGAAGAAGCAAATGCAGTGCTCCTTCTGGAAGGAGCACTTCCGGCAATAGTTGGCCGAAAAATTGGACGGTATGACCAAATGTGATACAAATTACATAGTCATGCACCTAATTAAAAAAATTAATAGTCAAGGACCAAATATGATTCATGTATAATACTCAGGGGACCAAAAGTGAAATTTTCTCAATTATCTTAAAAGATGAATTTGCGTAAGTAAATTGCTTAGAAAAACATACCTGCAAGTCTTCCCAGCATGCGGATGGTTATAGATCGAGCTGAAGATGTTTGTACATAAGATTTCCAGAATTTCCAATCGATAGCAAGCATGTGTTTAACTACTGAGGCCTTCCCTTGATTCATAGGTGATATTACATACCCACCGCCTGCATGGAGTGCATATCTTATTGTGACAGAAACTTTAATATACCAACAGCAATGCTATGCAGAAAGGTAACAGCAATGGAACATGCATGGGCACAATCTATAACTCAATTCATACCAGGCATGCATTAAGTATGAAAAAACCAGCAATTCACACACAATGAATGACATAAAAGTTCAAAAAGTTTTGGCATGAGCATAATGTATGATGTATATAAGAAACTCGCAAATAAACTGAACTTGTCTATATGTTAAGCATACATTACTTTTAAGGCAGGCACGGACATATCCCTTTTGAGGTGGACACTTCTGGTGAAACACAGAATGGTACAGAATGACTGCACGAAAGTAAACAAATGTCATCCCTTGATCTAGGAGTTCCAAGCCACTAGAAAGACTAGAATTCAGAAGACATTATTACCATATGTCCCATCATCCTCTCTTCTCCAATAACGCTGCAATAGAAGATCTCTTCTCTTCATGCCCCTGTGAAGCCACGTGTCAATTCTCCATTCAAAACCAAGAAACTACAAAAATTTCTCACAGCACTGAAGATAAGAATCAGACCAAGGGAGCCAATTACGATGAAGACACTTGTGAACTATATCAGTATGGCCATCAAGATGTTCAATCATACTGCCCTTGTATAAACAGAAGTCCCACCTGCAGGATAGGCAAAATGCATGATATAATGAAGTAGCTTGAAACATAAATTCAGTAAGGGACACCTTTAGTACACTGAACTAGAGAACTATATCAACTCCCTTTCCACCTTTCAGATTGAGGGAGGAAGAAAAGTTTCAGAGTATTTACTTGGACTTGGTATCCATGTTGTATACAAGTACATGTCCAACACAAGGACATAGTACACTCAAATTTAATAGCTATTTAGTCTATTTTGAAGGATTTATGCGAAGAATCCAATTAACTGTATATTTTTCCAGCACAGGTGCAGTGGTAAACGAGTTCTACTATATGTACTCCCAAATTCTACTCCATCACTTTTATTCCATGATATGGCAAACAAGGATAAGATATTTTCATCATGTGGGTCCCAGTAAAAGTGTCAGCATCAAAGATTTGTGAGAGGGAGTAGAATTTGGGAGTAAGAAGTGGGAGTACATGTAGTATTTTCCATGGTAAACTGAGATATACTAAGGGGTCTGAGAACCTAGGTTTTAGTTGTACTGATGTGGATTTCCTACTTTCAGCACTCAGCAGTTGATATTTATTGTTTTCCACTGAATTTAACTGAAACCTTCTTCACTTGAAAACAAAGTAGTCCAACATAAGTTCATACTAAACCACCTACTGAACCTAGATTTCATGACCACCAAGCCTTGGGCATAAAAGGCTTCAGATGTGAAGATTTACAGTGGGATATGAAACTTACTCTGATCTTGAAGGACCAAGGGACATGAGTGTCTGAAAAATGGCCTCTGATGTTCCATCAACTACACCAACAGCCATTATTGCAGGATGGTCATCCCACTGCAAAGCATAGGAACACATTCAACGGGCTATAGGTTTCCAAATTTATTACCAACACCCAATTAGCCACACTGATATTACTAACCTTCATATAAGATTCCCTATCTTTAGTTTCCTTAAATAGCCGAAGTCCTGCGTGCAACAGTTTAAGGAGAGAGTAAGCAAGAAAGACAGTAAAAAAAAACAGAGGAGCAGTTAACAATTTTAGTAATGAAACATAAAATTAAACCAAAGGGTCCAGTAAGTAATATTAATCTGTCTTGATTTATTACACAACTTTATTTATATCACTTCAACAGAGACAGAAGTCAGGTCTTCATTCTTTTTATTTTTATTTTTATTTTCATTTTTTTGGATGGGAGGAATTATGTACGGAACAGTCTAAAATTTTAAATCTCCACAAAAGATATTCAGAGAAAATTCCTTTATTTCCTTAGAACAAGAAGTCTGCGCACTGTGTGCAGTATCTCAGCCATCTTGAAAAGCATCAATCAACATGGTACCAACCATTCTGACAACCAAAGATTGTCCAAGATGAGGATGCAACAACATCAGATCTTGTATCAGCAGCAGAGGATGAAAAAGCAGTCCAGTCAATGGAATTTGGGCGTCGACGAGACCTGTTCGAACAATTTAACCTGTGAAAATAGAAGCACAATACTTTTCTTCACATAGAATTAAATCAACATCAACCAATCAATACCCATTATTTCTGAAAAGTAAATTGTTCTATTTCGCCTGGCAGCCATAGAAAAGACAGGCATCGATCAATCACAGTAGATATTAATTCAATATACCTTAAAGACTGTGAACCATGCTTTGGGAAATCCAAGGCATCCCCTCGATTTGTGTCTGCCTACAATTTTGCATCATTATAAACATTAGAACCTAGGATTCTTTTACTCCATATGGTTTAGTATTTAATAGCTGATACCTTCAAAGCTGCTTCCTGAATTGCCTGAATCCATCTCGCAGCTTCGTCAGGACTGGTTGCACCCAACTACGAATATGTATCACACCATTACCACGTTGGTCTAATATAAATAAGTCCATTATGTTGAAGTTATGTGCCCAAAAGGAGAAGAAGATTCTTCACCTTGAGCTGATCGTTATGATTTGAAGTATTATAAAGAGTGAAAACAAAAATGACCTGCAAAAAGCATACAAAAATGCCATCAAATATCTCTGGAAAAAAGATGCATGTCAAAGGCCAAACCCAATGAGGGCAAGCACATTCAGGAGCACCGACTTTGTAATCTAAATGTAGTGAAGATCATACCCTTCTTTTTATGCTTTCTCTCCCATTGTCTGTCACCCGTATGCAAGAATCAATAACTGCACTTCTGATAGGATCCTGATAAAATGTAAATGTTCTATTTTGAGATCACTCAATATGTTACTAGAACAAAAAATAAAATGTAAAACCAAAGAAATCGACTGTAGAAAAATTGCAGAAACATAATTTCCCAAACATGTATCACTTCAGTGTTGGGGTATTGACTTCAAAAAATGCATTCATAGATTAGGATAAGATAGTGTCACCAAAAAATCAGAACCAAACACTCAATATCATTTATCACCAAGAGCACAAATGCATAATTCCCACAAATTCTTATCTCAGCACTAGCGAAAGTGAAAGCATCGAATCATTCACAACTGGGTATTTGTTTCGCTCCTTTTATAAAAGACAAAAACAAGTCACAATAACCCTTAGATTGTTTCTCATAAACTCACAACATCCTAATTATCAGCTCACCAAGTCACGCTTAATCTCCTATTCTCGTAAGACTCATTCATTACACTACAGCTTCTGAAAATAATAAAGTAAATACAAGCAATTCACGGCTCTTTATACGGGGGAAAGCAAGTAAAACGAAGTACACCAGGCTCAACTAAGCCTCAATCCGAATCAAGTAAAAAGGAAGAGGAAGAACAGTAAAGGAATCGAACCTGGTCTCTAGATATGGGAATGGATTTGTAACTATTGAGGAAGTGATCTTGAAGAACAAAGTATCTTTTGCGGGAGTACTGAAGCCCAATCGGATTGGAGCGGACCATATACATCCACCCTTCCATTCTACTACTACTACCGTCGCTCCGCGAACTACTCATTTCCATATTCTCCGCAAAACTTCACCGAGAAGACGGTTTTCGCCAGCAGAATTGTGGGCGCAAAGCAGCGAGATACTAATCTGAAGCTCCGGATTGGAGAGCTAGAGAGAGATACGCCATCAATGGCCTCACTAAAGGTGGATGGTTATCTCTCTCTCTCTCTCGCACTCTGATTCTGGGAGCAAGAATCTATGGAGAAAACCAGAAATCTTGCGCTATACTTCTCTTTCTTTCTTTCTGGTTTGGTGGGGGCGGTTCTTACCTTTTACTCTGTGTTAAAGCAACTTAGCTGAGTCTTAAAGAAGTTGGCACCCAAAATCATACCCAAATCTCCACTTTACCCTCTCACCCTCTCTTTTCAATTTTTCATTTTGCTAATATAAATTCTTTATCAGTCAATTTTAATTTATTTAATCACTATTAAGTATTAACTGTTTGATTTAGTTAAATAATTAATATAAGTATTGAATTAATTAGTTTTTCTGTAACAACTTATTATTTCAAAATGTTAAAATTCAAAAAGCTGCTCAACGATCACCTTTTTATAAAAGTTATTTTGTATATACACTGTTATCAAGTAGTCAAATCTACTAACTCAATCAATTAACAATTATCATCTAACAGTTATTTACCAAACATCCCCTTATATTATTATTTCATCCCATTTTGTTCTTTACATATATGTATAAATTTTAGGTGAGCCTCATGTAAAATCGTCTCATAAATATTTATCTGTAAAATAAATTGAATTAAGATAGAAATGTAATACTTAATGAACATGTTCGTGAACGTTAACAAATATCAATAAACGCTTAACAAACGAACATGAACACGAACTCTCTAAAATCTTTACAAACGAACACGAACAATCTCCGTTCGTTCATGTTTGGTTCGTTAATAGCTCCATTAATTATTACGGAGTATCTGATTTTCTTTTATATTTTTAATTTTATATTATTATTTGATCCCATTCTGTTTTTTATATTTTTTTTGTTTAAAAAATAACAAGCGGTTACTTTTAATTGATTAGAAAAATTGGATTTTTGTCATATTGGAAAGTGGAAACGTATATTTATTCCTGGTTTGATTCCATCATCCTCTTTCTGTATACTATATTATCTTCCTAGAAAATAAAATTAATAAAACCCGATCAAATTCTCAGTTTGAATTTTTATATACATAACCGTCAATAAAACTATTCTTTTACAAAGATTTTGTTTTAATGTTATTTTTAAGGAATTTGTTACATTCTTCTACATTTATCATTCACACACATATGTCAATGACCTTGTAATCTAATAGTATGAATTGCCTCTTCCAAAAGAGAAGTTATGGATTCGATCCCTAGAAAAGACGGAAGTAGTACTAAAAAAAATATCATTCACACATACACTTGTAATATTTCCCTATTTTTAGAATTGATCTTCTTATAAAATTTTTGAGCAAATACAAATTTTGATCCCACGAGTATTAATAAAATGACGATTTTGGTCCACATGTTTAATTTATACCAATTTTCATCCACAATTATTATTTTAGTACCAATTTTTATCCACGATTATTATTTTAGTACCAAAAATTATCACGCCGGTCACCCCTCCATTTAAGACATGCCGAAATCTAAAAAAATTTAAGGCCATTTTCTTCTTTTTCAACATAATAAGGTTCTAATTTGAGCAAGAATAAAGAGATTTAAGCCCTAAAATTGATCCCAATTCGCAGTTCTCCTTCTCATCCTACCTTAATTTGTGGAGGAAAACTACGAATTTGATAGATGTTATGGCTTAAATCTCTTTATTCATGCTCAAATTGTAATCTTAATTTGAAAATGACGAAAATACCCTTAATAATCTCAAGTAGCATGGTTAATAGTTATTCTCAATCTTCAACGCATACTACAATCATGATGTACTTGGTAATGTAATGTTTATGTACATTAAAACTTTGTTTTTATGAATATATAAAAATAACATTATAAACATATTACATAATGTGTGTGTGTGAGAGAGATTTAGTATTTATGTGCATTAAGATGTAGATTTATGGTCATATAAAACAAATATTATAAACATACTACGATATGAATGCTTTTAAACATGATGTGCCTATAGTGCAATGCTTGTGTACATTAACCTTTGTTTTTTTATGAATATATAGAAGAAACATTATAAATCTAATACAAAGTAAATGGAAATAGATATGATGGGTGTTTTAGTTTTTTTTTTAATAGGTTTTTTTTTTTGGTTGCTCAAAGGTATTCCTCCAGCTGATAGCTAGACTAATCATCGTCCCTACTGTCAGCACACTAACAAGGCGTTTGGTTGGAGAGGAGGAATTACGTGGGAAAGGAATTACAATTCCATGGAAGATGAATTACTGGGAATAAAGTGAGAATTTAAATTTCAGTGTTTGGTTTACAGGAATAGAATTACTGGAAATTTTAATTCCAATGTTTGGTATACATGGGAATTGAAAGGGAATAAGTAGTATAAAGTCCAAAATATCCATTGTTATTGTCAGACAATAATTTTAGGTTAAAAAATGAAGGGGTAATTTTGACTCATCAATATCTTTTTTCTTCCTAAAATCCCAAGGGGGGCATGAGATTTTAATTCCATGAAAATGGGAGAATTGCAATTCCTTTCAACCAAATAAGGGAATTTTGTGAACTTTGAAATTAGGTGAGAATTAAGTGGGAAGAGAATTTAAATTCCCTTCAACCAAACGCCCTGTAAGTAGTAGGGGACTAGCCAAATGGTTTGTTCCATTCACATGGGTGAGGATCGAATCCCCAACCTCATGTTTAAGGGACGAGGTTTAAATAGGTGTTTTAGTATTTATGTATATTGAGATTTAAGTTTATGAACTTATAAAACAAATGTTATAAGCATAGTACATGATACATGCATGTTACTAAACATAATGCACTAGTTGATGTAGTTAATAATTTAAGTATATGATACATGCATGTTATTAAACATAATGTATTAATTGATGTATGTCGTTAACATTTAACAACTTAATATAAAATGAGGTGGTTTTAAACCATGACGGCATGACCCACTATACAAAATGAATTATAGTCCATGCTATAATTTGTGGTAATCATAAATACAAATCTTGAAAATCTATAACCTTAAATAATTAATTTAAATGTTCGTCCAACTTTTTTTTTTCTTCCAAATTTGTCTTTAAAAAAAAAATTGTTTATTGGTTCATTTACTAATTATTTTTTTTAATATATAGAAAATACGTACGCACTCTTTCTTTAATTGAAAAAAGATTGATCAATATCATGATTTGGATAAGACTTGAACCTGACATTTCTTATTAAAAAAAAGAGTAAATATAAAAAATGGTCCCTCAACTATAGTTAAATTCACAAATTGGTCATCGACTTTCAATTTTAACCAATTAAGTCTTTAAATTTGCAATTTTAACACGATTTGGTCCTTCGAACACTTATGCATTAACGCCTGCATATGCACCGTCATCGACGATCTCTAGAAGAACATGCAGCTCTCATCGGAGCACATGGAGGCCTCCAGGATGACGCTGCACCGGTTTGGAAACACGTTGTCTTCTTCACTCTGGTACGAACTCAACTACATTGAATCCAAACGGAGGATGAAGAAAGGCGACAGGATTTGGCAGATTGATTTCGGCGGTGGATCCAAATGTAACAGTGCGGTCTGAAAATACAACCGTAATCTTAAAAAATCGACGATGGACCATGAAATTACATATATATCCTCAAAAATCACAGTCAACAAACGGTCAAATAGACGGAGGACCAAATCGTGTTAAAATTGCAAAGTTAAAGACTTAATTGGTTAAAATTGAAAGTCAAGAACCAATTTGTGAATTTAGCTATAGTCGAGGGACCATTTTGGGTATTTACTCAAAAAAAAAAAAAAAAAAACAATGATATCGTCATACTACAATGTATTTGACATCAGTGGCGGATCCAGAAAACTTTTTCAGTGGGGGCGAAATGCATTAAAACAATAGAGATAGTTTGATAACAAATAAAACACTTAAAATTATAGCCATAAATATTGTTGGATGTGGACGAGAAATAAAACACCCTACATCAAAACTTTATAAAAATATTCATAACAAAATATGAAACATAATTAATTTGATAAAATAATTCGAATAAAAAATACATTATAGACACATCTCATTACTAATATAAAAGAAAATTATATATGTGTGTAAATCTCACAACTACTAATTAATACGGAGTATTTAAAAGTCAAAAATATATTGTGTCACTGTTAAATTGCATTTGAACCTTAGTATCTACAAAGATAAAACACATGTTTTGCCACCTGATCTAATCATCTCTTGTTAAGTTTTATCTATTTTGTTATACTTATACTAAAACTTGTACTATATATACATACAAAGGTTATATATGGGTGGGGTGGGGGGGGGGGGGGGGGGGGAGACAGCTGCCCCCATGTTGGATCCGCACCTGTTTGACATGTTCTTCGATGTGTAGACTGTAGAGCTAGAGAAATTGTGAGGCAACTACAATCAAGTTGGTTGAACAGTTGGTTTAGGAACCACATAGTTCTAAGTTTGACTTACATGGAAGCTATTTCTTGGTCTTCTTGGTTCGACCTAATCAACTCCGAGCAACCTAAGTTCGTTTACCTTCTTGTGGTATTTTACCGACTAGAAACACATGATAGACTTCACGTATAGTGTATTTTTTGAGTAGCGGTTGCGAATTTTTCATAAATAAATTTAGAAACCTATAAAAATTGAAAATAGGATAAATAATACTTGAATACGACTAAAAATTGGATAGGGGAGGAAACTCAACTCAAAAGGAAGAGTCCCTATCTCCATAAGAGGAGCAATACAGGAAGAACGTAAAATCCCCCGGCAAGATGCCTAATATTTAGAATGCTCCGGTAGTTCAAGGGCGAGAAAGCTCGCCGGAGAAAAAAGTCTTTCTCTTCCCGTCTCGGTCATCAGAACGCCCATAAACTCCCATGTCTTTCTTGGTTGGACTAACCGGCCAGGTTTCTTTTTGTGTTTGTGGACAAAAAAGATTTCCCAAATTTTATCTCTCTTTAAATCAAAGATTAAAAATGAAAAGAGTATAACTAAAATTTAAATAAACTCTAATTTTAAATACCATTAGTGATGGAATTCAAACTGAATAAATTTAATATATATATATATATATATATATATATATATATATATATATATATATATATATATGATATTATCTAGACTATAAAATAGACATGCCAAATTTGTGTGTTCACAAATCTTGAAGTTTTCTTTTTCTAAGACGTCTTGTCATTTTTTCTAAAAATAAACGTGTACTTATTTAAAATTCTTTTATCTATCCGTATGTTAAAAAATAGTAATGACGATACTTCGGTAAAACACCTTTAAAAACTGAAAAGAACAGACAACCAAGAATTTGTCGAGACCAGGACGTTACTACACTAAAGTCTGAGCTGTCCTTTGATTTATTAGTTCATTTGTCAATAATTCCTATAAATTAATACTTATCTGTCCCCGAATTGTTAATTTCATTTTTGTTTTTTTTTTTTAAGAGAAATTCTTAAGCCTTAATTAATGACCCCGCTTTGCTGTTATCTGTTGTTCTCAAAAGGTTAAATTCTCAATTTCAATGGCGTCTTACGTCCCGATTTTACAGAGCATTTGAAAATATGTAAATCGTGGTTATTCAGGTGAACACATAGGTTAAACTTTTACTTATTGTGTACATGAGCTCCCTCATTTTGAGAGATTGTTTTCACACAGTCACGAATAAAACTCGATTTTAGATCACTGTTTCTAAACTTTATCCATGTGACCAACTGAACTGCTCAAACGGATCTGTTGTTACCAAAGGTGATTACTGGGGGAGGGAAAATTTAAGAATAATAAAAGGACCAATACGGTGTTGAGGCAATTTGGGAGCTTCGCACAGAGCCAAAGACTAGGGATTTGAAGGCATAGTAGATGCGTCGTCGTTTTGTTCACTTTTAGCTTTGCATCTTTGAATTGGTCATTGCCATTTGGTGGTTTTTCATTTTCTGTTAGGTTGCAGATTGTAGTTATGCTTATACTTTTAAGAACGCAATAATAAATGCAAAAGATATATTTTTTAGGATTTCAATAATATTTGATATAATTATGTATTTTTTTTTTGAAATACTCATGATTCTTTACAAGGTAATATATCTGTTCTATATTTTTTCAAATAATTTCAGCTTAAAGAATCTAAACCCCCACCATCGGGATTCCAAACTATAACATCCATTTAGAATGGTAACGGGGATGCTATTCGATATGATTATGTATATTATATTTTGTTATAAATGTTATTGTTAGCACGAATACCCGCCTCATACAATTAATATAATAATTTAAAAAATATATATTTGACAATAGTAAAATTAAACAACTATTTCTTATCTAAAATTTAAACTATAAAATAGTTAACTAAAAAATGTTTTATGAAACCAACACGTGAAACGTAATAAACCAATTATTTTTAACAGATTTCTTTAAACAAGAATAATAATCTAAGCAGTTTACATTACATACCTTGTACATATTGCAAAAATTGTCCATAAAGAGGAGTGGGGGTGGGGGAATGGAGGGATTTATTTGGTAAAAAAGAGAATCATTTACAACAAATGGAACATAAGAATCAAAGAAAATCTTAGGTGAAGGTGGATATGATTCTCTTGGATGAATTCTAAACTTTAAACAAGTGAATCCTTCTTGTTGCCTTCATGATTATCTTTATCTTGATGACCCATATTCTTTCCTGCCAGAAGTGGCGCAGTATCATCCTTGTCTTTTACCTGAAACAATTCAAAGTCTATTTAATTAATACCATATTATATAAATTGTTAAATAAAGAGCGGTCCAATTAAATCATACTTGAGATATTGAGGATATATCCGCTACTTGTTTCCTCTTGCTCTCGTGGGTACAAAAATAGGAATACAAACCCATCCCGACTATGGCAACCAGAATTCCAACGATGTTCCTAGAGGTGAAGGGGTCATGCAACAATGTGTAACCAAAACCAAGAACAAGACATGTTTTCAGGTGACCCAACACCTGGTAAGTCACCGGCGATGTCTTTCCGATCACTAAGAATGTGCTGAAGTTCACCGAAACCGCAATCAAACATGAAAGTACTATGAAAGCCTTCATAAATCAAAATCAAACCGTTAATATTTCTGAGACTATCAGCTTAAACTTTTAGTAAAAATAAAATACGTACCAATACGATGGGAGAATATTTGTATGCAAAGACATTTTGTTTGGTTAGAAATTGGTCCACAACTGGGCCTGTGACAAATAGAACTGCAGCTTGAAATGGGGCTGATTGGTACAACAATTGAGTAGATGAGATATTGAGCCTCTTTTGTATTGTGTTGGTGAGCTGAATTGTTGGATCATTAAGTCAAGGAAGAAAACAAAATATTAAAGTATTGGATAGTGGATACCATCATGTATAGTATATCTAGTTGTACAAGATACTATTAACATTAGCGTTAATAGTATCCAGTACAACAAAAAAATAAAATATATGATTGTACCCGATTAATACTATTAATTTCACAGTCAATTAATCGGTAAACTTTTCTTTAAAAGTATTAATCTATATATGTTAAACAAATTTTGATAGGAGGATACAATTTGACCAACACAAGTTGTTATAATGGCAAGTATGGAAAGGATCGTCCCGACAAAGTTGAGCTGAAGATCGGTAATGGAGGCGATGCCGACGCCGATGAGAAGGACGAAGAGAGACAACTTTACGTTCTGACTGAAAAAGAAAAAAATTATTTGATAAATAATCATATCTAAATAATACGGAGTATCTGTTTTATACTTTCTCAATCATTAAAAAACTACTAAATTAAAGTAGCAACACTACCTGAATTGTTTCTTCAAGAAAATAGTTTCTAACAATACGGTGAAAGGTATGATTGCAAGTTTTGTCATCTGCAGAGAGGCCAGAAAAATAGCAACAGATAAGTTAAAAACATTTTTTTTTTAAATGAAAGGTTACATCAAATATTGTAGTACAAGGTTGTTGTTTTACTTTGTATCATTATCAGACCAATATGTGGGCAAGAAGGGGTTACCTGGTAGAAGCCAATTGAGTTAAAGCCAAGGCTCAAGTTCAAAAAACCAATAGAAACTCCATTTAATATGCCAAACAACATCACTGTCTTAAAATCGACAGGTTTGTTCTCAAAGAAATTTAGTCTCAGTGCAACGTGGAGAGTGCAATATGTCACCATTAGATGCCAACTCGTCAATGTTGTAGCTGAAAAAAATTAATTTAAAAAAAAAATCTTTTATATATATACAACAAAAAAACATCATTAATTCGTATTAAAATTCTTAATATACTCAAAAAAAAAAAACTTACCAAACTTAAAACCAAGATTACTCATTAAGGCTTTGTTGCAAATAACAATGGATACCGATGATGCCACGGATAGGAACAATGCCCCAATAACACCAACTTGAAAGCTTGACATTTCTCCCATCTCTCTACTTTATCAAGAAGCTAGAATTAATGAGAGACAACTATAATGAGGAAGAGATCCCAAATAAATAAATGTGTGTGTATATCTACACGTGTATGCCCATTTTTTTAAAAAATGTTTCAACAACATTACTATATGAATTTTGTGATAGTGTATATATATATATATATATATATATATATATATATATATATATATATATATATATATATATATATATATATAGAGGGAAGGGATCAGGTGCGGGAGGAGGCTTCCCATGCGGTTGGACTCACATTAAGCATTAAACTGACGCACTTTAGTACACAACACACACGCACACCAACAAAATATCTTCAGAACACAAACTCACGCACCTTAAACACAAAACTCACGCATCTTAAATACAACTCTCACGCACCTTAAGCACAAAACTCACGCACCTTTATATATATATATATATATATATATATATATATATATATATATATATATATGCGCGCAGACACATGTATAATATAATGCAAATAAATATATAGAAATTTACATACCTGTGTATAATTAAGCAGCTGAGCTGATCGAACTGAGAAGACTTGAAAAATCTGGAAAAAGAACTGATCTCAAAAATGGCAATGTATATGAAGACTTTACAAGCTAAGGAAATTTGGGTAGCTAGCTTCCAATACACCTCCTCCACGTGAATGTGACCGGCGGAGATGGAGGTGGTGGCGGCGGACGGCGGTGGAGGCCGGGAATGGAAGCTAGGAGGAGGAGGAGGATCGGAGTTATTGCGTTTAGTTGCTTGAATGAGAATGCAGAAAGTGGAGAAGAAACTGTTTTATACCATATTTGACTACACGCCCACGCGCGGTTGGTGGTTTAACATAAGCTGTGGTTAGTTGGTTTCTGTTAACGTAAGCAATGCCATTCGACTCGTGACTTTAATTTGCTTGCTTAGCTTCAATCATTCTTCTATTTTATTATAATATTATTTAACAACAAACATTATTCCCGGCCTGCTATTTTAGCAACAGTCAGAATTCCTTTATTATAATTTGTCAAGTCAAATTAAGGGTGGATCGATGATTGAATCCATTTAACTAATTTTAGTTGAATTCATAACGTAACATTATATATAAATTCATCTTTTTTTAGTTCATTGTTGCAACTTGAGCCATTTTTTTTTTTATTGATCTTGTGTAAGTGAGACGGCAGAAATACATTTGTTTTAAACCTTAACAACCATTTGTTTAATTTCTATATATCTCGCAAAATCAATCTCTTTTCAGTTAAAATGTAATATTTTTAAAATTAGTAAGTATTACTCTTTAATTAAAAACTAAATACTTGTCAATGAATAGTACATAGCACATTTAGGGCATCTCGTAAGACTTATTAATTTTTAGTCAAATATAATAATTTTGTAGCAACAACTTTTATTTTAAAGTAAAATATATATCATTTTTAAGGTAAAAGATAATACTATTGAAAACAAATTCCATTTTTTGTACGTATACCAAATTTATTTTATATACCAAAATACATAACATGATTTCACAATTATTATTATTATTATTTTTTTCGTGAATACTCTTTAACATATGCCTTATGTGTAATTCAGTCTAAGTCCTCTTATTTATGCTGAATGACTTTTAAACGTAATTCGATACAAAATCTTTTACTTAAAGGAGTTGAAAGAATATTGTCGTTACTATAGAGAATATTATATTATATTGTAATTTTTTTTTTTTTTTGGGTAAGCTTAAATGTTTATATTATGTTGGGTGGCTGGGATCACCTAATATTGGAGATTTTAAAAGATTGGTCCAGTCTTATAATACAAGACAGAAAGGTGGAATGAACATTTCATGTGTGACTTCGTAACTGCTTTTGTTTGGTAGACAAAAACTTGTATTTTACTCCAAAAAATGCAAATTCAACTCCTTGACTTTAAATAATATTTCTAATAGCAATTATATCGTGGACCATAGTAAAAAACAATGCCGTTTCTTTAAGTAAATAAACAGATCGTTACAGTTTAACGGAACTCGTATTTTTTGTGTGTTAATTACAAAATGAAACAACAGTTTATCTAAAATGAAATTGTCTCACATATTGTTTTTATATTATCAAATGAAACTGTAATTGAATTAAAATGAAACTGAGTTGTGTTGAAATGAAATTGCGGTGTATATAAAATGAAACTGAATAACAGTTTCACATATTTGAGTGTATATTGTCCAATGAAGCTGTAGTTATATCGAAATGATACTGTAGTTGCATTGTAATGAAACTGAATAACAGTTTCACATATTTGAGTGTATAATGCCGAATTAAACTGTAATTATATCGAAATGAAACTGTAGTAGTGTTGAAATGAAACTCAGGTGTATATAAAATGAAACTGTAGTTGTGTTGTAATGAAACTATAGTGTATATAAAATGAAACTGAATAACAGGTTCACATATTTGAGTGTATAATGTCGAATGAAACTGTAGTTATATCGAAATGAAATTGTACTTGTGTTGAAATGAAACTACAGTGTATATAAAATGAAATTGAATATGTTATACAAACAAATCTACTTTATGCGGAACGGCGCGGAAAGGGTGTCATTTCGATCTTTTCATTAAAAGAAACGACACCATTTTGGACCATGATCCACGGTATAATTTGCCTATTTCTAATGCCCTATGAAATCCAATCGTTATACCGTGCACCACTATGTGCGCCCCGCCCGCGCATAAACGACGTCATTTTGGTAAGTTCTGTATTTTTAGGTATATAATTCTGTGCATTCTATTATATAATTTTGGACATTCGAAACATGGAAATTTTCAGGTATAAAATTCTGTGCATTTTATTATATAATTTTGTACATTCGAAACATGGAAATTTTCGTTATAAAATTCTGTGTATTCTATTATATAATTCTGTACATTCAAACATGAAATATTATTTTTAAGGAGTTAACAACAGACACGCGAAAAGATTCAAAATAACGTCGTTTTGGACCTGGTCACACGGTATAATTTGCCTATAAAATCTGTTACATGCAATTGGGCTGTTAGTTTTTATGGACTCCAACTTTAAATATTGCGTGGTCAGTGATAGACATGACCTGTAATTTGGTTTCGAATCTAAATCGTTGGTTCACGGTTCTAAAAAATGACAAATCAGTGCTGGAATCTTTTAGTAAGGTTTTGATTTGAACCGCTAGTTTAATTTTTTTTTCTTAAAAATTAGTTTTCTATTTTTTTTTCCTAAATTTTTGGGGTTCAGAACCTGAATCAACCAATTATGATTCCCAATTTTAATAAATTAGAATCACATTTCAAACCAAACAGTGATAATTCTAATCGGTGGTCATTCATATTAAAAATTATTAACATCTTAATAATATTATTATTTTATATATTACGGGACGAATCAATGGATGAATTATCAATAACTATATACGGCGATCTAATTCTAATATTACTAAAACGTGGTTATGATTATTTTTGCAATTTAGAGATGCCAACTTCAATTCATCCTCATGCAGATATTCACCTTGCATTGATCAATTTTATTTATTTTTAAATAATAGTGGGTGGTGGAGTGGTAGTTGGAAGTTAGTCTTACAAAATTAAACCCTTGATGATGATGTTGTTTTGTTACTATATAAACATCATAATAAGTATTAGTATGTAATTAATTCTAAAAGTTTTTATAACTTTCATTATTCTTTTTTACTATTTTTTTGTTTTAAACTAATAAGTTTATTTGAAAAAAAAAAATTAATACTTTAATTATTATATTGATTATTTTTATTATTTTATGTTTTAATATAACTAGTGAATTTTATTGTTTTATTATGTAAATATTATTATTATTATTAGTTTTTGAAATTTTTTAATAAGATAATAAATTATGGACACTCGTGGTGGCTACCTCCAATCATTATCCCATGAACCATGCTTTATACATTTATGTGAATCATAAATAAAAAAAAAAACATTTTTAATATACTAAAAGTACATTATTTAAAAGTACATAATTTTTTATATATTATCATATAATGTACATTCAGTAAACAAATTATTCTGTGGATCATGGTTCACATAGCTGTGTGGACCATGAATGCAATATACATCCCACTCTACTACCAAACATGTTAAATACTTTCACCAAAACCCATTACCATTACCAAGTATTTGATACCCATTCCGATTCCGATTCCTATGTGCGAACCAAACACATTAACATGTTTGGTAGTATGGTGGAATGAGAATGGTTACTAATAGTAGTGCTTGAGAATGAATAAGGGAATGAAACCCTTATTTTATTTGGGTATGAGTTTTTCAATTGATGGGGTATTCGAAACTCATAGTAGTGTTCTAAAAACCTATCAACCAAACAACAACAATCACTTTCATACCCATTCCTATGGGCAAAACCCACTAACAAAACACACCTAAGTTTAGCTTTTAGCTGTCTCCTTTCCCCAAGTAGAGGAATCAAGAAGTCTCACCAATGATGTGCCTTATGCCATAAAATAATAAGCCTATTCTAATAGAGTATTACTTTAGTGTTGGTATGAAGGGGGAAAAAGAGAAAAACATGAGTATATATATATATTACAACTTTTGCCTTTCTGCATTGCAATTCTAACATCTGTAGAGAATCTGAATTTGATGGTAATTTCTAGTTTGTATTCTAACTTGCTGCCAATGATGTTGCAGAATTGAAGCCAACTGGGAAAGGATTATGATAACTAAACCAACATTAATTCATACATCTTTCCCCTCTAAAGTTGATCCCATTTCAACATGTTTCACTTATCATTCATCATCTACAGAGAAATCAGGTTCTGCAGGCTTCTGCAGTGAGCTAACTGCACCAGAATCCGAATCCGTTCGCCTATGGTGACCTCTTCTACTCGCTGCCAATCTCGCAGCGTGGAGAGCAAACCCCGAACCGGGAGGCCGTGAGGACTTCATCTCCGCCTTCCCATTCGCCGTTTTCCCTTCGCTCTCACCCTCGTCCTCCTCCATTGCTCTTAGCTCAGCGGCGCTCTTTCGCTTCTTGTATCGCCGCCAAGCCGCCTGGACAAAAGTTGCAGCCCACATTCTCCACTGGTGGGAGTAGAACCTGAACTTGTGCCTCAGCTGCTTGCTGTGCAGCCTTCTGAACTGTGCTGCCACGAACTTCAAGTCGTCTGCCACGAGGGCGAACGCCTCCACTTCGGAAACCGCTTTCACGGTTCGAGTCGAGGATGGCAGGGTCACGCTGGGGCGGGGATCCAGCGCCCACGTCAGCAGCTCCTCGCCACAGAAGTCCCCCGGGCCAATGCCACAGGAGTTGAAGAATCCAGTGCGCCCGCCATTCGTGGTGTAGGAATCCAGGTTCCCTCGGATTATGAACAGCATCTCGTTGACAGGATCACCCTCCCGCACCAGGCACGTGTCTTGGGTGCACAAAACCGGCTTCAGCCTCTCGCAAATCGCATCTATCATCATCTCATCCATCTCATCAAACAAGGGGACCTAATGTATATATGCACAAGTGAATAACTGCACTATGTTTCCTGTCTGTTTTCTGTCTCAACTAAAAGTTTAAGCTGACAAGTGAATAACTGTACTATGTTTCCTGTCTGTTTTCTATCTCAACTAAAAGTTTATTGTACTATGTTTCCTGTCTGTTTTCTATCTCAACTAAAAGTTTATTGTACTATGTTTCCTGTCTGTTTTCCGTCTCAACTAAAAGTTTAAGCTAACAAGTGAATAACTGTACTATGTTTCTTGTCTGTTTTCTGTCTCAACTAAAAGTTTATTGTACTATGTTTCCTGTCTGTTTTCTGTCTCAACTAAAAGTTTATTGTACTATGTTTCCTGTCTGTTTTCTGTCTTAACTAAAAGTTTAAGCTGACAAGTGAATAACTGTACTATGTTTCTTGTCTGTTTTCTGTCTCAACTAAAAGTTTATTGTACTATGTTTCCTGTCTGTTTTCTATCTCAACTAAAAGTTTAAGCTGATAGTGACACTAAACTTACCCGTCGAACCAGGTCATAACACAAGTGGCGTTTGATATCCCGACGAAGATCCAGAGGGAGACCTTTCAACAAAGCATCCTCGTCAACTCCTCTCGTCGCAATCCATTTATACTGATCATACTTCCTCACAGACTGCCTTAACTCCAGAGGTAGCTGCCTGTGATGCATCCATTGTTCTGTATCGGTTCTCTTGATTCTCCATTCCTCTAACCGAACTGTGGTCGATTGCAGATAAGTCTGCCAGCCAGCAAGCACAAGTTATAAGTTTAATGGACACTGAAAAGTGAAAATACACAGCAATTTAATCGAGTCGTGTCACCATACTTGCATATTTCCAATAAGCAACGCAAAAAGAACGAGACCCAGAGTTGCAACTACGATGGCAAAGGTTATTTCTGCAACATAAGTGCTTGTAGAAAGATTTTGCCCCAAAGAACTGCAAATAGGCACAAATTGTTATCCTATAATGTCCTGGAAAACGTTAAACGAGTTTGAGAGAGCGACTTACCTTAAATTCTTCAAACCCCACCAGAGACAGTAGAAGTACTTGTTGAAAAACTTTGCGGATGTAACAGAATCTGTCAAAGCATCCTTGTATATCCCGAACGGGTACCCACTTGTACTATCCGGGTTGCATTGTTCCGAAATATTGCTCGAGAGGAACCACGACTTTCGTCTCGGGTCCTTCACCTTGTTGCAGTCGAAGTAATCATATTGGCACGAAGGGCTCTCGAGAGTGCAGACATGGTGCCAGCACGCTTCCTGTCTCTCGATCGAAAGTAGATACCAGCAAGCTCCTAATATCTATGCCAAAACGAGCGATAATCAATAATCAATAATCATCACATAAAAATTAAGTCGCAATCTCATATGGTCGGTTCGATTCTACTTACATGGCTTGCGAGCATATAAAGCATCAAGTTGTAAGCAGCCCCGGCCCAAGCAGTTTCGGTCACAACACCAGTAGCCTTAACGATTTGGGATGAAAGCGGGAATATGAGGTAAAGTCGAGGGAGGTACTGAAAGATGATGATTGATCTAAGAACGTTTTTCGTGTTTGCCATCGATGAGCCACCGAGATTAGGGATGATGGCCCATATCAACACCTGCGATATATGCCATATTGCCATCCAAACATCAAACCTTTTCATTTGCTAACAACCTTAAAAGTGCCAAAAACATGTTCTCCTACCTGGGGAAGAGGCAATGCAGCAAGGGCATCAATCCAAAAGCCTTTTCGCAAGTACCTTAACGCTATCTTCGAAGAATCAATAACAAGCTCCCCTCTCCCAAATACTCGAGAAGATGGAGCAACATAAGCAGTTCTAAACCGGACATATATTTGAAATACGTAAAACACATCAGCTATTGATCTTATAACCGTAAGGGCAACTTCGAGCCTGATCCCGATATCTATGCAGAAGTTGCCCCTAAAAACTGGCAGGTAAAAGAACAGAGGGTCTACGAATAAAGATACCAAGCAAGCTACTAAGAAGATCTTGTTCCATCTCCGAATTATAGGCCCTCGAGGATCCAAGATCTTCCTCTTCACTCTCTCGTAGTCTTCCGAGAAAACTCGTGACAGTACTTTAGCCTTCAACGATTTCCCGCTCTTCCCACCATTCTCCCCCTTTCGAGAGCTTGGCTCTACCAGCCTCGATCCATCAATCTTGTACTTCACCTTAATCACATTGTCTCCTCCATTACTACTTACATACTTGGCCGATTCAAGATCATCTTGGAATCTGAAACACATTTTTACACAAGCTAAATCGATAAGCAAACAGAAAAACTAAAACTACTAATAATTAGCAAAAGTTGAGAATATACAAGTTTTGATTTAGCTGAGAATAAGATTAAAGAACAACCTTACAGACTTTGAATTACTGTAAGCCATGATTTTCTCTGATGAAATATTTCGCCCTGGCTTCAATTATAAGTTTTGATCTGTACAAGGTAAAAAGAGGAAATCTGTGAAAGACAGCATTAAGGATCACCAGAAAACAACCTCTAGTGTGCTCTACACCACCAATATGGCAAGCTGTGCTTTGCTTCAGCAGACATCATGTGAAGAAACAAAAAAGTTAAACTCAAATTGCAGATAAAGTAGGTAAGATTCTTGGTTTTCCTTTAAGGCTAAAAGCTGGGGTTGAGCCCGTGACCTTTTCTCACAGATCATACATTTCTTAATCTCAGCTGAACCAGAACCAGTATGATTCAAGACCCAAAATAGTAAACATATTGAAATTCAATTCCAATAACCCATAATACAAAATGCATTGCAGACTCAGATAAGTTCATGAAAAATCCAATAATAGGGGCCAGAATATGTATAAAATCCCACTAAAGATTCTTGAAGAAGAACAAATATAAACATATAAACATAAACACAAACACAAAACGTACAGAAATGCAAGAAATATGAATGCGAACAGTTACAAACTAAAGCTTGCCATGATCTGAATCAGAGAGAGAGAGAGAGAGAGAGAGAGCTGACCAGCATTATTTTACAAGAAAACCACCAAAAAGACGCCATTTTTGGTAGCAAAAGTTAAGACTTTCTGACACCCATTGAGGAATTTTCAGTGAGAATCCAGAAATCATATGATTATGGCAATTGGCAACCTCAGATTTTCCGAACGAGAAAAGGAAAGAACTTGCTAAATTCTGGGCTTCTGTTTGTTTGTGATGCCCTGAGAATGCAACAACAAGGCCTCTCTCTGATCCCTTCTTCTTGCAAACTGCCAGTTGCCTCCAGCCAGTTCATTTTCTTTCTTTCTTTTATTCCTTTTATAGGAAGAACAGTTACCATAAGACTTTCAACATTTTGGTTCATATTTTATTAAAAGTATTTTGGCCTGTTTGGTAAAAAATTGACTTATTGGCCAATTTTGACTTATTTGATCACTATTAATTATTTGATTTAGTTAAAATATCAATATAAATGTTTGGTTAATTAGTTTTTTGCAATTCCAAAAGGCTAAAATTCAAAAGGTTACTCCAAGCAACTTTTTCAATTAGCTTTTTGAGAAAAGAAATTACACCGAACAGCTATCAGCTAACAGCTAATTTACCAAACACTTTTCTACAATCAGCTAATGTTATTAACTATTTATACACTCTAATTAACAGAATCAGCTAACAGCTAACAGCTATCAGTTAACAATCATTTTATCAAACAGGACCTTTATATACAAAAGATTTTCTGGTTGAGCAGCAGTAGTATCACTTTCCAGAATGGAGGTCACAAGAAAAAATGAACAATATGTTGTTGTTTGGTTGATAACAAAATATATAAATAATTATATTATTAGCTCAAAAAATGAAAAATAAATAGATAGTTCCACTGCTAATGATAATAATATAGCATATATGTAATAAATTATAAAATATGTGTTATAATGTATATATATGTGTAAAATAATATAATATATACTATACATTACATACAGAATTATTAATCATGGACAACTGGAGTGAGAGGGGGATGCATGGATCAAGGATGTGTTTGTCTGTTAAAATTTTGATTAATTCATTATAATCAGAGAAGTGAGAGAACACAATTACAAAATGTTAAGTGTTCTATAAATATGAAATATTAATGTGGGCTCTCACTATTAGTTTATATATATATATATATATATATATATATATATATATATATATATATATATATATTAATCTAATAAAGTGCAATATAGAGGAGTCGTTTAGTAATTTTTTTTTTATTTTTTTGAAGCAAATTAAATAATGAATAAAGAGAAATTAATTATTTATATTCTTGTAGTCTCTTGTCAGTTAGGGTTACAAGGCGGGAAGTGAATACAAATTTCTCTCGTTATTATAATATTTTTTTTTTTTTAACTCTTGCTACTTGCTCAATATAATATAATTATATCGTGATTTACAATGATCGTAGTGCCCTTAAGAGGATGTGTACCGAGTGTTAATTTCATTTTATTTTATTTTATTTTTTTTTTTGAAAGTTACTGGCTCTATTACATTGTAGTATCTGTTCATATACTTTCTCAACCTACTGAAACACAAAGAACCAATAACGCCTCCACTGAGGAACCAATAACACAAATAATTTCATTTTATTTAATGTAATAAAATATAATGTAATAAGAGTAAACCTCGGATTATGGATGAGGGAGAAACAGATAAGACAAAAGATGAAATAAGGAAATGAAGGCAAGGCCAGAAAAAAGCTCGGAACTGGGTGGAGCCAATGGAGATTATATGCTTTTGTTTATTTGATTTTCTGATTTTTGCATTAAATGAAACCTTATTAAATATAATTAATAAATTAATTTTTTCCAGATCCGAGGCGTTGACTAACTTGGAAACTCCCAGTCTCCACCTCCCCATCCAGATTCCAGATTTAAAATTAAAAAATATATATTAACATAATTTTTAAATATGTACATTTTTATTTAGGATGCCAAAATAAATAATATTATAAAGAAAAAAACAAGTTAATTCTTGTTAATCAAACATATAAAATAGGAAAAAATAATAATAATTTGTTGTTGCCCATAATGGAAAATCTTTGACTTTAACCATACGTCCACGAAGCACTGTGTTGTTTTGTTTGGTTTGAAAAAGGTTTTAGGTTTTAGAACTTAAAATGATGAGTTGCAACAGTGTATTATCCGAATTAGTGTGTGGATTCGGACATTTTTGTCCGCGGCTGGACTAATGAATTTGCTCCAAATACTTTTGGTGTTTTTTTGAAGTCTCCTTAATTCCAACATCATTTCGTTCCAAGTTTACTTATCCATATACATACCAACATGCATGTTTAAATTGCGTGTCTTCTAGCTATTGTAGAAATGATTTTTGGGAGTGTTTGGTAAATAGTTGTTAATTGATTGGGTTAGTGGGTTTGACTAGTCGATAAAATTAGTTGATTGTAAAAAAGTGTTTGGTAAATTAGCTGATCGTTGATTACATACAAAATGACTTTCTCAAAAAAGTGATCGAAAAAACTACTTTGAGCAGCTTTTTGAATTTCAACGTTTTGAAGCAATGAGCTGTTATAAAAAGTGAATTAATCAAACATACACTTATAGTGACTGTTTAACCAAGTCAAACAACTAATAGTGGTCAAAAAAGTTTAAATTAACTGATAAACTAACTATGTTACCAAACATGGCCTTTATATTTTCAAGTGATACTATTCTAGTACAGTGTACAACCATGTTTGTTTCCATGTCAAATTATACAATTTTAATGATTCAGATATCTATATAGTAATGGGTACTTAAAGTTCCAGACATATATGATTACTAATTAAAATTTTAAATAATATTTTAGTATTGTACAGTAAACTATTATTTTGAGTTGGTAGCATGAACTTTTATTACGTGTTGATAAATAATGTTGGTTGTTTGGCCATTTATTGAAAAGAAATCATCTTCTGGGTCTAAATCCTAAAGGAATTGATTGGGTTTTAATATCTTATATATTCCCAGAAAATTTATGTAAATTAAAGTTGGTTTACTTTGCATGGTAGAATACTCTGGAAGGTTTATATAATTTGTCAACTTAATGTAATTTGTCTATTATGTTGTTACAACTCGTTTAATTTGTCAATTTCTTGTATCTTATAAGTTTTATTTAAAACACATGTTGCTTCTACAATATAATTAAAAACTTGAAAAAAATGTATTTGATACAGGCCTAGAGTGATTTGATTCTTTGTTTTTCCTGTGTTTTTAATTTCCTAACACCTATTACACATTTACACATGATTTTTTTAGTGTGGTTTATCTCTTATGTATGATTTATGAATTGTTGTATAAGAGTGAATTGAAGCACCTTCTCAAATAATGACTATAGGGTTTTTACTATGACCCAAAAATAAAATATATATTTGTCTTACAACTACTTGACGGCAAATTATTTTGTGGACCTAGCTCCCTGGTGGCAGGGTGGATTAGGATCCAAATGTTCACAATTTACCTTTTAAATATTTACAATTTGCATACTACAAAGTACAAAGACACACAATGTTAACAATACTTGGCCTATTAGGATTGTTGAGGTGCAATAGTTATGCTGTGCAACCGAATGTACCATGCACATGGTGCATACGGTTCAAAACGACGTCGTTTTGATTAAAAACGCGCGTTCCACTTTAAAAAAAAAATATCAAGTTCGACTATCAGCAATAGCATTATTGTGGATATATAGTTATGAAATTGTGGATATATAGTTATGAAATTGTGGTTATATAGTTATGAATTTATGGATATTTAGTTTATTCACTGTGAATATTTAGTTCAATCATATATTGTGGATATTTAGTTCATTCATTGTGGATTTTTACTTCATTCATTCATTCATTGTGGATTTTTACTTCATTCATTCACTGTGGATATATAGTTATGAAATTGTGGATATATAGTTATGAAATTGTGGTTATATAGTTATGAATTTATGGATATTTAGTTCATTCATTGTGGATATTTAGTTCAATCATATATTGTGGATATTTAGTTCATTCATTGTGGATTTTTACTTCATTCATTCATTCATTGTGGATTTTTACTTCATTCATTCATTCATTGTGGATTTTTACTTCATTCATTCACTGTGGATATATAGTTATGAAATTGTGGATATATAGTTATGAAATTGTGGTTATATAGTTATGAATTTCTGGATATATAAAAATGTTATTGCCGGGAATCGAACCTGATTTCTTCTTTAAGTGGGACGCGCGTTTTTTTAACTAAAACGGCGCCGTTTTGCAATCGTATGCACCTTGCAAGGTGCATTCGGTTGCACAGCATAATTTGCGGTTGAGGTGGGCGTGGGGCAACCAAGGACATACCCACAGTGGGGGCAGCTGCCCCCTCCCCTCACCCCCATATATAGGCTCTGTTTGGCAAAGCTTATTTAGGAGCTTATAGTTTATTTTAAGCTCCTAATAAGTTATAAGCTCTGTTTGCTAATGTTCCCCAAATAAGCTCCTGACTTAAAATAAGAGCTTATTTTGGAACGCTACTTTAGGTAGCGTATCAAAATAAGCTCCTAGCTTCCTAACTTTTTTTCCATCTTTATCCTTATTATTTTAAAGAAATGACATAATTTACCCTTCCCAATTAAAATATTTTTCTCTTCTCCTTTATCCGCAACTTTAACCGCAATTATTATTATTATTATTATTATTATTATTATTATTATTATTATTATTATTATTATTATTATTATTGTTATTATTATTATTATTATTATTATTATTATTATTATGAGATTTGCAACAATATTGCTACTTCATTATGGGATGCTAGATCATGATTATGTTATTATTTCAAAATGTTAATTTTTTTTTAAAAGACAAAATGTTAAATTTTAATATGTAAACAAACTAATTTAAATTTTATGAAAATGTCATTTTTAGTCTTTTTACATTTATCAGCTTATCAAAAAGCTATTTTTACCAAACACTTTCAATCATAACAGCTAGTTTAACAGCTCTTCAGTTTTTAGCTCCGAGCTTATAGCTTTTCAGCTTTCAGCTCTTTTTCAGCTTTCAGCTCCTAACTTATAGCTTTTTAGCTAGGTTTGCCAAACAGAGTCATAGGCTCTGTTTGACAGAGCTTATTTAGGAGCTTATAGCTTATTTTAAGCTATTAATAAGCTATAAGTTCTGTTTGGTAATATTTTCAAAATAAGCTCCTAGTTTAAAATAAGAGCTTATTTTGGAACGCTACCTTAGGTTGTGTTTCAAAATAAGCTCCCAGCTTCCTAACTTTTTTTTTCCATCCTTATCCTTATTATTATAAAGAAATGACATAATTTACCCTTCCCAATTAAAACCATTTTCTCTTCTTCTTTATCCGCAACTTTCACCGCAAATATTATTATTATTATTATTATTATTATTATTATTATTATTATTATTATTATTATGAGATTTGCAAACAATATTACTACTTTATTATGAGATGCTAGATCATGATTATGCTAATAGTTTTATTTCAAAATGTTAATTTTTTTTTAAAACAATATTAAATTTTAATATGTAAACAAACTAATTTAAAATTTATGAAGATGTCCTTTTTAGTCTTTTTACATTTATCAGCTTATCAGAAAGCTAATTTTACCAAACAATTTCAATCATAACAGCTAGCTTAACTGCTCTTCAGTTTTCAGCTTCGAGCTTATGGCTTTTCAACTTTTAGCTCCTAACTTATAACTTTTTAGCTAGGTTTGCCCAACAGAGCTATAATACACGTTTAGAGTATAATTATAAGAACACAGGTAAAAGTAAATAAAAATGAGTTTAATACAAGAATCAAGTTACTTTCTTGTCTAGTTAAATTAATTTTTTTTTTAATTATTGTGATACAATTCCGTAATTCGCGTTAATAACGTCAAAGTGATTTACTCTGCAGCGTTAGTTTATTAAATATGAATTTAATTTCTTATGTATTCATTTATTTAGGGAGAATTTATTATTTATTTGGCGTGTCAGAAGATTCATGTGGTGAGTTATACCAACAACCAACCCAACACGAAAGTGGTTTGTGTTTAACTGGACCATGTCGGTCGGGCCTAGCGGCGCGTGGTTCAATCCAGAATTGCCGGCAGAGGCTAACAAAGTTTTAGGAATTGCGGGGACACCGGTCAATGCTGGGTTCCGAAATTCCGATGAAGAATCCGACAACGACAAAACCAATTCTGGCCCAGGCCCATACACAAGTATGGGATTTGCCGGTGATGGTTACATAATTCAACATCACTACCAATCGTTATACCCGGCACCACGGCACACATAGCACTGTGCACCTGGCACCTCCCAAAACGACGTCGCGTCATGTTATACAATTATGTACATTTTTTTATACAATTATGTACATTTGAAACAGGGAATTTATGTGTATTATGTTAAGAGTTTATGTGTATTATGTTAGATTATATGTATTACCTTTTCAAAAAAGAGTATATGTATTTTGTTATACAATTATATACATTCTTTTATACAATTATGTACATTTTTGAAACATGAGATTTTTTTTAAAGAAAATTAACAGCCGACACAGGAAAGCGAAATTTCTAAAAGATAAATAAAAAACTTCGAAAATGACGTCGTTTTGCATCAGGGCGCGTATTGCGTGCTCTGTTTTGCACGATATAAATTGCCCATCACTATTTTCAGGATCGATTTTTAGATTTTTATGGTCCCGTTTAAATAAATAAATGAGCGTGTCCAAGATGTGAATAACTGCACAAAAATTTGCTTCTCCAAATTCGTGTCACATATAACAACAATATGAAAGTGCCATTTCCTTATTGTCTAATCTTATCACTTATAAGTCACTTTTAAGAACTCATAAAAAAGTTGTTAGACTAATAAATAAATAAATAAATCATGATAAATAACTTACAATTTCACAAATGAACTAATTGTATGAACCTACAATTCCTAAAAATCCATTCACCCGACAATCCCACGCCACTCCAACCCCAATTGCCTCAATAATTTTATTTTTTATAATTGTCCTCCATTTAATTTTTTTTAAAAATCCATATTAATAGAGATTTTTATATCTAAATTACAAACCCCTAGACTAAGATTGAGATGGTAGATTGATTGAAAGAGTTGGGGGATATTAAGAGCAATTGTATACTATGAATCAAAATTCATTGTGGACTTTGGTCTAAATTTTATAACTGCAATTAGGACTGATAACGAATCGAACATTAACAAACAGAGATTGTTTGTTTTTGTTTGTTAAGATTTTTAAAGTGTTCGTTGGTTAAGATTTTTGAAAATCTTGTCTTTGTTCGTTTGTTAAGCGTTCATTAGTGTTCGTTAAAGTTCACGAACATGTTCGTTGACATTTGTGAACACTTAATAACCAAATTCATGTACATGTTCATGATCACATTTCGTTCGTGAACAAGAAATAATCTAGGGAAAATTGTAATTTATACCCCTCTGTAATAGGCCAATTATCAATGTTACCCCTGAATTATTAATGGTGTAAATGTTGCCCCTCAATTATCAAAACGGTATATATATTGCCCCTCCCCTAACGGACATATGGTTAGCCGATATATTGCACCGTTAAGTAAGGGTAAATAGGTACTTTCATATTTAACTTTTATTTTTTTAAAGTTTCCCATCCTCTTCCTTTTCGATCTTGTTTATCCTCTTTCTCTTTCCTTTCTCTCTAACCAACCCCAGAACTCGTTTCTTTCTCCTTCTTCAAATCCAAAAAACTCAAACACAATCATCAAACAACAAATGGAGTTCTCAAAGCTAGTGTTCTTGATTTTGGTTCTAACACCTGTAGTCTTTGGTACACCTGCGGGAAACTCTAATCTGTTTCCTTGCTAACAACACCCGGCCCTCAATTTTCACCGGCAACAGAAAACGACGGTCCTGAAGAGAATCTCTAACGTTGATGAAGGAGTGTTGGTTGGGGGAACCGACATCCAGCTGCATTTGTTCAACGCGATTTGAAGGTCGGAGGTGTTGTTGGATCTCATAACGGAGATAATTT
The DNA here is from genome assembly GCF_001879475.1 of Ipomoea nil. NCBI lineage: Eukaryota > Viridiplantae > Streptophyta > Magnoliopsida > Solanales > Convolvulaceae > Ipomoea > Ipomoea nil. Next base: position 3,651,112 of record NW_017618262.1, on the reverse strand, counting down.
GAGGGTCGGTGTGCTCTCCGAACCCAATCAGGTTTTTCACGAGCTCCAGGCAGGGCGGGTTGTGGTTCAGCCAGAAAACAGAGTTGCTTTGTTCATCCATTAGCAATTTACTAAACACATTCCAAGGATGAATCGTCAACACATTCGCTAATAATTCAAGAATCTCGCAGGCCATTCTCTTAGACTGCCGTCACATATTCATTCACAGCAGTGCTATAAAAATCAAACCCAGAAAAAAAAAATACCAGTACAAGAACGGTGAAAAAAATGTTGGCCGGAAAACTCTTGTTGATTGAATTCATGAAATTACCAGAAATTTTCTGACGATAAGCCCATGATGGATGAGAACTTTTGGAAATTGAGTTGTGGGTGACAGGTAGACAGGAGAATGTATTTGACCCTACCGATATTGCCGCAGGCGCCGAAGACGGAGAACTTGGACAAGACCACCAAGGGTGTTGGCTGGTTAGGGTGGGGTTGGAGGAGACAGGAATTTAAGATGATTGTTTGATGAATGTGAAGATGGTTTTTGATGGTTGTGTTGTTGGGAGCTATGGATGAGGTAAGAGAAGTTTGAGTTGAGTTTCTGGTGTCGTCTCTCCTCCAAGTCCTCCAACTGCAACGGCGAACAAAATGGAAAGGGGAAAGGGGAAGGCGGAAAGGGAAAGTAGAAAATAGGAAAAAATAAGTAAATTACCTATTTAACCTTACTTAACAGTAGAATATAACGGCTAACCACATGTCCGTTAGGGGAAGGGCAATATATATACTGTTTTGATAATTGAGGGGCAACATTTACACCATTAATAATTCAGGGGTGACATTGATAATTGGCCTATTATGGAGGGGCATAAATTACAATTTTCCCAATAATCTATGTTCACGAACAATAATCAAATAACACAACTACTATTAATACACACACACATACATATAGAACATTATTAAATGAACACAAATGAACTTGTTCACGAGCTCTTAGTAAATGAGCCTTCAATTATTCTGTTCGTTTATGAACTGAGCTTTAAAATTTGTTCATTTATGTTCGTTTACCTTAATAAACGAACGCTTACCTAGCACGAACACAAGTATTCCAACCTGCCTTCATCTTTTTTCTTCTTTCTCTCCTATTTTTCAATTTTGACTAGAAAACTCATGTTCTAAAAGGATTTAAATCAAATTTCACAAAATAAAAAGCAAATATAAACCACATAACATTTAGAAGCAAAGTAAATAGTGCTGGAAAGAATAGAAATATTTTCCATACATTGAGATTGAGAGAAGAAATAGTTGTTTGCCCAAAAGTTATAACAGGCTGGCTATACCCCAAAACTCTCCAAGGAACAAAACCAAAAACAAAAAGAAAGCAGAATATTATCATCAGAGTATGTACAATGCTCTTGAATCCCCTTCCACCACTTACCTTTCCCTTCCTTTTTTCTTTTTCTGCTTTTAAATTTCATGAGCATTTAACATGAAAATATACCCCCACCACCATTCCTACTCATCTGCAGCTTCCAAAATTCCGCTTATCAAGGTTTAGAAGAAACGAGAAAGAAAGAAAGAAAAAAATGAAGTTTTTTCAAGTAAAGAAGCATAATGGAGTTGACACAAGCTATTTCAAGACTAAGCCCGAGGAGATCATCACCTTGGTTGCGGTTGTGAGGGGAACGACCGCGCTTGTCTGAGTTGTCGGGGAGACGGGCTACCTAAGACCATAGTCTGGGAGCGGGTAATCATTTCGGTCATCGAAGGTGTCTGGTAAGCTTGCACCAGGCTCGTGCTCTCGGTGGAATCGCCTCGAGCTGTGGCCCTCTGCCACGAGTGTGAGCTCAGTCCCGACAGAACGTAAGCCCTTCCGGAGGTTTCGTAAATGCGTCGATTCGCCATCCTCTCTTGCATTTCTTTCAACTCGGCATCCAGAGCAACGCATAGCCTGTCCCCACCTCGGGCCGACACGGTTTCAGACAACTGCTTGCGGGATTGCTCGACGATCGACACTGCACCCGCTAAGTCACCGCGATCGGCGGCAGCTTTCGCCTCGGCCATCGCTTCCGCTGCTCGGAGCCTGTTCCGCTGCTTGTCGACTTCCATCGACACCAACACTTGTCCGATCGAGTTAGGCCTCTCGATTTTGACATCACCGGCATGATCCATTGTCACGGTAGTTTTCAAGATGGGGTCGTTGTAAATGCACTTAACGTTTAGGAGGTTCATATCGTTGCTCGAAACATCAACACCGGGAATATCGAGGGTGACTAGAAAATCTCTTTCCTCTTCGGCATATAAATCTCCAAATTCTATAACCCCGCCTCGTTTGTTCGATTTCAACGAGCTTTTGTAACTCCCGGCTTTTATCGAACCGAGTTGCAGCTTAGGGTGACCGCATTCTACCTCAACCCGCAATTCCTGTACCACAACGCTTAGAAGCCCACCAATGCACTGAGCAAAAGCGTCTTGAATCACCCCTTCGGCTTCTATGAAAGAAAACGTCCCCCCCGAGCTTTCGGAGATTGAGTGCATTGCCACAGCATCATGGTCAGCACCGAACCCAAAGGCATGTACGGGTATATGGAGACCCGTGCCATTATTGCGATGCATCGAGTTCGGGAGTAAAGACTGCTGGCTAACTCGAGGATGGCCACCACGGGGACTGTTCACAGTGTATGTGTCCTGCCCATCGGACAGTAGTATTATACTGCTAACTTGGTTTTTCGACCTCCGTTCAGTCATAATCTTGGCGCCCTTTCTTAGGGCCTCGGCAATATTCGTCCCGCCATTCGAACTGAGCGAATTAACAGCTTGTAACGCCTCCTGTCTTCCCGTATCAGTCATCTTGCGAAGAGGAAAGAGACGACGAGCAGATGAGGAGAATGCGATGACTGAAAGTCTATCGGAAGGGCCGAGATGTTGGATAACAAACCCCATTGCGCGCTTTAGTAAAGCAAGCTTGGTACCGGCCATGCTACCACTAACGTCTAACACAGTAACAAGATCAACGGGGGCACGAGAATTCTGGGTTACTGGATATTCGCCTTGGTTTAGCTCAGAATGTGGGAACCCGTCGGCTTTGGGAGCTTTGAGATGAATCAGAACACAAAAATCTTTGTGTGAACCCGACTTTGAAACAGCAGAAATTTCGGGATATGTTTTAACTTCCACCGGACCCATAGAACGGGTATTAGCTGCATTACCCGGTGAGGTTTTATCGGTGCATACCGGTTCAGGGTCAACAAGTTCATCATCATCAAAGAAACCCGGTTCGACAACATGAAACGGTGAAGAACCGTGTCGATTCGAATCAGCTCGAGGAGGAGGACGCCTTAGAGCTGCCATCCAGGTATCATCTTGAGGCCAATATACACGGGGGTTGGCCCTCGCTCTTTCCTGGGGTATATCACCAACGGGGCTCTGGAATGGAATCTCTTTCCATTTTGCTCGGCACACGGGACAAATCTGGTTCCCATGCTTAACATTCGAGGTTATACACTGGAAATGGAACGAGTGTGAACATTCTGCAGTGAAAATCGCATGCCCTTGGCCTGGTTTCATACTCGTCAAGCATATTGCACAAGTCTTCTGCAAATAAAATTGACAAACATTTTAGTATAAGTTAGTCTACCAATCAATAAATAAAGTCAATATGAAGTAGTCAATGCAGAGCTGCAGAAATATCTGTAAAGTACGAACACCGAAAGATCACATTATTATCTTTCCAAAAGCAAGAAAACCCCCGAAGAACTAATTATGAGCCTTTCAAGACAACTAAGGCAGTATTACGATTAAAAATTAGAAAAGCACTCGTCTGAAAAGAAGCATAAATCATTGTTTTGGCACCAAGAAATTTATTTCCATCACTTTTATGATCAACTCTTTACTCTCCCCCAAACCCCTTTGTTTCGGTTAAGCACAATCGCACCAAAGAAAGCCCCTCTCAATCGCCGGTCTACAGGCTTTTTCTTGGACCATATCATGAAAAGGGGAGATGGAAAATGGCCAAATGAACACTATCATGTGTGTGCGAAACTGTGCAGAATTGCTGACCGGGCAAAGCACTTTCCCCTCCAAGCAACGGAACGAGAAAAAGGAAAGATTACCCTTTTACAATGCTGATAAGGGGACCACCATGGCCCTCAAAAGAGACCTCTCTACTTTAATCACCACAACATTGAGAGCTGAAAACTACATTACAGTATTATACAATATATATATATATATACACCCCCCCCACCACCCCACCCCCCCTCCCTCCCTCCACAAACAATCCAACATGTATATCTACAGCCATCACCACCTACCATCAAAGATGGGTTTGGTTCTAACTCTACCCCACGTGACAGAGCTACAATGAAATTATTAATAAGAGAAAGCTTGACATAGAAAAAAGATAAAACTGGGGAATAAACAATGGAAAAGGAGGTACTGGTATAATTGACTGCAATTATCTTTTACCAAAGCCAATTTTGACAATTGAAAAGGTTCAGTATCAGTTAAAAAAGCAAGAAATGGGTTAACTTCATCTCACTGTTCAGAATCTACTAATGAAGATTCATAATCACAAGCATATATTTCATAAAATAACATCAAAAACAAGAAACCCCAGATTTCTTCCACACAAACAACAAAAAAATGAGATTTATACAATAAAATACATACTAGTAAAGAAAACTATAAAAGGATAATTAGTAATGGGTGTTTAGCTATTTTTCCACCACATATATAAACAGAAACACCCAAAAGAAAAAAAATAGGAATCGATTTTTACTGACCTTTGAAGACTTTAAGCTGTGTTTGGGCAATCGGAGGCCGGAGGAGGAGGGGGTGGGGGTGGTGGGCATGTTGATCTGGGAGTCGGAGCTCCGGGCAGAGGCGGGAGAGAGCGGAAGGGCGTCGGAAACTCTGCCGGCGGCAGAGGGAGCCGTCGCCGGACCTTCCTCTAGCGTTTCGGGAACGTAGAGACAGATATTCATTCCCAAAGCCAGCTTCGCTTTCCTCCATTTGCTCCCCATTTTCTCAGCTCCACATACACAATCCCAGAACGCCCAAAACAAACCAAATTTCAGATCTCGAACAACATTATATTCTCAAGAACAAGGACCCATAGATCTCAGAATCTCAGAGGCTAAAACGCTGCAGGATTCCTCGTCTGGGATTTCACTAATCTCCTCCCTCTTGATTCTTGAAAACCGCTGTTTGTTATCTTTGAACAGCAACACGTTACCCAATCCAATGGATTTCTTTACGTTTGGACAAAACTATAAAGAAACAGTTTTTATATAATATAGTGGGTGCTGGAGTGGAGGGGAGGGATCATTCTGATATTTCAAGAGAATTCAGGGGCGTATCTGAAAATAAAACAAAGCTACAATTCTCGGGATTGACGGCCGTAAGATAGAGATTTGACCTTCGCTTGTGGGAACGGTTGAGACTTTCGGAATTGTCGGAATTCGTATTATCGTATAGGAAGCAAATTGTTACGTTTTTACATTTTAAGCACAACAATTCTACAATACTAACAGGCGTTTGGAGCCAAGCACTTTGTGCTCGCTCAGATGGCAGATAGACCTCTCTTATGTGGGAGGTTATTTTCATTCCTCATTCCCGTAAATTAAACACTGAAAATTAATAGTCGAATATTCCTATAAAACTACTATTTTATAAAACAAATCATATTTTTTATTCGATAACTACTTTTTCACGCATATTATGCGAATAATGTCCAATTATTTTTTTATTGGACATTATTCGCGTAATGTGCGTGAAAAGTAGTTATTGAATAAAAAATATGATATTTGTTTTATAAATAAAATAGTAGTTTTATAGGGGTATTTGATTATTTTTAAATAAATATTTCAAAGTATAGCAATGTAATATTATATAGGCGATAATGCCCAATGATTATTTCCAAATAATTACTTCAAAGTATGTCAATGAAATATTATATAGGAGATGTTTGGTAATTGAATGTTGAATTTGTTTATTTCAATCAATAATTCAAAGTATATAAATGCAAGATAATATATGAGAGATTGATTATAATTGTCACTAAAATAAATGTTTGCAACTTTGTAATAACGCTAATCTAAAAACGATAGTCTAAATAAATATTACTTTTGGTATGTATTTCTCTAAATCTTCTTAATTATCTTTTGGGTAGCATTGTCATTATCTTCGTCTTCAGTACTTATCCTCTTCTTTTTTGTTGGCAGTGTGTCATGTGCAATTGGGTTACTGGTGATAGCATAGATGCAGTGTCATGCAATGAGATTATGGTGTAAAAAGTTTTAGATTTGTCGTACTGTGTATATGACTGAGATCACTATGAATTCTTTATATATCTTGCAAGTGCCTGTTGATATTTGGCAATGATATTTTTCCTACATGTTTCATATGTTGTAAGATGTGTGTCGTAGATCATCATGTGAAAACATTGAATAAAATATTACGGAGTAATATTTATTATATCTAAAAACATAACAAGTGTGAATGAAGGTTATGACATCCATTTATGTCTGTTTTTTTTTTTCGTTAAAAGTTTTATTTTATTTTTATACATTATGCTATACAAGTTGTACTTTACAATATTTTCGTTAAGTTGTATTTTATTTTTATACATTATGCTATAAAAATTGTACTTTATAATATTTTGGACTAACATACCCTACTGTTATAACTTCCATTATCTTTTTCAATATTGTTATCATCCATATGCATCCACCATACATTTTCTTATCTTCTTCAATAATAATAATATATACACATTTTATATTGAAGTTATAAATTAGTTATTTCTTAAAATATAAATATCAAATTTATAAATATGTTTTACATTATTATTATTATTGTTGTTGTTGTTGTTGTTGTTGTTATTGTTGTTGTTGTTGTTTACAATAATTTAAATATCTAAAATCTAAATAAATTTAAAATTTTAATATAAAGTATTAATATTAGGCACCTATTTTTTGTGCATCGCGCATAAAAAATATATTAGCTTGTATATAATACATGATAAATAAATATATAACATATTTTGTATTATAACTTTGGTATTTAATTACAAGATAGTGTAGAAAAAAAAATAATGGACAATGTAGTGAATATAATGAATCAATGCATTTGAAGGTAAGGAATCGTTGAATTGTATAAAATACAGATAACATAACTAATAAAATTATATGTGTTTTTAAATTTTTGTCTAATAAAAAAATAATAGTACAATATTTGTAAATTAATGTACAATTATACCATTATAGAAATACATACATAAAATATTAATATCATAATAATCTAAATCATTCAAATAATGCAAAAGTATAGTTGAAATATTGTCAGGGTCAGAGCCGAGATTGAATAGTGCGCGGGGGGGGGGGGGGGGGGTGGGTGGTGGGGGGGGGGGGGGGAGAATTACAGTTGAAGACTTGAAGTACTAAATCAAATACATTATTGATATTCAGTTAATAAAGTTTAAAATAAATCAATTAGAATTGAATTTATATTAAATTAATTATTTTGTAATATGTTTTTCAATGCACATTGCTTTGTACGGTTGAAAAAATGAAAACATTCACACATGTTTTAAGGCTATTGATTATTTCTTGAAAACTATCATCTTCCCAACATAACATTATTTTTTCAAATACATATACGACACAATTTTACATTATTATGCATGTTAAATTAAATACAAAATTTATCACATAACCACAAATATGCATAATTAACCAAACAAATGCACCGTGATATCCATTATTTAGAATCAAACAAAACAACTATTTAAAATAAACAATGAAATAAGAAACAAAAATTATCCAAACAAGTAGCTAGAAATCAAAAACAAAAATTAACTTAAAAAATATGCATATATTTTAATAATAATAAATTATCTTGTTATAGCGTATATGCCGCATATATGTATGGTTCTATATAGAGAAACTAGTAAATAGGTTAAATGATGTTTAATTTGAATGTGAGTTAATAATATAAGGAAGACATAATTTGAAATGGGAGAAAACTGTAGAAGTTGATAACTTAGCTGTGAGATTAATTTAAGAGGGAGGTCGCCAAATATTTGGAAGGAACAATAAAATTTTAATATTCTATATAATACTTTTAAAAAAAAAGTAATATTATATATAATATTAAAAAATTAGGGGGAGGGGATGGGGGGTGGGGGGTGTGAATAGTGTTATTATTGTGTTACATATTAATGTTATTTTATTATTTTTTTTAGGTCCAAATGTTATTTTATTATTGTTATATTGTAAAGTAGACTTGTGTGGTTTATAATTGGTTGACTAGGTAAGTCTATTAGATAGGAACAGTTAGAGTTGTATTACGTTATTATCTTTTGTAATCGCTTTCTGTTCAAACTGAATGAAAGACTTTCTCTAATCTGGTATCAGCCAAGGTCGATCATCTTCTCTCTCCCTCCACCGCAAACGTACCGCCTCTTTCCCCTCACTTCACGACCATGTCTACGAACTCGTCGGAGCGCACGGTGTCCGCCGCCGGATCCCCGTCGGCCACCGCCCCGAACCCACTCGCCGGTGCTCATCATTATATTTCGATGAAGCTAACGAACAGGAACTTTCTGTTCTGGAGAGCACAATTAATCCCATTCCTGCGAGGTCAGGATTTATTGGGCTATGTCGACGGCAGCTTCCAGTGTCCTCCGGAGGTCATTGCCGTCGCTCCATCTTCCGGCGAGTCCTCGACGAGCCCGGCTGCCGTCTCTCAACCGAACCCCGCCCACAAGGCATGGGTGCAGCAAGACTTTCTCTAATCGGGGGCAAGGCATACACTTGCCTCCGCCACTGAATATTGAGTATTGTTCTCAATAATCAAAAGAAGATTATTTAAACGAAAAAAAAAAAAAGAAAAAAAAAACTTAACCTAATTTTTTTTTTAATGCAAGACAATATTTTTCAAGATTATTGATTTATAATCTTTGATACTCAACTTTGAATGCTAAGTATTTAGTCGGAAAAATAAATTGACCAAAAGTTTATGTTAAATTTTATATTGTATTTTCAAAATACATTTTAACATATTCGTAGTATATGTTTAACAATTATGCCAACTTTAATTGGGATGTGGTTCGAACCTAAGACCTTTCTTATATAAATTAATGAGTAAGTTAAGAATAATAAATAGTTAACGTAATGTTTTGTTACTAAAGTTTATACTAATAGAATGCATGATTATTTAAAAGAAAAAAATTATTATAGAAGGTAAATGAAGAAAATTATAAAAAATACTTAAATTAAAATAATATGTACCATTAATTTCAACTAACAAACACACCAACATTTTTTTCTTCCTATTAAGCGCATAACTTTATTAGCTCTTATTAGATTTGTATTTATATATTTGTAGATAATAATAATAATTTTCATTTTTTATATAAAATTGTTATCCAATAATAATATTTTGACATTCTGCTTAAAAGTTCAATGAAATTAATATTAATATTCTAGCTAATTCCTAAAGTCCTTCATTTTGAAATTAAAAAAATGATTAAATGTTGTCAATGAAAAACTGAAGTTTCAAAAATTGACTGATTATAACGGAAGCTAAGGAATAGTCGCCAACTAGAAGCAAACCCCGTCAAATTATGGATGTCTCTGACGCTATGGTTTATCAGCGCATTAAAAAAAAAAAAAAAAAAAAAACAAAACAAAAAAAAAAAAACAAACAAACAAACAAAAAAAAAAAAAAAAAAAAAAAAAAAAAACCAGAGTCGTAGTAACGTATGGCGGTTTTGAATTTCACGGCGCCATCAAATCTAAAATAGAAGTGGTAAGTAATTAAACCATTTAAATAGTGAATAAATATTGTACAATTTTTACTGCGATACCAATTTATTAATTTAATTGTTATTATTTTATTTAAAAGTAACACTAATTTGATACTTGGTTAAAACATTTTGACCTATCAAATTAACCCCCCCCCCCCCTCCACCCCGCCCTCACCTACTAGGTATACAAACTTCTTTTTTTTGAAAATAAAAGGTTAATTCATTAATTATAAGCAGAAATGTTTACAATACAAATCGTTAGAATGACAATGCATTCTTTACAGTCAGGATATAAAAACAAATTTTTTAGTAATGTTATAGAAAATTTGGATCGCAAACTGTTTTACAAACTTGAAGTCGAAGTTGTTGGATGAACTCGGTGAAACATAGTCAAGCCTGACACTGATGAGATCATTTTATCATTCCATGCTTATGAGGAGAACTCGCCAAAGATACGAGAGGGAAACACTCGTCAAAGAGACAAGAGGGAAACACTCGCCAGAGAGACGAGAGAAAACAAATTAGTCAAAGGAACAAAGGGATAACGTAGAACCAAAAGAAAACAACTTAAACAGAAAAGAGGGTAGAAAACATGTCAGATCTGTAGAGTCTTTGAAGCCTTCTCTGTAAAATAATTGGAGATGATATGAGATCTAATACTTAATCCTAAAATAGCCGGAGGAAAAAGTCTACTAATGGCACCGCCGGCTCAACCCTCCATCAGAGCGTTAATCGATAGCACCAAGTCGTCGGGCCTTTACTTCGTGGAAGCAGTCGAAAATTAGAGAGAAAGCGGTTAACTTTTTGGGAGAGAAAAGGGTATACAAACTTCACCAACTTCTTCAGAATTTTCCATTGTTGACCGTATCGTTACATTTTATACAATATCATAAAATTGTTCATTTTATGTTAATTTTTTTTTTAAAAGTAAAGTATAGAGTACTCTCTTATTATTACAATTTTTATTTATTTTGCATTTGATTAATTAATTATTAAACGTTTTCAAAAATAAAATTAATTATTAAACATTACCTTCTTTTCTCTTCCTTTTTTTTTTTTTTTTCACAAACCTCGATATCTAAAAATTACACAAGATTTATTCTCTAAAAAAAAATTACACAAGATTTTAATTAATTTAAAATGTTATTAATTTTATTTGAAAAGGAGTTTAAACAAGTGTACAGTAAGTTAATTAAACATCAAGATTAAATGTGATAATATAATTAAAAGTGAAATTTGTCTTTCTTTACAAAATAAAATGTATGATTTTAGCTAAATAATAATTCATATTTACGTACTTTTTTTTTGTCGGTTTAGAAAATGTGAAACATTATTGTACAATGTACATACGTACGTGACTATACTACTATATTATTCAGTCATCTAACATGACTGCTGTCATTTAATCCTTCGGTGCAGTTTATGTTGAATTTTGACAAATATCACAAAGAATTGTCCATTTATTTTTCAACGCCTTTTTCGACCAAATTTCGTGATACATTACTTCTTTTTTTTTTAGTGTAATTTACTTTTATTATATGATTTGTGAATTATTATACCAAAAAATGTTTATTCATACACATTATTGGTTAATGTTTTTGGTTTCTCCCATCATCATCCAAAAAAATAAGTGCCAATTTAGAATTGTAGATAACGTTTCAAACAAAAAAAATTATACATAAAGCCTTGTTTGACAGTCATATGATACAGGGCCGTATTTTAAATTTTGGTGGCCCTGTTCTGGTAAATAAATGTGGCCCTACCAAAATCACAATTTTTAAAATCAATACATGCAAGTTTCGAACCTTTGACCTCCAAGTTAAAATACAATAAATATACATTTTTACCATCTCTTCATAGAACCTTTTAAGTTTAATTGAAAACTCTTAATTTTTATTTCTAAACTAGCTAGGTAAAAATTAAATATTGGACCTATAAAATTTGGGGCCCCTCTAAAATTGGGGGCCCTGTGCGGTAGCCCAGCTTGCACAGCCTAAAATCCGGCCCTGATATGATATGGATTAGCAAATAGTGAATTGTATTAGTATTTTTTTATCGATGAGTTGTATTGACAATTTATAAAGATATGTTTGTTAAAATTATTTTTTTAGTATTAGCGATTAACTATAAAAACAAGACAGAGGAAAGTGGCTTGCATAAACAGTTCAGTTAGTCACATGTGTGAAATTTAGGAACAAGACAGAAGGAAGTGTGGGATGTTTTGATTCCATTGATAACAATATTAATGCCTTTCTTCCAACCACCAATTAGAGTTGCTATTTCATCGAACTTTTCAAACAATGTGGTCGTAGGTTAATTGCAATATTGGAATGTAATTCGAAATTGGATTTGAAAAACATTTAAAATCGTTGACTGATGAAGAGGCCACATCCCATCTCTTATAATTTTCTACGTATTTTTCATTTTTTTTTAAAATTAATGTCAATTTTTAACTTTCAACATTCCACAAACACTAACAACAAAAATGAGTACCTAATTTTTAAGGTGGACTGTAATTGAAACTTATTTATCATAATACATATAATTCAGTATATTTATTAATAGTCAAAGTAACACTTTATGTTTATGTATTTATACGAAGGAACATGCTTTTTATCATTTTGTAACAAAAAAATGGAAGGATCAATAACACGCTATGATCTGTCAATAATTAAAAAATTGAAATCACTATTGTGTAATGTGTGTGTGAATATGAGAACCAAAAAAAAAGTTATTTTCCCTTATTATATATGTCAATTGTGTATTTATTTATTAAACTTTATCTTAATTATATGGAGGATAAAATATGGAAGCCATACTATAGATATAATCCAAATCAATCCCATTGGCGATTAGAACAAAGTTTTATCCTTTTGCTCTTTCAAGCACTAATGATGCATACCCATCTCATATAGTTGGATTATATACTTAATACCTGATATGACCTGTCAAAAGTTTAGAAATATATTATAAAAAACTTATCTCAATACATATATCAATTCAATATATACTTAAAGTCACATAACACAGTTCAAATTGACATGTTTTGGCACTAGCTAGCATTAGGATGTGTTATGATCACAAGCATTAGGATTTGAATGGTTTGCAATATTTTTATTTATTTTTATTGGGCGGCGAGGGAAATTCACAATTATTATATAATGGTGTGCATTGAATAAATTTTATTTTGTAATCCTACAGTGTAAAACATTATAATAAGATAAATTAGTCTAGGTTACATTACAATATGTTTGTTTTTTTTATTGTTCTCAAAAGGTTGAATCTTCAACCCCAATAGCTTCCTCTCCGGCCGGACAGAGCATCTGGGAGGGTGTAAATCATGGTAACTCAGCTTAACACGGAGACTAGATATTATTACGCACAATAAACCCCCTCACTTTGAGAGATTGCTCTCACATTACCGCTAGTGAAACTAGATTCTCGATTATGTTTTTTTTGGGTTCTCAAAAGGGATGATGAACAAATGGATGGATGGATGAAGATGAAGTCATTTTCAAAATAACCTCAGCAGAGTCCCTTTCCAAATAATAATAGTATGCAGTATGCACCAATTCAAGTATTTGTTTAGTTTGACTTATAATATATATTTATACACACATCAAGGCCGCAATGATAAGATTAGAGTGCATCCACGCTGTCCACATAGTTTTTACTTTTTTTTTCCCAATACCAAATATATATAATTTTTAAATAAAATTTTCCAATTTAATTTCAACAAAATAAGTGTCAAATAAGTTATTGAACTGCATATAATAATGTAATTAAGTCACTGAACCTAAAAAAAAAAAAAATTACAATTGGACCCTTAAACTAACTAATTTGATGCAATTTCTCCAATTTGCAGGTTTCGTACAGGTCAACTCAAATTAAAATATTTTTTAAAAAAATAAATTTTAAAAAATTAATTATTAAAAAGGAAAAACAGAACTTCCCGCTGGAGACGAAGATACCATCTTTTTTTTTTTTAGAATGACATGTTGGAAACCTACAAATTGGATGAATTGCATGAAATTGATTAGTTTAAGGATTCAATTGTAAATTTTTTAAGTCCAGTGAGCTTTTTTTCTTTCTCAACCTACTGAAACACAAAGAGTTAATAACGCCTCCACTGAAGCTCGAACTCACAATCTTCCACATGGAAGTCCAACTCGGGTACCATTTTTTGAAGTTCAGTGAGCTAATTGCATTATTTTGCAGTTCAATGGTGTATTTGACCTTTATTCCAATATTTAATTAGTTTTTTTTTTTTTTTTGGCTTTTTGCAATTAAATTCATGGTACATATTTTTCGTATTAGTAATCTCCCTGGTGGAAAATCCCATGTTCAACGTTAAAGCGCATTTAGCAATTTTTCTTAAAGGAAGTAGTAAAAATATTATTAATTAAACAAATTAAATGATTGGAATAAGGTTATCAAAATATGATTGAAAATATTAATATGTCGGTGAAAAAAGACAGAAAATAGCGAGAAAAAAAAAGGTTATATGTCAATGAATAATTACTTGATAACTTTTTATTTTTTTTTAGATTTATTGCTTATTTACATGTAGTGGTCAAAAAAATGATTTGTGTGACATCATTAGTTAGAAAATGGGTTAAATTAACAAAAGGTATGTAAATTGCTAAGAATTGAACAAATTGAATGAAATTAGCATATAATAGACTTATATAATAACATTAAAAATGATATGAAAATATTGATTAGTCCTTTTAAATTTTTTTCTTCTTACAATATTAATTTATAGTATTATAACAACAATATGGTATTTCGGTATAGTAAAAATGTAATGCACAATATTTTAAGAGCAAAATTGTTAGTAAAATTTATTTATGTAACACTTTCAAATACTGTAGATAAGATGTATACGACAGTGTAATATTTTTTAGTAAAAAGCAAAGAGAAGACAGTAGCAATAAAAACGAAGGGGAAGCTTAAAAAAAAAAAAAACAATATATATAATGTTGGTTGGAAATTGGAATGAGTGGGTTGTGACCTGTGAGGCAATGAATGTAGGATCGAGATGGAGTTAATAGGAGGAAGGAAGGTCGTCTGTCATAATTGAAGGCACAAGATTTCTGCTTTTTTACCAAACACTTAATGACTTCAATTCTGCAACCAATCGAAGCAAGCTAGTATCATAATTTCAATCCGCCTCACGGATATTTATCAGAATTCGTTTTGAATGATTGAATTTTTGGGTGATAATAGGTGATCCTACCCACTATATATATAAGTGCGTGATTTTTCTTCTTAAGATGCGTCAGTTGTTGAAACTTAAGGTGTATAGGTCTAACATTTTAGGTGCGTGATTTTTCTTCTTAAGCTGCGTTGTTTTTCTTTCTTAAAATGCGTGATTTGTATGCTTAAGGTGCGTCAGTTGTTGAAACTTAAGGTGCGCCATTTTAAAACTTTATTTGCGTGGTTTGTGTTGTTAAGATGCTTTGTTTGTGTATTTAAGGTACGTAGTTTGTGTACTTAAGGTGTGTTATTTTAATGCTTAAGATGCATCTTTTTATGTTAACTGCACAATCGCACGATAAGATATATTTGCACATTAACCACTCCATATATATAAATAAGTACTAGCATTAGTAGTATGTAGTTAATTATAAACGTTTTTAGAAATTTTTATTATTTTTAGTTTTAAACTAACAAGTTTATTTTAAAAAAAATTAACAATTTAGTTATTATATTTTATTATTTTTATTATTTTATATTTTAATATAATTAGTAAATTTTATTAATTTATCATGTGTAAGTAATTTAAATGTTATTTTAAAATTTTTTTGATAAGATAACAAGGGGTGAGTATTCGTAGTGAACACTCGCATTTAGTAGGGTGGGATGAGTTTTGAAAAGTTTCATCCAAATGTAAAAGTTAAGAAAATATAAGATGGATCGGGTGACTCTATGTTTATAAGTATAAAACTCTATATTCATAATTTTTGAACTTCATATTCACAATTATTGAACTCTATATTCACAATTACAAAACTTTATGTTCATAATTATAGAACTCTATGTTCATAGACAGTTTTAGAACCGTGTCCATCTTCTATGTTCATAATTTTTGAACTCTATATTCACAATTATGACAGTTTTAGAACCATGTCCATCTTGCAAGATGAACACGACTTCACAGCATAATTTATCGTGCCAATTGTTATGCCGTGGAACCGTGTCCACATTGCAATGTAGACATGGTTCTATGTTCATAATTATAAAACTCTATGTTCATAATTTTTGAACTTCATATTCACAATTATTAAACTCTATATTCACAATTACAGAACTTTATGTTCATAATTATAGACCTTCTGTTTATAATTTTTAAACTCTATATTTATAATTATAACAATTTTAAAATCGTGTCCACCTTGTAAAGTAAAAACAATTCTACAGCATAATTTGTCGTAGTCTACCTTGACTCACCCCGACCCATTACTATCCGTAATGGCCATCCTTCATCAATAATATTGAACCGACAACCATTGCTTTCATTAACTATTCTGCCCACCAACTTGGTCTCATGGACCCAACCCCCTCTTCCTCTTACTAGATTCTCATTCCTAGCTAGCTACTCCTATGTTTCCTAGGTCACATTTTTTCCCTATTTTTTTTATGTCCTTTTGTATAGCTTCGAGGTGTCTTTTGTGTCACAACTTCGATCACATCTTACCCGACCTCCCATTTTTCTACAATCAACCGCATCACTTCTGCCCACAAAGAATACAACATAATTATCTTATCAAAAGATTATAATTTTTTTTTTCAATATTTACTTTTTTTAATATTATTAACTCTATAATAAGATAATATATATTTTATACTTTCTCTATTTTAATTCTGTAATATTTTTTCAAGAAAAATTATAAAAGTGTCAACTAAGCATAATATGATTAAAAGTCAATATACATAATTTTTTAAATATAATATACCTCTTTTATATAATGGAATAAAATGTATTTAATACAATTAAATATAGAGTAGTAACTATCAATTTCTTTTATCATTCAAATAAAAGGTACACTACATCTAAAATCAAACAAAATCTGCAAGAAATTCTATATTATTAAATAGTAAAAATGTTAGTTATTATAAGTACAAAATGAATAATGATATATTTTTTTGTAAATAAAATTATAATTTAATTTTCATTATTTATGAAAATAAAAAGTTTAAATATGTTATTAAATTATACAAAACTGCATTTAATCACTAATATTAAAAAAATTCGCAATTGAGCCACTAATTAAACATTCTAAAACTGCGCAAAATCTCTAAATATTAGGTTGGCTTCGGTAAACCAATTGACATGGCGTGTTACATGTATGAAGTTTCTTAATGTGGAGTCTAACGTGTATAATTAATAATTGAGTTACACTATATGTACTTCATATTTTTACTTACTCACTTTTATTACATATGATAATTGATGATTAATTATTTCATTTCGTGCGTTCCAAATTCTAATGAAAATGTCAACATTAAAATTTTGTGAGATAGAGTAACACTTGAGAATATGAGTAGTATTTTCCTTAATAATCCATATCACATTTTGTTTTGTATTTTTTGATAACCCATGATTTTCGGTTTCACTTTGAATATATATTGGACCCTCATGAACCCACTTCAATACTCATGAGCAGGGCCGGATTTTAGGCTGTGCAAGCTGGGCTACCGCACAGGGCCCCCAATTTTAGAGGGGCCCCAAATTTTAGAGGTCCAATATTTAATTTTACCTAGCTTGTTTAGAAATAAAAATTAAAAGTTTTTAATTAAACCAAAAAGGTTTCATGAAGAGATGGTAAGAATGTGTATTTATTATATTTTAACATGGAGGTCAAAGGTTCGAAACTACTTGCATGTATTAGTTTTTAAAATTGTGATTTTGGTAGGGCCACGATAAATTTCGAGTTATCCAACTGATTTCAAGTTTCCCATCACATGTTCACTTCGGCGCACAAGAATTTACTTATGTTTTATTTGTTCATCCTTTTATACAATGCTAATTGATAATAAATAATTAATAACCCATATTACATTCCTATTGTTTTTTTTCTTTAAATAATACTTGATACTTTTAATAATATGTGATATTGTAAACTTTTAGTAAAAGTTATAATTAAAATTGAATAATCATTTAAATATTGGTAATATAATGTCATACTATACCAAAAATGAAGATAAATTGAAACGAATACAAACAAATATGAAGCATTAATTTTTTTTTTTTAAAAAAAAAAAAGATACAAATAAAATATGTGTTTGTAGAATTAGTGCATCACATAAGATATTATATTAAATGAGTAAATATATAGTTTTGGATTTAAAGGATACCGATGTGATCTTGTAGTCTTAAAATAGTGAACTAATTGAGATCACAAAATCCTCTTTCATACTTTTAGTCAAATGGATTACAAACAGACAGGGATTGTAGAACAAGTTGGGAGGTTACATATGCATCCTACATACAAAATTCCAACATGTTAATGTCAAGTATTATTAAAAGTATTCAATTTTTTTTTTTTAATACTTGCACATTAAAAAAAAAACAATTAAATGAAACTAACAAGTGGAAGATATAAATAGAGACATTGCCACTTTGCTGTTAGGCATTCTATAAAAGTAAGTAACCATGATTAATTTGTATACTTTCTTTAAAACTCTTTAATTTTTTAAAATCTATTTTATGTTTTTTAATTTAATGTCTGTTTATAAATGTGACAAATGACTTCTGAAAGTAACTTTCTAGTTTTGTGTGTGTGTGTGTTCGACTACTAAAAAAGAAAAAAGAAGTCAATATAAAAAATATTTTGGCGAGTATTTTTTTTTTTTTGGCAAGATATTTTTTGAAACCCTCTCGCACGCTTGGCTTTCTGTACCTCTCTTTGAGTGGTTCTAAATGAGCGGCTAGTCTACCATATGCTTGAGTATTATTTGGGTTGGATGAAATAGGTAATATTATAGATATTGGCAAGCCTTGCTCACATATCATATATAGCTCAACAAATTAAGTTTTTACTATCACGAATATTTATTAATTTGAAGTGATTACATCATCAATTTAAAATTTTTAATATTTAATATCAAATCATTTTGTAATATATTTCAATTCATTTATAAAAAAAAGTAGAAAGAAGAACCAAATAGAATAAATATTATTTTCTTACTTACATCTGAATCCCATACAATAAAAATATTTTTCAAAAACTGAGTTTTTTTTTTTATTTTTTAAACCATTTTTTATTTTCTAAACTGGCCAACATAGAATATGTTTATCAACATGCTTTTTTATTTTATTTTTTAATGAATTTTACTACATGCATTCTCAATATCTACTTGTGCACTTTTACTCTCTAACGAGATAAATAATGACAAATTATATTCATCATGTGAGGCCAAGCACCTTGTACTCAGATGACACCCAAGTTGGATTCTCATATGGGAGATTGTGAGTTTGAGTTTCAGTGGAGGCGTAATTGACTCTTTGTTCTTCAGTAGTTTGATAAATGATTTATGAACCGATATTATATTGTGAGTTTCAACAAAAGTGTTTACATCAAGAATTTGAATGAGAGATTAAAACTTATAAGTTATGAGTCAAAATAATATTTTCCTTTTCTTTTAATTTTTTTTTTACTTCTTTCAAAGTTTATTTTTTATAAAATAAAAAATTAATCCTTATTAGTAAATACAAAATTTCGTAGTCTAATATATAGTACAGTAATATTCTTTGTGAAAAGGAGAGAAATTCGTACCAATAATTTTAGGGTCAAAAAGGTCGTTTTGTGTTGAGGTGGTTGACGATAGCGTATTTAAGTTGTGGCTTTGTTTGACAAAACATCGCAGTTTTAAAAGACATCACATCGTACTCCACATGCAAATTATTAATTTATTTATAATAGAAAATCAGGGTATTTTATGTTAAGTTGATTTATACATTTTTAACAAAAATATTAATAACGTCCATAATAGATAGCATTTATATACTAATAATAAATTATGAGTATGTCACCTCATTAATAATAAATTAAGGTGGAATGTTATGATTCATTGGTGACGAGCAATAACCCAATGTGGTAACTCAAGTGACAAATGAGCTCTTTTGGTATAAAATACTTGATTTAGAATAAATATAAAAATATAATTAAAACTAATTTTACTACAGAATAATATGACATGTATCAATATTAATTATAATTATTTTATATTAATTAACTATTTATAAATTAATTTTATTACAAGTTAATTACATAAATCATTATTAGACTGTAATAAAATTTGATAAAGAAAATATTGGTTAATTTAACATTTTCTATGTAGATATTATTGTAATTTGTTGATTAGTTATTGTAGCATTTTCGCGGTTCAAAACAAGACATGACCAAGTTAATAAACATTATATTCGTAATATGTGTTACATTCTTGATGGCTTGGGCTATAAAAGTCTCATATTTTATAAATAATGTTAAAAATTGACAGTACATAAACATATTGAAAGGGACTATTAGGGCCCTTGATTAAGGCTCTCCACTAAGTAGCTGGCTCAAGATATTTCTAATTAATCCATCTTTCAAGTTGATTGCGGCATTTATATGTTTATAGAATCATTAGTACAAAGAATCAACATATTGGACATTTTATTTTAACCCAATTGGAAGACAAGAATATTAATCCCTTTATTCTTCTTTTGCTAAAATAATAGTGTTGTTGAAAGAAAAAATACTCCCTCCGTCTCCCATTTTGTTTGTTTGGTTCAATTAACGAGGTTTGAATGAAATTATTTTTAATTCAATTTTTCATGATATTAAATTTAGTATATAAAATTTATATATTTAAAAATTATATTAAAAATATTATTAAACACAAAAATTAAAAATTAAAAAATTAAAATTAATAAAGGAAATAAGTGATGAAGAAAGAGTTAGATTGACCAATAAAATAGTAAACAAGACAGGTAAAATGGATGAGATGGGGTATAATTTTAAAATGTTTACCCACAAAATTCTTGTATTTTATTTTTGGTTTTGAAATTTCTAGAAGGAAAAATACATGTGTGTAATATTGTTTGAAATTTCTAAGGTACCTAACATCCACGTGGTATGATGGCCAACTGGTCATGCGCTCATGCATGATGTAACTACCTAGTAAATAGTCCACAATCCAAGGTTTGAACTTCCATTATATTCTAATGATGTTTGAAACTTATTAATCATCAATTTTTATTAACATTTGAAGAATTCGAATCTAGATATTTATATAAGGGAAAATGACACTTTTTCCCTCTAAATTATATACTTATAGCACTTTTTTCCCCTGAATTATTTAAGTGGCTCTTTTCCCCCTTGAAATGTTAAATGGACATATTTACCCTTAAAATAAATATTTAAAATAAATATTTCATTTTTTTTATTCTCCAACAAATTATTACTATAATTTGATTCAAACCAAACAAATACTATAGCAACCAAACCAAAATATTCCAATTACAATTTATAATCAAAACGCGATATTTAGAGTTTATTAAAATCGTGAACCGGAATGGCCGGTTCATGTTCCAAACTGAAAAAATAAAATACATTTATTGTTGAATTTAGACTATTTTAAAATAAAAAATAAAATTTTAAAATAAAGACGGTTCAAAATCGCGAACGGGATCTGGAACTGCCGGTTCACGGTTCATGATCCAGTTTTTTTCTATTCTTAAATTTAATAAATTGAAATCCAAATATTGGGTTCTAGATTTGAATCATAACTGAAAACTTTTAATTTGATTGCTATAGTGTATGATTCAGTTCGAACCTAACCGTGGTAATCGCTACATATACGCAATATTTTGTTGGAGAAGTAAAATAAATAAAATGTTTACTTTAAGGGTAAAAATGTCAATTTAATATATTAGGGGGAAAAGCCACCACTTTTAAAATAATTGAGAGGGCTAATGTGCTTACATAAATAATTGAGGGGGAAAAAGTACTATAAGTATATAACTTAGGGGAAAAAAGTGTCATTTTTCCATTATATAATTGAATTATATGAAAATATAAACCCTAAAATATAATATGTTTATTACTAGTAATTTATTTCTATCTATCATGATACGACAAATTATATTTTGCTAGGTTCACTTTGTAAGGTAAATTCTGATACGGAGTATTTATTTATTTTGAATGTGTTGCAACTTCATTTTTAGTTTATTACGTATTCATGTCATTTTTATTATATTGTAAATTAAAATACATATATACTCCATAATATATTAAAAATGAATTTATAACATATTAAAAATAAACATATATCATAGATTTATCTGTGGATGATATCCAGAACATATAAGCATTGGGATGAGAAATTAAGCATGATGTGTCCTAGGAAGAAAAGAAAAGATAGTGAATACTTTAAGGCACACTATAAATATGCAAGAGAGAGAGAGAGAGATGTTCAAAATTCTGAACCCAGTTATGGCATGGAGAAATGGAAACCAGGCTGTCATAACCAAAATGGATGAATTAAGCAAGCCGGCAAAGTTTGATGAAATCATGAATGGGATTGTCAATAGTCAAAACTTCTAGCTTGTGGATTTGGTATTTGTCAAATTTAGTTGCTTTAAAAAGAGTAGAAGAAAAGAGATGAATTGAATATAAATTTGTAATATAAAGTAAAATGGGGCAATTAAGTCGAAGTGGTTGACATTTCTTTTTCTAATTAAATGGATGTCGTAAATTTGAAAAATCACTAATTCTTTCCAAACATAAAATATCTTGAAGGCTTTGACACGCTCACATAATATAATCCTTCAGCAAAATATGATGAGCTGAAAGAGGAGAGTCATTAAACATTTTCAGACCACCGATCATATTTGATGAAGATTGAAGATAAATGATCATCAAACTTATTATTTCTCTATACATATTAATATGATTATAATTATAATTAAAATATGTCACATTTTATTTTATAAGACATAGTTAATCAATCTTTAATATTTAAAGTTCAAGACCTTTTCATTAAGTAATAGACTTAGAGCCTAGAGGCCAGCATTTAACACATTAACAACAATATAAAGCTCATAACTTTGAAGTTCTAGAATAATCAACATGCCAATTTCTGGACTTCAATTCCTCGTTGTTTGGCGAGATGGCGGCAATCAACTCACCGATTTTTACCAATCAAGCCCATATAACTTTTTTGAGTACTACTGACTCTGTTAGAGTGCGCTATCGGTTAATAATTACTTTCTCAATTCACAACCTCTCATATAGCAAGCAATTTGGTATTATTAGACTACAAAATCATTGATGCAAGATTTTTTCTAATAATATATATTAAGTAGTGCAAGTTGACTCGACTTATTAAGTGGTCTGACTAGACTGAATAACTAGAAGTTGTTAATACACCAAAATTCGTGCCTAATATAATCCTGGATTGATGTGATACAAGATGATTGATGATATAGCACATTCAGTTACGATACTCATACTGCTCAGTAGACACCAATACATCATCTAGGGTTCTGAGTTAGGTATGAGGCAAATAATGGCTAACGGTCTACTGTTAAGAGGCAACACAACAAGACATTAACTGTGGCTGGAGATCAACACGGCTACGCTTCTACTTTTATACGAGGTCTGATCTCTCGTATACTATTGTTCATTATAGTTAGATTATTCTCTATCTAACATTTGACACAAAAAGATATACGGAGTAACTATTTGTATAAATATGTGTAGTGATCAGAATTATGTTTTAAATGTACACCAACTTAATCACAAAATATTAAACTTGACCTTTCAAGTCTCTGTCTAACCTCCTTAATTTGTCTCGAACCGTCCAAAGATAGATGCAATGCTCACCAACTCTCCAAACGTAAAGGTAATATAGCACTGGAGGTGGCCCTGGCGGTGATCAAAGTACATTATATTGAAATTGAACCACATTTTACATGGCAAACTTTTGACTTTTACAAATGGTATTTTGGTGGTTCAAATTGATGATATATTTGACTAATGTATAGTAGGGGTGAAGGGTAGTTTTAGTAACTCAATTATCAACTTCAATTCTAATTATAGGATGTTGAAAAGCAGAAGGTGATTAATAATGGGCAAGCTATTTTGGTTGTGGGTGACAGCAGCTGCCAACAAACTTTATAATAAGTTGGAGTTGGGTGCATATATGATTTTTCTATTAATGCAACTTTAATTCATGGAGTGGACCGATGCAATTAAATTTTTTTGGTCACTTATAGAAGGAACGACACTTGCGGAGTGGTAGGCTTCTGGTAGGTTGTCAAACCATGGATTCATAATTCATAATCCAGTCTGGCCGGGCAGCCTTTAGTTTGACTTGTGTGCACCAGGGAATTGAAGAACAAAAAAATTGGTCTTTAATTTGCTGCTTTTGGGACATGGTTTGGACTCTGATTCAAAATGATATTCAGATTATTATATGTCTGTAAACTGTAATTAACATATTATGTGTCTGTAAATAAATTAATACCACATAGTATGTTAACTGCATGCATATATTATTATGTGCCTTTAATTTATTTGCACGCACATAAATTAACTACAAACACATAATTTGTCAATCGGATTCATAATGTAAGGTGAATTTTGGTCCATGGTATAAGTATAACAATTGGTTATATACGGAAGAGTACTTGATGAGAGATGCGCAGTGATGGGCGCAAAGGCGTCTCGGTAAGATTTTTGTTTGTTAACGTGTCGAATAGTTATTGGTTATTAGAGCAACCTAATTAGGGTGGTTTTTGAGTTGTTGTTGTTGTTGTTGTTGGTTTTTTTTTTTTTTTTTTTTTTTTTTTTTTTTTTTTGTCATAAACCATGTAGGAGAGAGAAGAAGAGGAAAGAGAAAAAAAGGAAAAAAAAAAAAGAATCACACGCCATGTTGTACGCATAAGTGCGCAGAAATTAACCGTTTTTTTTCATTATGTGAGGCCCACAAAAAACTAATATTACGGAAAAAAAAAAACAAGTCAAAAACCTCCCCTCTTGGAGGGTTGTGACCTGTGGATCGCTTCTGGTTATGCAAGATTGATCTTTTAGGTTTAAATTTTTGGTACTAATAGTAGTTAACTACTTCACTTGTGAGGAATGATGTGCATAAGGATCCAAGACCAAAGGACAAAATGTGATGTGTAAGTTGATATACAAATTGAGTTGGTTAACCAAAAGTAAAGGAAATAAAAATGTAAATTTGAGTGGAGACCACTTTCAACATTTTAAAACTTGTGTTATTAAACAATAAAATTTAAGCCAATTATCATATATTGTGATGGCATCCCGGTTACCATTTCAAATGGATGATCATAGGTTTGTTGAGAAAGTATAGCACAGAATAGATACTACTTGTGAAGAATCCTAAGTATTTCAAAAAAAAAAAAAAAAAAAAAAATTTGAGGCCAAGTAACTTTTGATCTAATGACATCACAGTTTGTTTTGTTTTTGTTTTTGTTTTTTTTTTTTTTAAAGAAGGTTTTAGGTTTGAGTTTTATTTTAATCAGGGTTGAGATTATGTTGAACATATGCTACTAAATAGGTTAGAGTGTATCCAAAAAAAAAATTGTGTAGTTTTTAATCATTAATTCTTCAAAAGTTTAAAGGAAAAAAAAATAAAAAGGTATGTAGCATTACACTTAAAAGAAGAAGAAGAATACTATACTGCATAAAAATTTGGGTGTCAACTCAATTTTTTTGCACTTTGGGTTCACTACAGAGTTTGAAGTTTGAGATGGGCCTATAACAATGAACATATATTTATGGGCTATTCTGATGAGCCCTCAATCCCCAAGCCTATAGCCTTATTGTTCAGTCGTTATATCGTGGACCGCGGTGCATAATCGATTATGCACAGCGCATTAAAACGAACCGTTTCTTTAAGTAAAGAAACGGCGCGCTGTTAGTGTTAACGGAGTGACACTACAATGTATCTAAACCGACTCTGTCTCACGTATTATTTGTATATTATCAAATGAAACTGCAGTTATATCAAAATGGTACTGTAGTTGTGGTGAAATGAAACTGCAGTATATATAAAATGAAACTGAATAACATTTCACATATTTGAGTGCATATTGTATAATAAAGCCGTAATTATATCGAAATGATCATGTAATTGTGCTTTAATGAAACTATAGTGTATAAAAATAAAATTAAATAACATTTTCACATATTTGAGTGTATAAATATTGAATGAAACTGTAGTTATATCGAAATGAAACTGTAGTTATGTTAAACTGAAACTGAAGAACATAGTTATTTTTTGCGGAACGGTGTGAAACAAATTGATTTTCTTTTCATTAAATAAAATGACGTCGTTTTGATGCGCGGTGCATAATCGATTATGCACCGCGGTGCACGATATAATTTACCTTATTGTTTTTGGTTATAATTATTGACTTATAACTTATTGTTAATTGTTACGGAGCATTATTTTATTTGGTATAAAAGAGAAGAAGCTAGTTATCTTATTTGAGGCTATAATGCTATACCATGACGATATTCACACCTTATAGGGATGAATGTAATGCTATACCATGACTCAAGGTGTGAATATCGTCATGGTATAGCATTATAGGGATGACAATATAATGAATCGAGTAACATTAAGTAATTAAGATATTTTTCGAGTATCATATAAGTAGGTCATGCCTAATAGATAAATTCAGATAGTTTTAAATATTTTCGGATCTAGAATGACTAAACGAACATGTATCTTACATGACGTCATCTCAACTACTTAAAAAAAAGTTTAAAAATATTGTCTAAAAAATCATTGAGGGTAAATATATACTTTTATTATTGGAGCCCACAAGCAAAGTTTGGAGTCGTTATACTGTGCATCCGTGTGCACCATGCATGGTGCATACGGATGCAAAAAAGACGTCGTTTTGACATCGACGTCGTTTTGATGTCGACTTAAAAATAATAATTCATAGTTGCATAACTACACGTACATAATTTCATAACTATACATCCAAAGAATTGCATAACTACACATCCATAACTTCATTACTATAGATCCAGAATTGCATAACTACACATCCATAACTATAAATCCATAATTGCATAACTTCATAACTATACATTCAGAATTGCATAACTACACATCCATAATTTCATAACTATAAATCCAGAATTTCATAACTATACATCCATAATTTTATAACTATACATTCAGAAATTATGTACAACATAATGTTGTTGACGGGAATCGAAGCTGATTTTTTTTTTTTTTTTTTTTTTAAGTTGGACGCGCGTTTTTAGTCAAAATGACGTCGTTTTTGCATCCATGTGCACCATGCATGGTGCACTGATAAGTGCTTAATTGTCTATATTTTCCCCCCTTTCACCAAGTCATTTTGCTCATAGATTATTCCAAATTTCATGAGATTAGGACTAAATTGTGTTATTTTGCAAGGAGTTTGGTTTGAAATGCATTGGAAGCAAAGTTGAGTATTTTCAGGCATTTTGGTGGACATTGGAGTCAAATTGAGCGTTTTGGATGCATTAGAAGTCCATGGGAGCCAAGGAAAGCTAAGAGGATGGCTAAAACACTTCCAAGGGAGCCTAAGAGTGGTGTTTTCAATGGTGTTGGTCATTTGGGCAAACCTAAACAAAAGAGGAGCAAAAGATCAATGCATTGCTATTTTTGCCCATTTCGACCACTGTTCGGTATTTTGACTATATCTCAGCCTAGAAGTGTTGAAATGAAGCGATTCTTGTGTCATTGGAAAGAAGACTCAAATAGCTACAACTAATATTCGGACATCAAAGCCTAAAAAGGAAGCCACATGGTTCAAAATTATCCTTGAAGTTGAAGTTCCAAACTTACAATCCAAAACTGACCACTGTTTGGTTTTTGGACCATATCTCGGCCTAGGAATGTCCAAATGAAGTGATTCTTACGCCATTGGAAAGAAGACGTGAAGGGCTACAACTTTCATGAAGACCATAGTTCCAAATTCTGACGTTTTGAAGGCCAAAAGGCACGGCCAAGTGCACGGCCGTGTCTATGACCGTGTATTTTCTGTGCATTTCAGTAGCTACTGACGTTCTGCACACGGCCAGGGACATGGCCATGTCCCTGGCCGTGTCACTGTGCTCTACAATTTTATAAACTCCAATTTTTTGTCATTTCTACTTGGTTTTGACTCTTGGTTGAGCCCTAGCTTCTCTCTTTCATTCTCCTTCATATTTTTAGGTTAGATTAGGCTTAGATTTATGTTTCTTAACACTTTTGAAGCTTGTAATCTTGGATTTGAAGCTTGGATTCCAACATTTGAAGATTGTTCTTCCATTTTCAATACATAAGTTCTTACTTCCTTTTATCTCTTTCTTTTGCAAGATTTATGTTTGTTACTTATGCTTTTGTGTTCTTTATGCTATTTAATCATAAGTAGTTAGTTTATGGACTTGAGTTAGGGTTGTATTATCTATCTTGATGCTTGATTTGTGATTATTGCAAAAAATGGGAAGAACTCCAACCTATGGTTCATGTGTTTGTGAAGGTTTTGTATTTATATCTTGTTAATGTTTGATGTACACATTCATTAGCTTGTTTTTGGAGGATTCCTTGCCTTAACGAGAGTTGGGTGATGAATCCAAGCCACCCCTTGCATAGACCCGATTTCTTCCTACGAAAATAGGGGAAATTGGGAGCTTTAGATCGATGCTTTGTGTGCTTGATGGACTTGGAATTGATTCACCACGAAAGTGGGGCAATTCCTTGTCCTAATCCTTGTTTATTAATCACGAGAATGGTTCGTAGACTAGGATGATTACATGCATTCCCCCTTGATTCCTTGGTTACTTGTTCTCCCTAATCCCTTAGGTTGTGCTATGCATCTAGAAGATAATGCTCCTTAGCTTGAGTCCTATTCCTTTATTTTGTGTTTATCTTTGCGTATATGTGTTAGTCTTACCACTTCCTTAAACTTGTAGTTTGCTTAGCTTCTTGTTGATTTCCTTATGCTAGAAAAGTTTATTGTGATTGCATATTGCGTGTCATAACCCCCAATCCCCTGAGGACGACATAACACACCCGAGCTCACATCTTATTTTTGCTACATCATGCACGGATGCACATCATAATTTGCCCAAAGTTTGGGGTGTGAAAAAGAAGCAATCATTATATTATACCATGGGCTATATACAGTTTACTTTGTAAGGTAAGCTCCTAACATAAGGTTCATTTTTACTATGCTAAAAGTTCATTTTTAATATATTGAATATTTATTTATTTATTTTTTTGAAGGTTCATTATTCTGTTCGTAGATCAGCGAATAAGCTTGCTCGCGCTTTAACTAGAGCTACTAGTTCTCAGTCTGGTCTTATTTGATTTTCTGTTATTTCTTCTTGTATTGAACGTTTGATTATTTAATGTGATCGTATTTTTGGTTTTCAAACAAAAAAAAAAAAATGTTCCCAATCAAAACCCTCATTATACCCTTATTGATTGATTAAATGGTTGATAATTTAACGCACAAAATACATATCCCAAAAGGCCACAATGCAAGAACCATTCAACTTATTTTAATTTAAAAAGGGTTCCAAATGCATGTCCACATTCGTTAGATATCAATCATTATTGTGTGGACCATGATTTACATAATTATGTGGATCATATTATAAAATAACGTACATTCAGTACAGAAATAATATATTTTTAATATATTAAAAATATACATTGTATTTAAGAAAAATATGTTATTTAAGTATTAAAAATACATTATTTTATATAATGTACATTCAGTTCACAAATAATGTAATTTTATTATATTAAAATGTATTTTTTGATACTATTCATATAATCGTCCTAACAATAATTTGTGGCCTAGGATATCTATGAAGCCATTAGCCATCCAGCAATAAAGAAAGTTGAAGAATTCAACCTCAGAATTATCCTGTCCCGGGCAATACAACAGCAACTTAACTGTCGATTAACTTTTGATTTATCCAAATAAGGCGGGTTATTATCACGTTTGATCCCACAAATTTTATGATATTTTTATTATTAATGTATGATTGCGAATATTGTCAGGACATGTGTATAAATTTTGATCAATTACAAATTATGTGACAAATTTTGGTGAGATTTCACTATTTTTTTTTTATTTAAATCGAAAGGACTAAATTAAAAAGAGAGAGAACAACACACACACGCACACAACAAATAAAAGTCTGAGTTATTTTCATTTTTGGTCACATGACTATTATATTATCTTCTCTACATTTGGTCTTTAAATATTAATTTTGTAACACTTGGTGCAATACTTTCATTTTTTGACATATTTGATCATTTTAACTAAATCTTTGATAGAAAACATGTTGTTTTCTATCAAAATTTTGTTAAAATGACTAAATGTGAAAAAAAAAAAAAGTAAAATGAAAATCATGCACCAAATGTGAGAAAAGAGTTAATTTCAGGAATGGTTACTTGACTATTCTCATTTATCAATTTTTATCATTCGATTTTTAATTGGATCATAAATGATCCATTGACTATTGATTTTGTTTTAAATTTGGTCTTTTAGTTAAATATCATTTGAATACATATTAAATTTAAGGGTAGTAATATAAAAATTTTAGTTCATCACAATGATGAATTCAAGGTATTACATTTATGAACTCAATTTGTTCATCTCAACAACAAGCTAATTTTTACATTATTATTCTTAAATTCAATGTTTATTCTTCCAAAAGGCTGAACCTCAACCCTAAGGGCCCCCCACCCCCTGACCCGACAGAGCATTTGAGAGGTAAATTCAATGTTTATTAAATGGATATTTGACTGAATAACCAAATTTGGAACAAAATCAATAGTCAAGGGATCATTTATGATCAAATTGAAAGTCAATAACCAAAATTGGTAAAAATCAATAGTCAGAGAGCAGTTATGCTCCAATTGAAAGTTGATGGATAAAAATTGATAAATGTTAATAATCAAGGAATCATTCCTGGAATTAAATTAATACTTGAGGACTAAATGTGAAAATAATCTAATAGTAATAGAATCAAAAGGTGAATATATAACTCAAAAAGTCATGTACTGATGATGACAATTACTTGTCATGAAACCAAAAATGTCACAATTGGGTGAAATATAATTTTCGTACAAAAAAGGTCATGAGTTCGAATATTGCCAACACTTTCTCAGTCGACCATTTTACACGGCGTCTTCCTAATAATGTAGTTAGCCTATATTGTGCGGGTGTAGATTATAAAATAGTAGTAGATTGAGTTTACTTGATACACGTACACTCTCAAATTCTCGATCGAGTAGTCAGTGTGAGTTTTCTTGCCCAATAAAAAACTTATTTATCTTATTTAATCCACTCACAAGGTGAATTTCATTTAATACAATATTATTATTCCATAAAATATTGGCAAAATATGGCGTTTCCACTTGCTCTTGCCTCATTTGGTGGAGTCTCCATTCCCAACTGCCAATAATTCCTCAAACAGGAAACCCATGAAACCCTACTCCACTTCTATACAACAACTCTATATAAACAACGTTAGATCTTTAATTCGTTGCCCCTCACTAGCTCTAACCTCGGTAAGTCTTGCGTTACGTTTTTGAGATAAATAATGTATACTCTTATGTTGCATATATGATACAAGTAGTTTGAATAACCCATTTTTGTTTCTGGAATGACAGGAACCAAAAAACAAGAACAAAAAACCAGACACAAAAAATGAGACGATTATTCGTGGTGTTTGCATTAATCATGATGATGATAACTTGTTCTTGCTTGGTGACTGGGCGTCAAGTAGAGAGGAAGCTAGTGGTTGAGGACACTGATGATGAGAACGATAATAATGGTTATATGAACTCTTCTGGCAATTCTGATTTGGATAATCACCATTTCAAACGCAGGCAAGACTTCTACAACAATAACACTAATAATAATGATGGTAATAATGGACCTAAAGGAGGGAGTGCATGAAAATACAAATGGCGGAAGGTTGTGAAGAAGCTAGTAACGTTACACAAATAAAAAAACATATCTTAATGCTATAATATATTATGTGTAATAGCTAGTGTTTATATTCCATAACACATAGTTTATGGTGTGCGCTGCAAATTTTAGTTTACGTACTGCATGCATGTATGTATACTGAGTGCTACGTTGGAATCCTATTATTATACCGGGCAATACAATGTATTCTGGCTTTTGTTTTTATATTATCACTGAGTATATATGTTTAATAATTAATTTAATAATTATTTAGGCATCATATTTTAATTTACTAGAATTTAACAATAATTGAAGGCTTAAGGAGTATGTAGTTTTTTTTTTTTTTGTTTTTGTTTTTTGTTTTTTGTTTTTTGTTTTTGTTTGTTTTTTTTTTTGTTTTTTGTTTTTGTTTTTTTTTTTTGTTTTTTTTGTTTTTGTTTTGTTTTGTTTTTTTGTTTTGTTTTGTTTTGTTTTTTTTTTTGTTTTTTTGGTTTAGTTAAAAGTCCCAAACAAATCGTCCTTATATTTTATAAAATAACACAAGAATAGTTCAATTATATAAGTAACTAAGTAAGTATATAATATCTATTTTATTTGATAAGTCACTTAAAATTATTTCCCGAATATAAGGATACTACCATTTGTTTTAAAAAAATGTAACTCAAACAAATGGTGACGAATTATAGATAGGGCTACTATAATTTGGAAAATGCGTTATTTATGTATAAAATATAACAATTTATGTACCAGGGGTACGTGTTGATGGAAGATGCGGTTGGGGTGACTTTCTCTAGGCGGGTGAGAAGGGTTCATCAAAGTTAAAGTTTTCCCTCCTCCAGATTAAAAAAAAAAAAGAATTAAATAAATATGTCCAATGAAAGACTAGTAAAAATACTAAAGAATTTACACCTTAATTAATGCGTTAAATTTTAACAAATATAACACATACATTCATAAAAAATATATATATTTAATGCTATTTTTACTATACCACATACTATGGCAACTTATACCATGAATCATTAATATAAGTTCATTTTAGTATATATATTGCATGTTTGTTTTTAATGTATTATATATTTACATTTAAGTAGTGCACTAAAAAAACCTATATCAAAATATAATGAATTTACTAAATACAAATTTGTAATATAATAAAAGGAAACCTGCAGTATACTAAAACTAAACCTATATGTAAATGGTCAAGGACCTTGTGGTTTAGTGACATCAAATTGCTCTTCCAAATGGTGAGATGTGAATTCGGGTTTCAGTGGGGGCGATATTGACTTTATGTACGTCAGTAGATTTAGAAAATAGTTATATATAGACAGATATTACATTGTAACAAAGTCATCACAAGTACTAATCCTTGGCTTGGAGTTATATATAACTCCTAAGTTAATACCAAATGGTTTGGAAAAACTATACGGGTTAATATAATCCATTTCCTATAACCCCAATAAGTAGTTTTTTTTGAATGCTCCAATAAGTAGTTTTTTTGAAAGTCCAATAAGTAGTTAATACCAAATGGTTTGGAAAAACTATACTCCCTAAGACCCAATCGTTATGCCATGGAACCGTGTTGACCATCCATTGTGAACACGGTCCCAACGGTAACAACACTGTTATCTTCTTTTCTTTAAAAAAAAAAAAAAAAAAATTAACAGCGCGACTTTTCTTCTTCATTTTCACATTTTGTGTTTTCACTTCATTTTCGCGCAAGCTTTTTCAACACTCATAAATTATGAATGTACAGGCATAGATTTATGAATGTGCAGTTATGAAATTATGAATATTCTTTTATAAGATTATGAATTTTCTGTTATAAAATAATGAATTTTCTGTTATGAGATTATGAATTTTCTGTTATGAGGTTATGAATTTAATTACATAACTGTAAATTCATAATCTCATAACAGAAAATTCATAATTTAATAAATATAAATTCATAATCTCATAACAGAAAATTCATAATTTTTGTTATGAGATTATGAATTTACAGAAAATTCATAATTACATACTGTAAATTCATATTCTCATAACAGAAAATTCATAATTTAATAAATGTAAATTCATAATTTGAACATAAAATGCAAAATGCCGTTAACAGCACATTAACTAATTTTTTTTCCCCATAAAAACGACGCCGTTTGGGCCCGTGTTCACCATTCATGGTGAACACGTTTCCAGGGCATAATTTGCGGCTAAGACCATCTCCAACCTAAAACATCAAATTCTGCACCAAATTTTACACCAAAAGGAATATTCCCAGCATATTTTTACACTAAATTTTTTCATCTCCAACCCATTTACACCAAATTCTACACCAAATGTTATTCCTACACTAAAATAATTTATATTCTCATAAATTAAAAGTTTATATTTATACTTTTATTATTTTAATATAACATATAGTTGTAATTTAATGTAGTTTAATAAATTAAACTTTAATTGCTTTTTATGTAATTTTATTTTTAATTAAATTATATTCAATATTAGTCTTGTTTTAATCGTCTTGATGGGATCTTTCAAATGATATAATTTTTTTAAAATAATATACAATTTATGTTTAAATATTTAACAAAATATGTAAATATATATGAACTAAAATGGATACAAAAGAAATTATAAAAGAAGATAAAGGGCAAAATAGGAAAAAAGAAGTACCCAAAAAATGGCGTGGATGAACACTACCGCGTCATATATGGCGCGGTATTGTTCTTCAACACCAAATTATTTGGTGTTTTGCCGTCCGGGTGGAGGCCATTTTTTGCCGTTTTACGCCAAATTTTTTGGTGATTTGGTGAGATAGCGTTGGGTTGGAGATGGTCAATAAGTTAGTAATAATAACTTTTTGGCAACCAACAATATTTAAACTTTCTTGAAAATATAAAAGGTAGAAAAATTATTTGTGCAATCTTTGACTTACGAAAGCCCGAGTCAATGGGAATCACATTTTCAGTCATTATCAATGAATAAATCCCAGCTAGGGGATGTTGGGTTCTTTTTCTTGGGTGACTGAGAATATACCAAATTTATTAAATTATGTATTTATCCATTTTGGCATCAGATTAAAAGTCTTATAAATATAAAAATTAATCTCTTCAATCATTACATATTGTTTATAAAAAAAACTTACATCTTAAAGTTCTTTGAAAATATATTTTTGTTCATTTAAAAAATACAGTTGGATATGAATATTATGATGTTTTCATTGTTAGTGTGTAATTATTAAACACAAAAATATGAAAAATATTTTCAGAAAAATAATCATTAATTTTTTTTTTTGAGTTTTTAAATCGATCCTAATGTAAATTGCTCTTTACAATAAGAAATGAAAATTGGCACAATTTTTTTAATCATCCCAATCCTCATTATTGATTGATTAAAATGGTTGATAATGCACAAAATGCATATCCCGCAACAATCATTCAACCTATTTCATTAAAAAAATTGATCCAAATGTCAATATTCCTTAGATATGTATGAGTCAGCTAGCTACAAAGATTCAACCTCAGAATGATCCTGTCATGGCAATTCAACAGTAACTAATTGAGTGTTGTCCATTGACTTTTGGTATATCCTAGTATTATATTCTCACTTTTGGACACGGATATTATGATGTTTCCATTGTTACTGTGCAATTATGAAAATTATCAAAATAAGTATATGTAGATTTGTTTTTCTCATTTTTCTTTTCATTTGGTTATTTTGGTGAAAAATTTGTTGAAATCCCATTAAATTTCCTTACATGACTGCGAATGATCGATGTTTATTAAAAAAAGAAATCCGTTCAAATGATATACTATTGTAAAAATGTATAATTTTTTTTTTTGAAGAGCTCAAAAAAAATGTATAATTTTTACTTATAAGCTTTGGTTACTTGCAAGACACACACCTATACTAGTAATTTATATAATAGTACACCAATAATGGAACCGATCGATATATATATACACACACACGCACAAAAGAGGGGCACTTGAAAACCAAAATTAACTAGTTATTTATATACCGGAGATAGTGTCATGTATAGTATTTTGTTTCCTATAAATATGTTTGATCTTGAATAGCAAAAATTCGTGGGACAAAAAAAAAAAAAAAAAAAAAAAAAAAAAAAAACTGTATCTTAATTAATCCACTCACAAGGTGGATTTCATTTAATACAATATCGTTCCATCAAGTCATCATTTAGGCGAAATATGGCGTTTCCACTCCCTCTTGCCTCATTTGGTGGAGTCTCTATTCCCCACTGCAATGCAATTAATTCCTCAAACACTAATGAAACCCTAATCCATAGCCATTTGTATACAACATCAACAACAACTCTATATAAATAACATAAGATCTTTGTTTCTCCTCGCTCACTCTAACCTCGGTAAGTCTTGTGTATTTTAGATAAGTGTAGCTAGCTAGTTAGGGTTGATTTGCATACTCAGCTCGTATGTTGTGTGTGTATATATATATATATGATACAAGCTTTGTTGGGCGGAGGCCCGTGAAGGTCAAGTCCAATACCAGGTAACTAGAGGAATATTGTTAGGCCTCTAGAAGTCTGAAAGGTCAAGTTTAGTGTTCTATAAAGTTGTACATTCGTTACAAAGTTATAGTTTTTTAGTGCAGTGATACATGTTCCTCCTATAAATGTTATCCATTTTGTTTTCGAAATGACAGGAACAAAAAACAATAAAAATGAGACGTTTCGTGGTGGTCGCATTGATGATGATGGTGGTGGCCTCTTCTTCTTGCTTGGCGGTTGGCCATGAACTAGGGAGGAAGCTTGTGGTTGAGAAGAGTGGCAACAACAACGATGATAATGGCGGCGGCTATATGAATTCACGCCCTAATGATTTGGAAAATCACCATTGCAAACCCTGGCAAGACTTCAGCAACGACAACGGTAATAACGGTGGCACACCCGTTGGACCTAAAGCTGGGGGTGCATGCTAAGCTAATAGTGTTATAGTGTTTGTATAGTTTATGCTGCACGTACGCTAAAAAATTAACAACTTTAATTACTGCATGTATGGTGAGATTTTTATATGGTCATATTGTATGTGTGTGTATACGCGCGCGGTGTGCTATGTATTTTAGCTTTGTGTTGGATGGAAATGCATTATTATACGAAACAATAAATGATATTTTGGCTTTTGGCCTTTTGTTATTGTTGGTGGAAAATAAAAAACATTTTAAGTGGTTATTTTATGGTTCAAATATATGTGGGATACACTTTCGATTTGGATTGGGTCAAGTCGATTCAACTTCTCCTAAGTGACACAAAAAAATTTGATATATTGTATGCTCAAAATGAATAATAGATGAATGAGAAATTGATTCTCAAAATATACATTTTGAATTGAAAAACGGAGTTGAGAAAGCTTGGAAGAAGCGTTTGTCCCACATAGGATATGTAAATAAGTTTGCACTACTATATATACCATTTAGTTTTAAGATTTGAATTGTATGTCATAAAAATTTTTTCTTTTGCGTAGTCCGGGGTCCTTATAAAGGCTACTAAACTCTTTTTTTTTTTTTTTTTTGGGGAACTATTTCAACAATATTCCAACGATTGTTGCATTCAGGTACTAATTATTATGCAGACTCTATAATCAAATTAAACATGAATTTTAATACCAAAGATCACAAGTCTAATTCGAGAAAGTATCTAAATTTATTGAACTGTCGTCCAATGTAAAAATGAAATTTTAATATATTAAAAATAAATATTTATCGGTAGTTCATATTGCAATGTTGACCATAGTTCATTTTGCTTTGATTTTGTTAATTGTCTTGGTGTGTTGATTAGTCTTTTATTTTTATACTAGTTTTTTACGCGCATTGCGCGATTGGGATAATGCTCAATGTTTTTTTTTAAATAAGTATATTAAAGTATATAAAGCCAAGATTATATTGCAATTGTTCATGGATAAATCCCATTTTTTTTTTAAATAAGTACTTTAAAGTAAATATCAATGCAAGATTATATTGAAATTGTTCCTGCATAGATAATTGAATGTTGAATTTGCGTATTTAAATAGGTAAATTCTAAGTTTACAAATGCAAAATAATATAGTCAAGATTGATTATAATTTTCAATAAAATAATTGTATAGGTATGGTTGAAACCAAATACGGGACATAAGGGAGAGAAAATAAAAATTAGAGCATAAAATATTAAATATATACTAATATTGAAGAGCTAACTGTTGATTGCCAAACAAGGACATTGCGAAGTAGTTTCTCACTTCAATTTGTTGTGAGATTTGAATACTCTTTTTATCACTAAATCCCCAAGTAGTTAATATGATTGGCTTAAAAATATTTTTTTATTTATTATTTTTTAAAAACAATTATTATTATTATTATTTTATTTTTATTTTTATTTTTATTAAATATATGTATATCATTAGGTCATTTTACATGTTAATCTAAACAACTAATTTTTTAAATATCTTTTTATCAACCGTTGATATAATTCGCTGGTCAAATCCGCTAACGCTAATCGCTAACTGCTGGTTGTCAAACAAGGACATTGCGAGATAGTTCTCACTTCAATTTGTTGTATGATTTGAATACTCTCTTTGTCAACAAATCTCCCAAGTAGTTAAGATGATTGACTTTATTAACTATATTTTTTTAATTTTTTCATGATATTAATAAAATACTTGGTAAATAAATATATAGCATTATTTTGTATTATAATTTTGATATTTAATTAAAAAAAATAGTGCACAAAAAAGATAATAGACAATGTAGTGAATATAATCAATTGATGAATTTGAATGTAAAGAATTTTTAAATTGGAGAAAAATAAAGACAATATAACCAATAAAATTATTTATGTTAATTAATTTATTGATAATGAATAATTTTTTTTAATAAAAACATTGTAGGGACAATGCAGCGAACATAATGATGAATTTGAATGTAAAGAATTTTTATATTGGAGAAAAATAAAGACAATATAATTAATGAAATTATTTCTCTTATTTAATTTATTGATAATGAATATATATTTTTTGAATAAAGACATTGTAGACACATAATTCTAAATTAAAGAAATGCATATGTATTATTTTTTGTTGTAGCTACTAAATTATTATTTTATTTAATAAAAATAAAATAGAGTACTAATTATGCCAACTTTGATTGGGATGAGGTTCAAACTTAAGACCTTTCTTATTTAAATCAATGAGTAATTAAGTTAACGGTGAACTAACAGAAATTAACGGAAAAGATAATATTTAAAGGAAAAGTTAACGGATAATCATATTCATTAAGGATAAATTAGGAAATTCATAAGAAAATATTAAAATCTGATCAATCTGAGCCATTCATTTGATTAAAATCTGTGACCGCCATTTTTTCTACCCATTATAGGCCTAACTCTCTTGGGCTCTTATTAGTGTATATATATATATATATATATATATATATATATATATATATATATATATATATATATATATATATATATATATATATATATATATATATATATATATATATATATATATATATATATATACTAGTTTTTTACGCGCATTGCGCGATTGGGATAATGCCCAATGCTTTTTTGTTAAATAAGTACTTTAAAGTATATTAAGGCAGGATTATATTGAAATTGTTCATGCATAGATAATTGAAGGTTGAATTTGCGTATTTAAATAGGTAATTCTTCTCCCAAAGGTTGAGTCCCAACCCCAAGGGCCCCCCACACTCCGACCCGAAATTCTTCTCCCAAAGGTTGAGTCCCAACCCCAAGGGCCCCCCACACTCCGACCCGACAGAGCATTGTGGGAAGTTGTAAATCACGGTGACTTAATGGTTCAGCAGACAGGGCCAAATGCTGATACGCACAAGGAATCTGCCCACTTTGGACATAATTCCCGCACTGCCGCCGCCGAGGTTCAAACCTTGGTCTCTTCTCCCAAATACTACCCACTAAACCATTGAGCTAAGCTCGTGCGAGTTAAATAGGTAATTCTAAGTTTACAAATGCAAGATAATATAGTCAAGATTGATTATAATTGTCAATAAAATAATTGTATAGGTATAGTTGAAACCAAATACGGGACATAAGGGAGAACAAATAAAAATTAGGGCATAAAATATTAAATATATACTAATATTGTTTGAGGAGATTCCAACATTAGGATTTGTGGTTAAGTTCTATTAAGACTTTAATATTAGAATTAGATTAATGGTGTAGTTATAATTCTATATCAGACTTTAATATTAGAATTAGACTAACGGTGAATTAACGGAAAAGTTAAATGGATAATCATATAATTAAGGATAAATTAGAAAATCTTAAAAGAAAAAAATTAAAACCTGAACAATATGAACCATTCATTTGATTTAATAATTTGGTGGTCATTTTTTCTACCCAATGTTAATAATTGAATAAATTCGCTGGTCAAATCCGCTAGTATAATCCGCTAACGCTAACCGCTGATTGTCAAACAAGGACATTGCGAGGTAGTTTTCACTTCAATTTGTTGTGTGATTTGAATACTCTCTTTGTCACAAAATCTCTTAAGTAGTTAATATGGTTGGCTTTATTAATTATATATATTTTTTTTTAATTTTTTCATGGTATTAATAAAATACTTGGTAAATAAATATATAGCATTATTTTGTATTATAACTTTGATATTTAATTAGAAAAATAGTGCACAAAAAAGATAATAGATAATGTAGTGAATATAATCAATTGATGAATTTGAATGTAAAAATTTTTACATTTGAGAAAAATAAAGACAATATAACTAATGAAAATATTTCTTTTAATTAATTTATTGATAATTAATATTTTTTTTTTCACTGAATAAAGACATTGTAAGGATAATGTAGCGAATAAAATCAATTAATAAATTTGAATATAAAAAATTTTTATATTGAAGAAAAATAAAGACAATATAACTAATAAAATTATTTTTCTTAGTTAATTTATTGATAATGAATAATTTTTTTTTGGAATAAAGGCATTGTGGACACATAATTATAAATTAAAGAATGCATATGTATTATTTTTTGTTGTAACTACTAAATTATTATTTATATAATTTAATAAGAGTAAAAATAGAGCACTAATTATGCCAACTTTGATTGGGATGAGATTCGAACCTAAGACCTTTTTCTATTGAAATCAATGAGTAAGTTAACGATGAACTAACGGCAATTCTTAAAATTTTAACGGAATTAGTAACGATGTGTGGGTATTTTAGAAAATTTTAGTGTAAAATTTAAATCTGATCAATCTTTCAATCAACCTGAGCCATTCATTTGATTAAAATCTGTGACCGCCATTTTTTCTACCCATTATAGGCCTAACTCTCTTGGACTCTTATTAGTATAGTAGATAGTAGATAGATAGTAGATATATATAGTAGATTTGCAGCTAGATAACAAAATAATAATAAGTAGTAACACTTGCAATCTCTATGGGATACAACACTAGTTACTTAACCTTCTATATTAAAAAAGGTAGATGCAATTATCTCGACGATTTTGTATATAGTTTCACATTGAGTATCAATATTATTACTCCACACCCCAAGGATGCATAATATAACAAGTTTTTAGGGTCATTTGAAATATATAGAAATCATCCCCCATGAGGAAATTATTTTGCATGATCTTTATTGAAAATTACACTTCTTGGTGACACTTCATTGTTATGTTACCATATTTGATCACACAAATAAATGATCATTAGGCCATGGCCCATGTAAGAGACACTCGGCCCAAATCTTTATCTAGGCCCAGATCATTCCAAACTGCCGCCGACCCATCAACGATGTTGTTATCGCACGGCCCTTGTCCTCCATGCTCATCGTCGCATCCGTGCATGGAGTCACACTCATCCACCACCTTCGCCGTCGTGCTCCTCCCGTTACTCGCCCTGATACGAATCATCTTCTCGCACCTACGTTGAGCACGTAATATATAAACATAAATGTACAATTCAATTATCAAGTCTTCTAATTAAAATAAAACACATACTTTAATTTTGTATAGACATAATCTATGTCAAAGGTTATGAGTTTAAATTTGTGTCACCTGATAAATTATAGACTATGATGCACGGTGCCAGTAAAAAATAATCAGTAATCAACTCACACATAATATATAAATATAAATGCGTAACACATATTTCAATTTCGTATCAGAATTGATTCATGTCAAATTAAAGGTCATGAATCTCCATGTCACTCAATAAACACCCCTATTATGGTCCACATGTGGTTTAGAACTCGCTAAAATTAGTAACCATCCCACACACATGACACTGCGAGAAATTATGGAATTTTCAACTACCTGGAAGTGATCTTAAATCAAGTCGAACTCCTTGTTCTGACCACTTTTGGTATCCGGAAAACACTTTGTTGCTATTTTCGACCACTTTTTGCTTTCGACTTGATTTAAAGATCACTTTCAGGTGGTCGGAAATTTCATAATTTCCAACAAAGCATATGAACATATACTGTATATGTTATATTATATAATCATAAATGTGCAATCTAGCTCGAATTACCTAGACCCTCCCGCGTACCACCCGGTCGACAACGCCACCACTCTTTCGTTATTGTCGTGGTAATGCTCGTCGCATTCGGATGGAGCGCCACCGTCGCCGCCTTCGCTGAAGTCGTTGAGGGTGAGTATGGCGGGGGTAGAGGACTTCATCGGAGGCGAGCACCGGTAGGTAGACTTGGTCTCGCCGTTGCACGTCATACTCCCGACCGGTTTGCAGTTGCCGGGAGTTGGAGTAGAGCCCCCTCTGCAGATATGTGTTCCGACGTCGGGGTCGTCGTTGCACTTCCCGCCGATGCAAATTAGCTGGCCGGAACAATCGTCCAAGGTTGTGCAGGGGCCATTGCAGGAGGAAAGTGCATTTCCTTGGAGTGAAAAACAGAAGAAAATTGCGAAAATGCAGAGAGAAATAAGAGCAAGATTTGCCATGGCTACGTTACGTTGCTACTTCAATTCCTATATTTGACGATGAAATATATGATGTTTGTATGAACATATTTATAGTAAAACTCTATCCAAATAACAACTATTTTGCGACTGCTGCAGCAATAATAGGGTGTGTTTGGTTGTTGGGTTTTGTCCATAGGAATGGGTATGAAAGTGATTGTTGTTGTTTGGTTGATAGGTTTTTAGAACACTACTATGAGTTTCGAATACTCCATTAATTGAAAAACCCATACCCAAATAAAATAAGGTTTTCATTCCCTTATTCATTCTCAAGCACTACTATTAATAGGGACGGAGCCAAAAATTATGTTGAGGGGGGGCAAAGAAGTAAGGATGGTCGGTGGCGGATTCATGAATTTTTTTCAGTGAGGCCAAAAAATTAAAATAAAAGAGAAAGTTTGAAAAAAAAAATGAAACACTTTAATTAAGAAGTATAACAATAAATATTGTTGGATATAGCGAAAAATAAAACATATTAAAACTTTATAAAAATATTTTATAACAAAATATGAAACATAATTAATTTGATAAAACAATTCGAATATAAAACACATTATAAATTACACATTCCATTATTAATATAAAGATAGTTATATATACATCTCATTATTAATATAAAGATATATACATTTCATTATTAATATAAAAAAGAAAGTTATACATATCATGCCAAAATTTAATTGTGTTGAGCAAAGATGTGAAGAAGACTAAGACAATGTCAATGCAAGGATTCAAACCAAAGCCATTTTGAAACTCTAACAAGTTTCTTACCACCTTGTCTACCAAAGCTTTTGTTTACAAAATCTGTTTTTACAATACTTATACTAATAATATACTATATATACATATTATATACAAAGCTATATATAGGGTAGGGGTGGAGTGGGGTGGGATGAGGGGGGCAGGTCCCTGCCCCCCTTTGGCTCCGTCCCTGACTATTAGTAACAATTCCCATTCCACCCTACTACCAAACATGTTAAATACTTTTACCAAAACTCATTACCATTACCAATTATTTGATACCCATTTCGATTCCAATTCCTATATGTGAACCAAACAACCCATAATGTTAAAAGGATAAAGTAACTCAAAAAATCGTGTACTGATGATGACAATTGCTTGTC
This sequence comes from Ipomoea nil, assembly GCF_001879475.1. Classification (NCBI taxonomy): domain Eukaryota; kingdom Viridiplantae; phylum Streptophyta; class Magnoliopsida; order Solanales; family Convolvulaceae; genus Ipomoea; species Ipomoea nil. The sequence continues at coordinate 3,607,207 of NW_017618262.1, read as the reverse complement.
ATGAAACCAAAAATATCACAATTTGGTGAAATATATCTTACAAAAAAATTATGAGTTCGAGTATTGCGAACACTTTTTTGATCGAACAATGTCTTCCTAATACAGTTAACCTCAACTTTTTTGTGCGGATGCGAATTATAGAGTAATAAAATTTACTTATGCACACTCTCAAGTCTCAATCAAATAGTCAGTGTGAGTTTTCTCGCCCAATAACAAACTTATTTATCCTATTTAATCCACTGACAAGGTGGATTTCATTTAATACAATACAATATTATTATTCCATAAAATATTGGCGTTTCCACTTGCTCTTGCCTCATTTGGTGGAGTCTCCATTCCCAACTGCCATTAATTCCTCAAACAGGAAACCTATGAAACCCTACTCCACTTCTATACAACAACCGTATATAAACAACGTTAGATATTTATTGCCCCTCACTCTAATTAACCTCGGTAAGTCAATAATGTATCTAAGATTTGTATACTCTTATGTTCCATATATGATATAAGTAGTAGTTTTAACCCATTTTGTTTTTGGAATGGCTGGAACCGAAAAACAAGAACAAAAAATCAGACAAAAAAAACATGAGACGATTCGTGGTGTTTGCATTAATCATAATGATGATAACTGAACAATATTTTTATTAGTATTTTAGTTAATCTTATTATAATTAGTAGGTAATATTTAATTAATTAATTTAATTTTTTTCATTAGTTTATAATATCAATAACTTCTTCTTATTGCTTAAAAAAAAAAAAAATTCTTCTTGCTCGGTAACCAATGGCAGAGCCACAATGGGGGCAACTGCCCCCATTCCTCACCCCCATCCCATATATATATATATATATATATATATATATATATATATATATATATATATATATATATAATATATAATATATATATATATTGTATATATAGATTTCTTGTATATATATAGTTAATTTATAAATATTAAATTTACATAAATGTAACAAAGGTATGAGTTAGTTGAGATGGTAAGGTAATGGTTTTACCCTAATGGGCTGTTTGGTTCACGGAATAGGCCTTGAATGACATAGCATTCCTAGTAATAGGCATATTCCTTCGTTTGGTAACCACTTGTATTTCTAGGAATATTGTTCCCGAGAATGACCTATTCCCCTTGCAAGGAGAATAGAGATTCCTGGGGGCCCTTGGTATTAGGCTATTCCTGAGTTCTCAAGAATAGCCTAAAGTTTCTATTTCCTATTTTACCCCTCAATTAAATTTATTTCCTATTTTACCCCTCAATTAAATTTATTTCCTATTTCACCACCACACCGTCACCGCCACCACCACCATCACCACCATCACCGCCGCCGCTACTGCCACCACCACCGCCACCATCACATATTTTTATAAGAGTATTTAATTATGTCTTTTAAAACATATTTCATTTCTATTCCTTAAATCAACCAAACACTGTAATATAAATATATAATTCCTAAAGTCTATTCCATCCGCGAATCAAATAACAGAATACAATTCTTATTCTATTCCTTGCCTATTCCATTCCTTATGGAATAGCATTCATATTACCTCAAAATTCATTTTGTGAACCAAACATGCTGTAAATGTTATCGGTTCTAATCCTACAAGCAATAATTTGAATTGTATTTTTTATTTGAAACATCATGTTTTTTAAATCTCATTTTTTTAAAAAAAATATTAATAGTGATATTAGTGATTTATAATATGTGAATTGAATTTTTTATTTGTAACATCATGTTTTTAAAATCTTATTTTTAATATTAATAGTGATATTAGTGATTTATAATATGTTTTCGATTCAAACTATTTTATCTAATTAATTATATTTCATATTTTGTGGAATTTTTATTTGTATAGTAACATTGTGTTTTTTTCTCCTTTTTTTTTTAAATATTAATAGTGATATAAGTGTTTTATAATATGTTTTCTATTCAAATTATTTTATCTAATTAATTATATTTCATATTTTTTTTGAATATTTTTAAATCTCATTTTGAAGTATTTTAATTTTTCATCCTAATTACAATATTTATGACTCGGCATCAAAGTATTTTTTTAAAAAAATATCTCATTAATTTTTAATTTTTTGCCCTCACTAGTGAAGATTTCTGGATTCACTCCTCGTGACCGGGCGAAGTAGAGAGGAAGCTAGTGGTTGAGGACACTGATGATGAGAACGATAATAATGGTTATATGAACTCTTCCGGCAATTTTGATTTGGATAATCACCATTTCAAACGCAGGCAAGACTTCTACAACAAAAATAACAGTAATAACGATGGTAAAAAAGAAAAAAAAAAAAAGAAAGAAAGAAAGAAAGAAACGTTGTATATAAAAAAAAAAAACTCAAATAAATTGCACTTACATCTTGTAAAATATAAATTATTTTTATTATATAATATCAATTTTATTTAATTTGAGAAATAACTTGGAATTATTACTCAAATATAAGGATCGGGTATGATGGGGTGCGGATCCAATGGGCTAGAGGCCTAAGAAAGGTTAAAAGGAAATATACGTTGTGGGCTGTGGACAGGCCATGAGGAAAGCGCGGCTGAGTGAAAAGCCGAGTCCAAGGAGTCGGCACCAAAAAGAGTTGGCCCACCAGTGACCGTTGCTGCTTAAATGCCCGCCATTAATGCGTGTCAATCCAACCGTTGGGAAGGCCATGTAACGGCGACCCAACGACTCTTAGCGCTTTATTTTTTCATTATTGCACATTTAAATTTGTATTTAACCATTAGGGGATAGTCACCTATAAAAGGAACCCCTCCTCGAGTGTAAAAAGGGAGAGAGCTTGAAGAATACACAGAAATATTCAGAAACTATAGTCGAAAATAACCTATCTTGCTACTTGCTTTTCTACTTTTCAAGGGATCTTACACAAGCGTATTTGCCGGTGAATCCACCAACCAACGGTTGCGTTGGACCGCTGTGGGCCAAAAAACCCTAAAACCAACAGGGTATAACTTGGAATTTTATTTAATGTCGACCATGGTTCATTTTGCTTTGATTTTCTTAATTGTTTTGGTGTTAATTAGTGTTTTATTTTCATCGATTATTTTTCTCATCGATCATATATTTGCAGTTAGATAATAAAATAATAGTAAATACTAAATAGTAGAACTCGTAATCTCTATGAGATACAATACTCGTTCCTTAATGCAATTATCTAGACAATTTTGTATAGTTGCACATTGAGTATCAATATTATTACTCCACACCCCAAGGATGCATAGAGTGATTTGAAATAGATAGAAAGCATCCCCCATGAGGAAATTATTTTGCATTATCTTTATTGAAAAAGTACACTTCTTGGTGACACTTTATTGTTATGTTACCATATTTTGATCACACAAATAAATGATCATTAGGCCATGGACCATGTAACAGAGACTCGGCCCAAATCTTGATTTAGACCCAGAGCATTCCAAACCGCCGCCGACCCATCAACGATGTTGTTATCGCACGGCACCTGTCCTGCATGCTCCTTATCACATCCGTTCATTGAGTCACACTCATCCACCACCTTCGCCGTCGTGCTCCTCCCGTTACTCGCCCTGATACGAATCATCTTCCCACACCTACGTTGAGCACGTAATATATATAAAAATTATGAGTTCAAATCCACGTCACCAGATAAGAAATAGATCAGGGTGCACAAAGCCGTTCAAAAGTAATCAGCTCACACATGTGAATAGGTCTATTGAGCATATATATAATATATAAATATAAATGTGCAACACTTGTTTCAATTTAGTATCAGAGTCAATCAATGTCAAAGGTCAGAATTTCCACGTTGTAGACACTTAAATTTTGATAAATATTGATTATTTATCAATATTAGAATATTTGAATATATTTGAATATATTTTGGATAATATTGATATTATCTAATTTGTTAATTAGATAATATCAAAAGAGGTTGAGCTTATCAAAACTCTTTATCCTACAACTATAAATAGAGTCTTTCATTTCTATGTAATCACACACATCCTAGGAAAAGTGATGTAAACATCTAGAAAAATATTATTCAGGATTACATAAAAATGTGATACTGAAAGTAGAAGTCCCTCCTCCTTAATGATCATGCCTATGCCTATTGATCCAAACCTCCATTGAAGATCAAACCATTTGAACCCGGAGGCCCTTCAAGAAGAACAAGCTATATATTCAAGCCCTTCTTTGAAGATCAAGCCACTTGAAACCCGGAGGCCCTTCAATGGTGGAGTGTTCAAGACATCAATCGAAGAATCAGAGGATATCCAGAGACATGTACCCACACCGCATTGATACTTAATATGTAATCCAAAATTTTGAATATTAATATATATTCAATTTTCTTTGTTTACACACGTCACTCAATAAACACATTATAGTGCAGTGAACATGTTATTTAGAGCACGTTAAAATTACTAAATTAGTAATCAACCCACACACATGAAGAACATATGAAATATTCAGTTCCAATTACCTAGACCCTCCAGCGTACCACCCGGTCGACAATGCCACCACTCTTTCGTTATTGTCGTGGTACTGCTCGTCGCATTCTGACGGAGCGCCACCGTCGCCGCCTTCGCTGAAGTCGTTGAGGGTGAGTATGGCGGGCGTAGAGGACTTCACCGGAGGCGAACACCTGTAGGTAGGCTTGGTCTCGCCGTTGCACGTCATACTCCCGACCGGTTTACAGTTACCGGGAGTTGGAGGCGAGGGAGTAGAACCGCCCCCTCGGCAGATATGCGTTCCGACGTCGGGGTCGTCGTTGCACTTCCCATTGATGCAAATTAGCTGCCCAGAACAATCGTTTAGGGTTCTGCAGTAGCCATTGCAGGAGGAAAGTGCATTTCCTTGGAGTGAAAAACTGACGAAAATTGCGAAAATGCAGAGAGAAATAAGAGCAAGATTTGCCATGGCTACGTTGCTACTTCCTATATCGGATATGAAATGATATTTGATGATGAAATATGATGTTTGTATGAACATATTTATAGTAAAACTCTATCCAAATAAACACAATGTTGCGACTGCTGCTGTGCTGCAGCAATAATAATGTGAAGCCGTGAAGGATAGAGTGGGAAAAGTCATGATTTACAAGTTGACCTGGTCAATGCACGTAGCTAATACTTCATTAATTTAGGGAATAAGGTCAAATTGGCAGAGTGGGAAAAGTCATGATTTACAAGTTGACCTGGTCAATGCACGTAGCTAATACTTCATTAATTTAGGGAATAAGGTCAAATTGGCCACTGAACGTAACCTGAAAATGCAATTAGGCCACTGAACGAACAAAAAGTGCAATTAGGCCACTGAACACTCCAAAAAGGGGCAATTAGGCCACTGAACTCTCCAAACGTATGCAATTTCACCATATAGCAGGTTACCATCAATTTTAGCAGGTTACCTGCTTACGTGGCAGCTGAGTTGACATTTTTAATAATTTTTAATAATTAATTTTAATAATAAATTTTATAAAAAATTGAAAATAAAATAAATAAATAATAAAATAAAGTCGTTTTTATTTTTTTAAATAAAAATTTATTATTAAAATTTATTAAAAATGATTTAAAATTTATTAAAAATGCCAACTCAGCTGCCACGTAAGCAGATAACCTACTAAAATTGAGGGTAACCTGCTATCAGATGAAATTGCACATTTTTGGAGTGTTCAGTGACCTAATTGCATTTTTTTTTTCGTTCAGTGATCTAATTACATTTTTAGGTTACGTTCAGTGGCCAATTTAAACCTTATTCCTTAATTTAGTTAGCAGTCTCCTAGCTAGCTTGGTTGGGAGTCAACACACGTATAGCAATAATTATTCATGCCAAATTGGCAAATTGCCAACACCCTTAAATACGCACTAACGTACACAAGTATAACAATAATTACTCTTGCCAACCTCTCAAAGTGATTGAGTCTCACCAGCGGCATGGGATCAATATTTCAAAGTGAGGGGATTCCTTATGCGCAGTAAGTAAAGGTTTAGCCTCTGTAGTTCATGTTCAATTGAGTTGCCATGATTTACATCATCCCAGATCCTCTGTCGAGCCGGAGTGTGAGGGGCCCTTAATTCGAGTTGAGGTACAACCTTTTGGAACGAATAATTATTCATGCCAAATTACCAACGTACCCCTAAATTTTATCTCTCATATGTTATATCTACCATCTACGTCTATCTACATCTACATCTACAAATATAATAAGAGCCAATAGTGTTATGTCTTTTAACAGAAATAAAAAAAAATATTAGTGTAATTGTTTCTTAAAATAAATGGTTCGTATTATTTTGATTTTAATATTTTTTAATGATTTTTTTTTGAAGCTACTAACTCTATTAGATTGTAGTATATGTTCATCTATACTTTCTCAACCTGTTGAAGCACAAAGAGTCAACACCACCTCAACTGAGGCTCGATCTCATGAACTCCAATATGGGAGAGTCACTACATGCACCTGAGCACAAGGTGCTTGGCTTTAATAATTTTTTTTTATTTACCCTCTATTATATTATTTTATTCCCTTAAATAACCCTAAATTCCGTTAGTATGAACTTTATTAATGAAACTATTTTTTACGCGCATTGCGCGTTGGATAATGCCCAATGTTTTTTTTAAATAAATACTTTAAAGTATATCAATGGAAGATTATATTAGAATTGTTCATGCATAGATAATTGAATGTTGAATTTGCATATTTAAATAGGTAATTTTAAGTTTACAAATGCAAGATAATATAGTCAAGATTGATTATAATTGTCAATAAAATAATTGTATATGTATGGTTGAAACTAAATACGAGACATAAGGGAGAGCAAATAAAAATTAGGGCATAAAATATTAAATATATACTAATATTGAAGAGCTAACTACTGATTACCAAACAAGGACATTGCGAGGTAGTTTTCACTTTAATTTGTTGTGTGATTTGAATACTCTTTTTGTCAATAAATCTCCAAGTAGTTAATATGATTGACTTCATTTTTTTTTAAACAATTATTATTATTATTATTATGGTCATTTTACTTGTTAATCTAAACAACTAATTTTTTCAAATATCTTTTTACCAACTGTTGATATAATTCGCTGGTCAAATCTGTTAATATAATCCGCTAACGCTAACCGCTAACTGCTGATTGTCAAACAAGGACATTGCGAAGTAGTTCTCACTTCAATTTGTTGTGTGATTTGAATACTCTCTTTGTGAACAGATCGCTCAAGTAGTTAATATGATTAGCTTTAGTAATTATATATTTTTTTTAATTTTTTCATGGTATTAATAAAATACTTGGTAAATAAATATATAGCATTATTTTGTATTATAACTTTGATATTTAATTAAAAAATAGTGCACAAAAAAGATAATAGACAATGTCGTGAATATAATCAATTGTTGAATTTGAATGTAAAGAATTTTTACATTGGAGAAAATATAAAGACAATATAACTAATAAAATTATTTCTCTTAATTAATTTATTGATAATGAATAATTTTTTTTAATAAAGACATTGTAGGGACAATGTAGCGAATATAATCAATTGATGAATTTGAATGTAAAGAATTTTTATATTCGAGAAAAATAAAGACAATATAACTAATGAAATTATTTCTCTTATTTAATTTATTGATAATGAATATTTTTTTTTAATAAAGACATTGTAGACACATAATTCTAAATTAAAGAAATGCATATGTATTATTTTTTTGTTGTAGCTAATAAATTATTATTTAATTTAATAAGAGTAAAATAGAATACTAATTATGCCAATTTTGATTGGGATGAGGTTCGAACCTAAAACCTTTCTTATTGAAATCAATGAGTAAGTTAACAGTGAACTAACAGAAATTAACGGAAAATATAATATTTAACGAAAAAGTTAACGGAAAATCATATTCATTAAGGATAAATTAGGAAATCTTAAGGAAAAATTAAAATCTGATCAATTTGAACCATTCATTTGATTAAAAAAATTGACCGTCATTTTTTCTACCCATTATAGGCCTAACTTTTTTGGACTCTTATTAGTATAGTAGAAAATTTGATCAATTTGAGCCATTCATTTGATTAAAAAAATTGACTGTCATTTTTTCTACCCATTATAGGCCTAACTCTTTTGGCTCTTATTAGTATATATATAGTAGATAGAAGTAGATAGTAGATAGTAGATATTCCGTTAACTATGTATTATTCTTATCTAACTCATTAATTTCTATATAAAAAAAAAAAAAGAAGTCTTAGTTCAAACATCATCCCAATTAGAGTTGACATAATTGTTAAACATACATATACTATGAAATATGTTAAAATGTATTAAAAATACAAATTAAAATTTAACATAAACTTTGGTTAAATAATTTGCTCTACTAAATACATAGCATTCAAAGTTGAGAATCAAAGATTATAAATTAGGTACTTAGGTCATTATGGTATTAATATTTTTTGTATATATTTTTTATAATGGTACAATTGTACATTACTTTACAAACATTATACTATTATTTTTTTATCGGACAAAATTGTTCTTACATCATTGTCAGACCTGCGCGACCTAACTAAAAAGTTGTTGATCAGAAATACAATTACACTTGAACTCTAAAACAATATGACCATTTTCTAAAGAATTAATAATGTTGACATTCCACTGGCTCCAATTGAACAAATTTACACATCATTCTCATAATTTTATCAATGCATGAAAACTTCTAAAGAAATTTGTAAGTTAATTTGTACTATATCATTATAACAATATTTATTGTAACCAATGTTGAAAAAATTGTTAGGCGCCTGGGGACCGCCTAGGAGGTCAAGCGCCTAGCGCCTAACGCCTAGGCGCGATTTTTGCAACACTGATTGTAACACTATATTTTGAATTATTTATTATTATCTTCTATTGATAGCAGTTGTAGCAACTATCATTGACAAACTCCCAAAACAATTTGTCTCAACAACGAATGGAAATAAAAAAAAATCAATAACTCCATTGTTGTGGATGAGAAGTATGTACGTCACTTTATTATTCTTATTAAATTAAATAAATTAGTAGCTACAACAAAAGTTAATACATATGTATTTACTTAATTTAGAATTATATGTCCATAATGTCTTTATTTATATATAAAAAAATCACAATAAAAATTTAAAAAGAGATATAATTTCATTAGTTATATTATCTTTATGTTTACCTTCAAATTCATTAATTAATGATATTCACTACATTGTCGATTGTCCATTGTCTTTTTTTTTTTTTTTTTTTTTTTTTCTTGGGGTTACATTATCTTGTAATTAAATATCAAATTTATAATACAAAATATGTTATATATTTATTTACCAAGTATTTTATACAAATATAATAAATATTAATATTTTGTTCAATACTTTCACATGATAATTTACGACACATATCTCACAACACATAAACATATATGTGAAAAACTACCACTATCAAATATCAGCATGCGCTTGTAAGATAAAGAGCTCATAGTACAACTAAGATCCAAGTCATATACATAGCAGTGCTAATCTAAAACTTCCTAGACCATAATCTCATTGCATGATGATGCCCTCTATGCTACCACCAGTAAACCAATTGCACATGTCACACCACCAATAAAAAAAAGGGACATGTACTGAAGATGAAGACAATGACAATGCTAACCAAAAGAGAATTAAGAAGACTTAGATTGAGAAATTTAAACTAAAAGTAGTATTTATTTAGACTAGCATTATTACAAAGTTGCAAATATTTATTTTAGTGACAATTATAAGTTGCAAACATTTATTTTAGTGACAATTATAATCAATCTCTCATATATTATCTTGCATTTTTGTATATATATTTGAGTATTATTCATATAATGCAATATCTATTCATAACTACTTTCTCAACCTATCTATTGAAGCACAATAAATCAATATCGTCCATTAAGGCTCAAACCATGACTTCTCATATGGGAGAGCCACTTCGTGCCACTAGACCACAAAGTCATCGGTGAAATGTAACTAGGGCATAAATTAACCAAAGAATAAAATAATACGAGTATGAATTGAATATCGTCCCATACATTAAATCCAACGAACTTGTCAAGCGTAAATTAGCCTCATCCTTGTGAGAACCATGGAAAATATATAATACATTCGCATTGGTTTACATTTAATATGGTCTACCATTAATTGGTTGCTACTAACTTATTATTCAACTTTCATTAATTAAATTAATGAGAATTATATGTTTTCTTCAATTTTCAAGAGTTGAAAATAAAATTATCACTAGATTGGAAAATTTTTATATACCCGATGAGCGCATCAAGGTTGCCACCTTAAAGTTCTCTCCTTTTTTTTTTTTTTTTTGGTTAGTTTGTTTATTTTTTTCTCTCATGCAAGTCCTTACCACCTTTAACTTTCATGCGAACTCATGCAAGTCCTTACCAAGATCTAAGCTAATCAACTATTAAGAATAATCCAACAATCCCAATTAAGATAAATAAGCAAATACGGGATTTAGTTGGTATTTGTTATATGATAAAATATTTGTAATTTTATTTGGCAACATATATTTGCTTATTTATCTTAATTGGGATTGTTGGATTATTCTTAATAGTTGATTAGCTTATATCTTGGTAAGGACTTGCATGAGTTCGCATGAAAGTTACGGGGACGTAACTTTATTTCTTAGGAGGGGAGAATGTAATACATTGTCTTTAATGTGGTGTATTGAACTTAAGTTAGAGTCTCTTCAGTTCCCAATTGGTCGAGTCTGCTTTGTTTAATGTTGCCTTATGGTTATGCTTCGAGGACGAAGCATCCTTTAAGGGGGGTATAACGTAATACTCCATCTTTGTGGAGTATCATCTTTTCTTTGTTGTGTTGTTAAATTCGGGGTCGAGTTTCTTTGTGAGGTTGAGTTCATTATAACCTTGTGGTCATGATTCGGGGACGAATCTTTTTTTAAGGGGGATAGAGTGTGATATCCCATATTTTCTGGACACTGTACGAGGACCGTACGTGCGTACGTGACTAAATTATTTTCAGTTTCCTAATCCATATTGTTGTATGAATATTATTCTTTGAGCCTAATAACTTCCTAATCCTAATATAATTTGTACATGGATAAAGGGATTCAAGATGAATTCAAGTTGAGAAGGAATTAAGAATAGACCTATTGGAGATTTATTATTTGAGAAGCTTTATGTTTGTATAGTATTATCCTTTCATGTATTATAGAAGTTGGATTTGGGTTGAGTTTATTTGATGTTGTAAATCTTAGCCTTAGCGTTTGGGTATAGGGAAATACCTGAGCGTGGCGGTAACACCCATTTTCTTTTGGTTAGTTAATGCTTCCGCTATGAGTTTAGTAAATTGTAAATTAAGAAAGAAATAAAAATTAAGGAAAATTTAGTATTGAAAATGGTGGTGTTACATGAGCGAAAACACCAACATATCCTCAATGTTGCAAGAGCCCTTCGGTTCCAATCCCAACTTCCCCTAGAATTTTGGGGGCATTGTGTCTTGCATGCCGTTTACTTAATCAACCGTCTCCCATCACCTGTGATTGAAGGATCAACTCCGTACTACAGACTACATAACAAAGAACCTGATCTCATGATTCTTAGAGTTTTCGGGTGTCTTTGTTTTACCTCTACATTGTCTCATCTAAGGAACAAAATGGATCCTAGAGGCAGGAAATGCATCTTCATAGGCATACCTGCGAATACCAAGGGATATATATTATATGATTTGCTTGATAAAGCTATTTTTGTATCTCGTGATGTCTCTTTCTATGAGTTGCAGTTTCCTTTCTCTGAGCAGCCACAACCACTGTCACAGGCTCCCGTTCCCCCTCTGCCAAACATTCCCTTACAACAAATGAAGAACGTGAGGTGCAATCCATGCATGATGATATGCAATTTGCTGGACATACAGTTGAGCAAGAAGCAGGTGATGAAAGCTATCAAGCATATGTTCACAATTCTGTCAGTTCACCCTCACATAATTCTACTTATAATGAGCCAGTTGATACGGCTACAAGCCAACCACCTTATGATATGTCGAATGAAGAAGCCATTGGTGAACTGGTCATTGATATCCCTCATGTTCCTCTTAGACGTTCGAACAGAGATAAGCGTATGCCAAACAAGTTACAAGATTATTACTGTGAATCTATTATTCGAAGGGGATCCTCTCCACATAGCCTATCTAAAGTCATGACAGATGAGAACCTCTCACCTCCACATAGAGCGTTCACCTTGGTTGTCTCCTCTATCACAGAACCCCGCACATATAATCAAGCTATAAAACATCAGTGTTGGAAGGATGCTATGAAAGCAGAAATAGCAGCTCTCCAAGAGAACAATACATGGCAACTGACAGAGCTGCCCAATGGCAAGTCCCCCATAGGCTGCAAATGGGGTTTTAAGACGAAGCTCAGGGTAGATGGCAAAATAGAACGACACAAGGTAAGGTTGGTCGCAAAGGGGTACACACAACAATTAGGAATAGACTACATAGAGACATTTTCTCCGGTGGCTAGAATGACAACGATTCGGATATTTCTGGCAGTAGCAGCATCTCAGAAATGGAATATCCACCAAATGGACATAAACAATGCGTTTCTCCATGGTGATCTTGATGAAGAAGTTTACATGGTGCTTCCCCTTGGTTTTCAAGCAGAAAAGCCTAATCAGGTTTGCAAATTAACAAGGTCGCTTTATGGACTAAAGCAGGCAAGTCGACAGTGGAACTCAAAATTAACTACTGCTCTGCTAGGCTATGGTTTTAAACAGTCAAGTGCTGATCCCTCTCTCTTTACAAGGGGCAATGGTGATCAATTCATTGCCCTCTTGGTCTATGTTGATGACATATTGGTGGCAAGTAGGGAATGATGGCTCTAAATCTCTAATACAAGAATTGAAGAACTCACTGAATGCAGCTTTTAAAATTAAGGACCTGGGGTCCTTAGGCTATTTTCTAGGCATGGAAGTGAAGATCAGTGACAACGGTTTGAATATTTGCCAAAGGAAATATGCACTAGATATACTCAATGATACAGGGTTTCTTGACTGCAAACCAATAAACACTCCCATGCTACCAGGCTCTCTCTTATCCAGTAATGATGGTACACCTCTGAGTGATCCAAGCAGCTACCGGAGGTTGATAGGAAGATTGTTGTACCTTACAGCCACTAGGCCCGACATCACGTATGTTGTACATCATCTAAGCCAGTTCGTGAGTGCCCCCACGGACAGACACATGGCTGCTTCTCACCGCATACTCCAATACATATAATCATCTCCAGGACAGGGCCTGTTCTACCCAGCAGGGAATAGTACCCTCAGCCTCAAAGGGTTCTCTGATTCCGATTGGGCATCATGCACTGAAACACGCAAGTCTGTAACGGGATTCTGCAGTTTTCTTGGCACCTCTCTTGTTTCATGGCGATCAAAGAAACAAGCAACTGTATCCAAGTCTTCATCCGAGGCAGAATACTGCACCCTGGCTACGACAGCGTGTGAAATGCAATGGCTAACCAGTGTACTCCAGGATTTGTGTCTAAACATAAGCAGCCGGCAGTGGTTTACTGTGATAGTAAATCAGTTATAGCAATAGCAGAGAATTTTATCTTTCAAGAGAGGACTAAACACATCGAGATCGATTGTCATATAATAAGGGAAAGGGTGGCTCAGGGACTAATCAAGTTGCTCTCGGTTGCTTCCATCAACCAAGTTGCTGATGGTTTTACGAAACCTCTAGCCTCTTCTCCGTTCAATGTTTTTGTATCTAAGCTGGGTGTCCAAAGTTTGCACACTCCAACTTATGGGGGGGGGGGGGGGGGGGGGGGGGGGGGGGGGGGGGGGGTATTGGGAGATGAAGGATAGTAGAGGGGTATTTTTGTCTTTATCCTACCCCGGTAGTTATAACCGTCACCATTATAAGAATGGCCGGTTCTCCTCTTGAACAAGCTTCTGTATCTTTTCCTTTCACTCAAAACAGAATATGGCACACTCCTTTTCTCCTCAACCATTTCGCTGATTTTACTCAATCGACAATACGAAAATTTTGCATAACATAACCTTGACATCCATGCCCACAGGTGCCGACGTACACGAGTACCGTCATTTTAGGATGCGCACTTGCATAACATAACCTTGACATTCATGCCCACAGGTGCCGACGTACACGAATACGGGTCATTTTAGGATGCGCACGAGAGAGAATCAACGTACCTCTAAAAAGGCTCTTATATATATAGTGGTGCAAATGCACTTCCCAAACTAATGTGAGACAAGTGGGGCACTATTTTTCCTAATGTTGCCACTTTTTTTTTTCCTTTGGTACAAAAAGTATCTCTTCATATCGCCTCTATTGAAACTCGAACTCACAACCTCTTATATGAAAAAGCAACTTGGTGTCACTAGACCACAAGGTCATTGTCACTTTTTTTTTTCTTTTCTTTTTTCTTATCATTCCAATCCTTATTACTGATTGATTAAAATGGTTGATAATGCACAAAATGCATATCCCACAACAATCATTCAACCTATTTAATTTTTTTTTTTTTTTTTAAAAGAAAGATCCAAATGTCAATATTCCTTAGATATCTATGAGTCAGCTAGCTACAAAGATTCAACCTCAGAATTATACTGTCATGGCAATTTAACAGTAACTTGAGTGTTGTCAATTGACTTTTGGTATATCCTAATTAAGAGTATTATATTGTCACTTTTGGACGCGGATATTATGATATATTCATTATTATTGTGCAATTATGAAATTTATCAATATAAGCATGTGATTTTGTTTTTCTCATTTTTTAATTTAGTTATTTTGGTGAAAATTTTGTTGAAATCCCATTAAATTTCAAACATGATTTGCGAATTATCAATGATTATTAAAGAGAAAAAAGTCCGTTCAAAAATGATACGCTCTTATAAAAAAATATAATTTTACTTATAACCTTTGGTTACTGGCAAGACACACACCTATACTAGTAAAAAGATATATATATATATATATATATATATATATATATATATATATATATATATATATATATATATATATATATATATATATATTAGTGTTGTAAAAATTCCATCTAGGCACCGATACCCTGTCTAAGAGATTTTAGGCTCTGGATATCATGTTAAGATTATGAACAAGTGATTTATTGATGAAATCACAGGCAGCTATAAATAGCTGTACAAATGAGAAAAGATAACTAAAATTATAACAACTAGTCTAATAACTATTTTACCGGAGCTAGACTAGGACTAAATACAATAACATAAGATATCAGCCACACATATCTTTAACAGGCGCTAGGCGCTGGCCGGTCGCCGACCTAGCATATCACCATAATCGGTGATCTAGGCGTTTGGTCGGCTACGCGGCCGACTATGCCGCCTAGCCGCTGCCTAGATGGCCTAGGTGCTGACCGCCTAGGCTTCCTAGGCACCGACTAGGTCGCCTAGTCGGCCG
The DNA here is from genome assembly GCF_001879475.1 of Ipomoea nil. NCBI lineage: Eukaryota > Viridiplantae > Streptophyta > Magnoliopsida > Solanales > Convolvulaceae > Ipomoea > Ipomoea nil. Next base: position 3,591,724 of record NW_017618262.1, on the reverse strand, counting down.
ATTAGCTATTAATGTTTCCTTCTTTTTTTAAAAAAAAAATGGGTTATTTCACTCAAAACGATGTGTCATTTTGAGCGAAATAACTCTAAATTGTTCAAATTCTATGTTTTTTTTTTGTTAATATTTAATATTTTAGCTATTAATGTTTCCTCCTTTAAAAAAAATGGGTTATTTCACTCAAAACGATGTGTCATTTTGAGCGAAATAACCCTAAATTGTTCAAATTCTATGTTTTTTTTTGTTAATATTTAATATTTTTGCTATTAATGTTTCCTTCTTCTTTTTTTAAATGGGTTATTTCACTCAAACGATGTGTCATTTTGAGAGAAATAACCCTAAATTGTTCAAATTAAATAGTTTATAATTATCAAGAACGCGATTTTTTCAACCATGATATGTATATATATATATTATTTTTGGTGTCAACCACACATTGTGATCCAGGTCTTTCTCTGTTCGTTAAATGGTCCACAGAAGCTGGCCCAAAGGGGATCGTCACTTGTCGAAGTCGAACTCGGGTTATTCCAAAATTCTCCCCCACAAAGAGAGCTCATTTGCCACTTGAATTACCATGTTGGGTGTGTATATATATATATATATATATATATATATATATATATATATATATATATATATATAAAGAAGGTGCACATGAAAAAGAAAACCAACTAGTTATTTGCACTGGAGATAGTGTCATGTATAGTATTTTGTTTCCTATAAATATGTTTGATCTTGAATAGCAAAAATTCGTGGGACAAAAATAAAAAAAAAAAAAAAAAAAAAAAAAAAAAAAAAAAAAAAAAAAAAAACTGTATCTTAATTAATCCACTCACAAGGTGGATTTCATTTAATACAATATCGTTCCATCAAGTCATCATTTAGGCGAAATATGGCGTTTCCACTCCCTCTTGCTTCATTTGGTGGAGTCTCTATTCCCCACTGCAATGCAATTAATTCCTCAAACACTAATGAAACCCTAATCCACTTGTATACAACAACTCTATATAAATAACATAATAAGATCTTTGTTGCTCCTCGATCGCTCACTCTATTAGGGTATGCTAGTAATTGTCCCGTGCGATGCACGAACTATTATTAATTTAACAAATTTATCAATTAAATTTTTGACATCCTCTGAATTAGCAAAGAAAGTAATGATTGTGAAAACAGAAAAACGTAAAATTGGAGTTCTTGAGCTCAGAATTATTAGTTTGATTAAAAATGTAAGTATAACTATATAATGTAATATTTAATATTTTTAAAAGTTTAATTATGCTATTATTATGTCGATTTTAAAGTTTATTGTTACTTGTATTATTATTATTTGAATTTGAATTTTTTTAAAAGAAATTTGAATTTAAAATAACTACTTTAATTATATAACTAACGTATTTAAATAAGACTTGTAAATAAAATAACAGGCGATATTTGTCGAAAATCTCCACTAAAAACTTATTCATTTGAAAAAGATTATTTATGTAAGAATTATATTTATTTTATATCTAATTTCTCCTCTTTATATATGTGGAGTCAAATTAATTATAATTGAGGTTTAAATGAATATATATACACAAATTATATTAAATATAAAACTTTACCAATAAATTTGAACACAATAAACTTTTTTCCATACTTCATTATGTTTTAATATATATAGAGATAGAGATAGAAATATAATAATAAAATATAATTTATAAAATATAAATACACATAATAACTTAAAAAAATATATGTATAAATACATATACCCACACAATTAATGCATTCATACTTGCTAATCTTGTTTTTATCGAAATGCATTCACACTTTGGAGGGAAAATTTTGTGACTAGATTCTGCTTTATTATATTATATATAAAGAAGATATATAATACAAGCTTTGTTGGGCGGAGGCCCGTGAAGGTCAAGTCCAGTACCATGTAACTAGAGAATTGTTAGGCCTTCAGATGGCGCTTGAAAGGCCAAGTCTAATGTCCTATAAAGTTGCACATTTGCTACTAAGTTATAATTTTTGGTGTAGTGATAAGTACATATTTGATCTTATAAATTAAACTTTATCCATTTTGTTTTTGGAATGGCAAGAACCAAAGAAAGAAAAAAAAAATGAAACGATTCCCCTAAAGCTGGGGGTGGGGGTGCATGCTAATACAAGGGTAGTGGCCATGTTATAGTGTTTATATAGCAGTAACAGATATAGTTTATGCTGCACGCTACAAAATTAATAAGTTTAATTACTGCATGTATGGTGAGATTTTTATATATATGGTCATATTGTATGTGTGTGCGTATACATATACGCGCGCGCACACGCACATATATATATATCCTGTGAAATAAATTCTGGGTTTCCCCTTCCTTTTGATCCAAAAATATATATACACCGTGTGCTATGTATTTTAGCTTTGTCTTGGATGGAAATGCATTATATTATTATACGAAACAATAATATAAAAGGTATATTTTTGGCTTTTGTTATTGTTGTTGGAAAAAAAAATCATAAAATGACATGTTGAGTGACTATTCTGTGGTTCAAATATATGTGATATACAATTTCGATTTGGATTGAGTCGAGTGAATTCAACTTCTCCTAAGTCACACAAAGAAATTAATATATTGTATGCTCAAAACGGAGAATAGGTGAATGAAAAACTGAATCTCAAACTAGACATATTTGAATTGGAAAATAGAGTTGGGAAGACTTGAAAGACGCCTTTGTCCACATTAGATAAGTAGGTTTGCACGCCTTGTGTCAAATTTTCCTCCAAGTAAAAATACGTCAAACTCTATGGGGGTTGTACGAGTCAAATTTAAATTAATCTCAGATATAAAACGTTGTATAAAAAAAAACACAAATAAATTGTCCTTACATATTGTATAATATAAATTATTGTTATTATATAATATCAATTTTATTTAATTTGAGAAATAACTTGGAATTATTACTCAAATATAAGGATCGGGTATTACCTTTTGTTTTAAAATTGTAATTCAAACAAATGGTGACAAATTATAGGGCAAGTGTGTGTATAAACACACCTCCTTGAATATGACTATTTCAAGTCTTAATTGACTTCATTGAGAACAATTTCAATCATTATTATCCAATGGATCATGATTCACTTTGTAAGGTATACTATTAACATATATAAGACGCATTTTTAGTATATTAAATGTTATTTTTGATATATAAAGTATTTATGTTTTGAAGGCTTATTTTTAATGTACTGAAAGTTTATTATTTGACATATTATATAAAAATGAACTTTTAGCATATTAAAAATAAACATTTATTAGTAGTACATATTGCGATGTTGACCATGATTCATTTTGCTTTGATTTTCTTAATTGTTTTTTGTGTTGATTAGTCTTTTATTTTAGTAAATTATTTTTCTCAACAATCGTATATTTGCAGCTAGATAATAAAATAATAGTAAGTAATAACATTTGTTATCTCTATGGGATACGTAACTCGTTACTTAACCTTCTATATTAAAAAACGATAGATGCAATTATCTCGACGATTCACATTGAGTATCAATATTATTACTCCGATCCACACCCCAAGGATGCATAATATAACAAGTTCTAGAGTCATTTGAAATACATAGAAAGCATCCTCCATGAGGAAATTATTTTGCATTATCTTTATTGAAAATTAGACTTGTTGGTGACACTTTATTGTTATGTTACCATATTTTGATCACACAAATAAATGATCATTAGGCCATGGACCATGTAACAGAGACTCGGCCCAAATCTTGATTTAGGCCCAGAGCATTCCAAACCGCCGCCGACCCATCAACGATGTTGTTATCGCACGGCACCTGTCCTGCATGCTCATCGTCGCATCCGTGCATGGAGTCACACTCATCCACCACCTTCGCCGTCGTGCTCCTCCCGTTACTCGCCCTGATACGAATCATCTTCCCGCACCTACGTTGAGCAATATATAAACATAAATGTAGAATTTAACTATAAGTTTAGTCTTTTAATTAAGATAAAACAGATGTTTCAATTTGGTACAGAGCTAGTCTCATGTCAAAGGTTATGAGTTTAAAGCCACGTCACCAGATAAAAATAGATTAGGGTGCACAGAGCCATTCAAAAGTAATCAGCTCGCACATGTAAATAGGTGTATTGAGCATATATATAATATATAAATATAAATGTGCAACACTTGTTTCAATTTTGTATCAGAGTCAATCAATACCAAAGGTCAGAATTTCCACGTCACTCAATAAACACATTATAGTGAACATGTTGTTTATATCACGTTAAAATTACTAAATTAGTAACCAACCCACACACATGAAGAACATATGAAATATAATCATAAATGTGCAATTCAGTTCCAATTACCTAGACCCTCCAGCGTACCACCCGGTAGACAACGCCACCACTCTTTCGTTATTGTCGTGGTACTGCTCGTCGCATTCGGATGGAGCGCCACCATCGCCGCCTTCACTGAAGTTGTTGAGGGTGAGTATGGCGGGCGTAGAGGACTTCACCGGAGGCGAGCACCGGTAGGTAGGCTTGGTCTCGCCGTTGCACGTCATACTCCCAACCGGTTTACAGTCGCCGGGAGTTGGAGGCGAGGGAGTAGAGCCGCCCCCTCGGCAGATATGCGTTCCGACGTCGGGGTCGTCGTTGCACTTCCCGTTGATGCAAATTAGCTGCCCGGAACAATCGTTCAGGGTTTTGCAGGGGCCATTGCAGGATGAAAGTGCATTTCCTTGAAGTGAAAAACAGACGAAAATTGTGAAAATGCAGAGAGAAATAAGAGCAAGATTTGCCATGGCTACGTTACGTTGCTACTTCAATTCCTATATTTGACGATGAAATATGATGTTTGTATGAACATATTTATAGTAAAACTCTATCCAAATAACAACAATTTTGCGACTGCTGCAGCAATAACAATGTTAAGGATAGAGTGGGAAAAGTCATGTTTTTCGGCCATGCATGCATGGTTACGAGTTGGTCAATGCACGTAGCTACATTCATTTAGTTAGCTGTCTCCTAGCTAGGTTGGCAATCAATACACGTATGTCTATAATTATTCATGCCTAACGCCCCTAAATTTATCTCTTATATGTTATATATTTTGCAGATTATTATTACATAATAATAAAATTTACTCAATACATATCATCGATCAAATGTAATTAGAGTATAAATTAACCAAAGAATAAAATAATTGTTGCAAAAATCACGTCTAGGCGCCATTAAACGGCGCCCTAGGCGCTCTAAGCACCCGTCTAGACGTTCTAGGCGCCCTAGGCGGTCCCCAAGCGCCCGTCTAGCGATTTTTTCAACATTATTAATTTGTAGTATGAATATCATCCCATCCAACTTGTCAAGCCTAAATTAGCCTCATCCTTGTGAGAACCCAGCATGAGCAGTTCAGTTGGTAACAGAGGTGAAATTTGGAAACAATGATCCGAAATTGAGTCTCACTAATGACAGTGTTGGAGCAATCTCTCAAAGTGAGGGACTCCTTTGTGCGTAATAAACAAATGTCTAGCCTCTGTGTTCATCTGACTTACCATGATTCATATCGTCCCAAATACTCTATCAGGGTGTGAGAGCCCTAGCTTGTGGTTGGGGATTCAACCTTTTGGAACAACAAATGAAAATATATAATACATTCGCATTGGTTTACATTTAATATGGCCCTCATTAGTTGGTTGCTACTAACTTATTAATTCAACTTTCATTAATTAAATTAATGAGAATTATATATTTTCTTCAATTTTCAAGAGTTGAAAATAAAATTATCATGATGCGACTGAAAAAATTTCATATACCCGAATTCCGATGAGCCATCAAGGTGGCCACCCTAAAATTCTCTTCTCTTTTTTTTTTTTTTTTTTTGGGGGGGGGGGGTTTTTTTTGTTGTTTTATTATTTTTATTTATTTTTTCCCTCTCCTTTCCAACTTATAATTAAAAATTTGACAAACAAAAATTATATTTAAGTTTTACCATTGACCTTGCTCTTATATATACATTAAAACGTCAACTTTCATTAATTAAAATTAATGAGGCTTGAATATTTCCTCCAATTTAAAAGAGCTGAAAAATAAATAAATCTAGATAGAGTCAAATAAAATTAAGATGTGATTTATAATTTACATGCTATTCAATCTCATGTCACTTGAAAGCCAATCATTATACCTTGCACCACGACGCATATAGCACTGTGCGTCCCGCGCCTCCTAAAACGACGTTGTTTTGGGAGACGCGGTAGAGAGTTGACGTGATTATATGTATTTGTTTATACAATTATGTACATTTTTTTATACAATTATGTACATGTTTTTTATACAATTATGTACATCCGAATCTGAAAATTAAAAAAAAAAAGTATGTGTATTTTGTTATATAATTATGTACATTCATATATACAATTATGTGTATTCTAGTATAAAATTATGTACATTTTTGAACATAAGATTTTTTTTTTTAAAGAAAATTAACCGTCAACACATGACAGCGAAATTAAAAAAAAAAAAAAAAAAAAAAAAACTGAAACGATGTCATTCTGCATCAGGACGCACAATGCAATGCGTGCCCTGGTGCACCATATAAATTGCCCTTGAAAGCTTCTCCTTTCCCGCAAAAGGCCACTAGCACCCTATAAAAGGGGTCTTAATCTCAATTTTATTATTTTTAAGGTAAAAATACGTGCAAATTGAATCCGAGACCTTTAATTAAGATGAAAAAGACCGGCCACAACTTCAATCCGAGACCTTTATGCATATATAAAAATGAATTTGAGTTATAGTGAGAGTGAAATTTATCAAATCCATGTCAGGATATATCTTCCTTTTTTCGATTACAAGCTATCAATACTTTTTGGTCAAACCACGAGGTGTTCTGAGCAGATTAAATCCCGTTCGTACTGGCCCGGCCCAATTAAGAGATAAAGTGTTGGCAAGATTGATTTTCTATATGAGAAGGGGTTCGAAATTCCGACTTCTCTTAAGAGACAAGAGTACATGGCCACTCACACCAACCAAACTGGTTAGCCATTAACACTGTTGTTAACGCATTTATGTTGATTTGATCACACCTCACTGTGGTAATGAGTTTGCTCTTAGTTATGAGGCGTTTGGTTGGAAAGAATGAATTAAGGGGGAAAAGAATTGTAATTTCGTGGAAAAAGAATAAAGTGAGAATTTAAATTTCATTGTTTGGTATGAAGGAATAGATCAGAATGATTGGAAATTGAAAGGGGAAGAAGTGAATAAAAATTAAAATGTTCTTGTATAATAATAATAATAAAATAATCATGAGAAGGGTAAAATGATAATTTAACATGGAATTACAATTCCACAAAATATACCTGAAATTGCAATTTATTATTTGGTGGGTGGGGGATTGGGGGGGGGGGGGGGGGGGGCTGGTATTGCCGACACCTTATAATTAAAAGATGTGATTTATAATTACAATTTCATCCTTCCAAACACCTCATTAGTTGTCTCCTAAGTTGAAATATATCTATAATTATTCTTGCCGACACCCTTAGGCTCAAAAACTCACAACCTCCCATATGAGAGTCCAACCCGAGTGTCATCTAAGCACAAGATGATTGACAAACATCATTAATTGTAAAAAGTTCAAATTAGTCACCAAACTATACACAAAAATTAAAGTAATTAGGTCATCAAGTGAAAAAAAAAAAAAAAAAAAAAAAGGAAGGTAAAATTAAGTCCCTAAACTGTAATTAAAATTATGCAATTCAACCAAATTTGGCAAACCTAAATTAGCCTCATCCTTGAGACTTGAGAGAACCAAGGAAAATAATACATCCGCATTTATTTACATTTAATTTGGTCATCATTAATTGGTTGCTACTAACTTATTAATTCAACTGTCATTAATTTTATTTAATTTGAAAGAAACTTTCATTAATTAAATTAATGAGAATTATATATTTTCTTCAATTTTCAAGAATTGAAAATAAAAAGGAAAAAAGATCAAATAAACCTTCAAAATTCATCTAAAAGTCAATTAGACCTCTAAACTTTTTAAAGCAGCAATAAAACACATCAACATTGTATTTTGGTGCAATGAAATCTAAAAAATCGGTCACTAACTTGCAATTTGGCGGCCTCCAACACAATTTCCGACGAAAAAAGGACCAACGACTGGCGAACCTACGCTGGTTGCCATTGAAGCCAAGAAGGAAGGCGACCTTGGTCGCCTTCTCCGGAGAATGGTCACCACTGGTTGCCTTCCTTCTCGGCTTCATTGGCAACTAGCGCGATTTCGCCGGTCATTTTGTCGTTGGAAATATCGCCAGAGTATCGTCAGAAAGCGTTGAAACCCTAGTGACATGCACATATTATGTGTCTTCAATTTATTTATAGGCACATAATCTATTAATTAACTATAAACACATAATATGTTAACCGTTAACTGCACATAATTTGAATGTCACTTTGAATAAGATCCACAATGCAATGTCGACCTAACTCCATGGTTTAATTTTCCCTACTATAGAGTACGTTTAAGTTTGATAGGACATATTTCAAATGATTTATTGTATAATTTTCCCTACTATAGTGTAGGTTTAAGTTTGATGGGATATATTTCAATTGATTTAGGGGCATATTGTGATGAGCCCTCTCTATCAGCTTCAAATCATGTACATGCCTAAAGCAAGTTTATTTTAATTGAAATTGTTATATTTTGAGCTAAGGTTCACCATTCACATAATACATTTTAACATAACTATGTACTTATAATTGACCAGGACATATACTTTCTCAATCATAAATCATAATAAACGCAAAGAAATTAATGTCCGCACCATTAGGTTTTGATTTTGTAACTACTCATTTAAAATGATAATAAATATGTCATCATACTATATAGTAGTTGACAAATAATATTTTATTTACTAGCATGATGTTGATTTTCAAAATAAATTGATTATGATAATATTTTATAAGAATAAAGGTCAAATAGGCCATCGAACTGCACCTAATAATACAATTAGGCCACTGAACCCAAAAAACCAACAATTGAGTCCCTAAACTAACCAATTCCTAACAATTCATCCAATTTGAAGGTTTCTAACAGGTCAACAACCAAATTAATTATTTTTTAAAAAATAAAATTTAAAAATTAATTATTAAAATTAAAAAAAAAAAAAAAAAAAAAAAACAGAAACGGCCGGAGACGAAGAGTTTCTTCGTCTCCGGCCGTGGAGACGAAGAGTTTCTTCGTCTCCGGCCGTTTCTGTTTTTTTTTTTTAAATTACTTAAATAAATTAATTTTTAAATTTTATTTTTTAAAAAATAATTAATTTGGGAGGATGACCTGTTAATCTGTTGGAAACCTACAAATTGGAAGATTTGTTTGAAATTGGTTAGTTTAAGGACCCGATTGTTGATTTTTTAAGTTCAGTGGCCTAATTGCATTATCTTGTGCAGTTCGATGGCCTATTTGACCCTTATTCCTATTTTATAAAAAAGGTTTATTTTGTCATGTGGTTCATTTTTAAAATCATGAATTATAATTCCATATAATTGGCTATTCTCTATACCATGAGAATAGCCCTTCACAAGACTTCTCATGGTATTAATATCTCTATGTTATTAGGAGTGGCAAAATTTATTTAATACCAAATGGATCTTTATTGAAAATTAGAATTCTTCAAGACACTTAGGGTCCGTTTGGAAAGCAGGAAAATGACTTCTGGAAAATGGTTTCTGGAAAATGAGTCATTTTCCAGAAAACATTTTCCTTTTCCAGTGTTTGGTTGCATTTGGAAAACTGTTTTGGTGTGTTTGGTTCATTTTCTGAAAAATGAGTAGAATAGTATAATTAAATATTTTATTTTGAATTAAAAATTCATTTTATATTTTTAAAACAAAAAAAATAATAATAATAAATAAATAAATTGGCTTCCGGCGGAACCCAACTGGGTTCGCCGAAAACCATAGCTATGGTTTCCGGCGGAACCCAATTGGGTTCGCCGGAAACCATAGCCATGGTTTCCGGCTTGGGTTCCGCCAGAAACCATGGCTATGGTTTCCGGCGAACCCAACTGGGTTCCGCCAGATTTAAAAAAAAAAAAAAAAAAAAAAAAAAAAAAAAAAAAAAAAACGAAAGAGAAAGGCGGAAAACGACTTCCGCCCAAATTTGGCGGAAGTCATTTTCCGCCAAATTGGGCTCATTTTCCCCAGTCAACGGAAAATGTTTTCCGTTGACTGGATTTTCCAGGTGTAGCCAAACACCAAAAACTCGGAAAATGACTTCCAGAAGTCATTTTCCGGGTTTCCAAACATAGCCTTAATAGCAATTGTTATATTGCGCACCAGGGTACACAATATAAATCCATTGTTTCGTATGTACATAATTGTAGAGCAGAATACACATAAACTTTTAACGTAATACACATGAAATCTTAACATAATACACATAAACTCTTAACATAATACACATCAACTGTTATTGTTGTGTTGACATATTTCGATCAGACAAATGAATGATCAATTAGGCCATGGCCCATGTAACAGGAACTCGGCCCAAATCTTGATCTAGGCCCAGAGCATCCCAAACCGCCGCCGACCCATCAACGATGTTGTTATCGCACGGCAACTGTCCTGCATGCTCCTCGTCACATCCGTGCATGGAGTCACACTCATCCACCACCGTCGCCGTCGTGCTCCTCCCGTTACTCGCCGTGATGCGAATCGTCCTCCCGCACCTGTTAAGATGAAACACATGTTTAAATTTGATATCAGCACTAACTAGTCAAAAAATGCCGCTGGTGAGACTCAATCTCAGTCATTCTTCCAAAGTTTCACCTCTATGACCAGTTGAGCTATTCACGCAGGCAGTTGACTCGCACACATGACTACACAAAATAACGTGTTGATGAACCTCTAGGCCCTGTTTGGTAAAAAAAATGGTCGATAGACCAATTTTAGCTTATTTGACAACTATTAATTGTTTGATTTAGTTAAAATATCAATATAAGTGTTTGGTTAATTAGCTTTTTGCAACTCCAAAATGCTAAAATTCAAAAAGCTACTCCAAACAACTTTTTCAGAAAAGAAATTACACCAAACAGCCATCAACTAACATCTAATTTACCAAACACTTTTCTACAACTGTTAATATTATCGACTAGTTATACTCTCTAATTAACACAATCAGCTAACCATTTACCAAACACGGCTATAATATATAAACATTAATCAAATTATCAACATAAGCATTTTACTTAATGAACCACATGTTTCAATTACCTAGACCCTCCCGAGTACCACCCGGTCGACAGCGCCACCACTCTTTCGTCATTGTCGTGGTACTGCTCGTCGCATTCGGACGGCGCACCACCGTCGCCGCCTTCACTGAAGTCGTTGAGGGTGAGTGTGGCGGGCGTAGAGGACGTCACCGGCGGCGAGCACTGGTAGGTAGACTTGGTCTCGCCGTTGCACGTCATACTCCCGGTCGGTTCACAGTCGCCTGGAGTTGGAGTAGAGCCCCCTCCGCAGATATTTGTTCCGACGTCGGGGTCGTCGTTACACTTCCCGTCGATGCAAATTAGCTCGCCGGAACAATCGTCCAAGGTTGTGCAGGGACCATTGCAGGTGGAAAGTGCATTTCCTTGGAGCGAAAAACTAACGAAAATTGCGAAAAGGCAGAGAGAAATAAGAGCAAGATTTGCCATGGCTACGTTGCTACTAACTATATCGGATATGAATTGATATTTGACGATGAAATACGAAGATATATATGATGTTTGTATGCACATATTTAGGAGTTGGTCAATGGCTCAATGCAAGTTGCTAATAGTGGCTTCATTGATTTAGTAATTACTTCTATAATTGGTCAACACACGTATATCTATAATTATTCTTGCTTGCACCCCTAAGTTTTATCTCTCATGTGTTATATAATTGTGGATCATTATATAATAAATAAGATTTATCTCATACACCTTATCAGTTAAATATTACTAAAACATGAATTTTATAAATGTTCAAATTAATAAACTACGCAGCAAATAAGTAAAATTATCATAATTTGTAAATTAGTCATAAATTTTAGGGTGGTTTCAACCCCTTACTCGTTGGAAACCACCCTATAAATTATGTTTTTTTTTTTAAAAAAAAAAAATTATTTGTTTTGTTTTTATTTATTTATTTATTTATTTTTGGTTTCCCCTTTCCAACTCATAAAAATTTAATATGATTTTTACCATTGAATTGAAGTTGCTCTTATATACACATTCAACTTTCATCAATTAAAATTAATGACACATGAATATTTCCTCCAATTCATAATATAATAGTTGAAAAATAAAAGCATCGTAAATCTAGATGGATCCAATTAAATAAAAGCAAGATGCCATTTAAAATTTATTACATGCTATTCAATCTCATGTCACTTGAAAACTTCTCATTCTCTATAAAAGTCAACTAACACCATATAAAAGGGTCTTAATCTTTATTTAATTTACAACTTTTAATATCTTCGTTGGATTTTAAGATACTAATTATTAACTAAGAAATTTTTGAAAGTTAATATAATATTAATTATGAAATATATTTAATATTTAATATATAAAAATATAATAGAATCAGTAGTATTAAAATATATATATATAATGCTTAATATATAATTTATTATTATATTCCTAACAAAATTTTGAATTAGTTTGAATTTTGCATAGATAGTGATAAAATTTTAACACTCAATATTCAAATCAAATTTATATTTGAATATAGCATGATTAAAATTTTTTGAAGTTTTGAACCACTAACCATTCAGATTCACTAAAAATTTGAATTAAAATTTAATTCAAATTTTAGGTGTTAGTTTGAATCATCCGAAATACACTCACCCCTAGTCTCATAGAGTTACATATATATAATTAAAAGGAATAAAGGTTATATAAGCCATCGAATTATACACGAAATTGTAATTAGGTCATTGAACTAAAAACAATGTAATTGAGTCCCTGAACAAAGTGAACTGATACAATTGAGTCAAATGTGACATGTTTACCTATTAGTTTGTTGATATGGAAGTTATCATATTAAAACAATTATTTTTATTTTAATAATTAAAAAAAAAAAAAGATCTCAGATTCGTCTCCGGCCATGGATGAAGAACCTTCTTCGTCTCCGTAATTAATCCGCACATTTCACTTGGGAGAAGTTTCGCACCTGATCCCTTATCTATATTTTTTTATTGAATGTGTATCCCATAATTTCTTCTATAGTTTTACATTTATTTTGACTATATATTTCCCATTTTTTATTCATTGGACAAGGTTTATTCGTTCATTGCGCGTACATAAACTGGTTGATTATTTATAAGTTTGAACATCAAACTTAAAAATCCATCACCACTCTTACGCTAAAAACTAGTGTAGGAGGTAAATTATGTATTTCAATTGCCCTACATGTCCCAAAATGTTTATACGTCCATAACAAGACTAAATACATTTTTTTTTTTTTGGTTCTTAGTAAGATTCAAATTAGGTACCTTATGGTTTCTACTTGCTAGTAAAGTAAAATTTAATCATGAGTATAAATTATTGAGAAATTATAATAACACCTAAATTTAAATGAATTCCCTAATTCAAAAGCATTCAAAAAATAATTAAGAATGAAAGATGATGCTTTCAAAAAAGAATGAAAGATGATGGTCAAGACACGTAAATTAAGTAGTTTGAACTACAAATCGAACCACGAAATGGCCACATATCCGATCTCATGACAACGACATAACTCAGCATAATAACATATTTAAGAACCCAAAATTTGATTCTGGTCAACAAAAATTTTCAGTTTCCTTAAAATAATCAGCCGAGATTCTGAATTTCTTATATTTTATTGGGTGTCTGGCTGGACCTAATCTTTATCCATGGTAATATACTGTATTCTATTCTGTGATTGCAGTTTTCATGACCTAACAACCGACCAACCGTCTTAAAGTTGACCTTGCCATTTTTATTTGTTTAGTGTAACTTTCTCCTCATTAAAAAAACAATAATAAAAAATTGAAATAGGCAACCAAAATTAGGATTGACAACTTCAATCTACCTGCGGATATTTAACTGAATTTACGTTACATAGATCGAGTTCTTTTGGCGATAGCTAGTGAGTGGTGAATCAAGTTGGATGCAGATTTTATATGTCAAATCTGCCTAGAATGTCATTCGACCCACCTGTTGGGAAATCGGACGAATAATGTTGTAGTTTGAAACTATAGTTTATATAGGTGAGAATAAGCAAGAATCCTAATCAGTGACGTGCACAAGACACTACCTTAAAAGCAAAATAAGTATGGCTCATGTGTGTATATATAATAGTAAAATAAGTATTAATTTGTAGTTAATTCTAATGGCCTGTTTGGTTGGGCGTAATTTGACTGTAGTTGAATTGCAATTCAGTAGAAGCCACAATTACGCCGTTTGGTTGGAGGGAATTGCAATTCCACAGAATTACAATTCCCTTCTTTTGCTGAATTGCAATTCATGGGCACACCCCTATGAATTGCAATTCGGTGGTTGTGGGAAAAGGAAAAAGGGATGAAATGACAAAAGTACCCTTAATTATTACTATTATTATTATTACACAAGGACATTTTAGTCTTTATATCACTTCTTTCATTCCCTACCCAATAATTCTATTCATCTTTACCAAACAATGTAATTTGAATTCCTACTTTATTCCCACCTTATTCTTTTCCCACCGAATTGCAATTCCTTTCCACCCTAATTCCTTACTCCCAACCAAACGTCCCGTAAAAGTTTTTACAACTTTTGTTAACATTTATTATTTTTAATTCTAAATTAATGAATTTATTTGAACATTTAACAATTTAGTTATTGTATTTGAATATTTCTTTTATTCTATGTTTTAATGTAAGTAGTTTATTATGTATAAGTCATAAAACAATAAAATTTACTAGTTATTAGTAGAAAGATATACTCCGTAATTACTATTGGTAGTAACTAGTAAGTCATTATATTTGAATATTTCTATTAGTTGTATTCCTATTGTTCCTAAATTTGATTTTTATTTTTCAAATGTTAATTTCAAAACACCAAACTATCAAAGGAAAAAAAAAAGTGGGAGAAAGAACAATTTATATTTAAAATAATACTACGTATAATAAAAAATGGAAGTGTGCAATAAAAAAAAAAAAAAAAAAGGATATAAATATAATTTCAGTATATACACATCAACGAGGTGCTAATGATACTGATATTTCGGTAGGAACTTTAACCCGCTTTGACCACATTTCGGACTCTAGAAACAGTTTCGATATTTTACCGGACACGCGGCGCATATCGGGCCGCTTATCTGGCTCCACGTGGACACAATCTAAAGCTAGTTGGATCACCTTCTCAGCCACACTCACCGGAAACGAGTCATTCAGCCTCCGGTCCACCCACTGTCTCAGTCCCCTCTCCGCCGCTTCGCCGCCGCCAGCAATCGCATCTCTGGCTGTCTCCACAACTGAAATTCGCACGTATTCTCCACTCGATTTATCAAATTTGTACTTCACCGGCTCCTCGCCGGAGAAAAGTTCCAGAAGCACAACTCCGAATGCATATACATCGGATTTCTGCGTCGCAAGGCCAGTGAGCTGAAATTCCGGAGACATGTACCCGTGCACGCCTTCGAACTGCTGGTTCCGTGTCCTAGATCTCCTCAATCCCGGGGATGGCGGCTCCTCCGTGATCTCACCGCTGCCGATATGTGAGATCTCTGTCTCACCGCAGAGCTCCGCCGCTCCGAAATGACAAATCCTTGCGTTGAGCGACGGCTCTATGATGACAATGCCGCTGCTCTTCACGTGCTTGTGAACCAAGTTCAACCCCAATCCCGTCATATTGTGTATGTAATCTAAACCCTGAGCAACATCGGTAGCGATCTGCATTCTCGACATCCAAGTCGAGAGCACCGTGTAGCTAGGGTTTCTAGGGTTTCGAAGACACAGAGAGAGGTTTGAGCCAGGAACAAATTCGTAAACTAGGTAAATTTGATCGCCGGAGATCGACGCGCCGAGGAGTTTGATAATACTCCGGTTATGGCTCCTACAAATAACCGATAAGTTGGCTCTCAGTCCCGATTTCTCCATCGATCTCGGGATTATCCGCTGGAATATGATGACTTCCTTGCCGTACAACGTGCACCGCCACGATTGCGAGGAGGAGGTGGAGGAGTAGCGCTTGGAGAGGAAATTGTTCGTAGCAGCTCGAATTTCAGAAAAATCATAAATCTGAGGATTTTCCGGTAGCGATTGACGGAGGCTAGACAAGGAGCTGGAAACGGACGCGGTAGCGACAGAGCTATCAATTCGGAAGCCGGAAGAGAAGGTAGAACTGGAATTGGAATTATACGGCGCGGAGGTGCTAGTGCTGGCTGGCTGATCTGATGATCTGGAATGCGCGTTCCTATTCCCGGAGGAGAAACCTGCAGAAGTCCGAGAGGATAGCCTTGCTGGGCTGCGTGCCGGCGATGAAGCGTCGACGGCCATTTTAGTTCTACACATAAAGAAGAAATTGTGGAGAACCTTGAAAATATGAGATTGATTGAGTCATGGAGACGTGAATATGTTATTGAAGGTAACGGGATGATATCGCGTTTTCTTTTTGGTTACAACGGAATAAATAAGTACCCAAAAATGCTATTGAATTTAAATTAAAATTCTTTTTATTCATTGAGTTATTCCAACAAGTCACACAAAATTTAGGAACAACTCTTACCAAGTTGGTTAGACTGTTAATCAAGTAACCATAAAGTTATAAGTTTTACTTTTAACAACAATTTAAACTGACTTACCTTATGATCCTGATGAAATTATTCAATACACATTCAGTAAGGACGAATTTCCCTTGTCACTGAAAAAAATTCAGTCTTTTTTTGTTTTTTTTTCTCTCACAACCAATGAAAAATATATGATAATAATATATTCCGGATTCTGGAAATAATCAACATTTTCTTTAATTGAGTTCTGTCATTGTTGATTATGAGAAAGACAGGAGTTGTGACCTGGGTCTAAAATTTTGACAATTCCGTTGTCGTTCACCTTTGTTGTGTAGTGTTGTGCCATTTTCTTGTCCTTTTTATTACCATATTATTATTATTACAGAATTATTAATACCTTGGGACGTTATGCATTATGTCCACTTGGGATGGGAATTAAAAACATTATTACTTTTGTGTGCAAAATTTGACCAAGGAAATTCATACCACTTGAGGCATGGCCTCTAAAATTTGTAGCCGAGCAGGTACGAAGTAGGAACCCAAAACCCAAATGCGTAAAGGATTAAAGGGTGCGCGCTGACAATTGACCATTCACCAAATGCCTATTTGACTTGGGGATACAGGACAACAACCCATAAATGCTACTGTATATATCTTATGGATAGGATATTTTTTAAAAAATATAGTATATGTTTGAAAGGTTTAGTCAACTCGAACACCACATACATGTAATTGTACATTTGTAGGTACATAGACAAAAAATTTTAGTATCAAGCCCCACGTTACTCATTTTTCTTTCCACACACAAAATTTCAAAATATCTATTTAGCAACTTGACTTGGTTTGAATGCCTTGGCTTTGTTATTTGTCGACATCTCTTGTACAATTACATGCTCTTTTGCCCCTTTTTCTCTAATTTTAACTCACTTTTTGTAGACTTTGAATCCGACAGATTGATTGGTTTGGCGTGGAATTATTTCAGTGCTGGGGACTAGGTTGGAAATAATAATGAAGAACATGCATGTGGCATAATCACAATACCATAAAATATCATCTTTTAAATATACCCCAAGTGTCATCCTAAAGTAGTTCTAGTTGGACACTGATTATCATTTTTCCAAAATCATCTATGATAATCATTAACAAATTTCTTCAAAAAAATAAAAAATAAAAATCCATTACTAGCCCAATATCCAAATCGAGCCTGGACAAGTCAACACAAGCTCTTCCTTTGAAAAATAATGAAGAATGGTTTGCTAGTCAATGGTGAAAGGCGGAGGCGCAGCCTGACGGAGGACAGTAGCTGCCCTTGGTGTGGTGACGACAAGGAGTCCCTTGATCATCTCTTCAGACGTTGTGAGTTCTCCATGAGCTATTGGAATCTGTGCACGGGGCCTGTTGGTTTTAGCATATACAATCACATGCCCTTAATGGACTGGATCAAAGATAACAACAATGTTACAAATGATAGAACGTCGAATGGCAGATAGAATGGGATGCTTCATTGCTTACTTTGGAATATCTAGAAGGCTTAGAACAACTGGCTCTTTAACAACACTCAAGTACCAGCTAGTGGGGTGGTTAGGAGGTCCATGGGGAAAGGGCTTGACAGTTTCTCATTAAGTGGTACGATGGTATGACTAGTAGTCGTTATATCATAGACCGCAGTGTACATGCACCACGGTAAAAAACGGTGCCGTTTCTTTAAGTAAAGAAACGGCTCGCCGTTACCGTTAACGGAGTCCGCTTGTTTGGTGTATTAAACACCAACTGACACTACAGTATATCTAAACCGACACTGCAGTTATATCAAAATGATACTGTAGTTGTAGTGAAATGAAACTGCAGTGTATATAAAATGAAAGTGAATAACATTTCACATATTTGAGTGTATATTGTACAATGAAACTGTAATTATATCAAAATGATCATGTAGTTGTGTTTTAATGAAAATATAGTGTATATAAAATAAAATTAAATAACATTTTCACATATTTGAGTCTAGAAATATCGAATGAAACTGTAATTGTGTTTAACCGAAACTACAGTGTATACGAAATGAAACTGAATAACAGAGTTACTTTTTGCGGAAGGGTGCGGAACGGCAAAAAACGAATGCCGTTTATTCTCATTTAACAAAACAACGTCATTTTGATGCGTGGTGCATAATCGATTATGCACTGCGGTGCACGATATAATTTGCCTATGACTAGTACACAAATCTAAGTTAACTAAACACCGCTGGCACATGGCTTTGTCAAGCTCAACACTGATGGTGCTAGGAAGGCCAACTCAAGCATGGCTAGTGCAGATGGAACCATTCGAGATCACAATGGTGCTTGGATTGTGGGGTTCACCACCAAAATTGGGATCACGAGTAGCTTCTTTGCGGAGCTGTTGGATCTGAGGGAAGGTCTTAGCCTCGCCAAAGACAGGTGGATGAACAAGATCATTGTAGAGATAGATTCAAAAGCAATGGTCCATGCGGTGAAGGGAAAGGCCGATTCGAGACCGGAGGTTGAAACCTTAATTATTGACTACAAGACTATCATGAGACAAATCCAGGACGGTGACATCCAAGTGATCCAACACATCTTTCGAGAAGGTAACCAGTGTGCCGACTACCTCGCCAACTTGGGGCAAGGTGGGGACTAGGAGACCTTAATCTTAGAGGACCCTCCGGATGGTGCAAGAGACATTGTGGATAGAGACGCCAAAGGCATTGCTAGCAAAAGCATTTCCTAATCCTTGGGACCTATTGGTCCCTCTAGCGCACCAAAAAAAAAAATCGATACGGTCAGACAAAGAAGTGGCTTACCTAGTTGTATTTACATTCTCGAAGAGTAGAAGTAAAAGGGTCAGCTAATCATTTTGTCGAATGTAATACAAACATGTCCTATGAAGTGAAAAATCATGTATTGCTTTCATCCTTGTTGGTGTCATGTTGAGAATTCATCAAACAAATGTCAGGCACCACCTCAATCTCGTTGTCAGGCTAATGAAAATCATAAAGAAAAATTATAATAGGGAACGATGAAAAGGAATGAACCAGTCATGAACGAGAGATGATTACCTGCCATAGTTGCAAGAGACGCCAGAGCAAGAAGTCAATTATCATAACTATGCAAAACAGTTTGCCTGCCCAAGCTCCACAAGTAAGATACCTAGCAAGATCAATGTTCATCAGCTTTTCTTCCAATATTGATGTAATGTGCTCACAAAACCGTTACACTGAGTTGATTTCGAATTTATAATCTATTAATCTATGGGTGTGTTTGGTTCACACATGATAATTGGAATCAGAATGGAAATCAAATACTTAGTAATGGTAATGGGTTTTGGTGAAAGTATTTTGCATGTTTGGTAGTAGGATGGAATTGGAATGATTACCAATATTGATGTTTGGTTGTGTATGATCCTATAATGGAAATAAAGGTTTTAAAAATACCAAAAAAAAAAAAAATTAAAACAATTGATCTTAATATAGTGACATCCAAAGCATCAATATGAATAAAAAAATCAAAACAAAAATCTAAAAGTACTACTAATCCAAACTTAAAAATTAGATTACCAATAAAATGGAATGATACCCCCTTTTAATTAGGGAATGAGATTTTTAATTGTAGGGGTAACCAAATCTCATAGTTGTGTTTTAAAAAGTTGTCAACCAAAAACACTAAGGGTGTGTTTGGAAACCCGGAAAATGATTTCTGGAAATCATTTTTCGGGTTTTCGGTGTTTGGCTAGGCTGGAAAATGAGACATGGTCAATGGAAAATGAGCTCAATTTTCCGGAAAATGACTTCCCCTTTTTTTTTGGGGGAAGTCATTTTCCGGAAGACTTCTTTGGCCTACAACAACAACCACCTTCGTCTGTCTACAACAACAATCACTGTCATCTCTGTCTACAGCAACAACTAACACTGTGAATTCCCCCCCAAGTACTGTGAATTTATTATTATTATTATTATTGTAAATTTAATATTATTATTATTATTTATAATATTATTGTAAATCTAATATATTTTAAACAAAATAATTAATTATATAAAATGTTTAATTATATAATTTTACATCATTTTCTAGAAAATGAGTCAAACAGACAAAGACAGTTTTCTATTGTGCAGCCAAACACGAGAAAGGAAAACGTTTTCCGGAAAATGACTCATTTTCTGGAAAACATTTTCCAGAAGTCATTTTCCTGCTTTCCAAACGGACCCTAACTATGATTTTGATTCCCATTCCTAGTGTGTAAACACATGAACCAAAAATACCCTAAGTGTTCTCTAGTTAGATAACCAATGCTGGATTGATAATTGAGATGTAATACTAATATACAAGCCGAGTCATTATTATTCAGTAGTTCCATGAATTTCTTCTACATTCTGCAAACTTCTACACTAAGAAATCGGAGATGGTCAAAACAAAGAACAATGATAGTTTTGGGCTGCAGTAGCATGGTGATATGAGACAAAGATCTTTCTACTTGGAAGGTTTCTTTATAAATCGTGCAATATACACTACTAGAATATCGAAATGGACTGTCACCAACTTCCTAATTCTACGGATGGGCAAACACAAAATTCAAAAATGCATTTTACATACCTAGATAATCGCTCCAATAGTGGAGGATTTGAGTGTTTTTGAGCACGATCATACACAATCTCTGTCCTCTTAGCAACATCATGCCAGCTATATAGTTTCTTCATCTGGATAGAAAAGAAGAATACCATATTCTTATATTAGATCCCCACAGCCACCAACTGCCCAAGCATAAAAACAAAGAAAGCATTACAATTAGTATTGTAGCATACATACACGGTTGTGCATGACTAGTGGATCAATCTGGGGAAGCATGTGTATTGCCTTTGTGACTGCTTGTACCATATCACTAGGATCTGGCTCTGCAAGAACAACCATATCATCTGGAAGAACCTGATGGACCATTAACCAACAGAAGAAAACATGAAAACTAAATTCAGATCTCTTGATAACAAAAAAACAGAGAGCTACAAATACAAGAAATCATATCATGATCATACCTCTGGAACTCCTCCAACACGTGTGCTAACTGTCAGCAACCCACAACTTGCTGCTTCTAATATAGCTATGCAAAATGCTTCTGTTAAAGAACTAGTGCAGAAAGTGCAAGAATCAGCGAAAGAGAAATGGGGGCACAAGATAGGGGAGAAAGAAAGCAACTTATCCTTATAGACAGTGTGCTATTTTTTAGGTCACAGATTCATTGTGGTATATAAAGACAGTGTACATTGCTATTGTGGGAATTCTCAGTAGTCAAACCTTAGATTAGCCTTTTAGGTTGAAATGATCATTAAATTTTCATGCTTTGGCAAACCCTCAAGCATATGAAATGGTAATGCCTCTAGGTAAAACAAGGCAATAAGTCCACAATTTACACTTGGCATGCATTACTTTTGCCTCTGTGCATAGGCTTTGAGTTGTTTTATATTTCTTCTTGCTTATTGGAAAAAGGGCCAGATTGTTTTTGCTATCTTAAATAGATTTACAGCATCATGAACCAGGATATACCCATAAAAGTTTCATGCCACATAATTTGGTAACCTCAAGTCTCAACTCTCAAGACACAACTAAGCACACTCAACAAAAGGAGCATGATATACCTGTTCAAGAAAATATGGCCAGTTATTAACACTGACTGCACTTTGGCATGTGGCACTGCTCCCAACATCTCAACTCGATCTTGGAGAGAGTGCTTTTCCCTCATCTCTTCCAGGCGCACTCGTTTAGGTCCATCTCCTCCAACAATGAAGCGAACCTAATCTTCACCAAGAGAATTGCTTATATCTAAAATTATCATAAAGACAGTCAAGATCTACCTACCCAAAGTTATATAAAAGCCGTCATACTTCAGAAATACTTACATTGGGATACAAGCGGCATACTTCAGGGATAACTTCAACTAGTAAATCTGCCCCTTTCCTGTAAACTAATCTACTTATCACAACTATAACAA
The DNA here is from genome assembly GCF_001879475.1 of Ipomoea nil. NCBI lineage: Eukaryota > Viridiplantae > Streptophyta > Magnoliopsida > Solanales > Convolvulaceae > Ipomoea > Ipomoea nil. The sequence continues at coordinate 3,568,982 of NW_017618262.1, read as the reverse complement.
TTTCCTCCCGACTAAGCTTTTCTGGAGCAGGTTTGAACATTGCAGTGTCCACGGCATTTGGAATGACATAAACCTTTTCCGGTGGCAGCCCTGATCTTAAGACTGTGTTTTCTTTGCTTGTGTGAGACACACAGATAGCCTGGGTTACATCAGCTAGAGTAAATTGCAATACCTTGTTCATGTGAATGCTTCCCACATCAGCAAATCCATAAAGAGAATGATCAGTGAATACAACTTTGTAACCCATTGTACGTGCATGCATCAGAGCTTCATGGCATAGAGTAGAGAAGGCTTGATGTCCATGAACCAAAGTTATCTTTTCCCGAATTAGAATAGTCCTTATGATAGGAAGTGTACCATAAAAAGTGGGTAGTGTATTCTGCATAAGAAAAGGCTTCCATGGCACATAGTAAACTTTCAACCCACCCGTCATATATCTCACTCCAGAGCGATTTTTATAAGCGTGAGTCATAACAACCACCTAGCTTCATACAAATGAGCATAATAAATTTCCTTGTTTTAAGAACCCTCTATATGAAAACTACACTTTCAAGTTTCAACAATTTGTTCCTTCTGAGCTAATGCTGAAAGATGACATTTTTCTTGATATTCTTTGTTCTTTATCTTTTAGATACATATAAGATTGCCAGATTGGATTATAGAACAGAAAGATTCGTTAGGATTAGTTGGCTACGGACCTAACCAAACTAGTCCAGATAAAGACTGACTTATATTTTCCACCTAATGGTTCATTTTGTGGAGGGAAAACCAAGAAGGACCAATTTCATTAGGACAAGTTGGTTTCAGACTTTCTAACAAAACCAGTCCAATTGGGCTCCTTCTTCACTTCCCCTCTTGTATTCACCCTAGCCAAACACATAAGGGAGATCACATTCAGTGATTCAGATTTCCTTGTCTGCCTAAATTTTGATGCAACTGTGTAAAATTCATGAATTTCTACTAGAATACAATCAAGCCAAGAATTGGGGAAAACATGAAACTTCTCATTTTCTTTCTTTTCATCCTATAGGCTCAGTGCATAAATGAAATCACACGAAGATATACACTAGACAATTTAGACAGTGTAGATTATAACATGAAATCTGACCTTATGGCCCCGCTTCATCAAGCATTGAGATAGATAATAAATGTGATTCTCAACGCCACCAAAATTGGGATAGAAAAAATCTGACACCATCAAGATACTATGCTTCTCGAGCTCATCCATGACAGTAATATCTCCACACCTGCAAAGATAACAGCTTCAACATAAGCTATTCCATGGAAAGATATTGAAAAGCGAAAATCACAGGCTTCATTAAAGAAATGCACTAAGTAGATCAAGGCAAGAGCTAAAAAGCAGTCAGCCAAGACTAATCTCACAAGGAGCTAAATCATTATTAAGATCCACCAATGCATCAATGCAGCTTACTTCAAGTATATACTCTGCTGGGTGTAGTATAAGAAGCATTTCATCAAACGTGTGGGGGGTGTAGAAAAATTCTATGCAAAAACAGAAACCATACCGTACAGTGAAGCTTAACTCAGTACAACTAAAATATTCTCCGTATAGTCAGAGTTCAACGTTGATTGACCACCGGAAATGCAATATCGAGCTAATTTTAAGCCATACGAGAGAACGGGAGAAGGAAAATTATATCAGTAGCTTACTTTAGCCGGAAATTTTCTCCCTCTTCTTATTTACGGAGTATTTTTTTGTTTTTGTTTTTGTTTTTTGTTTTTTGTTTTTTGTTTTTTTTTTTTTGAAAAAAAAAAAAAAAACGGAGCTGTATTTTTCAGTAATAATTTGGCTTTTGATGTGATGTGATAAACCTTTTATTTTTGTTGTTTGTTTGTTTGTTTGGTACAAAAATGTCACTTCCATTCTTTTTCGTTAATTTTGGTTTTGATTATATATATCCGGGGTGTTAATTTCGTAATTTTCTGTAATAAGTATATTTTGACGATGCATTACGTGTTAGTGTGTGGTGTATTTTTGAGTGATACTAGGTTGTACTTAGTATTGTATTACTCAATAGGTCTATTGAACTCTTTGTGTTTTTTTCTTTTAGGTGTTGCACTATAAATCACTCATAAGTGTACTACACAACCATAAGTGCACTACACACTATCACTTAGGGCTCGTTTGGTTCGCGGAAAATATTTTAAGGGAAGTGAAATTGGAATTTCATGGAAAAACAATTACTAGGAAGATGGATTTCATTGTTTGGTTGGTGGAAAAAGAATTACTGGGAGTACTAATTCGATTGTTTGGTTAGATTTGGAATTGTAAGGAATAATGAGTATAAAGACCTATATGCCCCTACAAATTAATAAAAGTAATATAATTTAAAAAGAAAGTAAGGGTAAAATAGGCAATCTATTCACTTTTTCTTCCCATCTTCCATGGAAAACAAAATCCTTGGTCCAACCAAGAATTTTTTTTTTCCTCAAATGGAAAATGAATTTCATGAACCAAACACTAGAAAACAACATTTTCCATGAACCAAACATCCCCTTAGTACACCACTGAAATATACCAAGTATAATTTTATTATGCACTAACAAGTGCTAGTATGTGGTGCGCTTTTATAAATGATCTGTGGTACACTTAGTATTGCACTACTCAATGGGTCTATTAAACCCACCGCGTTTTCTTTTTTCCTTTTTGGTGGTGCACCACAGTTCACCAATAACTGCACCATAGAGCACTTACAAAGGCACCACACACTAGCACTTAGTGCACCACCAAAATATACATGGTGCACAAAATTATAAAAATGCCACCACGTTTTTTCTCTTTTGATTGATTTTCAGCCACTTGATAGTGCACCACAAAGCATCAAGTAACGCACCACAAAGTACTCATAGGTGCACCGTTCACCAACACTTAGTGCACTACTCAAATATATATTGTCGATGAAATTATAAAATTGTCTCGCTATTATATCCGCATGACCGCACGAGAGAGTAACCCACATATGATCTATATTAAATTATTTATAGGACTCCAAATAAAACTAATGTTTTTTAGTACCAATTCCAAATTTACTCCAACAACCAAAAGAAGGCAAGAGTAGTGTATATAAATGTAGTAGTAGATGAGTAGATGAGCCGAAATAGCCCCTCAGAGCAGAGAAGAACCTTCTCGAAATTATCACTACATATAAGAACAGCATACCCTAGATAACACTCTGCAAAACCCCTCACTATTTCTGTTATCCACAACAGCATTCTCCTTTGAAATGGCATCTGCAAATGCTTTCTCAACTGCCTCAATCCTCTCTTCTTCTTCTTCTTCCAAACAGGTATTCGCTCATTTTTGCCCTTTTATTGATTCTGTTCTTCTTCATTTCAAAAGTAATTGCATATATTTTGTGCGTATATGTTTGCTGGTTGATGCACGCAGGGCGGGTTGAGGAATAGGAGGGCTTACCAGTTGAACGGGAGGAATTACAACGGCAAGACATCGAGCTCCAAGAGCCGGTTTGTGGTGAAGGCGAATGCTAAGGAAATAGCATTTGATCAGAAATCCAGGACTGCCCTTCAGGCCGGCATTGATAAGCTCGCCGATGCCGTCGGCCTCACGCTTGGCCCCAGGGGTAATTGCACATTGCTTTAATTTGTCTCTTTAATGCTCTTCTTCGGACCTTGCATATCTGTCAGTGTTTATTGTGTAGAACTGGTGATACTAAGAAATAGATTTTTGAGTTTTACGTATGTTTAGTTTTATTGTTCCCAAAAGGTTGAATCCCTAACCCCGGCCAAACAGAGCATATGAGAGGATTTAAATCATGGTAACTCTGCTAGCTGAACACAGAGGCTAGACGTTTTGCTTACTGTGCACAAGGAGCCCCTCACTTTGAGAGGTTGTGAGACTCAATCCCGGGTCATTGTTCTCAAACTTCACCCCTTTGACCAACTCCTAAGCTGCCCATGCGGGCAGGTATGTTTAGTTTTATGTTTGGGTTATCTTAGGATGACTGTGCTAGCTACTTGCATCAATTCATGGTAATTTTGCCACTGATTCTATGCAAAGCTAGTAGAAGCTTGAAACTCCAAAAGCTCAAGATGTGGAAATACGCAGCAGCTCTGCTATAACATCCTGAACTGTTAAGCTCAGTGGTGTCAGTATTGTGTCGTAGTTAAGTTGAGCATCATTCATTTGAATTTGAATATTTTGTTTCCTTAAACCAGCATGGCATAATTTGTCCTATGAGTTTTGATAACTATAAATGTATCAAAATGATTCAAACTTGTAAGACTTTATATAATTCTTCTATAGGGAGGAATGTTGTGTTGGATGAATATGGAACCCCAAAAGTGGTTAATGATGGAGTAACAATTGCTCGTGCTATTGAACTTGCTGATGCTATGGAAAATGCTGGTGCTGCCCTCATTAGGGAGGTTGATTCTTTTGCTATCCTACTTTCTCTTTAGATCATTCATCAAATGTGTAATTAGAACAGCTTGCCATTTGTGTTTTATTTTATTTTCTATAATGTCTGATATATGGAGATTTTGATGAAGGTTGCAAGCAAAACCAATGATTCTGCTGGTGATGGGACGACAACTGCATCAGTTCTTGCTCGTGAAATAATTAAACTAGGTTTGTTGAGTGTTACATCTGGTGCGAATCCAGTGTCCATAAAGAAGGGTATTGACAAGACTGTACATGCTTTGGTGGAAGAGCTTGAAAAGAAAGCTAGGCCTGTTAAAGGTCGTGATGATATTAAAGGTACGGAATAATAGAATTATTATGTTTTAGTTCATAATGAAGACTAGCTTTCTATTGACCTACACGGTTTACCACTTTGGCAATGTTATTTATGCTCTTCTCCCACCAGCAATTGCTTCAATCTCTGCTGGAAATGATGAAACCATTGGCACCATGATTGCTGATGCAATTGACAAAGTTGGTCCTGATGGTGTGCTATCCATTGAATCATCTTCCTCCTTTGAAACAACAGTTCATGTAGAAGAGGGAATGGAGGTATCTAATTTGTGACATCAATTTCTTTTACATGGTGTTCTCTTGCTTTTCTCCTATAAATGGTCATAACCATTTATTTTTACTTATTGCTTGCAGATTGACAGAGGATATATATCCCCTCAATTTGTCACCAATCCCGAGAAATTGATTGTTGAATTTGAAAATGCTAGAGTTTTAGTTACAGATCAGAAGATTTCAGCAATCAAGGACATTATCCCCTTGTTGGAGAAAACTACACAGCTACGAGCTCCTTTGCTCATTATTGCTGAAGATGTTACCGGAGAAGCTTTGGCTACTCTTGTTGTCAACAAATTGAGAGGTATTCTGAATGTTGCTGCCATCAAAGCACCTGGTTTTGGTGAAAGGAGAAAGGCACTTCTTCAAGATATTGCCATTGTAACAGGTACTTGACTTTACTGGTGGAACTATGCTATTTATTTAGCCCTCTATTACTATCCAATTGTGCTGGGGAGTATTGGAATGCAGTATACCTATTGCCATGACTATATAGTGGACTTGGCATTTGGATTCATAGCTCTTTTTTGCTTCTCCAATATAGATACAAGGCTTTCCACTACTTTTGCCATACATTCTAAGAATCAAGATAAATTGGGAATTAAGAAAAACCTTAAAAGAAAATGGTTCGAAACTATGTGAGGGTTGGGGAGTATAAAACATGTCCCCTTTAATCATGTTCCTGGCACTTGTTGAATAGCTGTCCCTAGCATCATAGCTCATAAGGCTTTGAAAGGACTATGCCACAATCAACTGCTTGGGGTGCCGCAATGAAGAGGAGTGAATTAATCTGGTTTCCTTTCGGATACAAGTTGTATAAACAAATTATTCATTGACCATTCCTCTTATATACTTGATTGTGGAAGTTCTCTTTGTTGACTTTGTCAAGTTCATTCTGTTTGTTTATTTCAGGAGCTGAGTACCAGGCTAGTGATTTGGGACTTCTTGTTGAGAATACCCAAGTTGAAGCACTAGGTATTGCCAGAAAGGTGACAATTACCAAGGACTCAACAACCATTATTGCTGATGCTGCATCGAAGGATGAGATACAGTCAAGGATTGCTCAGCTTAAAAAGGAGTTATTTGAAACTGATTCAATCTATGATTCTGAGAAACTTGCCGAGAGAATTGCCAAATTGTCAGGTGGTGTTGCTGTGATTAAGGTTGGAGCTGCAACAGAGGCTGAACTTGAGGACCGCAAACTGCGCATCGAGGATGCAAAGAATGCAACTTTTGCTGCCATTGAGGAGGGAATTGTACCTGGTGGTGGGGCTGCATTCGTTCATCTGTCGACTTATGTTCCTGCAATCAAGGACACACTTGAAGACGCAGATGAGAAATTAGGAGCTGATATCGTGCAAAAGGTAAAGAATGCCAGACTTCTATTTTCTTTGCTTTTAATAGCCAATTCTTGGAAGTGTATAGAGAAAGTGAACAACTTTCCTAACGATTTTTTTTCTGTGTGCTGTCTTGTGCTTACAGGCATTAGTTGCACCAGCATCCCTGATAGCCCAAAATGCTGGGGTTGAAGGGGAGGTTGTTGTTGAAAAGGTGAGAGACCGTGATTGGGAGGTCGGATACAATGCAATGACCGATAGCTATGAGAACCTCGTGGAAGCTGGAGTCATCGATCCAGCCAAGGTGACAAGATGTGCTCTGCAGAATTCTGCTTCAGTTGCAGGAATGGTCCTCACCACACAAGCCATTGTCGTCGAGAAACCAAAGCCTAAGACACCTGCCCCTGCTGCTCCTCAAGGTCTTACCGTGTGATCAATAGATTCAGAGCATGTAGTATGAACTTTTGGAGTAGTTAAGCTTCACCATTGTAGGGAAATGAGACTTGAGTAATATAACAAAGAGCAAAAAATAACTTTTTGGTCAGCTCTTATTTCTTGGTTGGTTCATTGTAAGCCAAATAAGAAATGAATGAAAAGATTCCTCTGGTTGCCACTCCTATGTTCTAATTACAATATTTGTTTTATATTTATTTTGTGCTTCTTCAATTTGTCCTTTTCCCTGTATATAGCAGAAGAGGTGAGGAATAAATGGGTTCAGCCCACTTTGTTCAATTAGGCCACAGAATTTTTTGGTTTAGTCCAATAAACAGATGCTTGGCCCAAATTACCATTTGCAGAGCCCAAATCCAGTAACCTAGATGGTTCCTAAGTTAAGCCTACCCAGTGGGATCGTGTAACATGTTTATCGTTGCATTATCACTCAACACTTAACAGACAATTCAGGTATTAAATTTTATGGTTTGAACTTAAGACGTTTTGTATGTTCTTATGTTAAATTAAAAGATACTGATAGGTAACACTACATATTTATTAACTATTATCATCTAATAAAACTTTACATTATGCTCAACACCATGCATGTAATGTGTTGCACATGTATGTCTAGTCATATTGAATTGCAACTTATCAAACATTTTCCATTCAAATTACTCAGCTCGTCATTTTTTTTTTTTGAATGCTATTGACTTTACTACATTGTAGATCTGTTCAAACATACTTTCTCAACCTAATGAAACACAAAGAATCAAACACCTCCACTGAGGTTCGATCTCATGACCTCCCACATAGGAGAAGTCACTACATGCCAATTATATATCGCAATTATATATATCATCATTTAATTTGGTATATTACTAATATAATTGTGATATATATTTTTTGGTGGCACACATTATTTGGTATGTGAATGAAGGGTGTATTGATGAAAATAAAAATGGCCGCACAGATGTTAGCCCCCTGGATGGAATAACCAAATAATAATAATAATGTGAAAAGCTAAAGTGATACTGTGCTTCAAAGTGGGAAATAATTAAAGCCGCACTCTTTTGTTGTCATAAATTTTCAGCGGAATCCTTAGTTTAATTTATTCACATATATGTTGCCCCATCAATTTGCTAGATGCCACTGTCCCTTGACCCTTAGCTTCCCACCTCTATATATTCGTATATGCCTCGACGCCAACTAAGTTAGTTTGATAATAAGATTTTAAATTCGATTCCTTATACGTGAAAGTTTTATTAATTAGGGAGTAACTTTAATTTCTTGATTTGAGCTGGCCAACAATAAACAATTTAAACTGATTTATTTCTTTATAGTTTTTTATTAACTAGAATTTCAAGGCGATTTTCATTTAGAGTGCACCATCAAATAGTGACTTCGAACTTTCTCGTTGAAAAAAAAAAAAAAAAAGAAAGAAAGCCTCATTATCATGCTCGATCTACGCGTGTTACTTTCCCATCTCCTATGCACAAACAATATTCTATATTACCAACCTGCAACCTTTATTAGTCTGTTCTGTCCTATATTTCTACATGCATGAAGGTTGCAGCCGCATTGACAAGAATACGAATATTTTATACTATACGGACGAAAATGAAACATACTTGAAAGTTGCACCCATCCTTTTCTAATAATGCAGGATAAAAACAATGGACAGAGAAATATCCGGATCACCTCGTGGTAAAAAGAAAATACAAGATAAAAACTACTTAAAAGCTTCCTAAACTTTATTTTTTCCCAATTCAATGGATACACTTTGAGAATAAATTTATTATTCACAAAAATGAACCTTACTCAAAATTATAGCTCATAATGATCACTTCTTTTTTTTTTTTTTGAAAACGCTCATAATGATCACTTAAAATATCAATTTATGGGAAAAAAAAAAAATTTAAAACTTTTTAATAGAAATTACGCCCACCATTTATAATTGAGGAGGCATAAATGTTCCATGCATCTCATTATAGGTAGCAGCTGGTTTGATGCAAACTAAAATACAGGACAGCCGTCATAGTCTTTCATTAGATTCTCCTTGGTGCATTAAAGCATGCATATATGCATGGTCCATTCTAGGGATCTCATCTTCCATTATTGGTCAATTTTGATTTATTTGACTACTACTAACTGTTTGACTTAGTTAAATAGGCAATATAAATGTTTGATTCGATTAATTAGTTTTTTGTAACAGTTTATTGTTCAAAACTTTAAAAAACTCAATCAACTTTTTGAAAAAATTATTTTACATGTAATCAACTATCAACTAACAACTAATTTATTAAATATTTTTCTGCAATCAACTAATGTTATCAACTAGTCAAATCTATTTACTCAATTGAAACTGCTATTTACCAAACACCCTCAATATGTTTATATATGGTCTAAATTCTCAATTTTTCAACGAACACTAAAATAATGTGTGTGAACGGCGAAAGCGATCAACTTCATTCCTAGGTCTCACATGCCTTTTTATAGATCATCATCATCATCTTAAACAACACAAGCATTTTAATTTGAAGTTACGTTGTTTTAGACACCTCTAACTTAAAATTTAAAAAAAAAAAAAAAACAAAGAATTATTAATGGACGCAATAAGCTAAGAATAATGCAATATATATTTTTATAGCTTGCAAGATTGCAGCTATACGTTTTGGAGTCATACTGCTGGAGTGCTGGTATATATAGAATCGTTTGCAATAAATATTGCGTTATTTAATGTAATTTTATCCTAGGAATAATTGCACTTTTGGTCCGTTATGATAAGTGAATCCAGTTGCTTTATTATATGTCTCACTACGTACTTCTTGTTTTTGAGTTATTTATAACTTATTAGTAGTTTAAAATGAGCTATAAGCTCCTAAATAAACCCTTCCAAACAGAGTCTTAATGTGGCGTTTTTAGTTCTACTATTGACTATGTTGGAATATCCATGTTATATTTCAAAAACATATCAAAAATTATCTTGGGAGGACAAAAAACATCACTTCCTTGATAATTTAAAAACTTATAAAAGTGGTGACACTCATATAAGTCATAATACAGAGACTAAATTCACTATATATATTACAAAGTCTATAACTCATAAACCAAAAGTATAATATTTTCTTTATCTGATTACTTTATAACGGGTCAATTAATTTACGAATAGTTAGTGAATATACAAAGATTGATGATGATGAGAAAGATTGATTCAATAATTCGGTTACAGAGATAGAGATAGAATACTAAAGGAGAGTTGTTACACGTGAAACTCTCCTAACTAATAGACTCTCCCTAGCTGACTATTCTAGCACCACACATTTATTACTTAATTACAATAGGAAATAATAACATAATAATTACATACTTAACACACCCCCTCAAGCTCAAGGTGGGTGCGAGACGACATTGAGCTTGTCACGTAGAGTCTGAAAGTGCGGACCGGGGAGCGGTTTAGTAAAGATATCCACAAGCTGATCTTTAGTGGACACAAAACTAACAATGAAGTCACCGGAGGCCACCTTGTCCCGAACGAAGTGGTAGTCAATCTCAACATGTTTCGTCTGGGCATGAAAGACTGGATTGGCGCAGAGATAGGTGGCTCCCAAGTTGTCACACCATAGAGTAGATGGCTGGCCAGAGTGTAACCCAAGTTCCCAGAGGAGCGAAACAACCCAAGTGACCTCCGCTGAAACATCAGCAAGAGCTTTGTACTCGACTTCGGTGGAGGAGCGAGCAACTGTGCGTTGTTTTCGAGAGAGCCAGGAGATGAGATTACAGCCCAAAAACACAACATATCCACTTGTACTTTTCCTGTCAATCGGACACCCAGCCCAGTCTGAATCTGAAAAGGCATGTAACGCCGAGGATGAAGATGGTGATAGACGCAAACCATAGTCGAGGGTGCCTTTGATATACCGAAGAACACGTTTTAGTAGGCCCCAATGCTCCTCGGTATGTGAATGCATGAACTGACAAAGTCGATTGACCGCGCATATGACAGATCTGGGCGAGTGATAGTCAGGTACTGCAGAGCCCCCACGATTCGGCGATACTGAGTCGGGTTTTCAAACAGTTGCGTGGTCGGTGAAATTGCTTGAGAGACAGCAGTTGGGGTAGCTAAAGCCTTACAGTCCATCATACCGGCGTGAGTAAGAATATCCCCCATATAGCGACGCTGAGAAAGGAGCAGTCCACCGTCCACCTTCAGTGTTTCAATGCCCAGAAAAAAAAAACTTGGAGTCCCAAGGTCTCGAATCTTGAATGTCATGGATAACTGATTGAGGAGAGTGTATAGAAGAGCAGTGTCATTACCCATCATGATTATGTCATCGACATAAACGAGCAGGAAAACCCGGGTTTCACCTGCAGTGTAGTAAAAAAGTGACACATCTGTCTTCGAAGAGGAAAAACCTGTAGAGATTAGAAAATCATGGAGCCGTTTGAACCAAGCTCGAGGAGCTTGCTTCATACTGTAAAGGAACCGCTGAAGGTGGCAGACATAATTAGGGTGCAACGGATCTTCGTACCCTGGAGGTTGTTTCATGTATACTGTTTCTGCCAGGTGGCCATTTAGAAAAGCATTGTGTACGTCAAGTTGGCGTAAGATCCAGTTGTTCGACACGGCTAGAGCAAACAGTAGCCGGACCGTGGTCGGTTTGACCATAGGACTGAACGTGTCAAAGAAGTCTTCACCCGCTACCTGATTGAACCCTTTGGCGACAAGGGGCGCCTTATAGTGCTTTACCGAGCCATCCGTGGTGCGCTTGGTTCTAAAAACCCATTTGCACCCGATGATATTCATGTGTGGTTCTGCCGGTACTAGCCGCCAAGTGCTATTGTGTAGAAGGGCATTAAACTCCGGGTCCATGGCGTCACGCCAATGAGGATGACCTACAGCCTGTGAGTAGCAAGTTGGATCAGCAGTGGTATTTAGAGCATGGAATTGCTCATTTGTATCCCGTGTCATGTGCCATAGTCGCATAATATACCCACGATCCTGTGTTGGAGCTCAAGTGGAGCGTGTAGTTGTCGTGGTAGTAGGTGCTTGTATAGCCAACGAAGAGGGATCTTGGGCCAAGGGCGCGGGCTCCGGCTCAGTGGGCAGTGCAGACGCAACAGGTGGCTGCGGGTTCTGTGGCACTAAGGGCCCGATTGCCCATGGTGTTAAGTGCGCTGTCTGTTGTGTTTTGTCCTGTATAACTGATTCTGAAAAAGGGAAAACAGTCTCGTCAAATCAGACATGACGGCAGATATAGATTTTTCCATTTGTTAAGTCCATGCATTTGTATCCCCTATAGGATGGAGAGTAACCTAGGAAAACACATGAGGCAGAGCGATATTCTATCTTGTGGCGGTTATAAGGCCGTAAATAGGGATAGCACCGGCACCGGAATACCCTAAGAAACGTGTATGGAGGTGAAACTTTGTGGATACGTGAATATGAACTTTGAAACTGTAACACCGAAGAGGGCAGATAATTTATTAAGGTGGTGGCTGTTTCAAAGGCAAAGTCACAGTATTGTAGTGGTACTGAGCTTTCAGCGAGTAGAGCCAATCCGGTTTCGACAATGTGCCTATTCCAGCGCTCCACTCTACCATTTTGTTCGTGCGTGTATGCACATGATTGTCTATGGTTTATGCCTAGGGATTGAAAAATGTTATGTAATTTGCAGTATTCACCACTTAGATCGGATTGTATGAATTTGATAGAACGCGTGAATTGTCGTTCTACCATGACACGAAACGACTCAAAACATTTGTATACGTCTTATTTTACCCGTAAGGGATAAAACCAGGTAAATCGCGAGTAATCGTCTACAAATAAAAAGAAATAGCGAAGACCACTAGCAGAAAGTATGGGGGATGGGCCCCAAACGTTCGTATATAACAAGTCTAATACATTTTCACTAGTGGAATAGACCCTATCTAATGGAAATCTTGAAGACTTGCCAAGATGACACGAAGTGCATGTGCCCACTAGTTTGGATTTATTTTCAACCGGACAATTTTGCAGAACTTTATTCAAGACACGACTGTGAGGGTGTCCTAGTCTGCGATGCCACATCACCAGAGTGGTCCTGGAACTTAAAAATGCGAAACGTGACCGAGACAGCGGAAGTGTGTATAGACCGCCAGAAGTGGGTCCCTTAAGCAGAATTGTTCTGGTTATTGAATCCTTCACAAAAAAAAAAAAAAAAAAAAAACAATCTTTGTGAAATTCAAAAAACACGTTGTTTTCATCAGTAAACCGTTGAACTGAAAGTAAAGGTACAGATAAATCGGGCACATGCAATATATTAGATAATTTAAGGGGTTTTGACACGGAAGGGACAAATGCAGAACCAACGCGTGAAATAACAAACCTACGCCATTACCGACTCGCAGGACGTCGCCGCCGGTGTATTCATCTAATTGAGACATCATCGATGCGTCTGGTGTCGCATAGGCGGATGCACCCGTATCCGAGAACCAGCTGGCGGCGGCGGTGGATGTCGACTCATCTCCGGGGACGGTGAAGTTCGCCTACGCCGGTGGATGGGTGTTGTACGGCTTGAAGCAGTAGACAGCCAACGTAGCGGCATATCTGACATCGCGGTGGGTTGCCGCAACCATTCCGGCCACCACAGCCGCGTCCTCTGCGGCCACGCCCTGCGCCGTGACCACCGCGGGAATTACTGTCGCTGTTCTGGTTGCGACCCCGACCAGTGTAGAAGGCAGCATGGGAGCCCGGCGATGAACTAGTGGACGTCGAAGGCAGATCATCAGCAAGAATAAATTCTTGCGCCTGTAGAAAATCAGACAGCTGCAGTATAGATATCGGATTACCTGATACTGTCAAGGAGGCAGCCATGGCCCTGAACTCCGGGCGAAGCCCCCGGAACACGAACAAGTTTTGTTCGTCTAGAGAAACTGGCCGGCCTACGAGGACTAGGTCCTCCACCAGAAGCTATGCCCGGTTTAAGTATTCAGCCGGCGAACTGTTGCCTTGCCTCAACGATTGAAACTGGCCGAGCAAGTTTAGGCAACTCGCACACGTGGAGAATCCAAGAGCGGGGTGATGGATTGCCATACTTCCCGCGAGGTATGTCGGCCAACCGCCAAGTACATCACCTCCTCCGATAGAGATGAAATCAGGAGGGAGAGGATGGACTGGTCTTGCTGCGTCCAGGCCATGTAGGCCGGATTGACCATAGGGACGGCAGCAGTGGCGCCGGATGCCGAGTCATCGACCGGAGCACTGCCGATCGTAGGTGGCGGGCATAGTGTTTCTCCATCCACATATCCGATCAAGCCTTGTCCCCGTAGGAAGGGAACAAGCTGTGTGCGCCAGAACAAGAAATTCCAAGAGGTAAGTTTAATGGAGACGAAGTGGTGGGCAGTAGCTAGGTTTGGGTTGGTCGCCGATGGTGGTGCACCAGCGGTGACGGTTCTCTCAGAGGAATTGGTTGACATGGTTGGCGTTTTACGATAGGGAGAGAGAAAAAAAAGGAGGATCAATATATGGCTTAGCTGATACCAGATGAGAAAGATTGATTCAATAATTCGGTTACAGAAATAGAGATAGAATACTAAAGGAGAGTTGTTACATGTGTACCTCTCCTAACTAATAGACTCTCCCTAGCTGACTATTCTAGCACCACACATTTATTACATTACAATACGATATAATAACATAATAATTACATACTTAAGAATGATGCATTTATGAGTTATGTGTGAAAACGAGGTAATATAAAGAATATAATATTCTTTTTAATATTTGATCAAAAGAATTAATGGACGGCTTATTGGTTGGTGATTTTAACTCGGGAGAATGGGTATCAGATGCCAAAAAAGAATCTATTCACAAACACATAATTTCAGTTCTTAACCGTTGAGCAAATGCCTATTTTTGACATTCCAAAACAGTTTAATAAATGGGGCCATGGGGGTTTTCCATAAGTTAATTAAAGGCTTGCTGGAAATGAGCAGAAGTTTAGGGCAAGTGGCAATCACTTATCGCGGAATCTCATTAATGGACTTCTTTTTTTAAGTTATTTATTATTCATTTTATATTACGACTTTTTGCGATTTTGGTATCTGGTACTTTAATAGTCACATACTCACATCAATTTTTTTTTTCTTTTTAAAAAATATATATACATCTTATATTTTTGTTACTGTGAAACTAGTTCAGGTTCAGCATGAATTGTACCCAAAGAATGTACCCAGTTATAATATGCAAATATGAGACGTTATTGAAGATTATTCGAACTCTTTTCATTTGATTTATATGTGCCGTTAGTTTTAATGGAGTTCATCGATTGTTAGGCGAAATTTCAAACTTAAATTAGCTTCTGTCTCTTTTACATCTTGAATGTTAAGGATTTAAAAAAAAAAAAAGTAATTTAAATGTGAGTTTACTTGTTTTCTATTTTTAAATGGTTGAATTTTCTTTGCAAATGCATGCCCAACTTTCATGTAACATTCCAAGTGCATGAACTTGATCGGTTGGCCTAAAGTAGTGTGTGAATATGATTTCAAACTTTTTCTAAAAATTAGGGAGTATGATTTTTGTACTTGAAGATCATGCGTTTAATTTTTGTCTAGATCTTCTTATTAGTTGTGGCACAATCTGAATCAATAACGATTGAATTTTATTATGTATGTAATAGAATGATGTGCGGTTTGAATTTTATTATGTATATAATAGAAGGATGGGTTTCGTCTCAACTAACAATTTAAATAGATAAATAAATTATACATTTATATTATATATATCTATATTATGTGTTTGGTAAGCCATACACTTCTTCCCTTTACTACTTTGCTTAAGTTTGTGCAAGATGAAGAGCTTATTTTTTTTTTTTTTTTAGTACGATTGACTCTGTTATAATGCAATATCTGTTCATCACTACTTTCTCAATTTACTGAAGTATACAGAGTCAATATCGTTTCCATTAAGGCACAAACCCATAATCACCTTTATATAGGAGAGTAATTTGGTGCCACTAGAACTACAAGTTCCTTGGCTGAAGAGCTTAATTAAGACAATTAAATTACCCATTGCATTGCATGGTCGTTCGCCGCCATGATATTAATAGCATATGGATTGCCGATCGCCAACTTCGGCCTAACCTTTGTGCCTCTATTTACGTATTTCTGAATTTTCAGCGTACTAGTCATGCCGGACTTTAATTTTGCCCAACGTTAGGCATGTTCAGTTGTATACATAAAATACAAAGCTTTCTGGATTTTGATTCTTGTCAATATCTCTTGATCAAATTTGTTATATAAAGATCTTTTTTTAATGTAGTTTTATCTCTTTTATTCGTTGATCCCATGACCTAGCCCACATGGGTCAACCCAAGTACAACTCACGGTTATTATGTCTAAGTTGGTACGACACAATCTTGTATATGAAAATGCGTTGGGTCATTTTTTATGTAATGTGAATTGAACCAGCACAACTCACATTTTAATTTGGACTAACATAATATGACCCACATTAGTCTCAATCCATGTGGGTTTGGATTGAGTTGACTCAACGTAACTTACTAAACATCACTAAAAAAGTTAATGTCTTGATTGCCATGACTTTTACCAGAAGTTGTAAATCATTTAAAGAAAATGGCAAACCAAACTAAAAGCATATGAACTTAATGAGGCTAAGATTGGGAATGAATGAGTCAATGAAAGATATATGAATGAACAAACCTAATTGAACGCAACTTCGTGCCGTGCTGCTTGTGTAATTACTATATTATATATTCTATTCCTCCTCTACGCGTCTGTATGTATATCCTTCATCTTTTCTATATTTGTTCTCCACCTTCAATAACTTACAAAATGCCTTCCAACCAATTAAATGCTCCAAAAAAGTTCATCTTTTAACTTCATCCACAAACTTTCTAATGCAAAGATTTCTGGCATTCTAGTTGATTATCCCACATTTTAATTGTAGATTTAATTAGGAGAGCAAAAACTTAATTTGAAGAAATATGTGCGCGAATTGCTAAAAGGAATCGCATATTGCTTTGAATTGGAGTTCAACACCTAAATATCTAGTTTTACCCTTCATTTTAACATCAACTTAACTTAACGCCAAAGCTAACGGAGGACCATTTTGACTTAAAATTCAAAAGTCGGAGGACCACTTTGGGTTTAGATAAACACCAACTTAACTTAACGCCAAAGCTAACAGATGACCATTTTGACTTAAAATTTAAAAGTCGAAGGACCATTTTGGGTTTAGATAAAATTTTTTAGGGAAAAGGTCAAATAGGCCATCGAACTTTAGCTTAAAAGTCAATTAGGCCCCTAAACTTTTTAAAGGTGCAATTACACCCATCAACAATTCATTTAGGTGCAATGAAGACCAAAAGCAAGTTAATGACCTGCTATCATAGGTCATTAGGGTTCAGGCCACCTTCCGGCGAATTTTTCGACCAAAAAAAATGTGACCAGCAACCGCCCAGATTTGTCGAAAATTTCGCCGGTCACTTCTTTTGTCGAAAATTTCGCCAGTCACTTTTTTTTTTTGCCGGAAAATTCGCCGGAATATATATATATATATATATATATATATATATATATATATATATATATATATATATATATATATATATATATATATATATTCTTTTGAATTAGATCGTTTTGAGCTTGGGAACCAAAACTGAAAAAATTCACTGTACTGTTGAATGAAAAAAAAAATTGTAAAAATAGTGCACCTTAAAAAAAACAACGCACCTTAAGAAGAAAAACAACTCACCTTAAGATGAAAACAAAGCACCTTAAGAAGGAAAACAATGCACCTTAAGAAGGAAAATCACGCAACTAAAGCTTTAGGTTAACACACCTTAAGAAGGAAAACCACGCACCTAAAGCTTTAGGCAGACGCACCTTAAGTTTCAACAACTGATGCACCTTATGCACACAAACCATGCACCTTAAGAAGGAAAATCATGCACTAAAAGCTTTAGACCGACGCACCTTAAGAAGGAAAACCATGCACCTAAAGCTTTAGGCTGACGCACCTTAAGTTTCAACAACTGACGCACCTTAAGCACATAAACTACGCACTTTAAGAAGAAAAACCAGCACCTAAAACTTTAGACCGACTCACTTAAGTTTCAACAATGCATCTTAAACACAAAAACCATGTACCTTAAGCACAAAAACCACGCACCTTAAATTTTACCTAGATGCAAAAATACCAAATTGCCACCGCATTTTTTTCTTTTTTAATTTTGTTAATCCTGAACGTTGATCTTGACAAGATCAATGGCTCTCATCTCACCCCACAACCGCACCTAAGCACACCATCCGCATTTGAACCGTATTCTAGGTATACATACATACATACATATATACATATATATATATATATATATATATATATATATATATATATATATATATATATATATATATAATTACATTCATGTAAAAACAGGGCTTAAAATACAAACGTGTGGACATTTCTAGATCGTTGGATTTTGGGTATCAAAGGTTGTGATTAGTTTTTATGATTTTGTGTGCTGCCCGCATGTGTGCACTGTTGTTCATGGACGTGTGCACGCCGGCCCAAATATTGTGAATTCACACATGCATACTATATTGGATGTGTGCATTGTCGTCCACGGATGTGTGCATTGTCGTCCACGGATGTGTGCACACCCGTATTTAGGTGTGTGCACGGTATATGTCCACATGTTTGTATTTTAAGGGTGTTTGCATGTGAATGCAACCCTATATATATATATATATATATATATATATATATATATATATATATATATATATATATATATATATAACCCAAAATGTGTTTTCAACTTTTTTGATTAATTTGGAAATGGTTTGAAACCTTTTTGAAAATTTGTGTTAGTTGTATTAGAAAATGATATAGAAATATTTTCAAAATAAGAAAACAATATTTTTCTAAAAATTTCATGCATTAATAATTTTAGAGTTTAAAAGTAATTAGGACAAAATTTAAATTTTATATGTCACAATTTTTACATGCCAAATATAGCGACTCCTTACCATTTTGATAAATGGTAACCTATTATATTATTATCTTATAAAAGGGAAATGAAAAATTAAAAGCCAATAAATTAATAATGCTTGTTTGGCTACGTAGACCAGAGGTAAATATAGTATGTTTTGAAAAGTTCATATAATTCTTTTTAAAATAAGAAAAGAATAAAATATTACTACTTCCGTATCTTTTATGTAATTCAAAGAATATATTATTTGAGTCAAGTTATGAAAAAGGGTAGGGGATGTAATTGATATTAAAAGGAAATCCGTGGGTAAATCCGTCAATTACTAAGAGTCGAGGAGACAGAGAAGCGGTTGTATATGGAAAGTGCGCGTCCTGGTGGTTTATTTATATATATAGAGAAAGCCGAAAGAGAGAGACTCTGGCTGGAGGCACTCCGACTATGATCATGCGTGGAAGCAGAGACTGGACATGACGATCTCCTGTCAAACCTCTCCTCTCTTCGTTTCTTTCGTGTCGCTCCGCTCCTCTTTGTAAACCCTAGCATATCGGATTCCTGTCTTAAGAATCACGTACCGTTCCTCAGGTTCAATTTCGATTCCTCATCACCTGCATTATAAATGTGTTTTCACGATTCCTGTGGTTTTTTTAATTTCTGATTTGGATTTCGAGGTTTCTGCATTTGCATGCGTTTTGTTTCTGAGTGTGTGTGTGTTTTTTTTTGTTCCGTTCTTCATTTTTTGATTTTTTGTGTTGTGAATTGCGATACAGAATGGCGGTGGAGGTGACGAAGCTGTTGTACATACTGGTGGTAGACGGAGAGGAGGGGAGGAGGGAGGGAAGCAAAGAGACTGATATTGAAAAAATTAGAGAGAAAGATAAGGACGCCTTTCGATATACTCGTTCGGTTCTGCAGAGTACTCTGCAGCTCATGGGATGCAAATCCAGACACGCGTTTAAGGTATATATATATATATATATATATATAATTTTGTTTCTAGAAAAATAAACTCAAAATTGTTTTTCTGCGATAAGCAGTGTTAATTTAATCTGTTTTCCTTTGCTTGCTGGTCTTGTGTGCTTTGCCTTACGATTCATGGTTGTGAAATGATGACTGCACCTTGTAGTAGTTTCTATCAGTTATGAGAACTCCACAAGGACTCATGATAGAAAGAGCTTATTAGGCTTTGATGTCTTGGTTTCCTGGTGTTAGTTGTCTTTTTAATAATGCTATCTCTCTTCAAGAAGTAGGATCAATAGTTCATTTCTTCTTTGCCTTCATTACTATTTCTTCAGTGTTGATTTCTTTTCCATGAATGCTTCTGTTCATTGAAGTTGTATAAATTTCTTTTCCATGAATGTTTTTTGCAAAGTTAGTTATTGCTTATTCAACTTTACATTAGTGATTTTAGAGTCAAGTTCAGATTCTTATGTTATTTCCTCCTAAGAGTTGACAGTGAATCTAGTTTTTACAAAACACTTTTTTTTTTTTTTTTTTTTTTTTTTTTGTTTCTGTTTCTAATTTATTTGTAAAATAAATGATCTCATCATGGATGAAAGTTTTTTCTTTTTCTTTTTTAGAAATTTATATGTGATCTTTTTCCTGGATTTATGATAAAAGTTAACTTTTATGTATTTCTTGCTGGAATTGTAACATTAACATAGTCAACAATTTAATTTAGCATTTTAAAGCATTAGTATTGTGGATGATATTATCCACATGCCTACCTCTTGATATTTTGATCTTTTTATTTTTCCTCTGATTTGCTGTGGTTCTCTACTTCTCTTTAAAAAGATTGCAGAACATGGCATATCTGGACTCATATTTTGTTTGAATTGAATGTTCAATTATTATTATTAGTATTATTATTTATTTATTTTTTTTTTTAATCTCTACTTGCACATTTGAATAAGATCTTCAAACAAGTTACACATTGCACATTAACTGCTTTCTAATTTTTCAATTGAATTTCCATTTTATAAATTGATTGCATATTGTGGTTTGGGCATTAAAAAAACAGGGTTACTTTTCTTTTCTAGAAATCTCAGCAAGTGGCTGTAGAGTTGTTGCTATTCGATCAATTACTTCTTTGGACTGCTAAATAAAAGATACCTTCATGATTTTATTAATATATTGATGCCCATCCATTTTAACTTTATTGATTATTGATGTTGATTTGATTCTTTTGTTAGAAGCGGAACAGTGTTTGGGTTTCATCAAACGCTTAGTAATTAGAACTATAAGGCATAGAGGGGAGAAAATTATTTGAGATTAATGATTAATCAGAACAAATAGGTATAGATGTAGCAAATTAAATGGAATTGGGCACTTTATCCACTCCATGTATGGAATTGATATTCACATATATGGTGAATATAAATATAATATAATCTAAAAATAAGCCTCTATACTTTATTTTTGTTTCTATCTTTGTTATAAGAATGGCTAGATTTATCTCTTTTTTTCTTTTTTTCTACCATACTATCTATCTGTTGCTCTATAATTTCACTTCCTTCTATAAAGTACTTATTTATTTATTTTGTATTTTTGGTTTACTATTTTACTGAAAATTATTTTTCTGATCAGATCAGCCGAAGGGTGTTCGAGAAGATTAGAAATGTATGTGCTGGCGAAAGTTCAGTTTCAGTGTGTACAGAGACATTAGAGCAGGATAACCTAAATACATTTCAGGAAGAGGATTATAATTATTTTGCTGCAAGCTTGGATAAACAAGATGATAGAAGCAAGAGCATACCATTTGAGTTATATAAAAAGCGCACGACTGTGGTAGTTAGAAGACACACTTTTCTAGATGTTATATGTGATGCTCTGGCTGAATATAATTATGTGGGCCTCAATCAGAGGGCTGATCTTACTATAGCTTGCAGGTAAGCTAGTTGATCATGCACATTTAGATAATTTCCATAATTATGACACATGCATGTGATTGTTGCTATATCTAAGAGTTTCTGTTTCTTTTGTGTTCCATTAGCTTTGTGTATCAAATAAATGAGAAAAATTAATGCTAGATCAGGTTGATCCTACATGCACCAAAACAACACATCTAGATTACCATGAGTGGCCAGTATTATGATTTTTGGTTAGTTACAGTTGGTGCCAGTCTCATATTGATTTGGTTGCCAGCAATCTTGGCGTGGCACTTTTTAGTTTTTTTAAAAAATTATTCCTTATTGTTGTTGTGGCCTTTTTGGTAATTACTATATTTATTGACTTGTGATTATGAACCAGCGATATGGAATCTGTTTTTTCTCCATTCATTCTTTCTTCATTTATAGGTATTTCAGTGGTAGTTATTAGTTTTTTTTCAACAACATTCTTCAGGTTACGAGAAAGAAGGGAATCCATAACTGTGCTACTTTGTGGGACAAGTGGCTGTGGAAAATCTACTTTGTCTGCATTGCTGGTATGATTGTACCATTTATTCTCAAGGAACTAGATTTTATTCACTTTTGTATTTCTCTTATTATTATATTGCTCTTCTTTGAAGGTGGGTTGGCATTTTGAATTGTTATTATTAATTATATATTACTATAACTTGCTATGCTTTGCTGACTGTTAAACCACTTGATGCCTTTAGTCTGCTGTGCATGGTTTTCCAACCAAAATTTGATCTGTTTATACATATTTACATGTTAAAAATAACCAACCAAGATATTACTAGAGTTTAAAGTATCTATATTGTTTTAATTACAACTGATGAAAATGAATTATCTGTTAGTCCATTTCCCAACCTTTTGCCAGGTGTCTGTATTTTGCAGTTATAAACATGCAAAACTGCACTTTGTTTTTCCTTGCAGCATGGTTTCTGGGTTGTACTTTGAGATCTCAATTGCAGTATATTAGTTTTGAAACAATTTATTGTCCTCTCTTTGTTTCAGTTATATTATCAAACCTGTTGTTGAATAATCTCTACAGGGCAGCAGGTTGGGAATCACAACTGTTATATCCACTGACTCCATTAGGCATATGATGAGGAGCTTTGTGGATGAAAAGGAAAACCCTCTGCTTTGGGCTTCAACTTACCATGCTGGGGAGCATTTAGATCCATTAGCAGTTGCTGAGGCAAAGGCTAAGAGAAAAGCAAAGAAGTTAGCTGGTTATTCTACCCCAGTGCCCCAAAAGGATTCTGCTGCTAATCATATGACAATTGGAAAATATCCTCAGGAGGGGAATGCTAGTACTTTCAAGTTGATCAGTCCAAAACAAATGGCAATTGAAGGATTTAAGGCTCAAAGTGAGATGGTTATTGATAGTCTTGACAGATTAATCACTACATGGGAAGAGCGTAAAGAATCAGTTGTTGTTGAGGGTGTTCATTTGAGTCTTAATTTCGTGGTATGAATTTTACATCTAATCTTATGCCTGAAAGTTCTCCTTACTTCTAGTGTGCTATTCTTATGGATTTGATTGCAAACTCTGTTTTACCTTGCAGATGGGACTAATGAAAAAACATCCTTCAATAATACCTTTCATGATTTATATTGCAAATGAAGAAAAGCATTTGGAACGGTTTGCAGTCCGTGCAAAATACATGACACTAGATCCAGCTAAAAATAAGTATGTTAAATATATACGAAACATCAGGACAATACAAGAATATCTCTGCAATCGTGCTGACAAGCATCTGGTGCCGAAGGTTAACAACACTAATGTTGATAGAAGTGTGGCAGCTATTCATGCCACAACATTCAGTTGCTTACAGAGGAGGCATGAGGCAGGAGAGAAGCTTTATGATCCCTCCACGAACACAGTTTCTGTTATTAATGAGGAATACCGGAATTACCGTGCTACTTATTCCTTGAGCTCTAAGGGTATGTTTCAAATGCTTCAAAGAAATGATTCTTCTAGGCATTTGATGGCTCTTCTCAATAATGATGGATCCGTAGCAAAGGCTTGGCCAGTATACTCATTAGATATCAATGGCAAACCTGTTATGGACCATTCCTTTAAGAATGGGATAAGGGGTCCTATATATGGACCATTGCAAATTCGGAAGGCTGAAACTGTCAATCTGCAGTTTGGCTACTTTGGGATCAGAGATTGGCTGAGTGATACTGGTTGTACAAGCCGTGCTAGTAGTGTGGATGAATCAAGGGGGGAGCTGACAGACAATTGCAGTAGGTATCATTCATCCTGTTGCAGTTCACCAAGGTTCTGTGAAGGACCTTCCAAGGAGGTCAGTTTGACTTAAACACACACACATGTGTACAATGTGTGCCAAGCGTATCTAGTTTGAAACCTCTAGTTAGTATGTAGTCATTGAGGTTCATTTGCCTGTCATTTTGCCATTTTGTGCTTCTATTAAGTAAAAGGCAGCCCCAAAACTTGGAATTTTTCATTTTTTTTTTTCACTCTGTTGCATGTATTTTTCTTCTTACAGCTCAAAGAGGAACAATCTGTGCATGGTAGTGATGAAGAGATTGATGAGCTACCTGATATAGACAGTGATGAGGACTTTGGGGAGGATTTCAAACATAATCATGAAGAGGTATGTATGCATGCATGCATTTGGTCATTCTCTTTTCCATTTTTGGGATGGGAAAGATGGGATTCAGACCTAGGCAAAATACCTAAGAGGGCTTAGCCTACCACTAGGCTAAACCAAGAACCCCTTAAATGTGTTAAATCAATATCAGATGCTTTGGAGTTCTTTATTGTTGAGTTGGCAAGTTTCCGGCATCAATCTCAGTTCCACTAACAAGAATGTAGTGGTGAACCATGGATACCTTGATTACCTTCTACTTGTATATGTAATGATACATATGGAGCAAGCATTCTGTGGTTGTGGCACCAATTATATTTGATATATCTATGACCAGTTTGATTCTTCCCCTTTTTGGATAGCAGTTTTCAAGATTTTGATTTTACTGAATTGAGGTGTTATTACTGTTGTTGTTGTTGTGGGTGCTCATTTTATTTTATTTGCCTTCAGCTGGAAGGGTCAGTGGACGAGGAGTCTACGAAATCAGACGAGGAGTATGATGATCTTGCTATGCAGGATTTTCAACAGAGTGGTTACTGTTCTGATGATGATGAAGAATCCATGAATAAGTTTGAGTTGAGTAATAAGGTTGTACCGGTGTCAGGGGACTTGATATCTGAGGAAGCTATCAACTTTGATGAAATCTACCAACAAAAGCTTGGTCTGTTCTTCAGAAGCGACGGTGACGCAGGTTTGGGACCATCACAGCTCTGCTATTCTTCTTTCCTGGGCAATAACAGAAGCATAAGGCGTTCTCAGAGCATGGAAAAGTCTGAGAGTGTTGCAAAGGTCTTATGAGTTTTTCCCCTTCAGTATTTTCCATTTACTCCTTTTAAATATGTTTTTCATTTTATGTTTTATCTTTAGTTTTTGCCTATTATTCCTTACTTTTCTTGGCGGCTAGTGAAAGGGGTATAACCTCTTTCTTTTTAGTTTTTAGTTTTTAGGATAGCGGTGCATCCAGTGGTGTTACTCTTTGTAATTGGTGCACGCTCAGTGATCTCAAAAACGATTGTTAAAACTGTGTACTTATTTATTTTCAATTTTGATCGTTCACTAGGATGTGTATTTTATACTTCAACTCACATTTTTTTAACAACACCGGTATCAAACTATCAACAACTAATCTGTCATCCAATCATGGTTGAGAAAAAATTGCTAGGCACTCTTCGGGGCGCCTAGGCAACGATTAATCGGTGTTTAGGCACCAGTGTATTTTTTTTTTTTTTTAAATTGTTAAAAAAAATTTAATAATTATAAACTATTTAATACTTTAATAATTAATACTAAAATATTAAATATCAACCTAAAAAATCTAGTATTTGAACAATTTAAGATTATTTCGCTCAAAACATTGTCGTTTTGAGTGAAATAACCCATTTAACAATGGAGTAGCTAATCGGCCGACTAGGCCTCCTAGTTTGGTGCCTAGGCGATGCTTAGGTAGCCTAACTGGCCAACCGCCTAGACCACCGATAATGGTGATATGCTAGACGGCCGACCAGCGCCTAGCGCCTAGGTACCAATTAATCGGTGCCTAGGCGGGATTTTTGCAACTCTGCATCCAATATATATATACAGGAAAAGAAAAATTAAACAAAATTTATGCCTAAATTAATCAGAAATTGCTTTATCTAAAATGGACCATAATATGCAATGGCATGCCCTTGGAAGATAACACCAGCACTCACTCACAACTGAAGATGTAATGGTACATCAAATGTAATTTCTCCACCAGTCCAAAGCCTCTTTCAACATCTGCACCTCTCCTGGCTTCCTCCTATGAAACATTCTTTAGGTTGTCTTCCCTCAGTTTTTTCCTTGCCATATCTATTTTAGTCATTCCTTCCTGTGTGGATTAGCCAAGCAACCAACACATCTGTTGCCTCCCTGGCAAACATGTTTGAATGTTTGATTCCTATTACCCATCTTCAACTCCACTATCATATGAATAATTTTCTTATCTTAGCCCAGAAAATGAATCCCAAAACATTGTAACGACTCAATATCAAACCCAACTTTGTTTTGTTGAATATCAGGCTTCCTCAGCGCTTCTAAACAACCAACCTTTCTGACGTTTCTGTAAGCATCAAGCTCCAGCTCAATACGGCAGCTGAAAGATTTAGTATTGACTATGCCCAAGAGTGTTGATTTCCATTTTGTTCAGAAACTGGTCAGTTTCTTTTAAATTCTTCGTTCCATGACCATTCTGCAAAGCACATCCCAGTTTTATGCATTCTCTTATCTGTCCCCTAGCCAACTTCATTTACAATGTCTATACCTACATTTTCATCATCAACTCCCTCAATTTGTATCTCATCTTTATATACATGAGCTTCCTCGGGGAGTCCATCGCCTACTATACCACTTCGATCAGAAGAACAGCCGAAATCTTTTCTTTCATTAATGGAAACCACCTCTTCAAGTGCTAAGTTTCTTGTTAAGTTAGCCAGTGGAATAGAACTTAACTCCTCTTTGGAGACACCCCTTTTGATTAGAGTAGTTAGTTTCGATCTTGCCTCTTCACTTCGGTTCAACTTACACAACCCACCAATTACCTTCTCATACACACACAAATCGGGAACAAATCCTTTCTTCTCCATAAAATCTAGCAAACTAGCTGCTTCCTCGATCACTCCCTCCTCCAAATAACGGTCAATTAAGGTGTCTAACATAACTTGGTCCAACTCAAATCCCTTACCCTGCATTATGTCTACAAGTTCATTGACCACATCAAACTGGCCGACCTTACAAAGTCCACTAAACAAACACCAATACGTATCCGTGTTTAAACAAATGTTTCTCTCGTTCATCACGGAAACTAAAGAAAATGCCTTTTCCACGTTACCCAATCTACAATACCCGTTTATAACTAAATTATATAAATAAGTATCCACCTTAAAGCCCTTATCATGCATCTCCCAAATCATTCTCTCGCCATCTTCC
Source organism: Ipomoea nil (assembly GCF_001879475.1). Classification (NCBI taxonomy): domain Eukaryota; kingdom Viridiplantae; phylum Streptophyta; class Magnoliopsida; order Solanales; family Convolvulaceae; genus Ipomoea; species Ipomoea nil. The sequence continues at coordinate 3,541,760 of NW_017618262.1, read as the reverse complement.
ATTCTCCCACTACTCGAAAACCCATCAATCAAGAATCTATATGTGTCGTCGATAAACTCCACGCCTTCGCACTGCATCAACACCAATACGTTATACAGTTCTTCGAAATCCCATCTCTTAGTGCACGCATCCACTAGTGTATTAAAGGTAATAATATTTGGTTTTATCCCTTTACTACCCATCTCCTCCACCACCTCTCTAGCCCTCTTTACTTCCCCACATTTACACAATCCATCCACCACCACTGTCAAAGAATACACAGAGACCTCAATACCCGACTCGACCATCCAGTAAAAGAATTTTAGTCCCAAACTACATTGATCACATTTCATAAGCTCAATCAAATGAACAGTACAGGTCCTCTCATTGATCTCAATACCATTATTTCTCATATAATCAAATATCTCCAAAGCCTTCCCAAATTCTCGATTATCAGAGTAAGCTTTAAGCAACCAATTAAACACTTTGGAGGCTATTCTCAACGAAACATCATGGCTCTCAATGAAAGAAGCTAAAACGGTATACCTGAAGTTCTCAAGACTTGAAAGGGCACCCAAAAGTGCCTCAGCATCCGCAAACTCTTTGGCTTTCGCTAGCCTGCAGACAAGAGTTAAATGGGCATCGAAATTGAGATCAAACGACACCAAAGATTGGTTTTTTATGAGGAAACCCACGAATTCAATGCACTTGGGAGTCTCCAGATGCGGGTCGGAGATAATAAGGTGGACAAGATTAGGGGTGAGCTTGGAGAGAAGGGTGGTGGTATGGTGGGCGCTTAAGACTGTGTTGATGATGGCGTCTCCTATCTTGGCTCTGCGATGTATGGAGAAGTTTGGGAGATTACGACATCTTTTGACAGTGTTGAGGTTTTGAAGGAGCTTCTGGAGTGACATTCAGATTTCTCGGAGATCGGGGAAGAAGAAGATGTTCTGTTGGAACATTGTTTTCATTCACTTTATTTGGGCCTTCCTCATAGCCTAATTCTTATTTACGCTTTTGGAAGTAGTCCATTAATGGACCTCTCGATTAACAAAGCCCACATTTGGGGTCCAATGCTAGAAAATGAGTTACCTAATTAATACTCGTAAGGTATATAATTTCATAATACAAGACACAAAAATTTATAATACAAGACACATACACATGTTATATATTTATTTACTTTTTAAATTCGAATTAGGTACATAATTTGAGTTTATTATAGACACAAAATTTTGCAATACAAGACACAAGAATTCATAACATAAAACACGATTACTAATTTGTTTCAAGTACAAAATTCATATTCTTAAGGTACGTAATTTCATAACACAACACACAAAAACTCACAACATAAGACACATACACATGCACCAGAATCCACAGTGCGTTGTGAACCCTAGTCCATGGTATAAGGATTGCACATTTAGCCATAACCTTTAAATTGCGATTATACCGCTGACCACTGAAATAAAGTTGATTTTCAGTATATTGAATTTTTATGTTTTGGAAGTTTATTTTTAATGCACTGAAGATTCATTTTTAAGTATATAAAATCAACATTTATCAATAATCAACATTACATTTATCAAATTGCACAAATATCCAAGAACGTGAGAGAAAGAAAATCACGAGCCGTCCAATCAATTCTCAATGACCACATGAGTATGTCTCCAATGGGAGTTAACCCACCATATTGTTGGAGTAAGACTTAAAGGGTGGTTGGAATGTTGTCCCTCTGCCCCTAGGTGTTTAGTGTAGTTAGTTCATCGCATGATTTAAATGTCATAACTGGAGTTGATAGTATGGATGTTCGAATCCTATTGAAAACATGTATAGAGAAAATGGTTCAAAATACTGAAATGTTAAGATTAGATTTCTTGTGTGCACAAAAATTAAGATATAATCAGTGAGCTATTTATTTATGTGATTTCCGAGTCCGACCAAACTACAATTACGTAATATAAATAAATAAATAAATAAATAAATAAAACTTTCAAAATGACCTTCGAAAACTAAAGCCCGCAGGCAACTCCCAATATTTGATAATAACCCCTATAATTATAAGAGAAAAGGGTTATTTTGTCATTAGCGACTTGCGATCTTCATATTCAGGCTCAGTAATTCCGTATTTCGCCCACTTTATTATTCATATAAAAAAGGGAAATAAATAAAGGAAAAAAAAATACATTATTAATTCGTGTGTTTTTGGACTCCTTGGATTGAGGTGGCGTTATCTGTCAGGTAAGAAACGCCATTTTTTCTGCTCATTTTTGTAATTCTTGTTTTTCTTCACTTTACCCCCGCCCGTGTTTTCGTGTTGTTTGTAAAGGTGGCAACTTGCCTGCTTTCTGCTTGTTTTGCTCCTCTGATCTTTTACCCCCTTGAAGATACATTGCTGTTTTTTCTGTTTATTTATCAAAGAGTTTCATTGGATACGTAATTTACTGATTTGATTTTAGTTTAATCCCTTTTGTTTTTGTGCTGGATTTAACTTAATACTTCTCTGGTTTGCTGCACTTTTTGAGGACCATAATTGACTGAGCATTGATTTTTATGTGGATCCCGGGATACCGTGGCTGCTGTTGATTTGTGATTGAAGAGCCATGGCTTAACTAAATTAGGTTTTTTATTTTTTTCTGCATTCTTAGTTTTCTTGCATCCAAAGATGTGTTCTTTCTGTGTTTGAATTTGTAGGGGAAATCAATGTATATACATGATGAAATTATGTATGCTATCTCTACAAGAATATATAGCATTGTTTTGTTGAAAATCATGCTATTTGTTGTGCCTTTTTTCTGTGTGTTTTAGTTGTTCTTGAGTGTACTGGGAATTCCCTTTTTTTATTGACTTCAAAAAATTGGACCCTTTTGGTACATTAGTACCTTTTGGATGAAAAATTAGAACAAGCAAAGTTTGGAGGGTTTTCATTGTTAGATTAGAAAGATCTACTGTCATTGAAGCTTCATTCACATTGGAAAGGTAGTAGTGAATTTATCTAAAATTATTGATAAAATGATAATTCTTTTAAGTCTAAGGGTTTGCTTGTTGCAGGATTGTAGATCCGTGTTGGAATTTTAAATTTTATATTAGTTATCAGATGGAATTGTTGCTCATTAGTAGGTTCGGAAAGAGTTCACACTATTTTCTGTCTAAATCTACAAAAAATAATCTAAAGACTTGATAAAAAGTGCCCAAATCATTAAAATTGGAGGACTAATTTTGTCCAATTTTAAGTTGAAAGCCAAAGGAATACCACTATACTTGAGGGGATGTAAATATGTTATTGAAATTAACTCGGTACTTTTTAATGTTTGAATTTTGGTAAGTAAAAATTAGAGGTGGTAAGATCGTCTACTAAATGTGTCTTGATTTCTTAAGCTTGGCGATTGACTTATACTAAGTGCTAATGAACGGCTGTGATGTTGTTGGTTATTGTGAACTTCACTTACTATCTCTTATAACTTTAACCGAATGCAAGGATTGATAACAGATGGCGTAAGAAAGTAGTATCCTGATTTCTTGCCATATTATGTTGCTTTTGTAACGCATACGTTATTGTAATATCTTCCTAATTTAGAAAAGAAAAGCTAGCATAACATCATAGCATGACCATCACGGGGTATATGTGGCCTCGATAGGCACTTGTCTTTTGAGATTGTAGGTGTAGAAACGTGTCCTCTTAATATTTTGCGTGGAAGATTGATGACGTGCCTTAGTGGTTCACTTACTTCTATAAGTTGTTTTCTCCTTCGAATGATATTCTATGCCTTAGGGATGAAAATAACTTATTGGGGAGTTTGTGGAAGATGAAGTTGTAAGACGATCGGTCCCAGTGTGTTGATTCTTGAATCATCAATTCTCGGTAAGGTGATTGATTCTGTTACATTCAACATTTTGCTTGTCTGAAGTTTCTTCACTCTCTGTGGATTGTGCATTTGGGTTGGATATGCTTCAGATTGATTCTTAATTTTGATTTTTGCGATTTGTAAATGTATTTCTTGATTATGCTATTCTATCTCTTGTAAATGGCATCGTTTTACAATCATTCTGGATAATCTGTGTCGTCCTTTCTAAACAAGCTTTATAACTTGAATATGTTTCTTTAAGCTATTCTGAATGATCTGAAGAAGGATAACATTATATATTCATTTTCATGCTATTCCATTCTAACGAACTTTTCATCGTTGGCTAGTCTTTCTACTGTTCTTCAGAATGAATCCTCAATATGGTGAAGCAAGTAGAAAGCGTCGGGTAAGTCAGGTGGGATTTGAAGGTCCGATATCACCTGATTCGAGTTACAACAATGCATACCCTGCCTACGAAGACGATGGGCGAGAACCACCTCTACTTCCCCCGCAACTCCACATGGCGGTGCTAAACCACCACCAAACGAACAGAGATGAATCTGCAACCACCCTCCCGTCGCCAGGGCACGTGACTGTAAATCATCTCTACACCGATACCTATAGCAGAGAAGCAGCAGCAGAAGTGGTGGCACTGTCAACTACACAGCGGTTTCACACAAAATACGTTACGGTCGTGCTTTACAAACCATCCCCGAGGCGGGGCAGTGGGTGAGATGCTTGGTGTAAATGCAGCAGCAGTAAATATACAGAAACTGAGTGAAAAGTGTTGGGTTTATTTCTCAGGATGTGGACCATGTGGTAAAGAAACTAGTGATGCATCTTCCTTGAACTTGTGCTTTGTGTGATGTGCATATACCTTTAAGCTTTTCAGTTTTTTTTTTTTTTGGCTTTGCTTGAAAAAAGTGAGATTTTTACTATATTTCAAGAAAAAAAAGTATATTGTACATTGTACAATCATAGCGAGCACAACAATGATAATTGTAATGGTGTCGGAAATGTATTTTGTACTTGATAAAATTATATTTCTTTTCATATTTATGATTGTCAAAACGTATGATACAATTCTTTTCAAACATGTAACACAATAAAATTTTCAAAAGTTATGTTTCAAACTACTTTTGTAGCCTCACACAAATTAGAAACAGGATTTTTTTGAGGGGTCTTGTGAAGTAGATGAGAGAAAAGAGAAGAGGTGCTTTGCAAAGTGAATATTTTTTTGCTTGTAGATTTACTTGCTAGGGTCTATTTCTTGAGGTGAGCGCTTCCACACAATCGATATATCATGAATTAGGGTTCACTGTGCACTATGGATCTTGGTTCATGTGTTTATGTTTTGTATTATGACTATTTGTATCTTGCGTTATTGTGAAATTTTGTGCCCATAAACACAAATTATGTAACTAAATCAGATTTGAAAAATAAAAAATATATATAACATGTGTATGTGTACTGTGTTTTGTATTATGAAATTATGTACCTTACGAGTATCAATTATGTACATTGTCTTTTCAATCCAGATGGGTCCATAATGTTATGCTATGTCTTGTGTTGTAATTTTTTGTGTTTTGTGTTATGAAATTTGGTACCTCTTTGTTTCAATCCATGGTTTATAATACTATGTGGACCTTGATCCATGATGTAAATTGCCGCGTCCACGCCTATAAACTCAAGTGTTAAAAAAATACTAATAAAAAAATATTTTTAGGAGCAATTGTAGGCAAATTATATCGTGCACCACGGTGCATAATCGATTATGCACCAAGTTTCAAAACAACGTCGTTTTGTTTAATGAAAAGAAACGTCATCCGTTCTGCAAAAATTAACTTTGTTACTACATGATCATTTCGATATAACTACAGCTTCAGTACTTGTTCATAACTACTTATTAAATTAAAAAATAATTTAGTAGTTACAACAAAAAATAATACATATGCATTTCTTTAATTTAGAATTATGTGTCTACAATGTCTTTATTAAAAAAATTATTCATTATCAATAAATTAAATGAGATAAATAATTTCATTAGTTATATTGTCTTTATTTTTCTCCACTATAATTTTTTTTTTTTTTTTTTACATTCAAATTCATCAATTGATTATATTCACTACATTGTCCATACAATGTCTTTATTCAAAAAAAAAAAAAAAGTATTCATTATCAATAATCTAATTAAGAGAAATAATTTCATTAGTTATATTGTCTTTATTTTTCTCAAATGTAAAAATTCTTTACATTCAAATTCATCAATTGATTATATTCACTACATTGGCTATTATCTTTTTTTACACTATTTTTTAATTAAATATCAAAATTAATACAAAATAATGTTATATATTTATTTACCAAGTATGTTATTAATACCATGAAAAAAAAAATATATATATATATATATATATATATATAATTAATTAATTAATAAAGCCAATCATATTAACTATTTGAGGGAATTTGTTGACAAAGAGAGTATTCAAATCACACAACAAATTGAAGTTGGAAACTACCTCGCAATGTCCTTGTTTGACAATCAGCAGTTAGCGGTTAGCGTTAGCGGATTTGACCAGCGAATTATATCAATGGTGGATAAAAAGATATTTGAAAAAATTAACTGTTTAGATTAACATGTAAAATGACCTAAGGGTATTATAATAATAATAATAATAATAATAATAATAATAATAATTTAATAAAAGAAATCAAATTAAAAAAAAAAAAAAACATATGGGGAGCCAAACGTTCGGCTCCCCTTAGTTTTGTCACTTTTCCCACATCAGTGGACAAAGTGGAATGGGAGCCTTAAGGCTCCAATTTAAAAATTAAGCTTGTCCATTTGTTGATGGGCAAGCAGTGAGCCAGTGAAACTGGCTCTTGTTATTCAAGGAGTCAAAATGGATTTACAGCAAACTTTTTATTTATTTATTTAATATAGAGGTGTTTCAAACTATTTATTTAATTATAAACATTGGTCATTAACTAATTCGCGCAATGCTCGTGTAAAACTAGTATAAAATAATGCGTGAGACAGTGTCGGTTTAGATGCATTGTAGTGTCAATTTATATACACTGTAGTTTCAGTTGGTAATTAATACACCAAAAAATACGCGCTCTGTTAACTCTAACGGTGCTGTTTTGACGTGCACCGCAATCCACCATATAACGACCCACAATTGTATTAGGTCAGTTAGATGGATTTCATTTGGGCCTATTTGGTTTCCAATTGGACAGACGTTATGCCATGGAACCGTGTTCACCATTCATGGTGAACACGGTTCTAACGGTGTTAGTACACCGTTATCTTCTTCTTTTTTTTTTTTCTTAATTAATTGCGTGACTTTTCTTCTTTATTTTCACATTTTGCGGTTTCACTTTAATTTGAGGTGAACAAAGATTTCGGACATTCATAAATTATGAATTCATGCATGCACATTCACTTTGGAACCATGCCTACACATTCCCGTCCGAAATCACGGACATTCATAAATTATGAATCCATGCCTGCACATTCACTTTGGAACCATGCCTACACATTCACTTTGGAACCATGAGATTATGAATTTTCTGTTATGAGATTATGAATTTTCAGTTATGAGATTATGAATTTTCTGTTATGCGATTATGAATTTTCTGTTATGAGATTATGAATTTTCATTACATTCATAATTTCGGACATTCATAAATTATGAATTCATGCCTGCACATTCACTTTGGAACCATGCCTACATATTCCCGTCCGAAATTAAGGACATTCATAAATTATGAATCCATGCCTGCACATTCACTTTGGAACCATGCCTACACATTCACTTTGGAACCATGAGATTATGAATTTTCTGTTATAAGATTATGAATTTTCTGTTATGAGATTATGAATTTTCAGTTGTGAGATTATGAATTTTCTGTTATGCGATTATGAATTTTCTGTTATGAGATTATGAATTTTCCTAAAATTCATAATCTCATAACAGAAAATTCATAATTTGATCAAACGCGCGCCGTTAACTCCACATCCGCGATTTTTTTTTTTGGCCTAAAAACGACGTCATTTTGCCTTGTGTTCACCATTCTCGGTGAACACGATTCCATGGCATAATTTGCGCCAATTGGATCAAATTTTGAGTTTTCAAAAGTGGTTCCAAGAGCCCAACCAAAGCAGTTAAGCAATTAGAAAAGACTGGTAATGTTAAGGCAAATTATGTTGTGAGTATGTGCTCACCATGTACATGGTACACACGAATCTATATTCATAATTTTTATAGTGTATATCTATAATTTTTATATTGTATATCCATAAATTTCTAGACTCTCGGTGAGCTAAAATTATGAATCTAAAGTATCAATTTTAGCTCATCGAGAGTCTCGAAATTATAGATATTCAATATAGAAATTATGGATCTATAGTATAGAAATTTTGGATATAGATTCGTGGTTAGAAATTATGAATTTAAAGTATAAATTTTAGCTCGTCGAGAGTAGAAATTATGGATATACAGTATAGAAATTATAGATATATAGTATAAAAATTATGAATATAGATTTATGTGCACCATGCAAGGTGAGCGCATGCTCACAGCATAACGAGTGTTTGTAAAATGTAACAATTTAAGTAGTTATATACTCCTATAATCTCTTAACTCTATGTTGGAATAGTAAATTTAGAGGTTTTATTAAAACACTTTTTAGTTCCTTTAACTTTTGTGTGTGTGTGTGTGTTTTTTTTTTTTTTTTTTTTCATTTGATTATCGATTATCAATTTTTAACATTTAATGCATGATTATCAAATTCATGTCATCTACTTGGCTAGTTGGCTACATTTGATCATCTGGATCAATTTTCTTGCCAATATTGTTTGCAGTGATAGCCTTCCCCTAATCGTATTCTGAGTACAAAATCCGCCATGCCTCATTGCTCTTGCTTCGACCCATTTGTCTTAGCAGTATTCGGTAGCGGGAGTGGACATAGCGGTCTGACAGTTAGTGCCCGTTCTGGCCCATTTCCTCATAGCAAACCCCTCGTACTAGTCGAAGCCTTTGTAAATTTATTGTCGGGTTCTATCGTAGTGGAGGTCGCAAAGACTTGGAGGTTTCAGTTCAATAACAAGGAAGAAAAAAGAGCGAATACCCAAAACATAAGTGTTGTCAGAGTCTATGACGAAGTAATCAACCCTACTGATGCTGACATCAGGCTATTAGCCTTTTATTTGCATATTCCCGACCGGAAGGAGTTCGCTTTGTTTGGAGTTTATGAAATTGAGAACATCACAGTTGAGACTATCGGTCTCACCCAGCAAGATACGGGTCAGCCAAAAAAGGTAAGCGCCTAGGGCTTTTTTATATTTCTTTTCAAAGTAAGGTAATGTATTTTTTTACTAGATATTGATTCAAGCCGCAGCGAAGCCAAATTCAATCAAGGCATGTGGCTTACTTTTCCTGGCAAGGGCACCCTTGAGTCCTAAATCAGCCCCAACTAAGCATTCGAAGGAGGGGTAAAGACTCAGTTACAAGAATGGCGGGGAAGTTAACAGTACCGGCAGTTATGGGGACAACCAAGGATGGACATCTGACTAGGAAGCTGGCGTCAGTTCTGAAGCAAGTGTAAACCAGCCGCATCCTGTCCCTTCGAATCCTAACTCCCCTCCCCCTCTCTCTCTTGAGAGCAAGATGCGGGGCGAGATGGAGCTAGGAGCAAACCAACCTATACTTTCCTGGGGCTTGCCTTGTCTAAAAAACAAAACAAGTAACGGCTTCTAGTTTAGACTAGCGTTACTTAGCTATTCATTGATTTTTATCAATGCTAACCTTAAAACCGATACATTCCACTATGCCATTTATATGCTGTTTAAATTTAAATAACTCACATAATTGTCATGTAGAAATTTTAGTTGAGGTTAGTGAAAAATTTTATCAAAACGACTAAAATGTGAATAAAATTTGATAGTTAAGTACCAAATGTGAAAAAGTGATCATTAAGAACCAAATCTAAAAAATGTACAATAATTAATGATCATTGAGGTATTCATTATTTAATATTTTGTTTTTTGTTGGAAAAACGTTCAAATTGGCTATCGAACTGAACACAAAAATACAATTAGGCAATTGAACAAAAAAATATATGCAATTAGATCCCTTAACTAGTCAAATATGTCTAATTATACCAATTAGCGGGTTGATCTATTCTTCAACATGCAGGTTACCTCGCATCGGTGGCGTCTACTGGATTATTAAATTATATTAATTTGTAAATAAAAATAATGATTATTTTGATGGAGGAATAAAACATTTATATTAGAGGAGTCAAAATTATACTAATATTATTATTTCAACTAGTTTCAAAACCTCATTTATCTAAAAAATTGTAAGAGCCAATAATGGCAAGAATTTAGCAATATATCTAATCTAATCTAAAAATTAAATAAAAGGTAGAAATTGTATTGATCTAACAAAATTTAAAAATGCATCAGTGTAATTCATTACAATAATAATTTGTGCATTGTACTTACTTTCTTGAACAATTACAATTTATTTTTTAATTTTACATATTTTTTTATAGCGACAAGCTAAGCGTTTGATCATAATACTACGAAGATAAAACAGAGGAGAGCAAATTTTTGACCAAAGAAAAACATTGCATGTAAATAAGGTTGGTGATGCACATGCAACCTTGGGTGCTCTGGATTGGGAGGTGCATAACACCTGCCCTCATAGAATTGAAGAAGTTGTTTTCAAAATGACTAGATACGTATGTGTCACTACTCACTAGTACCCGTAGATTGAGGGGGAGCAACTAGTATATTTTCTTTAGGGGTCTCCTCGCCTCCCCCGGTTTGATTGAAAAAAAAAAACTTGTAAATGCAACACTAATTTATTACCTCTTTGCCATATAGTGTCTTCAACTTGTCATACCTTGTTTTTTTTGATACCTTATTGTGGTACCTTTGAGTTCAAAACTCATATCTAACATGATATACTAATTGATATTTTTAATGTCCTTTTGTCTTTGTAATTTTACTATTTTTTTATTAATCATTTATTTAATCGCATAGTATACGATATCAAATTTTCAACATCTATCTATACTATCTATACTATACATAAAAACAAAATCATCGATTTTAACTTTCCGCCTAAAAGACTCTTATATTATGAAAGTTTGCATAATATTATAAAATATGGTAATACAATTCATATTTGTATTACAATTGTACATTAAAATATGGTAATAAATTCTTAATACAATATAGGCACAAGTGTCAAATAGGTCCATCTACTACTGCGAAGTGCTCAATTTTCACCACGAACTAAATTAAGTGTTAAATAGGTCCATTTACGAGTTAAATTTGTTCAATTGACTTTTTTTTTACAGGTTAATAACAAGTTACCTATTTAATTATTAAAATAAATAAATAAATAAATAAAATAAAATAAAAAAGAATACAGCCACGGGCTGTCCGGTGACAGCCGGTGGCTGTAATTTTTTTAAAAATAATTTTTAAATTATTTTTTTAATAATTGAATTGGTAACGTGCAAAAAAAAAAAGTCAATTACCTGCAAAAAAAAAAAGCTAATTGAACAAATTTAGTAGGTAAATGTGGTTAATTAGCCTTTAATTTAGTTCATGACGAGAATTGAGCATTTGACAATAATACACGGGCCTATTTGACACTTCTCCCAACAATATATTATTTCATACTTTCCTATTTCTAATACAATTCTATATTAAAATTAATAATCGTTGTAATAATTACACTCTTTGATAACATGGCAGTTTGGAGCAGTTTCCTAATTATTTTTCAGTGTTCATTTAGGAAATTATGATTCAATTAGGATTGGGATTTAATCCTTTTTGCCAAATAATGTATATATATAGGATAATAATCTTGAATCAACTATTTTAAATCAAAAGATCATCAGTCTGAGTTCATAGGAATTTTGGTTTTTCGCTTTAAGCTATAAACCCTAACCCGTGATTTCTGAAATACTACCCGTCTGCGAAGCCGCGAAAGTCTGTGATTTCTGAAATACTACCAGTCTGCAAAGCCGCGAAGGTCTGCCAAATATGGGGGCGCAGGTTGAAGAAGTCGGATTGAAGAAACTAGAGTATCTCTCCCTTGTTTCGAAAGTGTGTTCCGAACTGGAGACGCATATAGGCGTCGGGGACAAGGTTCTTGCGGAGTTCATTACGGAAATGGGCCGAAACTGCGAAACCGTAGAGGAGTTCGATGAAAAACTGAAGGAAAGCGGCGCCGAGATGCCGGATTACTTTGTTCGGACGCTGCTCACCATAATCCACGCAATTCTTCCCCTGAAGCCCAAGTCTGAGTCCGGGGTCAATTCTAAGAGGACCGATAAAGGTGAAAAATTTTGTGCTTTGAAAATCAAGGATGATAGGGAAAGAATTAAGGAGTTGGAGAGGGAGATTGACCTCGAAGCGAAGAAGAAAAAAGATGAGGAGGAAGAAGATAGGCGGGACAGAGATGATAGACGAGATAGGAGAAGAGAGAGGGATAGAGATGATAGAAGAGATAGGGATAGGGACAGTAAACGAGTAAGGGGGGATAGAGGTGATAGAAGAGAGAGGGGCAATGATGCTGAACATCGAAGTCAGGACAGGGACAGGGATAATAGATATGATACGAGGAAAAGAAGAGATTATGATGAAGATAGGGATGATGATAGAAAGAATGGGATGTATAGATCGGAGGAACCTGAATTGTATAGAGTGTATAAGGGGAGAGTCTCCAGGGTAATGGACACAGGTTGTTTTGTTCAGCTGGATGAGTGCAGGGGGAAGGAAGGATTAGTTCATGTTTCACAGATGGCAACTAGGAGGGTTGCAAATGCAAAAGATTTGGTAAAGAGGGATCAGGAGGTATATGTGAAGGTAATCTCAGTGAGTGGGCAGAAATTGAGTTTGTCCATGAGGGATGTTGATCAGAATACTGGAAAGGATTTGCTACCACTGAAGAAGAGCTTAGATGATGATGGTTCGAGGGAAAATCGATCTGGGGGGAATATGGAGGGGACTAGGACGAGAGTTGGGCTTTCAGGGATTCGGATCACAGAGGATGATGTTGTTGTCCCATCAAGAAGGCCATTGAAGAGAATGAGTTCGCCAGAGAGGTGGGAGGCAAAACAACTCATGGCTTCAGGTGTCTTAAGTGTTAAGGAGTGTCCTATGTTTGATGATGAAGGGGATGGATTGTTGTATCAGGAAGAAGGTGCTGAAGAGGAGCTTGAGATTGAGTTGAATGAAGATGAACCACCTTTCTTGCAAGGCCAGAGTCGGTACTCGGTTGATATGTCTCCTGTAAAGATTTTTAAAAATCCTGAAGGTTCCTTGAGTCGAGCAGCTGCACTCCAATCTGCTTTGGTAAAGGAGAGGAGAGAAGTAAGGGAGCAGCAACAAAGAACAATGGTTGATTCCATCCCTAAAGATCTAAATAGACCATGGGAGGATCCAATGCCTGAGACAGGTGAGAGGCATCTGGCCCAAGAGCTGAGGGGTGTTGGTTTGTCAGCCTATGATATGCCAGAGTGGAAGAAAGATGCTTATGGTAAAGCAGTTACTTTTGGACAGAGGTCAAAGCTTTCCATTCAGGAGCAGAGGCAGAGTCTACCAATTTACAAGCTGAAGAAGGAATTGGTTCAAGCTGTACATGATAACCAGGTGTTGGTTGTCATTGGAGAGACAGGTTCAGGCAAGACAACACAGGTGACACAGTATCTAGCTGAGGCAGGATATACTACAAGAGGTAAAATTGGATGTACTCAACCACGTAGAGTGGCTGCAATGTCAGTGGCTAAGAGGGTTGCGGAGGAGTTTGGTTGCCGGTTAGGGGAAGAAGTTGGTTACGCTATTCGTTTCGAGGATTGTACTGGGCCAGAGACTGTGATAAAGTATATGACAGATGGTATGCTGTTGAGGGAGATACTGGTGGACGAGAGTTTGTCTCAGTATTCTGTTATAATGCTTGATGAAGCTCATGAGAGAACCATTCATACTGATGTTCTCTTCGGTCTCTTGAAGCAATTAGTTAAGAGAAGACCGGACCTTCGGTTGATTGTCACATCTGCAACTTTAGATGCAGAGAAGTTTTCTGGATACTTTTTCAACTGTAACATCTTTACTATCCCAGGGAGAACCTTTCCGGTGGAGATACTTTACACCAAGCAGCCAGAGAGTGACTATCTTGATGCAGCTTTGATAACAGTTATGCAGATTCACTTAACAGAACCTGAAGGTGATATCCTTCTTTTCTTAACTGGTCAGGAAGAGATTGATTATGCTTGCCAGTGTCTTTATGAGAGGATGAAAGGTCTGGGTAAGAATGTTCCTGAATTGATCATCTTACCTGTTTATAGTGCCCTGCCTAGTGAAATGCAGTCTAGAATCTTTGATCCTGCCCCTCCAGGGAAGAGAAAAGTAGTTGTTGCTACAAATATTGCCGAAGCTTCTTTAACAATAGATGGCATTTTTTATGTTATAGATCCAGGTTTTGCTAAGCAAAATGTATATAATCCAAAACAGGGGCTTGATTCATTGGTCATAACGCCTATATCACAAGCCTCAGCGAAGCAAAGAGCTGGGCGTGCTGGACGAACAGGACCAGGAAAGTGTTACCGTCTTTATACAGAGAGTGCATTTCACAATGAAATGTCTCCTACATCAATCCCTGAAATTCAGCGTATTAACCTTGGGACGACAGTGCTTAATATGAAAGCTATGGGTATTAATGATCTTTTGTCCTTTGATTTCATGGATCCTCCCTCTCCTCAAGCACTAATATCTGCCATGGAGCAGCTGTTCACTCTAGGAGCTCTTGATGAAGAGGGGCTCTTGACAAAGTTGGGTAGGAAAATGGCTGAATTTCCTCTGGATCCTCCACTGTCCAAAATGCTCCTCGCCAGTGTAGACCTTGGATGCAGTGATGAGATTTTGACCATCATTGCAATGATTCAGACGGGTAATATTTTTTACCGACCTCGGGAGAAACAAGCACAAGCTGATCAGAAAAGGGCAAAATTCTTTCAGCCAGAGGGTGATCATCTCACCCTGCTTGCGGTTTATGAAGCATGGAAAGCCAAGAATTTTTCTGGACCCTGGTGCTTTGAAAACTTTGTACAATCGCGGTCTTTGAGGCGTGCTCAGGATGTCAGAAAACAGCTCCTTTCCATCATGGACAAGTACAAACTGGATGTTGTGAGTACTGGAAAAAATTTTACGAAGATAAGGAAGGCAATAGCTGCAGGTTTCTTTTTCCATGCTGCTAGGAAGGATCCACAAGAAGGGTATAGAACCCTGGTTGAGAACCAGCCCGTATATATACATCCTAGTAGTGCTCTATTCCAAAGGCAGCCAGATTGGGTTATTTATCATGAGCTTGTGATGACAACAAAGGAATATATGCGTGAGGCCACAGTGATTGATCCCAAGTGGCTTGTAGAGCTGGCACCGCGATTTTTCAAAGTGGCTGACCCAACTAAATTAAGCAAACGCAAGAGACAGGAGCGCATTGAACCTCTTTATGACAGATATAACGAGCCTAATTCTTGGCGGTTGAGTAAAAGGCGTGCTTGATATGGGCTTCAACAATGCATTTACTATTTCGGAGGATTTTGTCATAATATCATGTTTTCACACTGTGCTCAATGTATGTCATTTTCTGTCAATTTTGCCAATTTCTGTGTAAAGTACACTGACTTTTCCTATTTTCTATTAAATAAAGCTTTTATTCAAAAATTTATATATATTTTTTCATTAATTGTGATTATGCAATTGGATGTTTTGTGTTTTTCTTTTCTTGTTATCTAATTATGCAAGTTACTTAAGGTGCATAAAGACCTTTTCCCTGCATTGGCAATTAAAATGTTTTAGGTGCAAATTAGTTGATTTTTTTAGAAATTGTTTCTGAACCACAGATTGTCAAATTCTAGATACCAATAGCCAGTACAAATGCTTTCATTTGTTTGCATGATTAGCTATGTGTTTTTGACATAACAATCATTATGCGACTATAGATAGTCTTTTCCTTTCTATGAGTCTGGCATTTTCTCTTCTGCTATGCTTCCAGTAGCCACATGCTCATGTTATTTTATTGCTTTCTGCCGTGTTGCACCCTCTCCTTTTTAGCTTCTTCACTTTTATACTGCAGAAATTGTGATGAGTCAACACTTGTTGGTCTTTTCTCTGATAGACTACTGGGTTGATCCTGTCCAAGTTTATGCTAAGGAGGAAGATCCGACCAGTCGTTTATGAAGGCTTGCTTGCACCTTATTTGTTTCAAGTGTGGCGTATATGGCCATATGCCGAGGGAAGTTCGCAGAATCAAAACGAAGACACCACCCAGGAACAGAGCATGAATCAAGATAGCGAAGGTCGGCCGGCGGTGACCACCGGTATAAATGTATTATTTTGGAGGATAGGTTGATATATATATATATATATATATATTATTTTGGAGGATATTAAGGTAGTCCATTTCATAGTGTTTTTCTGTACTTCATTCGCTCCGTGCTTTTCTGATTTCGTTTTCCATTTGTATGTTTCAACATGCAATTGTTGGTTAGCCTACCTACTGAGAGAAGGCCCTGAGGATATACTTCTGTTGATTACATTTGCTATGTATTCGCATAAAACATCGTGGCATTACAGGAGAGTGTCAGTTCACAGCATATAATCACCCATTACCTCTAGAAAACACAAAAAAGACCTTGTTTCTCTCTTACGCAGATGCTCTCAAAGCGCAACTTATATGGTGGTTAAGAATGCCCTGTCAAAATTAGTTGAGCAAGAAATCTATAATTCCTAATGCAAAATGTGGATTCTTTTGCCTCAAGGCTTTTCATTCCCTTGCCTTGCTTCCTTTCTTTAAATGATTGTTTGGCGGGTTGTGTTACTTGACAGATAGAAGTGTGGCAGCTATTCATGCCACAACATTCAGTTGCTTACAGAGGAGGCATGAGGCAGGAGAGAAGCTTTATGATCCCTCCACAAACACAGTTTCTGTTATTAATGAGGAATACCGGAATTACCGTGCTACTTATTCCTTGAGCTCTAAGGGTATGTTTCAAATGCTTCAAAGAAATGATTCTTCTAGGCATTTGGTCATTCTCTTTTCCATTTTTGGGAACATTTAAGGTGATGGGAAAGATGGTATTCAGACCTAGGCAAAATACCTAAGATGGCTTAGCCTAGCACTAGGCTAAACCAAGAACGCCTTCAATGTGTTAATTCAATATCAGATGCTTTGGAGTTCTTTATTGTTGAGTTGGCAAGTAGCCCTGCATAAGTAGATTTATTTATTTATTCATTTATAATCCCATGACAATCTCAGTTCCACTAACAAGAATGTAGTGGTGAACCATGGATACCTTGATTACCTTCTACTTCTATATGGAATGATACATATGAGCAAGCATTCTGTGGTTGTGGCACCAATTATATTATTTGATATATCACCAGTTTGATTCTTCACTTTTTTGGATAGCAGTTTTCAAGATTTTGATTTTACTGAATTGAGCTGTTATTACTATTGTTCTTGTGGGTGCTCATTTTATTTTATTTTCCTTCAGCTGGAAGGGTCAGTGGACGAGGAGTATGATGATCTTGCTATGCAGGATAGTCAACAGAGTGGTTACTGTTCTGATGATGATGAAGAATCCATGAATAAGTTTGAGTTGACTAATAAGGTTGTACCGGTGTCAGGGGACTTGATATCTGAGGAAGCTATCAACTTTGATGAAATCTACCAACAAAAGCTTGGTCTGTTCTTCAGAAGTGACGGTGACGCAGGTTTGGGACCATCACAGCTCTGCTATTCTTCTTTCCTGGGCAATAGCAGAAGCATAAGGCATTCTCAGAGCATGCGAAACGTTTGAGACTGTTGCAAAGGTCTTCTGAGTTTTCCCCTTCAGTATTTTCCTTTTACTCCTTTTAAATATGCTGTTCATTTTATGTTTTATCTTTAGTTTTTGCCTATTGTTCCCCTTCATTTTATGTTCAGTAATTCCGTATTTTGCCCACTTTATTCAAATAAAACTGGGAAATAAATAAAGGAAAAAGCATTATTAATTCGTGTGTTTTTGGACGCCTTGGATTGAGGTGGCGTTATCTGTCAGGTAGGAAAACACCATTTTTGTAATTTTTGTTTTTCTTCACTTTACCCCCGCCCGTGTTTTCGTGTTGTTTGTAAAGGTGGCAACTTGCCTGCTTTCTGCTTGTTTTGCTCCTCTGATCTTTTACCCCCTTGAAGATACATTGCTGGTTTTTCTGTTTATTTATCAAAGAGTTTCATTGGATACGTAATTTACTGATTCGGTTTTAGTTTAATCACTTTTGTTTTTTTGCTGGATTTAACTTAATTCTTCTCTGGTTTGCTGCACTTTTTGAGGACCATAATTGACTGTGCTTCTTTAATTTCTTCTGCATTGATTTTAAGTCCGGGATACCGTGGCTGCTGTTGATTTGTGATTGAAGAGCCATGGCTTAACTAAATTAGGTTTTTTTTTTTTTTTTTTTTTTTTTTTTTTTTTTTTTTTTTTTTTTTTTTTTTTTTTTTTTTTCTCTCTCCTGCATTCCTAGTTTTCTTGCATCCAAAGATGTGTTCTTTCTGTGTTTGAATTTGCAGGCGAAAAAATGTATATACATGATGAAATTATGTATGCTATCTCTACAAGAATATATAGCATTGTTTTGTTGAAATTAACTCGGTACTTTTTAATGTTTGAATTTTGGTAAGTAAAAATTAGAGGTGGTAAGATCGTTTACTAAATGTCTCTTGATTTCTTAAGCTTGGCGATTGACATATAACTAAGTACTAATGAACGGCTGTGATGTTGTTGGTTATTGTGAACTTCACTTACTATCTGTTAGAAATTTAACCGAATGCAAGGATTGATAACAGATGGCGTAAGAAACTTTTGGGTAAGAAAGTAGTGTCCTGATTTCTTGCCATATTATGTTGCTTTTGCAACGCATACGTTATTGTAATATCTTCCTAATTTAGAAAAGAAAAGCTAGCATAACATCATAGCATGACCATCACGGGGTTTATGTGGCCTCGATAGGCACTTGTCTTTTGAGATTGTAGGTGTAGAAACGTGTCCTCTTAATATTTTGCGTGGAAGATTGATGACGTGCCTTAGTGGTTCACTTACTTCTATAAGTTGTTTTCTCCTTCGAATGATATTCTATGCCTCAGGGATGAAAATAACTTGTTGAGGAGCTTGTGGAAGATGAAGTTGTAAGACGATCGGTCCCAGTGTGTTGATTCTTGAATCATCAATTCTCGGTAAGGTGATTGATTCTGTTACATTCAACATTTTGTTTGTCTGAAGTTTCTTCACTCTTATGGGTAGCTCAGGTATGCTAGTGTTTTTTTATGAGGTGAAAAATAGCATCTTTTTACCAGGTAGGTAGTAACCTATGCCCATTTCGTTATATCCAATTCTGTTGCTTTGCGTTTTGTTCCAAATGCGAGTTTCAGAGTTAGTGCAGGACTGAAATGTTGTGTGCAGACAGATCTTTCTGTGGATTGTGCATTTGGGTTGGATATGCTTCAGATTGATTCTTAATTTTGATTTTTGCATTTTATAAATGTATTTCTTGATTATGCTATTCTATCTCTGGATATGGACGGGTTCTCTGTATTCTTAGTCCAGGCTCCAGCACAATCATTCATCACATTGGTTAAAATTGCTTTTATACCCGACTAGTTGGTCAGGTTATGTGGAATAAAATGTGACAAATCGTTTTAAATAGTAATATGTGTGGTTGATTCTTGGTTAATGTATTCTGGCTTGGATCAGAGGAAAGCCTTCCCGGTGGAGATACCTTGTCAAGTTTGGTTGGCGAAAAGTGATTTTGATTAGTGATTCATAAATCAACAACTTGAGGGGAAAAAAAGTGATCTTTGAGTGCTTTATTCATGTAAATGTCATCGTTTTACAATCATTCTGGATAATCTGTGTCGTCCTTTCTAAACTAGCTTTTTATAACTTGAATATGTTTCTTTAAGCTATTCTGAATGCTCTGAAGAAGGATAACGTTATTCATTTTCAGGCTATTCCATTCTGACAACTTTTCATCGTTGGCTAGTCTTTCTACTGTTCTTCAGAATGAATCCTCAATTTGGCGAAGCAAGCAGAAAGCGCCGGGTGAGTTAGGTGACTGCTGCAGGGTGAAGCAACTGCTGCGGGATTTGAAGCTCCGATATCACCTGATTTGAGTTACAACAATGCATACCCTGCCTATGAAGACGAAGGGCGAGAACCACCTCTACTTCCCCCACAACTCCACATGGCGGTGCTAAACCACCACCAAACGAACAGAGATGAATCTGCAACCACCCTCCCGTCGCCAGGGCACGTGACTGTGAATCATCTCTACACCGATACCTATAGCAGAGAAGCAGCAGCAGAAGTGGTGGCGCTGTCAACTACACAGCGGTTTCACTCAAAATACGTGACGGTCGTGCTTTACAAGCCATCGCCGAGGCGGGGCAGTGGCTGAGATGTTTGGTGTAAATGCAGCAGCAGTAAATATACAGAAACTTGGTGAAAAGTGTTGGGTTTATTTCTCAGAACTTGTGCTTTCTGTTGGATCCGGTGATGTGCATATACCTTTTCTTTTTTTTTTTTTTTTTGGCTTTGCTTGAAAAAAGTGAGATTTTATATTTCAAGGAAAAAAAAGTATATTGTACGTTGTACAATCATAGCCAGCACAACTATGAAAATTGTAATGGTGTTGGAAATGTATTTTGTACTTGATAAAATTATATTTCTTTCATATTTATGATTGTCAAAATGTATGATACAATTCTTTTCAAACATGTAGCACAATAAAATTTTCAAAAATTATGTCTCAAACTACTTTTGTAGGCTCACACAAGTTAGAGCATCCCCAATAGAAAATTTTTTGAGAGATTTTGTGGAGTAGATGAGAGAGATGATAGGAGAGAAAAGAGCGAGGTTGCTTTGCAAAGTGAATTATTATTATTATTTTTATAGATCTTATTATCCTTTTGTAATCGTTTTAATTGTATTTAGGTGCTATTCTTCATAGTATCAGCCGAAAAAAAAAATTCTTAAAAAAGTGATCGAGTAGAACAAGAGATGTCAATATATTTTCGACCGAAAATCTGTCACACATGATCTTATCTGTACAATTAGCTTATCCTATGTGATTTGTAAGGGTTTTTTTTTTTTTTTTTTTTTTTTTTTTTGTATATATATATATATATATATATATATATATATATATATATTGTATTTTGTTTTGTTTTGTTTTGTTTTTTTTTTTTTGTTTTTGTTTTTTGTTTTTTTTTTGTTTTTTGTTTTTTGTTTTTTGTTTTTTGTTTTTTTTTTTGAATTGAAACAAAGCACAAATCAATTCTCATTATCAGCTTGTAAAGCATCTATCACAAACAAAGACGGAATAAAAAACCAATAACGACAATCAGACAAAGAACCAGCCTCCCTAGCAATTAAGTGGGCAGCTCGGTTAGTTGACCGTTTAACATAATAGAAACACAGCTCATCAATGGTGGCTGCTATTTCTTTTACATCATCTAAAATCAAATCAAATCAAAAGTCGATTCCCTCGGAGTCCCATGCAACGCATATAAGACCTCCTGTGCATCCATCTAAACATCCACTTTGGTTTCCCTCATCGCCTTCAACCAACTCAGTGCTTCCCAGACCCCCACCGCCTCCACCTCACGTGTTACCAACTCCAGTACTGCCATTGCCGGTGGTGTACGACGCATCAACGTTCATTTTCGACCGTCCTTTCCCCGGACGACACCATTTTTGTGGACCAGAGCTCCCACCCTTTCACCCTCTGCCTCCAACCCATTAGCTTGCCACCACCCTTGCCAAACTGCCAGTGCCTTCAACACAATTCCGTCCACTGTCGCCACCCCTCCTCTCCATACAACATCATTCCTAGTTTGCCATAAACTCCAGCATATCATGATCAAATAACATTGCAGATCGTCCCTCAACGTTCTCAGCAATCTGTCTGATCCCCCTGCTCAAAAATTGTTCCTCCGTGATCATAGCAACCCCCACCTTCTGCCAACATAGTTTCGCTACCCTACATTGGAAGAGAATATACAGTGCGGTTTCATCATCTTCCTGGCATAGACGGCACTCCTGTGCACATAGCAGTCTTCGACTCTGGAGCACATCCGCCGTGGGCAAGCATTGCGTGCAAACTTGCCACCAGAATGTGTTCACTTTTGGTGGCAATCGCAAATTCCACATCCCCGTCCAGCCGCACCATCCGTCCATTCTCGCTTCTCCCGTAAGTAGCTGGTAACAACTCTTCACCGTGAGCCGACCTCTTTTATCACCTGCCCAATAAAGGGTATCCACACACACTCTACGACTCAGCAGAATGCGTAGAACCAGTTCAGCATCCCTTTCCCTTAGGATATCGCGCACCACCTCCGTATCCCACTCCCTTCGGTCAACACACATTAATGCTTTTACCTTCGTATTCGCTAATTCATCTGGCATCTCAGATTCCACCTTCCTGTTCCACACTTCAAGCAACCATGCATCTCCCCATACCTTTACAGTTTCCCCGTCGCCCACCCTCCAATAGCATCAATTCAAGATTTCCCGAGTCTACCAAATATTCTTCCATACGATTGATGGATTATACCCTAGCTTAGCATCGAGAAATGACACTTTAGGATAGTATCGCGCTTTCAACACCCTCGCCACTAGCGAATCCGGGAACTTCACCAATCGCCAAGCTTGTTTAATAAGCATGGCAAAGTTAAACTCGTGAATTCTCCTAAACCCCATGCCTCCTATTTTCTTCGGGACGCACAACTTCTCCCACCGCATCCACCGTATCCCTCCACCAGTCCAACTACTACCCCTCCACCAAAACCCGTTGAGAATTCCCTCCAACTCACGGCACAACTCTTGCGGTAATAAAAAGACGGCCATGGTGTACATTGGTAATGCCTGAAAGACCGTCTTTATCATAACCTCTTTACTAGCTCTCGACAAGAACCTATTATTCCAATTGTTAATGCGTGCCACGATCATCTCTCGTACAAAACCCAACACTTCTCACTTCCTCCTCCCTATCAACGATGGTAACCCAAGTAATGCCCAACCCTCTCACCCTCCTATACTCCCATAATCTCACTCACAATAACTCTGTCCTCCCGATTGACATTGTCGCTGAAATACAACGAGGACTTATCCAAATTTACCTCTTGGCTCGAAGCGTCTGCGTACTCCCGCAAAATTGCGGCAATCACGTCAACTTCAAACACATTTGCCCTAAAAAACACAAAACAATCATTAGCAAACAATAAGTGTGCCACCCTCGGTGCCCCCCGTGCTACCGCCACCCCATGCACGGTGCCACCTTCTTCCTGTCTCTGAATTGCCGCAGTTAGACCCTCCGCCACCAATATAAATAGATATGGTGAAAACGGATCGCCCTAGCGCAACCCCCGACTTGGACGAATCGGTCCAATTCCTTCCCCCCCCCCTCCCCCCCCCCCCTCCCCACGAGCACATTATATTCGACCGTCTGAACACAATACATGACTAGCGCCACCCACCTTTCACTAAATCCCATATGCACCATAGTCTGTTCTAAAAAACCTCATTCCACTCTATCGTACGCCTTGCTCATATCGAGCTTAAGCGCAACGAATCCCTCTCCCCCTTGCCTCTTCTTTTTCATGAAATGATGTGTTTTAAACACCATCAGTACATTATCCGTGATCATCCGACCTGGGACAAATGCACTCTGACTTGACGAGATTAACCCATGCAACAAAGGCTTTAACCGATTGGCCAACACCTTTGATATAATTTTAAACAAAGATATTGGTCGCAAATCCCTCATGGTCTCCGACTTCTCTTTCTTAGGGATTAGTGCGATATTGGTTTGGTTGATCCCTTTAGGTAATTCACCCGTCTCCATAAACCTAGCTTCTGCACAACACGACTACATCCCCTCCCACAATGTGCCAATAATTTTGATAAAACCCTGGGCTCATCCTGTCGAGCCTCGGGGACTTATTCGGATGCATGTTTTCCATCGCCACCCAGACTTCCTCCGCTGCCACCGAACGAGTCAGTAGAGTGTTCTGCAACTCAGTGACATGCCCTGTGACACAATCCAAAATAGGCCGCATATCACCCTGACAGGATGTAAACAACCGTTCAAAATAGTCCACCATGTGCGTCCCTAACTCCGGCGTCCCTGTTATCCAGTTCCCATCATCATTTCGTAACTTAGTGACCTGATTACACCTCTTACGCCCCTTGACAGAGTTATGGAGGAACTTAGTGTTCATATCCCTGCATTTATACCAGAATTCTTTGGCCCGCTGCTTCCAAAATGCACTCTGTTGATCAAGGATACAAAGATATTCCTTCTGCACCTCTCCTAACTCCCATTGTCGTCGCATGTCCCAACATGACCGCAACATCTCCATCCCTCGCCTACACTGATCAAGTCTCTTCCCAAAATCCCGCACTCTCCCTTTGCCCCACTGCATTAATTCCCTCCCACACTTCACAATCTTGCTTAAAATCCGAACAACGCTATCCCAACTTCTCCCCACTACCTCCCTACACTTAGTCTCTTGAATCCAAACGTTCTCGAATTTAAAACCTCCCCTACCCCATCGTCTGGCCATCTGAACCGGAGACACGAGCAATGGAAGGTGATCACTTGCAGGACCTTCCAGTGAACGTACTCTTGCACCCCTGTAAAGTTCTTGCCAAGCTTCACTAACCAAGATCCTATCGAGCTTTTCCTCTGCCCAAGCCAACAACCCCCGTCCTCTTTCCCATGTAAATTGATATCCATTGAATTCTAACTCCTCCAAATCGCAGTCATACACCGCCTCTCTAAATCCCCTCAACAGCCAAGGTGGATGAGGATCCCTTCCCCTCTTCTCCTCCGCCCTCATAAGATCGTTAAAATCACCCATAATAGCCCAAGGCATAGAATAAAGATTAGAAAGATACCTCAGTAGTGCCCACGACCCGTCGTTGGCTGCATTATGAGTGACCATAGTACCCCGTGAACGGCCACCCACTGCATTCTCCGCCTATACGAACCTTCGTATCTATATAATAATGCCTTGAGTATCCCAGAACCTCCACCTCCAAATTGTCCTTCCAGAACACCGCTAACGCTCCACTACTCCCTTCACTTCCCATGCCTAGACATCCTACACATCCCAGTTGCTTCTTAATACTTTCCAGTCTATGTACATCGCAAAGTGTCTCGCTAAGAAACACGAGTTGTGGCCTCTTATTATGTTGGACTATATCCAATAGAACATGAATTGTCGCTAGGTTGCCAAGCCCCCAACAATTCCAGGCTAAGAAACTCATTGGCTCATTGCTCCTGGCGGGCCTGCATAGCAGCACCCGCCAAAGACCTTTTTTTGGATTTCTACCTTCAACACTAACCATACCAACCACCTGATCAACACCACAACCCACATCCTCCACCCTACGACATTTTTGTTCCACTATGGTCACCTCGCTATCATCCTCCCCATCCGGACTGCCTAACGTTTCCACGACATGCACACGACCTTCAATTGAGTTTATCATGTACACGTCTCCCTCACTTACAGAATTCTGCGTAACTGCCATCACCCTTCCCACGCATCGCCGAATCCTCCACCAACCAGCGCTGCCCCATCAACACCATCGATCGCCAGCCAACAGGCCAGAGCCCAGCCCCGTACTGCTTCTCGCCCACCACCCCTCCTTCCTCAAAATTTTTTGCACAAAAACGCTCGGAGTACCCCAGCAGACCACATAAGAAACAGAAGGTGGGCAACCTCTCACTTGAAATCCACCCAAAACCAATCACCTCCTTGCTTCTTGAGTTTCATCTTACGTTTTAGAGGCTTCGTCATACCAATCTCCACCCTCACTCACATGAAACTCTTCCAGGTACCTTCAAAGTTATTTTGGTCGGTAGTGACAAATCGCCCAATGTAATTGCCAATCGCCTCCGCCACCCGTACTGCCATAACCCCCGGTGTGAGGTTATGGACCTGGACCCAGAACTCTGCATGCGACAACTCAACGTTGAGAGGCGACTGCTCCTCCTCAAGTCGCTTCACCAGCATAAGGTTCTACTCAAACGACCAGGGCCCGTCTTCCACCACCCGCTTCAGATCAAATTCATGGTAAAATTGAAACAAGAATAAATTTTGTTGAAGCTCCTTGATATATAGTGACTCCCTTGTCAGGCCTCCATACACCCACCATCGTGTCTCTGACCACCGGAAAATTGATCGGCCAGTCCGTCAGAAGCCTACCAACCGCTGCATATTTCAGCCTCGCCACCTCCTCCACCCCTAACACAAGCCCTCTTACCTCCTCCTCTTCCTCAAGAGATAGCGTTACACACCTCTCCATGATCGCTTGGGACGAAGACGTCATCGTGAAGGACGAAGACCACCAATCACCTCAGAAAAGACAAAGACAAGCCAGATGCCAATCTAGGGAAAAGAAGCCCCCAGACACCGTTAAAAAGGGAAAGGGGGGCCGCTAACCACCGCTGAAAGGAGAGCCAAGCACCACTCAGAGGCAAAGAAACCATCAACCACCATGAAAAAATAAAAGTAGAACCGCCCGTCATGGGTATGGGAAGGAAAAACACACGGCACACGACCAAGAGGGAAAATATCAAGACTAGTTTTCAATCTATTAATAACGAAGTTAAAACTCCTTAAATAATTAATTCCAAGCATTAATATTTAGGTTTGATCAGGACTCAGGAAGGGTGGGAAGCCATTGGTTTTGGGATACGACGACGTTTACTTGGGGAATGGGCTTTGTTGTGTGATTTGTAAGTTATTGCACAATGGGTGTAATTCTCGAATAATAATTGCGAGTTCTCTCGTACAAAAAGAAAAAGGAAAAAAAAAACTCCCTCTAAAATAGGTCAAAATCGCAATAACGACAAAATGGGTAAGCAATAAATCTCTAACCTCCCACGTAGGGGTGTAAACGAGCCGAGTCGAGCTCAGGCCTGAGTAGGCTCGTGCTCGAGCTTGTTAATGGAAGCTCGGCTCGAGCTCGATCGAGCTCAAGAACTGATGCTCGAGCTCGAGCTCGAACTCGATCTTGAACTCGAGTTCGAGCTTGATCTTGAACTTTTTAATTGTTAATTTTATATATTATAATTATATGACGAGCCACGAGCCTAAATTGGCTCGGCTCGAGCTCGATTATTGATTGAACTTGAGCCGAGCTTTGACCGAGCTCGAGCTGAGTTTTGACCGAGCCGCTTACGAGTGACTCGCGAGAGCGGCTCGGCTCATTTACACCCCTACTCCCACGTTTTGGCAGCAAAGGTGCTTTTTTTTTTTTTTTTTTTTTTTTTTTTTGTATAGTTTAAGAAATAAAAATAAAAATATTTAACTGATGACAACGTCGAGTATTGAAATGCCTTCATTTTTTAATGCGTCAAACAACGTGGAGATGATGATGATGAGGATTAAAAAAAATTAATAATAATAATAATAATAATAATAATAATAATAATAATAATAATAATAATGTGTGATGTGTATATTAGTGCAGCCGAATTGAAGTAAATTGGCTCATTGTTGATAAGTGTATAATTGTCTATGTTTTCATATCTTACTTGAACCTATTTTACTTGATAAATATTTTATGATTTCATTCAAAATGTGCATTACTTTCATTGTTAACATCTTTAAGTACATATATTTATGATTTGGAGATAATTGAACATTTTTCATCAATTTTAGATGAATTTTGAATCAATAGGAGCCAATAATAAGAAGCTAAGAAAATGACTAAAAACACTTATAAGAGAGTTAAAAAAGTAGTCTTTTCAATGGCCTTGATCATATGGAAAAATCAAGGGAAAAGTGAGACAAAAGATTAGGAAGTTACAATTCTTGCTCAACATATATAACGGATCTTCAATATTTTGATCATATTTCAATGTAGGAATGTTCAAACTGAAATTTTTGCACCATTGAAAAGCCAATTCAATGGGATACAACTTTTATGGGATCATCATCAAGTCTAATTTCATCGTCAAAATGGTCAAAAATAGTAAGGAAAGTTATTTTGCCAAGATGGACGGGTTTCCCTAAGGGCATCCATTGCTACTTTATTTCTTCAAGTTAAATTGCATTTTCTAGGCAATGGAAAGGCGTCGATTAGGTCGTCCTTGAGCCCGTCCCAGTATACTCTACTCATTATATAAGTGATATTTGAGTTCTTTTTCCATGGTTCTAACCCATGGACTAGCCTTAGCCATTTTCTATAATTTCCTTTCATATTTTTAATTTAAATTAGGCTTAAATTTAGGTTTATTTACATTTTAGAAGCTTTTAATCACGCTTTTAATCTAGAAATATGTTGTACAATTAAAGACATTCAAATGGATAGGCTCTAACCGCTCTGTCCATGCTAAATCAACGTAAAATAAGACTGATATCAGATAAACCTTTTTGAAATATAATAATAAATTATATCGTTTTCTGTTTAAGCATATATGCATGCATGTTATGCCTGTCAAAATGGACCGATATGTAAAAACTAAAGTACAACCGGGCACCGGCGCCACTAGTTTCATCCAAAATAAAATTATATATATATATATATATATATATATATATATATATATATATATATATATATATATATATATATAATTTTATTAATCACTCTTCTAATCCCAAAAGAAGAAATATTAATATGTAAATAAAAATAATGATTATTTTGATGGCGGAACAAAACATTTATATTAGAGGAGTTAAAATTATACTAATATTATTATTTCAACTAGTTTCAAAACCTCCCTTATCTAAAAAATTGTAAGAGCCAATAATGGTGAGAATTTAGCACGAATATATTGATCTAATCTAAATCTAAATATTAAATAAAAGCTAGAACTTGTATGATCTAACAAAATTAGAAAATGCATCAGTGTAATTCATTACAATGATAATTTGTGCATTGTACTTACTTTCTTGAACAATTACAATTTTTTTTTTTCTAATTTTACATATTTTTTTTCATAGCGACAAGCTAAGTGCTTGATCATAATAATACGAAGATAAAAGAGGGGAAAGCAAATTCTTGGCCAAAAAGAAACATTGCACGTAAATAAGGTTGGTGATGCACTTGCAACCTTGGGCGCTCACCAACAGACGGATTGAAGAAGTTGTTTTCAATGACTCGATACGTGTGTGTCACTAGTGCCCGCAGAGTGAGCGAGAGCAACTAGTCAGTTTTCTTTAGGGGTCTTGCCCGCCTCCCCTCCCGGTTTGATTGAAAAAACAAGACTTGTAAATGCAATACCAATTTATTACTTCTTTCCATTTAGTGTCGTCATACCTTGTTGTTTTTCTCGATACCTTATTGTGGTACCTTTAAGTTCAAAAATCATATCTAACATAATGTACTAATTGATTATTTTTAATGTCCTGTAATTTTACTCTTTTTTTATTAATTTATTTAATCGCATAGTGTACAAATTTTCCAAATTGTTATAATAATAAAAATACCGTGTTAATGTGTTATCGTTTTTATGCAAATATATAATTGCTATGATGTAATTACAAAAATATATAAAATAGTGGGCGGGAGACATGATCGATCAACTGACGACTGCAATATCTCGTTACATGTTGCCATGAAAGTTCGTTTTTAGTCTTCTTCTTCATATAAAACGAAAGGGTACGGAACCGTATTGTGCGTCACCACTTTTGACTTCCTTTTTAATGATAAAATAAAATAGTAATTAATTTAATCGTTAGGTAATGGTTAGTTGATTTTGTCGGACTATTGGACACGACCATTAATTTATTTTCAAGAAAATTAACAAACAAGCTCCGTTGATGAGTAGTTAAATGTCAAGACATAAGTGAAAAATTAAATTAAATATATTGCTATTTTATTTGATATAATTAATTAAAATCGATGCAATACAATTTACTTGTGTAAATTAAATATGCCAATGTAGGATAGGACCACATAAGTCAGTAATGACGATCCACATGTTAAGATCCGTTTGAAATGAGAAATTTATTTTAATTTTTTTTTTCTGTGCAAAATTTTTAATGTTTACTATTTAAAGAAAATAAAGATAATAAAAAATATTTATTTTAATCAAAGATTTTTAAAAATGTTTTGATAGAAAATGAGATTTTTACTTGGGCATTTTACCAATATAATCCATTTCTCGGCTCTCTCTGATCTCCTTCTCCCTTAGTGGTATCAACTGAGGGGACTAACCTACCATTTAGAGTCACTATTTGAATTGGATTGGGTTGGTCAAGTTAAAATTTGAGGTAGGCTAGGCGGAGCCAAACAGTAAAAATGTTGACTTGTCTCAACTCATAATCCAAATAATTAAACAAAAATAAATTTTTACTTTTTATTTTTCAATTTATTTAGTTTGAAGTGGTTGTGTTTATCAATTTAACATAATTAACATTTTATTAAAAAATAATTTTGTAATAGATTTTTATTATTTTTTACAAAAATGAACCAAATAGAAATATATATATATATATATATATATATATATATATATATATATATATATATATATATATATATATATATATATATATATATATAATTTTCTAATTTTTAGTTAAACACCCGAAAATTAAAAAAAAAATAGAAAAATGATTTGTTTTTAGAATTTTTTTTTTTTTTTTTTTGAGTTTTCAGAAAACCCTTACAACATAGTTAGTTAATGAAATAGGTAAGAAATGAAATGCATTCCTGTGTGGTTAGAAGAAGAAGTTCTTCCTCTTCTTTTTTTTCCACATCGTCTGAGAGTGATAATTAATTATTTGCCAATAATATGGGCAATTATATATATATATATATATATATATATATTGGCAAGCAATAAAGATTAAAAATTTTGCCAGGTAAACCTTGCCTTGTGACACTAGGCGATAAAGGATCACAAGGATAGCTGACCGACTAAAACAAAAAATGCCAATAAACTACTCCCACTATAAGTCAAACTTAGAACCTTGCGATGGCAAAGCTAAAAATCTGACCAATTTAGTTGAGTTGTCCCCAATAATGATTAAATTCAAACTAAATAAAAGAGGTTCTAAATTAAAGTAGATGAAGACCTTTAAATTGATAAGCATAAAAACATAATATATTACTATCTTTTCATATAAAAGATATTTTATTATCCTTTTGTAATCGTTTCAATTGTATTTAGATGCTATTCTTCATAGTAGTAGCCGAAAAAAAAAAAAAGAGTCCTAAAAAAATGATCGATGGAACAAAAGATGCTAATATATTTTCGGTCGAATTTGTTATACGTGATCTTACTTGTGCAGTTTGCTTATTCAGTGTGGTTTGTAAATTATTGCACAAAAGATATGACCCTCATATAATAATTCGAGTTTCTCTCATTAAAAAAAAACCCTCCCTCTAAAGAATAGGTCAAAATCGCATGCAAATAATGACAAAATGGGTAAGTAATAAATCTCTAACCTCCCACGTTTTGGCAGCGAAAGGTGCCTTTTTTTTTTTTTTTTTTTTTTCTTTGATACCGTATTCGCCGTACCATATTTGACTTAAGTATAGTTTAAGAAATAAAAATAAAAATATTTAACTGATGACGAGTTCAATATTGAAATGCCTTCATTTTTTAATGCGTCAAACAACATGGAGATGATGATGATTTATAATAATAATAATAATAATAATAATAATAATAATAATAATAATAATAATAATAATAATAATAATAATAAATGTGTGATGTGTATATTAGTGCTGCAGCCGAATTGAAGTAAATTGGCTCATTGTTGATAAGTGTATAATTGTCTATGTTTTCACCTCTTGAACCTATTTTACTTGATAAATATTTTATGATTTCATGCAGAATGTGCATTAATTTCATTGTTTACATCTTTAAGTACATATATTTATGATTTGAAGATAATTGAATATTTTTTGTCAATTTTGGATGAATTTTGAGTCACTAGGAGCTAATGAGAAGCTAAGACGATGACTAAAATATTTATAAGAGAGTCAAAAAAGTAATCTTTTCAATGGCCTTGATCATATGGTCAAATCAAGACAAAAGTGAGACAAAAGATTATGGAGTTACAATTCTTGCTCAACATAACCGATGATCAAAATTTTGATCATATTTCAATGTAGGAATGTCTAAACTGAGAATTTTTGCACAATTGGAAAGCCAATTCAATGGGATGAAATTTTTATGGGATCATCATCAAGTCTAATTCTAACGTTAAAATGATCGAAAATAGTAAGGAAAATGATTTTGCGATGGAAAGATTTCCCTGAGGACATCCATTGCTACTTTATTTCTTCAAGATAAATTGCATTCTGCTAGGCAATGGAAGGGCGTCTGTTAGATAGTCCGTGAGCCCATCCCAGTGTACTTTACTCATTATATAAGTGAGATTATTTAAGTTCTTTTTCCATGGTTCTAATAACCCCATGGACTAGATTTAGCCATTTTCTATAATTTCCTTTCATATTTTAAATTTAAATTAGACTTAGATTTAGGTCCATTTACATTTTTGGAAGCTTTTAATCAAGGATTCAACATATTTCAAGATTACTCTTCTATTTTCAATATATAAGTCTACTTCTCTTTTATCTTTTTCCTTTGCAATATTTATGCTAATTATTTTTTTAAATCAAAATTTTTTATGCTTATTACTTATGTATTTACTTGTTAATTTGTGCTTAATTAATGTGTGCTGAATACTTCTTGATTATTACATAAAGGCTATAAATACAACTTAGGGTTATTGAGTTTATGAAGGATTCTTGCTTATATCTTCTTAATGTTTGGTTTACAACATTTATTACTATGGTGTTTGGTTTACACAATATCTATTAGACCAAAGTACATGTGAGGTCCCTATACTATAGTATTTTGTTCAATTTAATCCATGCAATTTAAACAGTGGTACAATTAAGGACAATAGTTAACGATGTTAATATGATCGTAACTATATTCAAATACCAACTCATATATTATTTAATAAATATTTAAAATTAATTATTTTTACCACAAATATGTTACATTAATATGTCCAAAATAAACAATTATATATATATATATATATATATATATATATATATATATATATATATATATATATATATATATATATATATATAACACATAGAGATTTGAATATTCAACCAATTAATAACAAAACTTCTGCCAAGCACCTTGTGCTCAGATGACACCCCCGTGGCTCTCCTTAATAGAGAGAATGTCAAAGGATCAAGCCCTGGTAGTGGGGTATTGACTCTTTGGTATGCAACAGATAGAGAAATATTGGCATAAGTCAATGGTATTGTTAACATCGTTAAATGCACCATAAGGACTAAATAGAACAAAAATACTATAGTACAAGGACCACATAACATAATTAAGTACTTGACTAGTATTCTTAACATCGTTAACTATTGTTAAATGCACAATAAGGACTAAATTAAACAAAAATACTATAGTACGAAGCCTACTCCACTCTTCTTTCACAACTCGTGAAAGGGTTTGCACTATCACTCCTTGTACAAACTGCTTCAAGTTGGCTTCCTTGATCACTAAGCCGGACAGCCACATGATAGGTTTTTCAACTCCTTGAGTTTACTCTGCCTCTATCAACTTCTTCCTAAGTTGAGATTTGGAAAGATAATCTGATGTTTCTCCAACAGGTTGAAGCCTTGTCTTGAAGTCTGGATGAATCTTCACTTGAGAAATTACAAGACTGCTTCAAGTTGTGAAGTATGAGAAGAATGAGCCTTTGAAAAACTTCACAAGATCACTGGTTATGAAAAGCTTTTAAGAGAGAACTATTTGAAGAGCTTTTCTTTGGTTAGCAAGAAAAGAAAAAAAAAAAAAAAAAAAAAAAAACAGCCCCTTCTTCAATGGTGAAGAGAGGTATTTATAGGTGGAAAAATCCATCCGTTGGAGAGAGATGGAAATTTCAAACCTAATAACCAGTGAGTATTAACCAGTGGGCATTGAGCATTTAATGCACTTGTATTGTGTAGCCGTTGGAGCCAAAAACATTATGGCTTTTGTCCTTGTTCTCTGACAAGATGGTACAAGTCTTTTAATGCTCCTTGTCTTTTGTGAAGATATTCCTAGGACACTTTTTGTCCGAATGATTTGCCCATCTTAGTCATAGACAACATTCTCATTGCTTTACTTGAATAAAAGTTGTCTTTTACAAGTCTGTCTTTGACTTATTCACTCGGAGACGTTGGTCGAAAGATTGACTTTATCTTTCGTCATTTCTCTTAGACGAGATGTCCTTTTTGTCAAAAGAAGTCTATCCGAAACTTGCTCAATCCATCTTTCGCCTGGAAGCATCTTTTGATCATCTTGCCGTCTTCATGTAGACCTATTATGCTAGTCTCGAGCAAGATTTGTACACCTTATGAGTTTGTTACACGAGACTTATCTAAGGAATGAACAATAGGGGTCTACAATCCTAGACAGTTTGGTATCATCAAAATCTAATTACAATTGTTCCTAATAATTTCTACTTTGTAATACACTAATAATATAGTCATAATTCATTAAAAAAAAAATTGAAAACCCTGGTTTAATTCCTTTTTCTTTTTTATTAATCAGGAGTAGTTAAAATGTCAAGGGGCAATTCCATCTTTTCAAACCAACTACTATCCGTACGATATGATAGCGTTGGCATGCCTAGCCTAACTGCCTGAGTTCGATTTGTGTTATGTTCACCAATTTAATTAATTTGGGTTGACTTAATGAACTTATAAGAAATTACTAACTACTCCCTCCGGGCTCTTTTCTATTTGTTTGTCTTACTTATTCATTGGTCAAATCTAACTCTTTCTTCTTTATTTATTTTCTTTAGTATTTCTTTTTTACATATTTTTATATTTAATTTTTATGTTTAATAGTACTTATAGTGTAATTTTTAAATATATAAATTTTGTATATTAATACTAAACTTAATATTATAAAAATTTGAATTAAAAATAACTTCAGTCAAGTCTTGTTAACCGAACCAGACACATAAAATGAGACGAAGAAAGTACTATGTAGTACAATGACACATTTGTTATCATTTCAAATGGATGGGCAGGAAGATCATGTTCTCATTTGTCCTATCCCTATCTATTTCTAACTATGCATTGTCATTATTATTCTATTTTGGGAATAATATTGCATGTATCAACTTGTTGTTTTGTATTTCATATTTATGTTACATATACTGATTTTTTTTAAGTGAGTTAAAATTGTTACTCACTCGGGACATCTTTACCATGTATGCAGAATATATAATTAGAACCTAATAGTAATATATATGCAGAGTATGTACTCAAAAAAAAAAAAAAAAAAAAAAAAAACCTAATATATATTTGTTGCTCCATGTGATGGCAACCTCAATGGTACGTGGGCACTTTTAAAAGGTCAACTCTCTGAACACTATAAATAGCCTACCACCTTTCCCCTATCAAACACACACAAAAACATACTCTGGGGGCTTATAGACTTATATAGTATAGCTCTCCATCTTTCTTCAACATATAGTAACACTTCTCCTAGAAATCTGCTAGAGAAAACCAAAAATGGCAGACATTCAAAGTCCTCTTGGAACCTCTGTGCATGGGTTAACCGGCAGAGAACAAACATTTGCTATTTCTGTGGGTTCCCAAACTATTCCCAGTGATTACACCGCCAAATTTGATTTACCGGTTGATTCTGAGCACAAGGCCAAATCTTTGAAAATCTTCTCTTTTGCTCAGCCCCACATGAGATCTTTCCACCTAGCCTGGATCTCATTCTTCGCCTGCTTCATCTCCACCTTCGCCGCCGCCCCTCTCATTCCGGTCATCCGGGACAATCTTGATTTGACCAGAGCCGACATCGGCAACGCCGGCGTGGCGTCAGTCTCCGGCAGCATATTCTCCCGCCTCGCCATGGGCTTCATCTGCGACCTCATAGGCCCGCGCTACGGCTGCGCGTTTCTCAACCTCATCACCGCCCCCGTCGTTTTCTCGGTGGCGTTTGTGTCGTCGGCTCCAGGCTTCATCGCCGTCCGGTTCCTCATCGGATTCTCGCTGGCGACATTCGTGTCGTGCTCCTACTGGACCAGCACCATGTTCAACGGCAAGATTATCGGGCTGGTGAACGGTGTCTCCGCCGGGTGGGGTGACATGGGCGGCGGCGCCACCCAGCTCCTCATGCCTTTCCTCTTCCACGTCCTGAAACTCGCCGGAGCCACTCCGTTCACCGCTTGGCGTATCGCGTTTTTCATCCCCGGATGGCTCCATATTATCATCGGAATTATGGTCTTGACCCTCGGCCAAGACTTGCCGGACGGGAACCTAAGCGCCTTACGGAAAAGCGGGGATGTAGTGAAAGACAAATTTTCTAAGGTTTTCTGGTACGCCGTGAGGAATTATAGGACGTGGGTTTTCTTCCTCGTATACGGTTACTCCATGGGACTTCAGCTCTGTATAAACAATGTTATTACCGAGTACTTTTACGACAGGTTTAACCTTAAACTCCACACCGCCGGAATCATCGCCGCGTCCTTCGGCATGGCCAACTTCTTCTCCCGGCCGTTCGGCGGCTACGCCTCCGATCTCGCCGCCAGAAAATTCGGCATGAGGGGGCGCCTATGGGTGCTCTGGGTCGTCCAAACCCTAGGAGGAGTCTTCTGCATATGGCTCGGCCGGGCCGATTCGCTCCCGATAGCTATACTAGCCATGGTTCTATTCTCCATCGGAGCTCAGGCCGCATGCGGAGCCACCTACGGAATCATCCCGTTCGTTTCCCGGCGATCACTGGGGCTGATTTCCGGGCTGACCGGCGCCGGAGGCAACTTCGGAGGCGGGTTAACCACGTTTCTGTTCTTCTCAAGTTCAAGATTCTCTACTGCCACGGGGATAACGTGGATGGGGGTGATGGCCCTGGGGTGTACTCTCCCGGTGGCGTTCATCCATTTTCCGCAGTGGGGAAGCATGTTTTTTCCGGCGTCCAAGGACGAGAAACACGACGAGGATTATTACTACCAAGGGGAATGGAATGAGGAGGAGAAGCAGAAGGGTTTGCACCAAGGAAGCGTTAAGTTTGCAGAGAACAGCCGATCGGAACGTGGAAAGAAGAAAACATCGGCGGCAGTGTCTTCGGCAGCAACTCCGCCTCAGGCCACTCCGATCCACGGACAAGTTTAATCAATATAATATATGATAGAATAAAATGCACTAAATAATCAAGAAATTCTTGTTTCCAGTTTCTTGGATTATGCAGTAGATGACGTACTGAATATGATTGGTTGTAGTTACGTTGTACCTAGTATGATGACTGTATAACCATGATACCGTACGTACAAGTGTGTACCTTTGTCTTTTGTAACAAAAAATATATATATAAATAATCAATTTTTCATGACTATATTTTGTACGTAGAATTTATAATTTATTTTAAGTTATAAATTCTGTTCGGCAAAAATAAGAAGAATTTAAGAGAACGAGTATTTAAAAATTATTTATTATTAATTAATAAATTAAATAAGAAAAATGATTTCATTACTTATATTATTTTTATTAGGCATATAAGGAATCAGCCAAAATGGAAAAAAAAAAAAAAATCATTATGTATCTCCTATGTGTTTTCTCTTTGTCTGATTGTCGCGGGGACGGAGTTTTATGCTGGAATGGCGAGGTTTTCTCGCTTGTTCTCTTGACTCGGTTTCTCCGGGGAAAAGCTAAAGCTAAATCTATTAACGGAGTTAATTTTAAATCTTTTTTAATTGAGCTAAAGCTATTAACGAAGCACCATATAATTTTTAACAGAAAAGTTAATAATGTTTGGATTTAGGGGAGAATACCATATAATTAAGGATACATTTGAAACTAACTATAAAAATCTTAAATTTGAGCAATTTGAACTATTCATTTCATCTAATTATTTGAAGGACATTTTTTTTAGTACCCATTATAGGCCTAACTCTATTAGCTCTTATTAATTAATGTAATATAATATAGTAAAGTAGATAGAAAGTGGCCAAACAAGCTAAGCCAAAATTGATTGATAGGCTAATTATTTTACCAAACAAGGTCAATAGCGTATTTTGAAAAATTATTGAGTAACATTATTTCAATATAAATTAGTAACTATTTGCTTCTAATCTTTTAACTTTAAACTAGCTTTATAAGCTATGTATGCCAAACATAACCACACTATTCCCATAGCGTGATAGTCTTTTAATTTAGTCCGATCATAACTCTTAATTTCTTGAATTTTACGTAGTGATGTGTTTGTCTTTAATTTAATATATATATTTGTTTAACCTTAAATAGATTCATATACTAAAATACTAAAAACAAAACAGGAGTTTTTTTTTTTTTTTTTTTTTTGCTTTTTGTTAACTGCGGCAAATGATAGTTAAATATGTGTAAACATTTTTTAAATGTTAGAAAAGAATTAAAAGGCTGTGGATATTTTGTGGATTATTAAAAGCAATAAATACATCAATGACTTAGTGGCTTATTAAATTCATGTTGTTCAAGTTTCATCATTGCTAAGCGTTTCATATTTCTTTTCAGAATATAGAAATATAGATACAACTGGCCTGAACACTGAATACTTAAATTTCTGTTTAATTAATACTAATATATTACTTAATAATCAGAACACAAATCCCCATACACAAAAATTAAATACTAATCTTGGTCAACGGTGGAGGGCATCAAAGCACCAAACCGTACGACATTAGATTATTTGAGATTTCTGGTCATCCGTACTTATTTAGTACTTTTCGACGTGATTAATACTGGTTATCAAATTAGGTTTAGATTCCTCCTTTGTCTCACCATCAACTTATATATATTACCTCTCATCTGTCACATTTTATTCACTACTTTAATGGTTACTTTTATTTAATTTTAATATTCTAATTTTATTTTTAAATGTAAAAATTAAATATTACCCCCTTTTTTTGGTTCAAGAATCACATGTTACATTATTAAAAAATAAAAATATATATGTTTAAAGTAATAATAGGAATTAAATTGGGTTGACATTCAAATAATTAAATTCCCAAGCTGTTTCACACTTTATATATATATATATATATATATATATATATATATATATATATATATATATATATATATATATATATATATATATATATATATATATATATATATATATATATATGGAAATTTCCAAGTTGTTTCACATTTCAAATTCTTGGATTTCTGAGTTTTGTTTAGAATGAAGTCAATGGTTTTGTTGCTGGCCACCTTAATTTTCAAATGATTATTAGCTCCCAGTATATATGACTTTATAACAGCTAGCAGGTGGCCTGGTGGGTGTTAGGATTAGTTTTGTTAAGTCGTTGTTACAATAATGTTGATTTTATCGTCTGATCTGATCTGATGATAAGCATGGACTTTGATCACAGTACACCTATCCCTACTCGTGTGTAATGTTGACGGCAAACAAGTCAATTAAAACACCCAATAGATAAATACTACTTGCTTCTAATATAATTATTCTAAGATTAGTTATAGGGGTGGTTTGGTAATTAGCGGTTAACTGAATGAATTAGTGGATTTGAATAGTTGATAGAATTAACTGATTGTAGAAAAATGCTTGATAAGTTAGCTATTAGTTATTAGCTGATTACATGCAAAATGACTTTCTCAAAAAGCTGATCGAAAAAGCTACTTTGAACAATTTTTTGAATTTTAGCATTTTAGAACAATAAGTTGTTACAAAAAGCTAATTAATCAAACACTCCTCATATTGATTTTTTAAGTTTTAACAAGTCAAATAGTTAATAATGGTCAAATAAGCTAAAATTGACTGATAAGCTAACTCTGTTATGTTACCAAATAAGGCCATAATATAATCTTACGATTATTATTGTGTATTATTCAATAATAAATAATTATATTGATAGGATCGAGTGTCCTTTGTGCAATATTTTATTCCTGAAGGTCAAGACCTTCACCTATTCAAGGGCTTTAGCCCTTCAGTGTAGGGGGGAGCCATCCAACAATACAACACTCAATACAACTCGCATTTTTTCTCATCGATCTTCTCTACTATTTAGCAATTGATATTTTATTATTTTAGATTCGAGATAGCAATTAAGTACAATTTGTGCTATTAGTAATTGAAAAATAATATGACTAGCAAGCTAAATATTAAGAAGCTAGCTAGGTGCAATCTCCTTGATGTAACACATAACATTATATTCCTCTTGCCTATCACGTACACAATAATACCTCGTTGACAACTATAGCTCTCTTAGCAACTAATTATCCGTCGAAGGTGGGTGGAAAAAATACAAGTCAAGTGGTAAATTTAGTCAATCGAACCCATCACTACCCTTATCTACTCATGCTTTGAGCTAATTTTCGATTTTGTCTTCAACTTGGAAAAACCTAATTACTATGTCTGCAACTTGTTTAGTTTAACGTGTGAGTCGACTCTAAAAAAAATGTTTTAGCAGCCATTTTCAAAAAATGGAAGGAAATCTTAAAATATGGATTTGATGAAAGTACAAAGGAGTTGAACAGTGAAGAGATAAGATATCAAAACCAAGAAGCCAATTCAAGCAAAGGCACATGCATTATCATGCTCGCCTGATAAGTTGACCGCGTAGCTTACAACTCAATCAAAGCCGCCATTGATGCCCTCCACTAATAGCTCCCATAGTTTCGGCTTCCCAAGTCAAACGACGCCTCCGCGCCGAGTCCCAGAGTCTCTTTTTCATTGTCGTGTTTGTCACCCAGGATAAGATTCACATAAGTCATGACCAGTTTTATTGTTTCACGCTCTATGAAAAAGAACTCGTCGCCAAGTAAACGATAGGAAGAAACTCGTCAAAGCAACGAGAGAAAAAACACAGAAATTGCAAACAAAATTAAACAGTAAAACAAAACAAATGGAAACATCAGTGAGGGGTGGGGGAAGGCGTAACCGGTGGCCAAGGCGGAAAAGAAAGAGAAGACGGCGAAAGCAGTGAAGACAATGAAGGCAGACATTGTTTGCGATGGAGATGGCGGCAGGGGAAGACGATCGAACGCCGCCTCCGCTTGCTTCACAGAGGCGGCGGCCCTGTGAAAAGTAGATCAGCCGAAAACCAGAGACAAGAGGAAACCCTAATTAATTTGCATTATTTATCAAATACATTTTTTTTTTTGAAAAATGTATCAAATATATTGCTAAGCATTTCATATTTCTTTTCAGAATATAGAAATATAGATACAAGTCATACAACTGGCCTGAACACTGAATACTTAATTGTAGAGTTAATACCCAAAATTGTCCTCGACTATAGTGGTTTTTTTCAATTTCGTCCTAAACGACTTTGGTGACCTAATATCGTCCTAGACTTTTGTGTTTCGCTCAATTTAGTCCCAGACTTTTGTGTTTTTGCTCAATTTAGTCCCTCATTTGTTATTCTGTCTATTTGGTGTTAAATAAATAGACAATTCAGTAATTTTAATATTGGCATCTCTTTACTCATAGACATGTGAACTGCTAAATCCCTTTTTTTTTTACGAATTACTCCCAGAATTACTCCTAAAACTGCGAATATAAAATTTGATTTGCAGGTCCGGGAGTA
Source organism: Ipomoea nil (assembly GCF_001879475.1). NCBI lineage: Eukaryota > Viridiplantae > Streptophyta > Magnoliopsida > Solanales > Convolvulaceae > Ipomoea > Ipomoea nil. Next base: position 3,500,257 of record NW_017618262.1, on the reverse strand, counting down.
ATTCTGGGTGTAATTCGTACAAGAAAGAGGAATTTCGCACTTCACAAGTTGAAAGTAAAGAGAGATCAATATTGACATTACTGAATTGTCCCTTTATTTAACACCAATTTGACGGAATAACAAATGGAGGACTAAATTGAGCGAAACACAAAAGTCTGGAACGATATTAGGTCACCAAAGTCGTTTAGGACGAAATTGAGAAAAATCACTATAGTCGAGGACGATTTTGGGTATTAACTCCTTAATTATATTCCTGTTTAATTAATACTAATATTACTAGTTTTCAAAAAAAAATACTAATATTACTATAATAATCGATCAGAACACAAATCCCCATACACAAAAATTAAATACTAATCTTGGTCAACGGTGGAGGACATCAATCATCAAAGCATCAAACCGTACAACATTAGATTAATTGAGATTTCTGGTCATCCGTACTTATTTAGTACTTTTCGTGGTTAACACTGGTTATCAAATTAGGTTTAGATTCCTCCATTGTCTCACCATCAACTTATATATATATTACCTCTGATCTGTCACATTTTATTTACTACTTTAATGGTTACTTTTATTAAATTTTAATATTCTAATTTTATTTTTAAATGCCAAAGACTTTGTCGTGAGTGACCGTGCACTTTTGTCCCTAAAAGAGGTTGAGAGTTCAAACCCTCTCTCGTATGGAAAAATCGATCTAGCCTCTTACAGTTAGGGTCTGGCAGGACACCTCGTGGTCTTACAAAAAAAATGGATAAAGACCTTGTGATCAAGCGACATAGTTGTACTTCTCCCAAATAGGAGGTCACCTATATTATATTGTAACAGAGCTAATAGTACTTAAACAAAAAAAAAAAATTAATTTAAAAATTAAATATTACCCTTTTTTTCAAGAAGCACATGTTACAGTATTAAAAAAAACATATATGTTTAAAGTAATAATCTGAATTAAATTGGGTTGACATTCAAATAGAAAAATTGGATTGAATAACTTTTTTTTGAGAAATTTCCAAGTTGTTTCACACTTCAAATATTTATATTATTATTATTATTATTATTATTATTATTATTATTATTATTATTATTATTATTGGGAATTTCCACGTTGTTTCACATTTCAAATTCTTGGGTTTCTGAGTTTTGTTTAGAATGAAGTCAATGGTTTTGTTGCTGGCCACCTTAATTTTCAAATGATTATTAGCTCCCAGTATATATGACTTTATAACAGCTAGCTAGCAGGTGGTGGGCGTTAGGATTAGTTTTGTTAAGTTGTTACAATAATAATATTGATTTTATCGTCTGATCTGATGATAAGCATGGACTTTGATCACAGTACAGTACACCTATCCCTATTGTGTAATGTTGACGGCAAACAAGTCAATCAAAACACCCAATCGATAAATACTACTTGCTTCTAATATAATTATTCTAAGATTAGTTTGAAAAGGTAGCTCACAGTTGAAAAATTATAAGTTAGAAGTGAAAAATGAAGAGCTGTTAAGCTAGCTAATAAGTGTTTGGTAAAATTAGCTTTTGATAAGTTAATAAATGTAAACAGACTAAAAGGACATCTTCATAAAATTTAAAGTCTTTTAAAACATATTTCTTTTCGATTCCTTCCGCGAAACAAACAATAGAATACAATTTCTATTCTATTCATTGTTTATTTCATTCCTTATGAATAACATTCATATTACCTCAAAATTTATTCTGTTAACTAAATATGTTGTCAAGGTACAGAATGTGTCAACTATAGATACGGAATCCGAAGGTTATTTTTAAACTTGGTTCTGCAAAGTAGACTCTGATCCATAGTATAATTTGCCGCTAAATATTAAGAAGGCCATGTGCAATCTCCTTGATGTAACATGTATCATTATATCCCTCTTGTCCATAACGTACACAATAATACATCGTTCCTAATACAACTATAGCTCTCTTTGCAACTCACTACTCGTCAAGGGTGAAGGTGGGTGGAAAAAATACAAGTCAAGTGATAAATTTAGTCAATCTGACCCATTTATGCCATTACCACCTTATCTACTCATGCTTAGCTTTGAGCTAGTTTTTAATTTTATCTTCAACTCGGACCTAGTTACTATGTTTGCAACTTGTTTAGTTCAATGTCGTGAGTGAACTCTAAATAAATAAATAAATAAAGTTTTAGCAGCCATATATTTTCAAAATTGAAGGAAATCTTAAAATATGGATTTGACCAAAGTACAAAGGAGTTGAACAGTGAAGAGATAAGACATGAAAACCAAGAAGCCAATTAAGCAAAGGCACATGCATTCTCATGCAGGCCTGATAAGTTGACCGCGTAGCTTACAACTCAATCAAAGCCGCCATTGATGCCCTCCACTAATAGCTCCCATACTTTCGGCTTCCCAATTCAAGTCAAACAACGCCTCCCAGTCCCAGAGACTTATAATTTAAGGAATTAAGGATAAACGATGGCGCCTATCCGACGTATACAGTAGAGTGCTTATTCATGCCTGCGTGTATCAGATCATGAGAGAGAGAGAGAGACAGTAAATATAACTATATAATAAGCATAAAAGAATGGATCATCAGAACAATAGTAGTTAGCATTTAGAAATGATTTTCTCTGTGCAGAAACTCCGCCTAATCCTACGCAAACCCATGTCTGGTGCTACATGAAAACATTAAACAACCATGCAAGTTGAGCTAATAAATAATCAAACATCATGTGCTCGTTTTAATTCTATGTCAGCAGATTAGATGAATAAAAAACAGAAATCTGAAATCTCGATCAGGCTGTTTCAGAGTGTTTATCTGTCCTCATACCTATTGTTTATGCATTCATTTCCTCATCTGCTAATTCGAATCAAAACTTAAACAAGTGAGCTTGCAACTTACGTACTGCAATAGATTCCAATTGCATCGGTTTCGTGTTGTTGAAGATAAAGGCATATATGTAATTACAAACTAATCTTCCCACTGCCATCGCATAAACTACAAGAACGGGATGCATTGCACTTGGTGCAGTAGCTCCACTTTTTCGGAAGCCTGTTGAGATGTTATAGATACGTTCGTATAAGTTTATGAGATAATGTAACTGGTTTCAAGAATATGACGAGGTGGAAGATTTACCCTGCGGTGTATCTGGTTGCAGCGTTCTTTGACATCATTCTTGCCCTTTCAGCACTTTCCTCAGACAGCTTTTTCGGTACAAACCCTTCACCATTGCACTCGGGACAAACACCAGAGCCACCGCAATCTTCACAAATCTTTGTTGGGGCCTGTCTATTGAACACATTAGTACTAGAGAAAATCATTTCGGAAGAATAGGTAAGCATTATATTACATCTAAGGAGGTCACCGTATTTTTCTTCATTATTCCATTAAAAACCAAAGGATTATACAGAACTAGTGAACATTACGCCTACAAACAAAACCAATATCTTAGTGATCATTGCATAATTAGGCAAGAATGTAGTCGAAGACCAAATTGGTAATTTTGCTATAGTCAAGGGGCGATTTTGGTTATTAATTCTTTAGTAATTTATTTGCAGTTTTCGGGTGCACCTCAATTTCTGCAGAAGCTTTGGTCCTTCTTACGAGCAGAGTAGCAGCCGCCCCAACTACTGTGGCAGCAACTGCAATAGAGGCTGCTGTTTCTGGTAATGCAGAAGAGATTTTCAGTTTTTTTCCCACTTGTGCTTTTGACTTCTTGGCATTCGGGGAACCAATGCTTCTGTGGAACGAGTAAGAATCGCTGCACTTGGATGCCCTAGCTGCAATAGAGATTAAAATTAAGAGTGGGTTTGATAAGCTACTAACTTGAGCAGCTTTTTATACACTTATCTGAACTTGCTATACAGTACAAAATCCAAAATTAGTTAAGTTGAGTTTTATTCTTTTCGGGTTTCCATCCAGACTAACCACATTTCCTTCTCATAGCCAAAGATAATGTAGTTTAGCTGTAGCTAGTGTTGGGTGGCGGCTCAGAGAGTCGAGTCCAGCATTCTACCATCGAAATGTGGCGTTGACTGCTACGCAAGTATAAAGAAATAAAGTTGCACTTTGCTACTAGCTATAGCTTTTGAAGTAGTGGTAAGCACTTGATCTGACAGACTGACAATTGGTATCAGAGCAGTTACACCTTCTCTACTAGCTATAGCTTTTGAAGTAGTGGTAAGCACTTGATCTGACAGACTGACAATTGGTATCAGAGCAGTTACACCTTCGCTACTAGCTATAGCTTTTGGCGTAATGGTAAGCGCTTAATCCTGAAAGCTAGTCTGTGCTAACTAAATACCAACTGCCAACTTTTAATCTAACAGTCCCGGCCAGCCTGTGCCCCTGCTCTGCCATGAGAGATGACCCATATTCTTAATGCAGGTTGCGGAACCATTTATTTTTTCCCACTTAAATTGCAATTACTATGCACACTGAATTCTTTATGAACAGACCCTTTAAACCATAAGACAATGACCTGTAATATCAATTTCACACTGAATTCTATAGGACAAACTCCTCAAATCACTTGGGCAATTCCATTCAAGATCAATATTAATAAGCAGACTACCAAGCGTTCGTTAAAAGCTACATTTCAACCACTTCTTTTGCATTAATAATCTCTTTTACATTGCTTCCAACTCTGCAAGAATCCCAAGGTGCATTTCTCATAAGCTGTGAGTTAACTGAAGCCAATACAAACAAGTAGCTTTTTATCTTTCCAGTCAGCTTATCGTATTTGACTATTTGTTAAGCAACTAGATTGTGAAGCTTATTCAATTTATAATAGCTTTGGTAAGATGAAAGTGAAAATAACCAGTCCACTAAATATAGTTGATCTAAGTATCTAACTGGTGAGTTTACTGAATTTGATTACTCTCAGTTACCCTTTGGAACCCAGTAACTCTGAGCACCAAAAAGAAAGAAACCAGTGCACTAACAGTTCAAGTTTTGACTTTTAATGGGAATTCTTGATTCTTGAACTACCTGGAAACTAATCTAACAACCCCTGCCGACTCTACCATGAAAGATGACCCCATATTCTTAAATCTTAATGGGTAACCTTTTATTTTCCCACTTAAATTGCAAGTTCTAGACATGAAATTTTCACCAATATCCACTAAATTCTATATGGACAAACCCCTTAAATCACCTGGGCAATGACCTCTAACATCAAGCCACACTGCATTCTATAGGGACAACCTCCTTAAACCACATGGGCAATACCCTTTAATATCAATATTAATACACAGACTACCCAACTGTTCCTTAAAAACTACATTTCAACCACCTTTTTGCATTAATAATCTCTTTTATACAAGGAAATTGCAAGGATAGAAGAATAAAAATGCAATTTTTAGCACAAAAGTTTCAGGCTTTACATATAATTAAAAGAAAGGGAAGTGAAAAGGGCTGAGGGTATACAGTCTTACCTGTATTAAAGAAGACAAAATGTGGAGAAAGAGGCTGCAATCTTAGCTCCATTTCTTGCAAATTGGAATGAAATTCCGGGATTACTTTAGCGTTTGAGCCTCTGCGGCTGTGGTGCGACTGTCTCGGTAGAGCACTTCAGCCTTGTCAGCATTACCGAAAACTATGATAAGATATTAAAAATCTGTTCTTTTATTCCTTTTTTTTTTTTATTCCATTTGTTCTAAGAAAGGCATACAAGGCAATTTTCTCATCGATAGATTTTCGTAAATAAAAATAAATAAGATATCCGATTATATAATATCTTTTGTCCTATTTAAATCTAAGTTAATTTTTTTTATATGTTTTTTTCATTTATATTTTACTTGTTCTGTAGTGTGTGCTTATAAATTTTATTTTAAAAATTTCAAAAACAACATTAAACAAAAATTACATTTTTTTAATACTATTTCAATTTTGTGGCATTCACTCAAGGAGAGATACAGAGGTAACATATGAGTATAAGGTGCTTGAAAAATAAAAATCAATTTAGAAGCATATCATTATATTTTCTAAACTTTAAAGTTTAAACTGTTCAAACTAACATAAAACTAATGAAAACCAAATTATCTTATTTGTGATATCTAGTTATAATTTCAATTTTTTATAAAATTATTAAACACGAATTAATAATTTAAAAAAAAAACATAAATATCACCCAAATAATGTGTGAACTGCAAATTATATTGTGGACCAGGGTCCACTTTGTATGGTGGAATTTAGGGTGCGTTTGAAAACTCGGAAAATGACTTCTGTAAAATGTTTTCTGAGTTTTCAGTGTTTGGCAAGAGGGGGAAAATGTGGTCAATGGAAAATGATGCATTGGTCAAAGAAAAATATGTATATTTTGGGGAAAATGACTTCCCCTTTTTTTTTTTTTTTTTTTTTTTTTTGGGAGGAAGTCATTTTCCAAGGGATGCACATGCAAAATTTTCAGGCCTAATATTTTGCGAGCTTTTGCGAGTCGGCCCACCAAACCCGCACGCTAGGGTTCATGCAACCAAAGCCCGCCTCATGCGGGTTGACGGACCCCGCGAGCCGGTCCGCAATTTATTTTTTTAATTCAAAGTTCAACAAAAAAATCTACGAATAATATTAATTTTTTGTATTTAAAAATTAAAAAAAAAAGTTATATTTTTTAAAATGTTAATATTGTGTGTGTGTGTGTGTGTGTCAAAAGAATTTTATCAGTGTGTGTGTGTGTGTCAAAAGAGTGCTATTCACAAGAGAATTTTATCAAAAGTATCAAACAATTAAAATTTTGAAGTATTCAATTCTTTTCATTTTCCTACTCATTTACTGGAAAATGAACCAAAGACAGTTTTACGTTGTGTAGCTAAACACCAGAAAGGAAAATGTTTTTTGAAAAATGACTCATTTTTCCAGAAAACATTTTACAGAAGTCATTTTCCTACTTTTCAAACGGAACCTTAGTCTAAAACAACGACGTTTTATATATTATAGTACATCGTGTTTAATAACATTATCATGTACTATGTTCATAATATTTATTCTTTATGTTCATAAGTACACTAAAGTACATGTACGGAGTACATCATATGTATTTACATTCACTCTGCATAGGTTTATAATGTTACTTCTTTATATTTATAAATACAAAGTTTAAACACTACAATACATGTGCATCGTGTTTAATAACATTTATCATATATTGTGTTATACTGTTATTCATATTTGTTAGTTTTATATGATCATTGATCAAAACCTTATATTATTTTTTTGAAGAAAAAAAAAAGCCTTATTATATTATATATATTAATGTACATAAACACTAAATTGCAAGTATATCATATCTATTTTCATTCACTCTATAGTAGGTTCATAATACTCTTTTAATATGTTCATAAAAATAAAGTTTTATGTATATAAACAGTATACTAAAGTATTAAATTTATGTACCTGTAACTTTTGTATGTGTGCGCGCGCGCAGGGAGAGAAGGGGTGTTCAAATGAGAACACCAAAGTGTGGACATATTCACACCCTTCATTTATCAAAATCTTGTAGTCCTTATTTTTTGGATAGAGTTAATGTATTTTTAAAATTCAATCAAACAATTGCTTATTTTTGAATGCTACTCACTCTATTACAACCGCTTATTTATTCTATAAAGGTATTTTGATCTTTGTTTCAAACTTTTTATAGTTACATGGGATTATGTGGAGTGTGTTTGATCTTTGGCCATTAAACTTTCTTCTCCAAGTGTGCTTGCGATTGACAACTAATCAAACAGATAACTTCTGTCATGTTTTTGTATTCTTATTTTGTGGTTGTTTTTGTGATTTGAATTTATAAGTATGGATGTTTGATAAGGGTTTAGTTTTGAATACTTGGGTTTATGGAGATAACAAATTGTTGTTATGACTTTTGGTTCTATGTGTGTTGTTGTTACTGCATATTGCAGTGTTGATTTGTGTTGTTCAAGGATCTAATCGTAATTTTTTTGAGTTTAGTGGCCTAGCTAATTGTAGTTTGGTGTGTAGTTGAATGACCTATTTGACCTTTATTTTTTTATATAATATAGGAATAAGGGCCAAATAGGCCACTAAACTGCAATTGGGTCCCTGAACTACAAATTCATGCAATTAGGTTTAAAATGACTTGTTTATTTGATACTTTGCTGACGTGGAGGTTGCAAATTTTAAAAATAATTTAAAATAAAAAATTAATTTAAAAAAAAAAAAGGGGCCGGAGACGAAATATCATCTCCGGCCGTCCTTTGTCTCCCTGGCCATGGAGACGAAGGTCTCTTCGTCTACCTGGCTATCTTTTCATCTCCATGGCCATGCAGACGAATCAGACGAAGAGACCTTCGTCTCCATGGCCAGGGAGACGAAGACAGAACGACCGGAGACGAATTACATGAATTTGTGTAATTCAGGAATCTAATTTCATTTTTTTTGAGTTCAGTGACTTAATTGTAGTTTAGTGTGCAGTTAATAGCTTATTTGACTCTTATTTCCTATAATATATTTGCAAGTATGATAGCATCATTGGCACATTAAATGAGTTTTCACAAGTTTAGTTTGAATAATAATTATTGGCATTCATTGTGGAGCTCAACGCCGGTACAAACATTTGGTCATTTGGTTATGCAATATAATGGGTGATGAAGTCTCTCTCCCCCACACATACACCGCCAAACTATTTGCATTATATTGTTAAGTGAATTAAGGTAAGGTAAATAAATGGAAGTATTTAAGAAGAACAGATGGAATATTAATCCCAGAAAACAGCGCATATGTACTATACGTTAGCCATGGCAGATGAGATCAGAAGTGGGTTGGTTGTAGTTACAACATTTAAGGACGGAAGGCGGCCTGTGATGTAAAAGAGCATGCACGTGCATTCTATTAATTATTTGTACATCAGATTTCGTAATGCATCTGGCAGCTCTACCTCAATATCGCGTCTACTGAGGCTCGATCACACAATCTCTCACTTAAATGAGCAATTTGGTGTTATTGGACCACAAGGTCCTTGGCACAGCTCTACCTTTATTCTAGGTAAATAAAAAAAGAATGGTTATTAGGATCAAGTGCTTAATTGCCACTTGCCAGCGAAGGTTTAATTTTATTTTCTTATACACCGACCTCCGCCTAACAGGTTTAAACCTTCACTGACCTCCGCCTAACAGGTTTAAACCTTTGTTGCTAAATACTGACTGATTTAAAATGAGTTAATACCCAAAGTCGTCCTCGACTATAGTGGTTTTTCTCAATTTCGTCCTAAACGACTTTGGTGACCTAATATCGTCCCAGACTTTTGTGTTTCGCTCAATTTAGTCCCAGACTTTTGTGTTTTTGCTCAATTTAGTCCCTCATTTGTTATTCTGTCCATTTGGTGTTAAATAAATAGACAATTCAGTAATTTTAATAATGGCATCTCTTTCCTTCCCAAGCTAAAGTCTTATCCATCTTTACCGCTTTTGAAGGAATTCCCGTGATGAATTCCGTGCATACTTTCCCAAAATGCTCAAAAGTCTTGACCTAGTTGGTTAGCACAGTCAATCCTTAGGTCTCAACTCCCGATTCTTGCTGAGATTCCTTAAGGATCAAGGAACTTCGGGTTGGCTCCTTTGTCTTATTAAATTTCATCTCTTCCTTGGTAGATGAAGTTCTTAGCAAGACTTCGTGTCCTCCCTGCAATTTGGCTTGTTGCGCCCCTTTTTTGGATTTAAAATTATATTTGAGGTTGCCTCAGAAGTTAGCCAGGCGTGGTGGACAATTTTAAGTTTTAGGATTGAATCTATTTATTGCACTCGAGTACTGCGATCGGATCAACAACCAAGCACTCTATCTAAATCTACTTGTAGAAATAAGATTTTTTAAATTTACCTTTAACAGATTGGATGTGAATTTACCTCAAATCTGCTCCACACTCACCCGGCCAGATGTCATTGCTTAGTTATTAATTTTGTTACGGATTTCATATATATGTAGCTAAAGTTATAAGTAGTTAATTATATGTTTTGTTGTAGTTGCATGCATGTAACGTACGATAATAATAGAGAGCATTGAGTATTAGTAGGAAGTGGTTGATAGGGTGGATGTTTTTGGATGTTAGTTCGTTGCTGTCCAAGAAAAAGCAGTAATGGCTAATTAAACATCCATTAATTCTTTGCTTGAAATGCGTCATGCATATACGCATCTACCCTAACTTCTTAACTTAATAATGTTGAGATACCCTACATACATCTCTATACTTCTTTTAACCAAATACTAGCTACCACCCATCCATATTAAATCCTAGTTATTTTTTTTTATTTTTTTTATTTTTTTGTGGAATAAGCATCAAATTAATTATTGAAGACACAAAAATACAATTATACTATTAAACTCAAAAAAAAAAAAAAATTACACTATTGAACATTCTAAACCATACAATCAATTGCAAATATATGTTACCCCTAAAATCATAAATAAACTATATATTGTAAAAATTTTTATAAAAAAAAAACATACAAATAATCTTCAATTGGAGACCATCGCCCTTCGTCTCCAGGTGGAGATGAAGGGCTTCATCTCCAGATCTAGAAATGAAGGGGTGTTGTCAGTGATGAGGCCCTTCATCTCTAGAGATGGAGATGATGGGCACCATTTCCAGAAATGGAGACTCTAGAGTTCGAGACCAACAATCTCAGCTCCAATTAGGGCTTGTCCTTCTCTAGAAGGTCAAAGGCAACCAACTTGCTATCTTTATTTTTTTTTCATTTTAACAATTTCTTCTTTTTTTTTTTTTAAATTTCAAAACATTGAATCAATCAAATTTTTTGAGTGGCCCATCATTTTGGGGCTAATTGTATTTTTGGGCTTAGTTTAATAGCTAATTTGATCCTTATTCTTTTTTTTTTTTAATACATACTATATGAAAAAAAAAAAAGAAAAAAAAACAAAAACAAAACAAAACAAGATAGGTCACATTTGATCATCTCAGTTGATTTTTCCTGGAGCGGGAGGATGTGCTCACAAGTCACAAGGAGCCCACACAAATTTTTCTTGGGGTGGGAGGACCATCAGTACTCACAAGGAGCTCATTACAAATTTTCCTAAAGTGGTGGGCAAATGGCATGTACTCACAAAATAAAGAGCTCATCATGTTGGATGTAATTCTCATATTGTGGCTGTTAAAATTCTTGTATCTTTCCTGGGGTGGGAGGACCATCAGTACTTACAAGGAGCTCATCACAAATTTTTCCTAAAGTGGGTGGACAAATGGCATGTATGTACTCACAAATTAAAGAGCTCATCATGTTGGATGTAATTCTCATACTGTGGCTGTTAAAATTTTTGTATCTTTACTCACAATCTACCATTCAAACACTAATTGAGCTGCACATACAGATTATTATTAGTTTTTTTTTTTTGAAAAACAAACAAATTGAGTTAATTAGATAGCCTCCAAAGATAACGTCATACAAACAAAGGGGGGCGGAGTTGCCCAAACGATGCAATCAGCTATGAACATGACTTCCCTAACTAACAAGTGGGCTGTCGAATTTCCAGATCACTTAACAAATAAAGCTAATACAATAAAAATGACTAGCTATTTTACGAATATCCTCCAGGATTAAGTCGAAAGAAGAATTAAACACAACTGTAGTTCTTTAATCCTTGGATGACAAGTAGGGCATGAATTTGGACTTGGACATTATCTCAATGTTCATCTCTTTGAGCTAGCCAAGATAAATTAAAGCTTCCCGGAAGGTAATAGTAAAGCCTCGATGAGCTTCCTTTAGATGATAAAGCCCCTGCCACATTTGTTCCTTTGCTGCATGCCACGAATTGAAGCCTCCTCGTCCGTACAGACTACATAAACATATAATTATTTTTGGAAGGGTTATATACATAATAAGTGTGGAAATTAAAATGGGAAATAAATTAAAGGCAGGCCAGGAGAGAAAAATTAATAAATGAATTAAATTCAATGACAGAACTTCACGAGCAACCTCACCTTCCCTCTGATGGACACAGTCAAAATTCAAAAAGACACCACCCTCCACCTCACCAACCCATCATCCCCTCCCCGCCCCATCAACCCCTTAGCTTCTCTCAGCTCTTAGCTTTCCAGTACTGCTACCAATGAGCTGGCCCATAACACCTCCCCGCCTGCATGCTCACGAGACTATTTAACTTCAATTCCATCCCCTCTTCTCCTTATAACCACTGCATTGCACCTCTCTTTTTCCCTAACCAATTAACACACACAAACACATAAAGAGAGAGAGAGAGATATGGTTTTACAGATGAGCAAAGTGGTTTTTTGGTGCATTTTGGTGTCTACGGTGTTGCATGAAACCAGCACGGTGGCTATTCGGGATGTTCCGGCTACGAGTTCTCCGTCGTCTGTGGCGGCTGGTAGTGCAGAGTATGTGACACTGAAGCCACATTTGAGGAACAAGAGGCCAGTGTTTCATGGGAAGGAGATAAAGAATTGTCTGCCCAAGGGGTTTAGGCATGCATCTGCGCCTAGTCGTTACGTTAACTATCATATTTTTGGCTCTCTGGATTGCTCTCCTCATACTTCTGCCAACAAACCCTAGGCTTTGAGAAGAACAACTTAGAAGCTGATCTATCCAGTAGTTTGGAGTGGCTGGGATCCATATATAATAAGTAAGCATATTACCACCAGCTACAGTGGATGGCTTGCAAGTTTTGACTTTTTAAGGCCTTCATTTCCTTCTGTTTTTTTAACTTTCCCCTGTCTCTGGGGAATGGATTTTTTTTTTTTTTGAGTGAATAGTATCTTATCTTATATTGAAAATAATCAAAAGATACATGAATGAAAATATCCATTATCATTTTAATGATTTTCCCTGGCTAGCTGCTCTAATTTTTGTTTGCTATATTTTACTTGTACTAGCAGCCGCAATCACCATATGGTATAAGAAAACCACAATATGGGGAGTAGAAGGTTAGATTGAGTCTATATAGAATTTACATAATCACACAATACCAATGAGTGCATAGTGTCCTCATGAATGATTCTATACATGACACACAGGATTTACATCTACCCTCTTTATAAGCAAATTATTAGTAGGGGAGAATATCACTTCTCTCCATAAAATTGTTACAATTGGACTGTTTTGGAACAATAGTGGTACAAAACAAAGGAAGAACCCATCTATTACCATATCCAACTGATCAACTCAGTAATACTTTGATGTATAATTTTTTTTGTACTTTACCAGAAGTGTTAGTAATACCCACTTTTCGTCCCTAAATTATCATAAATGACAATTTTACAATTACCCTAACTTAGAGATAAAAAGTGCAATTTTTCCAATTTTTAACAATACAATAAATGTATCCTCACAATTCACAAACAACTTCATGATTTCAAATTCAACTAAAATTATGCTTACAGAAATAAATGGTTTAGGCAAAACAAGTCAGATCGGAATCCATTATGTTAAGTCTATAAATCAAAGCATAGAATAATGCATTATCATGTCTTCAATATTAAAAAAAAAAAAAAAAAAAGTTTTAACAGCATAGCATTGAGAACTTGGAAAGAAAAGTCACTTGACTCACTGCAAACTACATATAGATTAGAACATGTAAAACCTCTAACTATACAAGTCATCTTCGTCAGCTGCAGCATTAGAAGTTGCAAATGGATCAGATCCAGAAGCCGCACCAGCTCCCCCTGACTCTGCAAACCGGAATTCAGTTCCAAATCCTCGAGACTGCTGCAAGGTCTGAGCAAATGCTTGATATTTCCGTATATCAGCATCACTCACACTGCGACGAGCGTACTTCATAGACTCCTCAAAATGTGCAGGCTTAATCTCTGACACCTCATCATCATCGTCCTCATCCATGGAGTCTGGATTCTCTGCCCTCTTTTTCTCCCTCTCTATATCCTGCAACAAAATAGGGATTTGATGAGTGATAATGGAAGATATAATATCCAACAGTGAATAATAATATATGTATATTACAATCATTACACTTCCTCAAAATAAGGAAGGTATGAGCAGGCAAGTCAAATATTATTGGAAAAAATGAGTGACGTTTTCCAACAGATAACAGATCAAAGATTAGATGGTTGTTTGGCTCTGGACAAACTTGGTGAATTAAATTTGAATAAAAAATTGATTCTTAATTTAAGCTCCAAGAACAAACAACACTTTTTAGTTGGCACACAAAGAGGTAGAACAATTGAAACAGAGGACAGTAGAATAAAAGCTTGCCAGATAAGCACAGGATGTTGAGACAGAAAATCAAATTTAAAAAATTAATATTTTTAGAACTAAAACTTGTAAAATTAAATGAGATTGAGGACATACTTTCTCAATGTTCTCCCTTATGGCATATTTGCAGGCCCGTTGGCAGATCTCGGTAATATCAGCTCCACTGAATCCATGAGTGTATTTTGCAAGAGCTCTCAAATCAACATCTTTCGAAAGAGGAGACTTTCTAAGGCAAGCCTTGAAGATCTGATGGCGTGAATCTTCATCAGGAAGAGGAATATAAATTAACTGATCAAGTCGGCCAGGGCGAAGAAGAGCAGGATCAATTATATCAGGCCTATTTGTAGCCCCAATTATGAAAACAGTCTTCTTTGCAGTCATGCCATCCATTTCAGTCAGAAGTTGGTTAAGAACTCGATCAGCTGCACCACCAGCATCTCCAACACTGCTTCCTCTCTGCAAGAATTCCAAGGTGCATTTCTCATAAGTTGTGAGTTAATCCCTTTCTTTTATACTTCCACTCACCTTATCAAAGTATTTATTAATTAACTACATTATGAATCTAATTCAATTCATCATAGCTTTCCTAAAAATACTCTTATCAACGACAACATGAACAAAAAGGAGAACACAAATACCTGAGTGGCAATAGAGTCAAGCTCATCAAAGAACAGAACACATGGGGCTGATCCTCTAGCCTTGTCAAAAATTTCTCGAACATTGGCCTCACTCTCTCCAAACCACATGGTGAGCAATTCTGGCCCTTTAACACTAATGAAGTTGGCTTGACATTCATTTGCTATTGCCTTGGCCAGTAGAGTTTTCCCACATCCTGGGGGACCATAGAAAAGAACACCTTTGGAAGGTGACATGCCAAATTTCTCGAATTTCTCTGGGTGTTCCACAGGATATTGAACAGTCTACATGATAGGTAGAGGGGTTAGATCAAAGCACATTTACCAGTCATACTGTAAAAAGGAGCATTAAAAAGTTCAAAAATCTACAGAATCTGGTTTACATTACCTCTTGAAGCTCTCTCTTAACATTTTCAAGGCCTCCAATATCTTGCCAGCTGACATTGGGCACTTCAAC